>NC_071502.1:7500000-8125000 GCF_028408465.1 Anastrepha ludens
AAGTACCTCTCTGGCACTCCCCAAGTAGCACCAAAGCGCAGTTTTGACATCGTTATGAGACCGCGAACAGGCAGATATCTAAAGCCCAGTCAGAGCTATATATGTAATGGAGAAGATTGTTAGGATTTAGGGTGGAGGCTCTGTCCCAGGCTGTCGAACAAATGAGCTCCTAGTGGCCATGTGTACCGATCGTACAATGACCGATAAACTATGAGCTATGGGTTTCGAAATTGAATGGCGGTGAGTCCTGCATTTATTGTACTGGGGTCAAAGGGTTTAGCATACAGAAAAAGGGAGCTCCATCTCTTCTGCGCTGTCCTAAGTTGTGCACTTCCCTTTTAACCACAGTCATGGTACTGATGACCGGCTAGGAGATCTCTGGGACCAATTCAGTCGACCCCTCCCTGACAAGCTCATCAGTAATTTCATTTTCCTATATTTTCCAGATCAGGGAAATGTTCCTCGCACATCCCAGAGAATTTATTTTCTCCTTAGAGGAGTTTACTAGTTTCGTTCTGCACCATGGCGTCGTCAAAGCCTTAATCCCGGCTTGACTAACGGGAAAAATGTTAATATCATCCTCGCTCCCACGATCGCTAAGCATTTTGCATTGCTGTAGGATTGCAAAGACTTCAGTCTAGCAGTTTTAACGGGGGAAAAAAAGGATTTGGCGATTTTATAATGAACGGTGTAAGTTTGGCCTCCAAACATTTGCGTATTCCAAAATACTGAATGAATAAAAATGTATAGATTTTAAAAATAAAAAAAAATAGCACAAAAAGAAAAAAATTAGAGGTACCAAATGCCGCTTAAGACTTTCGCTTAGTGGTGCAATTTACCTTAAAATAATATAATAACACATCATATTTTATAACATCGTTTTTATTTACATGTAAATACATATTTATAAGTTCGAGTATAATTACAGCTAAAAAGTGAAATCTCATCCATTTTGTATACTCATTCATACCCACGTTATTGATCAGGCGCAAGATGTGACTTTATTTAACGACTGACTGACTGCACATCCACACATGAAGTGCAAAATTTTAAAACGAAAATATTTACTTGTTGTGTGATGCACATAAGTACCTATATGTCTATGTATGGCTGTATTATACAATACATTAGGGCGGGTTTGGTGCATATATGAAAAAAAGTTGCATACATTTAATATCATAGAAACTCCTTAATTTGAGCTGGATCTATTTGAAATCAGCTCTAAAAGCAAAATCAAAATGATTAATTATGCATAATTTTGTTGTGGAAATTTTAGCAAAACCATTAATTAGCCATTTGTAAACCTTATTTCTTTTAAACTAGAGAATTTTTTTTTTTAAATAGACTCTATAGTGACTCTTTCTTCCTCTTCTTGTCCTACTTACAGTCGCTTGATTCGGCCAAGATCACAAACTTTCGCCAATTGCCGTTCTTCTTTGTAAAAGTTTTTTATAGCCACTGCAGACAGGTCCCTGTGAATTGGTACTTCCGTTGTATTCACGAACACTTTTCGAACCACGGATGCTGTATTGAATAATCTTTGCATAGGACCATACCGTTCATAATTATGGCATTGGCACGCGTTTTGCATGCCATATCCACGTCATTGTAAAGCTCATACAGTTCATCTCTCCATCTTGTTCGATTCCAATCACCCATGCAGACAGAAACCACAAATCTTGTTCCACATATTTTCCTCGCTTCTCCTCGTAGTCAAAAAAGATTTTTAGAGGTGTGCTACGTAGCAAACCGTTATTTGGCTCTCAGCGAATTCGACAGAATCAGCTGATGAGCTGGCGTCATTTGAGTCACGAAGTTGTTTGTATACGAAAAAACTGAGATTGTGTTAGTGATATATGAAAAAAATCAACCAATGACAACATTTCATTGCCATCTGAGCAACGACTGATTGGAGGAGTGTTTGAATTTACGGTGAAGTTATCATGCAGAAATCGGCTGCAGAATCTCCCAAGTGACATGGCAGCCAAAGTTTCCCTCACATTTTTTTTACCACAACTAAATAGCAAAACTAGCAGTCTATCATCCTTGGCTTCTTCTAGTATCTTGCCATCCTTGTTTGACATTCTTGACGTTTGTGAGTCCATACATACAAGTACATAGAAGAACGGGCAAAATGAGAAATTTTCCGAGTCTAATTTGCATGTGTAACTGAATTTTACATGCTGATCTGGAAATAGTCCCTCTTGACAAGAGATATCTTTCGCTTTATTTTAAGGCTAACATATAATATTTGTAGCGCTTATGTAGGATTCTCTTAGAGTTCTTGATTGTTGCTAAGAGTTTAACTACTCGTTCAATTCCTTCTCTAATTGGACAGAACACCAGGGTTGCCAAACCCCGAAATATAAAAGGCACCCCTCGTACAAATTTTTATTCGGCTGATGAATCTTTTCTGTAGCTGCTCATTTTTGGCGCTCGACGCTTAACAAACTCTTGTTTTTCTTGAGCCAGCGCCAAAATAAAAATGATCCGCCATGCGAACTGCGTTAGATGTGTGGTCAAACGAGAATCGTTTATTCTATTATTAATCAGCCTTATCGTGAATTCCACGGGGACAAATCGTTCGTGCAAATTTCAATACAAAGCAGAAGGAAAATTTGCTCCTGTAAGTTATAGGAATATTTGTTCACATGGAATTCACGATAAGGCTGAATAATAATAGAATAAACGATTCTCGACTTACCAGCCAACCAACGCAAAAGGAAGAGGAGGAGGCTCATTCCGCGGTATTTCACGCAATCAAAGAGATCAGTCTTCCTATGGATTGGGCAGAGTACACTTAAATTCCTAATCATTACATATCAAGTGCTACTATATCGCACTTAACTGATGGTGCATGCATCTTACAAGCTGATCGCCTCCGATTTCGAACAGCTTTGACTATCGGCTCCTAAGAACTGGTTGTTTAAGCCGATTTATTGCTCTTTTACTTTTTGCTGTTGCAGTATAAACATTCCCCTTACATGTACGGAGAATGCTGCAGGGGTGACAGTCCCGTCGTCCAGATATAAGTCGGAGTCATTCTGGTAACGTAGAACCCACTGTCGTGAAAACGCATCTTTTCTTGGTCGAGTGTTTAGACGCGGACTTCATCTCTAAATATTGGCTTGAATGTTTTATAGTCACAATCGTTACTATTATTGGCAAGCAACAGCCCTGCATAATGGAGGTTTACTCTGAACTTCTATACTAAACTTTCAACCCTTTCTCTTCTCTGCAGGAACTGGCCATGGTACTGATATAATTTTTTACTACCTTATTTTTTGAGAACAATTTTCAGGCAGCATTCCTGTCAGCCAACGTATGCATCAAACTCTTCTCGTTCACGTTTTTTCCTCTCTTTTCTTCTGCACAATATAAAAGGGCGTGCGTCGTTTTAACATGCATCTGCTTCTTCTTGTTCTGTTACTGTGCTTTCGTTTTTAATTAAAAAACTGCTAACTACCACAAATCCCATTTGTTATAACATATGCAAAGGCATATGGGCTTATTCTAAATCAATCCAGCTTGGGACTAATGCCCGACAAAACCGAAATTTCTAGGTTCATCTTAAAATTAACTCATATTAAATTTTCTGTTCTAGCAATTGTAACTCTTGTTATATCTGCCATAACGCACATACAGGCACGACTAGACATGCATACTTTAATATTTACAAACTTGTCTATTTTCTCATTTATTTCGTTTCAAACTATTGTTGCACAATAACTTATTACAGCCGTGTAACTAAAGGAATACACTGACTCATACAAATTTAGGGGACAATTGGATGAGAAAATAAATTTTCTACGGTTGTTTCTTGTTTTGTTGAAAAAATTGCTTGAAAACTGTATTACGCTCATATGACATAGTGTTTCCTTTCTCACGCGCAATGAATCAAAGTCATTTACAGCTTAAGTTAGTAAGACAGCTTAAAATTGACAATGATATACATTTTTTGCTACATAATTTAATATTTCTGCTAAAAATATACTTCACGTGGTTCGAAACTTCAAACACATATTGAATAAAATATTTCATAACACTGCGTTAAATAACTATGGCACAGGCACTTATTGGCAAGTTTTGACAATTTATTTGTTTCCCATTTTAATGCTAACAAAAACCATAAAAATACAAGTTTCTAAATTCATTCAACATTGACACAGTTTGCAAGATCGCCCCTCTTATGGATTGGGCAGAGCACACTTAAATTCCAATCGGCAGGCATGCTTTCTTCCGACCATAATTTGCATAGGAGCTGATGCATGCACCTTACTAACCCCTCACCACCATATTTGAATAGCTCAGCCAGCAGTCCGTCAGCTTCCGCTGCTTTCTGTACTTTAGCCGCGTTATTGCTATTTTCACCTCGTCATGGTCGGGTAACGGACGGACAGTATTGTCCGCAATGATTGAAGTATCGGGATCTTCACATTCTCTGCGACATGAGCAGTTGACGCTATTTAACAATTTCGAAAAGTGTGCCCTCCATAATTTAGGTCACCAGATCGCCATCTTTGTTCTTAGAGGAAAACGCCCCGGCCCTATTGGTCAGCATGTCAAGTTGCTCGCTTTCGGCCTCTTGTGTTTTTTTAATTCTGGTAATACGTCTCTCCGCTCGCTATAAAATTGCAAACCCTAACATTTTCTAAAATTAAATTTGTCGAATATTTTTAAATTTGTACAAAGTTTAGAAATCGGTTTTTGTAGGAGAATCAGAAACTCGAAAAATTCTCATTAAAAAATATGAAATTTTTTTTTCAAAATTTTTTTCAAACATTTTTTTTCAACATTTTTTTTTGTCCAAATTTCTCTTTTTTTTTTAATTTTATAATTTTTTTAATTTGCACAAAGCTTGAAATTTGGATTTTTATAGTTTTTGTAGGCGAATAAATTATATTTGCATACAATAAAAACTTAATAAAATAAAACTTTTCTTTCGTTGTGTCAAAAATTGTCCTTAAGTCTCTGTACCTTAGTTTTTTAACGCAGTACTCAGTTTGGTACCACCAAGCTATTACTCTTGCCACATTTTGCAATGAAAGCTAAAATTTCTTCGCGCCTGTAGTAGTCATCAATTCCATGATTCCGCCTGAAAGTGCGTCGAAGTCCATGGCAATGGCATATGTAATTATATTATTAACCACAATTTCCACTCATCTCCTAAATCATCTTCCATGCCGCATGCCATTTGCCGCTCATACATATCATATACACTCGCACGGGTGCACTTATGGATAATACATAAACACACACATACATACTTACACACACTTATGAAGACCATATGGCTGGCCATCATCCATCGCATCCGTATGCAATATACCTTAATTATGGCTTAATCCATGCGTCGTGCGGATATGTGCCCCTACATACACAAATACATACATACATACGTACATTCAAATATGGGTACATATACTCGTAGACGTGGTTTTTTATTATCATTCCATACATGAGCACCAGCTCAATATTCAATACTTCATTTGTCATGAGCCAGTCAACTTTTCAACAATTGCAGAAAAATGCCGCTTTACAAGTGGTCGATCGGGGTCGGTTGGTTGGTTGGCTGGCTGGTGGCCGGTGGCTGGTGGCATTCAACATGAGTCATGCATCAAATTCAAGTAGCACATAAATTGCTTTCATAGTTCACAATTTTCTTGTACACTTTTTGAACGACGGCAATGAGCTCAGCTTTAATAAGAAACAAAATTACATTAATTAACTCGGAGCAAGAAAGGCGATCAATCGACGCTGTTGGCGATTTTTTTTTTTTGTGTTTTTTTTTTTGTATATGATATGGCTTTAGAGTAGCTGCGCACATTTTGCCAGTTGAAAAATTAATGCCAGCGGTGGCCTGTAAGTTCCAGCTTCGTAAGTGGAAAGGTTAAAGTTAGTCAGTTATTTCTCAGAATTGGAAAAAAAAAATTGTATGCGTGAAACTGAACTTTTTGCATCCAAATATATGTATACTGTGACTTATTACTTGAGCTCGTCTATTAAGTTTCAAAACAGTATTAAAATTAGAAATTTTATTTCTTAATTGAAATGGTTGCTAGAGAGTGTAATTTTGCCTCATTTTTTGCCGGATATTGACAGCAAACCAGATATCCTGGGGACAAACTGAAACTCAACCAAACAACAAAACAACTACATCAGCAAATCCATTATCATATTGGCATTACAGTCCGGGGTGGACCATTGCCTCCTCTACAATAGACAGTCATTATACTCGACAGCCCGCTCGACTTTCGCTCATTCTTAGGACGTGTCCATACCACCGTAATCTATGCGACTTTATAAACCGCATTACATTTCGTTCCGCGATTAAAACACTTAGCTCCTGGTTATACCGTATAAGGTATGTATCTCCTTCTAATCGTAAAGGGCCGAGTATTTTGTTCTAAGAATTTTTCTTTCAAATCGCATCAGTAAATTCCCGTCATTAACTTTAAGGGCACTTGATTCACAGCCGGCGTCTTATTATTAGTTTTCTACACCTGGAGCTTTTGTTCCTTTGATATCAAGGAAGGCTTCATAAGTGTGATATGAGAGTATTCTCTGCTAATTTGCTGAATACGGTCTTGTATTGATAAGGACGAATCCTTATTTATGCTGAGTACTACGCTTAAGTATTTAAGCTCTTGCATGAGCTCAACAATATAACTTTCAGTAAAATCAGTAAATTCAGACATTCAAAAATTACGATTTCAATCGATTTCTTAGTGGCCTAACATCTACTAAATCTACTGACTCCAAAACCAAATGAGCAAAAAACAAATTCATTTGCAGAAAATCTTCGTAAAACTTTCTCAGCCAATGAAGGGCCTGAAGAGATAGTCACTGCATCAAATTGAATTGAGAATGATATCAGCATTGAGCCTCTTAATAGTGAAGAAGTATTGAGCGAAATTTTCAAAATGAAAGTCAAAAAATTACCTGGTTTTGAACGCACAACTGCGAAAATACTTCAGAGATTGCCCAATAGTTGTGTTACTTATTTGTCTCAATTAATTAATTTATGTTTTTTTTTCTGTTAAAATATGTTCCTGTGGACTGGAAGCTCTCTCATCCGAGGCTTTGTACATCTGTTCATTGGGGAGGGTTTTCGGGGGTTCGGAAGCTCCCTAGAGGATACTTGGGTTAATCTCGCAAGTTGTGAGCTGCTTGAACCATATATAATATATAATGGAAGAATCGTCCTGGTCCCAAGTGAATGCCGAACTTGTGAGGACTTCTACATATGGGAAGTCCTCCATCCTCCTGGGTCATGTCGTCCGAATGGATACAAACGCTCCGGCTCTGAAAGTATTCGATTCGGTACCAGTTGGTGGTAGCATAGAAAGAGGAAGGCCTTCTCTGCGTTGGAAAGATCAGGTGGAGAAGGGCTTGGCTTCACTTGGTGTGTTCAACTGGCGCAGGTTAGCTCGAGAAAGAAACGACTGGCGCGCTTTGTTAAACTCGCGCCAATTAAGTGTACTGGAAGACGCCAGAAGTAATTATGAGTCTGAAAGCCGGAAAATCGCCAAATGATGTGTCTTCATACCGACCTATAGCTCTGCTATCAATGCTGTGCAAACTCTTTGAACAACTGCTGTTAACTCCAATGTTGCCGATTATAGAAATCAAGGATCCAACTTTTGAAATTGACTTTCGGAAAGATCACTCGACGCAAAGATCGACCAAGTTCAAGTTGTTGAAACCATAGAGTCTGCAATGGAGGAAAACAAAGTCTGCATAGCGATGCTCTTTGACGCCCCGCAGCCGTTTGACAAAGTTTGACATACGACTTTACTCCACAAGTTAAAATTGCTTTTGCCTAGGAAATATTGCGAAATCCTTTCTTCGGAGGATCGATACTTTCGTGCCGCACTCGGCAACACTTACGCTTTATTGCACAAAGTAATAGCAGGGGTGAATCAAGAAAGGTCCTCTCCTACATCTTTTGCATACGTCTGACCTGACCATGCAGTCCATGAACATGTTGGTGGTCATAACCAACGCTTCGCAACCATAAGTTGCTATTGGTATTTTTAGGGTATTATAGATTTTCAGCTTACACCACCGACAGAACAGTTTGTTTTTGAGCAGTTTAAGATGTCAAAAGTAACTTCTGTTGGCAGCTTGGATTCTATCGCTTACGCAGATATGCGCTAAAGTTTATGCCCAGGTATTTGAAGGATTTCACTTTTTGAAAAGTATGTGACTAACTTCCAGGTTGCTGAAGCGGGTGGTGTTATTTGATCTTACAGGGTATTTTATCTTATCGACGCTAACTTTGAGCCCCACTGAATTTGCTTTATTAATGAGTTTTAACGCAATTTTTTCGCAAATCTCCAGGCGCACTAAGCTACGAATATTCGGCTCATGCGTAAAGTCAGTATTGTTGTACGGAAGCAAAACATGGCTGGTCTCTAACACCATCACACAGAGGCTACAATCCTTTATCAACAAATGCCTCCACATCATCTGCAGAATATTCTGGCCAAACACCGTCAGTAATGACGTACTGGGGAGATTAACGAACGAATCCTTAGGCAAATCAAACGCAGAAAGTGGAGATGGATAGGTCACACATTGAGAAAACCACCAAATAGCATCACGAGAATGTCACTGGACTGGAACCCGCAAGGGAGCAGAGGTCGCGGCGACCAAAAAACACTTAAAGAAGGTCGATGCTGCGCGACAGCTCATGAGACGGTGCAAAAACAACAGCACAGAACTGTGTACGATGGAAGAGTCTTGTCGAGGCCCTATGCTCCCGAGAGGAGTGAACAAGGAAAACAAAAAAAATGAGTTTTAACGCGCAGTCAGCAAGTGCTCGTAGATTTCGTAAGCATAGCCACATATCTGAAAGCTCTTTGTGAAGAATGTTGCACCAGGGTCGATTTCGCAGATGACAATGATTTAAACCAAATTACAATAAAAATAATAGTATAAGTGGATACCGTTCCTACCAAGTTTCATTGGTTCACCTTCGAAGTTTATTTCTGTCCATGTTGTTGAAAGCTTTTTTAAAGTCTACAAATAGTCAATGGATGTCAAGCACATGTTCCTAGAACTTTTCAAAGATTTGGTACATTACGAAAAACTGATCTGTTGTTGCTCTATTTGCTCGAAATCCACATT
This sequence comes from Anastrepha ludens, assembly GCF_028408465.1. Taxonomy (NCBI): domain Eukaryota; kingdom Metazoa; phylum Arthropoda; class Insecta; order Diptera; family Tephritidae; genus Anastrepha; species Anastrepha ludens. Next base: position 7,509,133 of record NC_071502.1, read on the forward strand.
GATCATCATCAACATAGCATCACAGTTCGGGGTAAACTATTGCTTCCGTTACCATTCGACTCCACGTCACTCGGTCATCAGCTTTTCGTATGATATCAAATATGCCCATAGCTCCCAAGACGCCTTCAATGCCAACTCTCCATTGTTTTCCCGACCAGCCACTTCTTCCGTCGCCCTGTGGATTTGTTTCGAAGATCCACATTGATACTCACCCAGAATGTCCGCTGCCACAGGATCAATTCTCTCGACGAGTATATTAGTGAAAATGTTTTATGCAGAGCTTAAAAGAGCTATACCTCTGAAGTTGTTGCAGTCGCGTTTGTCTTCTTTCTTATGAATCAGAATAACCACACCTCGTAAATTCCAAAGTCGTTCACTTTTCACGACTCCGAGCCTTTACTGCCCAGCATCACATGCACATAATACATTAATATTGGTACGAGCATCCGTCTTAGAAGTGATCGGTCGGTCATCATGCAAACAAAATCACGCTATTTCTTCAAGCGAAACCCTTGTTCCATTCCCATTGATTTATATTGCGACGGTTTGTCCCATAGAAAAATATAAATTCCATTCCGTGCAGTAGTAATTCATAAATTGAAGTATTAAACGCACCACGCCTACTTGTTTGTGTGGACGACTATATACATACATATACATGCATAGCTTGATATTGTTAAATAATTGCTTGCTAATTAATTGCTGGGAGCAATAGCGCCGGTCTTCCACTTGCACCATTTTCCACATGAAATGCAGTTTCACTGTCGTTTGAGCTTCATACAAATAATGATTACTAAATAACAGAAACAAACAAATGATCTAATGAACGTAATTTTTTGTTTGTTTTGTTTTTGTTTTTGTTATTTTTTGTTTTGTTTTTTGTATCATTCATGATTCATAGTACTGGCTCATATACCTAATATGTTTGTATGTACATGCCAACATTCAGAGGTTTTAATTTTAAGATAATTTGAATTCCAGATTTTCAGCACAATTTGTCTTGTCCCACTTTGTAGGAATACCCTGCAGAGAAATGCCAAACTACTCAGCAAACATTCTAGTTCATGAGCTGGTATTTGATGGAAGCAGTCACATTCGAAAGTGACTTGAATTTCACCAGTTGCGAAATGACAAATCAGAAGTGTATGCACAACAAATACCACCTTGAGCAAGAAATTCCCAGAATATATTTAGAAATTTCTAAATAAAAGTTTATTCGTCAAAACTGATATAATGACCTTCAAAGTACTACCCATCAACTGTAACTCATTTAGACCAGCGTTTGATTCGGCTGCCGGTAAATTTATGGTACGCTATTTTCGATATAGCCATCAGAGCATTCTTTGATTTGTCCATTACTTCCTTCCGGCTGTTGAAACGCGACACGTTCCCCGTAGTGGTTTTTTAACTCGATCAAACAGAAAAAAATCGCAGGGAGCCATATCAGGTGAACTCGATGACTGTTGGATGGTATTCAGTTCGTTTTTGGGACGGTGCATTAGCATGGTGCAACATCCACGAGTTGTGTTTCCACAAATATTTTCTTTTTTGCCGACGTCTCAAAACGCCCACATAACAGCCTTTATTCACTGTCTGATCTTCTGATAAAAATTAATGGTGTACAATACCATTGTAATCCCTAAAAACCGTGAGCATCGCTTTCTTTTTTGACTGCAAACGATGCGGTTTTTTTTGGCCTTGTGTCATTCGGAGCTCGCCACTCACTGGCCTGATGTCTGGTTGGCGTATCGTGGCGGTTATTTCTGAAACTTTTTCATCAAGGTGGCATTATTCTATTATTCTTCTATTCTACAGTTAAATAGGAGGGCTTCAGGTGTTAAGAAATAATAAGAATTGGGCAAATGTTGATGTGCTTAATCATTTGTTTTTCTCTTTAATAAACTAGTAAGTTAACTGGTTCAATTCTGTTACATAGACTGACAACTGGAGTTTCGTAGGTCAATACTAAAAAAATACATTTTTGCCAACTTCTCACTGATTGTTTTTAAAGCTTATTTTATTAATTTAGTCAAAAGTTTGAAGTAGCAAACCTATGTTTACTTAAAAATATGGAAAGTGAGATGCTTGAGTTGAAGAGTCTAACATCGAAATGCCTCAAATCCTGATCGATTGAGGTTCTCGGCTAGTACATACCTATATTACCAAGCCTTTGACCGGTTAAATTAATATGTGAGTAACACTATGCGATTATTTAGTGGCTACTGAAACCAGACTTTGATAATATTCTCGGAAAGTATAGCTATTCAGTAATAAAACACTCGACAGATATCCAAAAATTAACTAAATTTTGTTTTACAACCTACTAAAGTTTACATGAACTGTGGGAAAGAAAAGAGACGATTGAAATATGAAAAAAACTTGTTGACTCAATGCAACGCCGTTGTACTGCAATACCAAAGAATAAGGGTCATGCAAAAAAATACTAATTTAGATATTAAACCAATCCCCATGTAAAAATAAAAATAAAACCACCATCATTTAAAAGATTTGTCAAAATTTTTCTTACAATTTGTTACACTACTCAGTTTTTGACCGCTCAAAATTCGCTGCAGTTTTTCTATGGAGTTTTAAAGGCTTGTTTCGAAGATTTGGGGCTTTATTGTGAAAAAACGGTACAAAATATTTTATTTGAAGTATTGGCCATCGCTAGCTACAACTTTCGCCCATCTTTCGGGCAATTTCCGGATGCCGTTTCTCCAAAATTCTGGCCGCTGCTTGGCTATCCATGACTCAACCCATATTTTGGTAGCCTCGTACGAGGAGAACCGCTGGTCCGCCAAATCGAGACTCATATGCCGGAACAAATGATAATCGGAGGGAGCTATGTCTGGACTATACGGCGGGTGGGGTAACACTTCCCAGCCAAGCGTTCCAAGGTATTTTTTGACAGGTTGAGGAACATGCGGCCGAGCGTTGTCATGTTGCAAAATAACCTTGTCGTGCCTTTTTACCGTTTCCGGCCGTTTTTCTTTCAATGCCCGGCTTAAACGCATCAATTGCAGTCGGTAACGATCCCCCGTGATTGTTTCGCCCGGTTGGAGCAGCTCAAAATATACGACGCCGACCTGATCCCACCAAATGCAGAGCATGATTTTCTTGCCGTGAATATTCTGCTTGGCCGTCGACGTTGATGAGTGGCCGGGCAAACCCCATGATTTTTTGCGTTTTGGGTTATCGTAGTGGATCCATTTTTCGTCGCCAGTCACCACCCGATGCAAAAAACCCTTCCGATTTTGTCGCTCGATCAGCAATTCGCACGTAAAAAATCGCCGTTCGACGTCGCGCAGCTTCAACTCGTACGGGACCCAATGTCCTTGCTTTTGGATCATTCCCATCGCTTTTAGACGCTTGCAAACGGTTGATTTATCAACGCCCAATGATTCAGCAAGCTCTTCTTGGGTTTGGCACGAGTCCTCGTTTACCAATTCCCCCAATTCCGCGTCCTCGAACTTTTTGGGCTGGCCAAGACGCTCCTTGTCTTCGGTGTGAAAATCACCACTTTTGAATCGTCGAAACCAGTACTCACATGTTGAAATCGACGGAGTATGGTCTGGGTAGGCCTCCTGCAGCAATTCACGGGCTTGGGCTGTATTTTTTTTTCAAATTGAAGCAGAAAAGCAAAGCTTCCCGCAAATTGCGATTCGACGGCACGAAAGTTGACATACTCGGAGCACGAAAACACTGCGTTGTTTATACTTCAGCGAAATGACAGATACTTATAAACAAAGCCTAGGGATGAGGCTTTGTCATGAATATATATTCAGTATTGCCAACGCGATAAAGTGATAAATAGCGCCATCTGTGTGTCACCTTTAAAACTAATTCAACCTCCCAATAAATATAATTTTACCTTACTGAAATAAGATAAACGTTGGATTTTTTTTTTTGGATTTGTTTTGTTTGACATTTGGGCTATAAGAGGGGAAAAACAATTTTTTACAAAAGCGATTACACGCACTTTTTTAACTCATTCCATTTTGAAGATTATTTTATGCAAATGTTGACCGCGACTGCGATTCAAATGGTCCATCCGCTTAGTCCAATTTTAGCAAACTCTTTCCAATGTTTCGGCCGGTATCTCACATATAAATGCTTTAATGTTGTCTTCCAATGCGTTAATTGAAGCAGGCTTGTCTGGATAGACATGAGCTTTAACATAGCCCCACAAAAAATAATCCAAAGGCGTTATATCGCACGATCTGGGTAACCAATTGACAGGTCCCGAAAGTGAAATAAAATGTCCACCGAACTCGCCTCTCAACAAGTCCATTGCTACGCATGCTGCATGTGGCACCGTCTTGCTGAAACCACATGTCATGCAAGTCAAGCTCTTGCATTTTGGACAAAAAAAAGGTGGATATCATTTCACGGTAGCGCTCACCATTCACAGTTACGTTACGATTCGCAGCATCTTTGAAGAAGTACGGTCCAATGATACCTCCAGCCCATAAACCGCACCAAACTGTGACCTTTTCTGGATACATTGGTAGCTCTTGCAATTCTTCTGGTTGATCTTCACTCCAAAATTGACAATTCTGCTTATTTGCGTACCCATGGATGCAAAAATGCGCTTCGTCGCTGAACACAATTTTTTCGATAAAAAAGTGGATCTTCGGCCAACTTTCCATGAGCCGATTCACCAAAAATTCTGCGTTGCGGTAGGTCGATCGGCTTCAATTCTTGCACCAGCTGTATTTTGAAAGGCTTCATACCTAAATCCTCTCGCAAAATTTTCCACGTTGTTGAGTAACATCGATAATTGATGGTCATCATTAACACTGGCCGATACAGCTGCGATATTTTCTTCAGTTCGCACTCTACGTAAGCGTGTTGGTGGTTTGATGTCCAATAATGAAAATTTGGTTCTAAATTAGTCATAGTAGCTCGAATAGCCGCTTCAATGGGTCGATTAAACTGACCATAAAATGGAAGAAGCGCGCGATAAACTTTCTTAACAGAACACGCATTTTTATAATAAAATTCGATGATTTGCAAACGTAGTTCGTTTTTAAGACGATTCATGGTTAAATTATAGACCAAACTGAAGATATTTGATAGTGAAACAAAACACGAAACGTGCGTCAGCTGTTTAAACCAACTGTTTAAAAAAATAATAGATAAAAAATCACTCTTTAGAAAACAAAAAATTAATTCACCTTGTTTTATTCTGTGCTGACAGCTACATGGACACAGCGAAAGAAAAAAACAAATCAGCTGATTTACCAACACCACCTTTAAGAGATTCGCCTTCAATAAAATGCTAACGCTGTCAGAAAAAAAAATTAAAAGTCAAAATAAAATTTTTACAAATCGAGAAAATAGCGCATTATTAGTATTTCTTTATTTTTATTGTACATATTTATTGTATAAAGTATATTTCCTACAAATAATAATAGTAATAATTTCTTTATTTTCATAATTCAATATTTGGGCACAATTTTTGATTTATTTTCTTTTTATTGCCAATTACAAAAACCAACTGAATGTGAAAAGTTGCCTATTACCGACCTAAAATATTAACAATTTCACTCTCTGACTGACCTTATTGTCTTACAAATGCTTTTCTGCAAAAATAGTAGTCGCTGAACCGTATAATAATGTGGAATGCATAGTAATGAAAAATTAACAAAAAAAATATATATCGGCAAAAATTAAATCCACTAAGACTCTCCAGAACTTGAAGTTCATGCTAGTATTTCACAAATAACGTCATCGCGACGACACAATTTCAATGAACCACAAATGGAGTGAAGCAGTAAACGCTCATAAAACCAACATAAAACAAACACACTTAAACTTTTAAATAAGCGGGCAGACAAATAGCTAGTCAACAAGACATACTCACATACACATGCCGCTGAACGTACAGACCAAGTGACTATAAAGCCACAGCAAGCATGAGGAGGGGCGCGAGCGTAGGAAAAAAGAAATGGCTTGTTGAAAGAGTTCGAAGACCACAAGGAACGCGATGGATTATACTCGCAGCAATGAGAATAAAATATAAATAACTTTAGCAGCATAAGATGTATGTATTACAAGTATGTATGTGCCGATGGGCGCTTTCAGATACATACACACGGATAATAAATAGCAACAGCAACAATAGCAGGCTTTTATAGCGCAAAGATATTAAACACCAAAAAAAAAAACACATTAACCAATTGAATTCTAGCAACAGGCCACATCAGTTGCAGCAGCAGCAGTGATAGTTCCAGCCGCAGCATCGCCAGCAGCAGCAGCAACAACAGCAGCAGAAGCAGTGAGGTGGTGCCGCTGTGGGAGGCAAAAAGTAACATAGTGAATACCGCTGACTGCTTACAGAATTCCATTATGTGGGTACTGATGATATGCAGGGTATGATAAAAAAAAAAAAAAAAAAAAAGGGTATGATATGTAGTTTGTGTGTGTGTATGTGTGCGTGTGCATTGCTGTGCCGTGATACTGTTTGGCGTGTGGATTGGAGAACGGCATGTGACCGCCAGATCGATTGCTTCGTTAACTTAGCTCACTTTGCATGACGCTTTTGAGTAGAGATTCAGCAATACCAAACGCGATCAGCACTCGATCACACGGCGGGCTATCACACGCGTATGTCGTTATCAAAAATTATTAAACAAATCATATTGGAAGTTGAGATGAGCAAGAAATTCACCACAAAACAATCTAAAAAGTAAAAAAAAGAACGCAAGAGGAAAAATTAATTATTTTTTTGTGCAAATATACAAACATTTGTATTATTGTTCCTATTTTTATTTTATTTTTAGCTTAGCAGTGATGTGTCTGCATTCACTTATCCGGTTCTGGTGCTCAACTCCAAATGGTGTGAACTAGTATAAATTAAATTTAAGAAATTCGCAAGACGTGTCGCAATAAACGCAGTGAATCAAAACAACAAATCGATCTAAGCGATCAATAAACAAACAAAGCTAAAAAATCCAAACCCAAAAAATTATCTACCATTCCCTCCAGCTGTTTGAATCGTGATCGCAAGCATTGTATCGATGAGTTACTTTTAACACTAAATTGTTAATATTTTTCATTAGCAACATCAAATGGATTTTCGATGGAAATAAAATAATAAAATATGTGAGATAATAAAACATTAAGTGAAAAAACGAAATCATAATACAAGTTTGCACAAATCAACAATTGCGTAAAATTCAACAACAAAATTTTATAGAAAAAAAAAAAAAACATAAAAGAGCAAAATAAGTAAGAGCGAATTAATCGTAGACACTCCTCACCCCCTACAGTGCGCGATTGCAATCTATGGCTCTACAATAAAGTGAAAAGTGTACTAAAAATAAATAGCAGAATCAGCACAAAATAAAGGTGAAGCACAAAGCCGAAAATGGATTGGAAAGAGCAACCGGCCGTTAATGATATCGAGCAATTTCTACGCGGTAAGCCGTTTTGCTTGACTTATTTCACTAATGTTCTCTCATTTTCCCCACTTATTTCCCCACACTATTGTGCGACAAGCTTACCTATGTAAATATTTACTAACATTCCATTGCGATGCAATGGCAATTTTAATAGTTTACTCATTGCTGTTACGTATTGATGGATGGATTGTCTGTATGTGTTATAACGTTTTCACACATATGTGTTAGTTCTACTCAACTAAGAGACGGCCTAAATTTCTATTAATGTTAATGGCTTTGCTTAGTCATGCGGTTCTGAAAACTTTTTCCTTCTCGTAAATGTTAGGCTGCGTTAAAGAAAATGAATTTCCACTTTAATTTTGTCATTTTTTTTTTTTTTTTTTTTTTGTCGGTTTATTTTCTTTCGATAGAATGAGTTCAACAAGGAAACGCAAAGCAAAGCTTGCATAAAATCTGAATAAATAAACGCTTTGGACAGCTGTTCGTTAGCTTTATTTGTGGGACTGTTGATAAATATGTTGTGGAAAATCAATAAAATACTTTTTATTTCTTTCTGTGGCGCACCTAGGGATGAAGTGCCCATTTTTGATATTAAAGTAAATGTCGATAATGTGAAAAATGCCGCTAACATCACAGAAATAAGCGAATTTGACCGGCATTTTAGTAGTTTTAGCATCGCCCAGGAGCTAAAGATCGACCATAAAAAAGTTTTAAACCATTTGCGCAGAAATTTTTCACAAAAATACTGGATTTATTTTTCCCTTAAGGAGTTAAGAGTAGTCAGATGCCCGAAAAAATGATGATTTTCAACCATTTTTTTTTTTTGCTAGTCAATTGCTTTATTTTACAAAATTTAAAACATAGCATTAATAAAGGGTTTTCCAATAAGAGGTGCTATTCCCGTAAAAGATCAATGGTTTCGTTGCTTGTGTGGCACGTAACACCGTCTTGTTGAAAATAGACGTTGTCCAGATCTAGAATACCATCCAATTCCGGCCATAAAAAATCGTGAATCATCTCTCGATAGCGCAATTCATACGCCGTAGCTGTTGCTCCAGCTGCAAAAGTAAGGTACAATGACTCCGCCGGACCATAAACCGCACCAAACAGTCACACGTTGAGGATCGAGAGGCTTTTCAACAATAACTTTTGGATTTTCTGAGCCCCAGATACGACAATTCTGCTTGTTGACGAGGCCACCGAGGTGGAAATGGGCTCAAAATGATTTTTCGATGGAATTTCGAATCATTTTCATGCATTTCAACGACCTAATCAAGACGAGAAATGGACAAACCTGGGGTTTCTTCAACACTTTCGGCTACAACAGCAATATTTTCAACTGTTCTTGAGCGACGTGCACGGGTTTTATTCTTCACATCACTAACCTGTCCCAACAGCTCGAATTTTTTCACCAATTTCTGTATTGCACTTCGACAAGGTGCTTCACGATGACCCAAAAATGTTCGAGTTTTACGAACCGTCTCCGCCAAATTTTCACCATTTTTATAGTGAATTTTAATAATTTCAATGCGTTGTTTAAGCCTGTATCGTTCCATTTTTATTGATGGCGTAGTTTCTACTTGTCAAATATCAAAAAATGACAGCTTCAACAGTGACATCTACCGAAATAGCGGGCTATACAATATAGCACCTGTTATTGGAAAACCCTGAATTTTTGAAAATTCTGACTAGCTCTAACCCCTTAATATAACATAATATTATGTCGCTTAGAATGTTCGACTGCTGTGGCCGAATGATCCAAAACCTCGAGCACGAAACGCCAATGGATAGAAAAAAATTTAAGTTAAGTTATTAAGTTATTTTTTAACTAGAAATAGGAATATTGAAAAATTAAAAATAAGTTTCCTAAATAATCTCTAAAATATACCAGTAGACACTTGTGTGAACTCAGTATTTTGGGTCTGCTTGTCAAGTATTCTAAAAATCAGTTAGTCGTGATTGAAAATTTTTTAAAAATTTTGAAAATTATGAAATCTTGAAAAATTATGAAATCAAGTGAAATTCTATTTATTTAATATACTTATTTCATTTTTATTTTTAATATTTTTCTTTTAATTGGACATGAAACCCCCAAACGATAGAAACAGTTTTTTTTTCTATAGTGGTCACCCCTCGGCAGACAATAGCAAACTTGCGAGTGCATTTCTGCCTTGAGAAAGCTCCTCAGAAAAAACCATAAATATGCAGCAAGTCTCTCTGTAGGTCGTCATACCTAAAACTGTAGGTTTCACTTTTTTTGGAACACCATCAAATCGGCTGTAAGCGCCAGTACAACTCACCTTTGTATTTTTGGAAAGCAAGGAATGACTTTCTCATATAGAGATTTATGTTTCTCATTAGCGAGGATCTAAGTATTAAAACTGCGGAAAATAGCAATTTAACTCATCTATAGAGTTTGGTTATCTTTCTGCCTAGGGAAGAGTGGAACACTAACCCAACATGGATAAATGATGACTCACAAAAATGATACACAGATGGTTCCAAAACGCCCCACGGAGTAGGAGCAGGAATAGTGGGGCCGAGTGCACACAAATCCCTAACACTAAATACATATACCACAATTTTCCGTGCGGAGGAAACAGTGCAAATCATATCCAAAAGACGGTTCGAGAAAGTAAAAATGAAAATACTTTCGGACAGCCAATCGGTTCTCAAAGCCTTGAATAGCTTCACATTCAAGTTGAAAGTCCTAATAGAGTGTAACAATGCACTCAACAAACTGGCCACTTATAGGCAGGTCTCCCTGATTTCGGTACCTGAGGATATGAGGAACACGAAGGAAACGAGAAGGCAGACTTTTATGCCAAAAAAGGGGCAGAAGGGCTATTTATCGGAATAAATAATATAAAACAGGAAACCAAAAATCGGATCCAAACAAAAATCAGGGAACACTGGAACGGCACAAGCGGTCTTAATCACTCCAAAAAGTTGTTGAACTTCAATGCCAACAGAGCAAAATCTGCTCTAACCCTAGATAAAAAGCGCCTCAGATTACTCTGTGGAGCACTTACAGGTCACTTGCAGGTTCTGCTGTGATGAAGCGAAGTCTATAGAACACTTAATAACCAACTGTGAGGCATTAGATCACAGGAGACACACAGAATCCTGGGCTCGTACCTACTAGAGGAGGAACATCTACAATTGCTCCCTGCTAAGGAGCTGGTTCGATTCCTCGGTATACTAAATAATTATAATTAAGTAATTAGGGGCGCACAATAGATCAATCTGGTCGCAGTGGATAAAGGCCTTAGCCTAACCCATACAACCATTACCATTACCATAGAGTTTGGCGTGAGCTGTAGTAGAGTCAATGGAGCCTAACTACCATTCAATTGGTGTCGCGTTCGTTACTGGTCAAGGCCATGAAACATTAAACGTCAAGCTTAGGTCACAAACAAATTACAGCTGAAGTTAAGTCACGAATCCAGTTGAAATACCTTTCAACCCAGCCAGCTTTTAACACCCATGGATAGCAGCTGCATTTGAATGCCTGCACAAATAAAATAAAGGGTGGTTAAGATTCAAAGGCCGGTGTTGATTTTGAACAAAATACAACTTTTTTAGGAAATTATTGTTATTTCTCTTTATTATGATAATACTGGTATAGCTCAATTACGTGTGGAACAAAATATCGGCCAAATGGCGGCCGCGAACTCGGCGGCACACCTCCATCCGATGGTCCAAATTTTCGATGACGCTGAGGCATAATTGAGGTTCTATGCCGTTAATGTGCCGAATTATCTCATCCCTTAGCTCTTGAATTGTTGCTGGCTTATCGACGTACACCTTTTCTTTCAAATAACCCCAAAGAAAGAAGTCCAACGGTGTAAAATCACATGATCTTGGTGGCCAATTGGCATCGCCGCAACGTGAGATTATTCGGGCATCAAATTTTTCCCACAAAAGAGCCATTTTTTCGTTAGCTGTGTGACAAGTGGCACCGTCCTGTTGAAACCACTGATCGTCACATCCATATCTTCGAATTCGGGCCATAAAAAGTTCGTTATCATCTCACGATAGCGAACACTATTCGCAGTAACTGCCTGACCGGCCTCATTTTGGAAAAAAATACGGCCAATTATGCCGCCGGCCCATAAACCGCACCAAACAGTCACTCTTTGTGGGTGCATTGATTTTTCGGCAATCACTCTTGGATTATCATTCGCCCAAATGTGGCAATTCTGCTTATTGACGAATCCCCTGAGGTGAAAATGTGCCTCATCACTGAAGATGATTTTATTCGATTTGCATTTTGATTTGAACGCCCGTTTTCATAATAAGTCTGTAAAACTTTAACGCGTTGCTCGATTGTGTATCTTTCCTTAGTTCAAATTGAGTTAGTCTGAAATTGAAAAGTGTCAAATGAAATGCAGAAAAAAAATTTACGTTTAGGTGTGGTTCACATTCAACATCGGCCCTTGAAATTTAGCCACCCTTTATTTGAAATAACTCTAACAACCCACTTACGATAAAATACATATTTTACTTATTGAAAAAGCCATGAAGCCATGGAAAAATGGTGGCACAATTATTGCGGCTGAAAATTGGAGCGCAGGCTTCTAAATTTGGGAGCATAAAGTTGTGGACTCTTAAATACTTTGATACTTCATGGAGAAGAAGTCTCTTCTATGCAGTGGATGAACTTTTCAAAAAATTATACACGTTTTGTTCCAAGGCGCATTCATTAAAGATGGTGGCACTAGACCAACAACAATGTTTTGTACGTTTGATTGTCAAAGCGAAGTATTGGCAAAGTAGAAAACAAAGAATGAATTCGCCTTGTTTCATTTCGGGGCTGACAGCCACATGGACACGGCGAAAGAAAAAAAAACAAGTCAACTGATTTACCGATACTACCTTGAATAGATTCACCTGGTTTTGTTCATATTTTATAAAAACTCTGGGGAAAAGCGAAGCAAAAAAATTTTTATATTATTTTTTTTTGTTCGTGTACGGCTGAAATTATTTCCATAGCTACCATTATCACAATGGAAGTTTTCAAAAACAAAAACAACAAAAAATATTGCTTTCTTAAAAACCTAAAAATCCCCCACTTGTATGAGCGTTGTTTCGAAGCAATAATTCGAGTAAGAAGTCAATGCTTCTGAGCTCATTCGTTTCGCAATTATAAAAAGAAATATAGCACAGAATCGCATTACAGCGGACGCTTGCAACTAATTGCTTGCCAACCTACTTCTGGCAAGAAAAGACTTTCTATCACAATTCGCACAGTTTGAAGTGTCTTGAAAGTGATGGAGCTGACTAACTCTCTTGGACGTACACTTAATTACATATAAAGCAAACATTTATTTCTAATACCTAAAATTTAAATAGCACTAACCACACCTCTTCGGCATCAACTAAATTAATACCACACCGCCAAGCCCTGCCCACAAAAGTTTCTCAAAGAATTGTTTACGCATTCAACTTTTTCTTCTAACAACTCGCACCAACTACGAGTACATACTTACTTAGATCACTGTATTAGCTTACTTTGACTTGACTCACTTAACCGCCATCAGTGGTCTAGCACCTCAGCTTTGTTAATTTTTTTCTTCTTGGTTTAGTAATAGTGGTAATATCATACAAGTACCGGGTGTCCCACTACGGCAACTTATTTTGAGCTTAACCACATTTTTTGTGCCGAGCATTCAATTTTGTTATTTAGCAGCTGGCCTGTGCGGATATTAAGCTTAAGTTGTGGAATATTACACGAATGCACAAGGCATGGGTGTTTTGAAAATTTACAACCGAAGTGGAGGGAGACTTGCAGAAACGGTTTGAAACCGAACCTCGCCGTTGTACAATAATCCAGTAAATCGAGAAATTTAAAGCGCGCCTAGGAGAGAACTGTTTGCATTCGGATATTTCATGCATTGTTGAGTGTATTGACTAAAATCCTTTTATCTCGATCCCCTTAGTACTACTTGGGTTTAGGGGAGTTTCAATTAAAACATCGCATCATTTGCTTGCTTACAGACATCACGATTCCATGAAAATATTTTTTCTAATAAGGCACATTACGAGCTTTGTGCACAGGCGGACATCGCAGGGTGGTATCCTTTCGCCGCTGCTTTGGCTAGTTGCTATTGACGAAGTTCTGACAACGTAAATAAGAGTGGGGTTAAGGCAGCAGCGTACGCCGATGACGTGGTCCTAATGGTATCGGGACCGAACAACATCCCTCAGTCATAGCTAAGATTTTTGAAAGGTTATTGGCTGTACTCAGTCGCAAGGCTGCCAGTTGCGGCCTCAGAATCAACTCCGACAAACAGCACCTAGTGCTATTTACCACAAAATATAAGCCTCCACACTTTCGATTTCCCAAATTGAATAGCCACCTTCTCCCGCTGTTGTCGGAAGTTAGTAATCTTGGAGCCGCACTAGACTCATATTGAAAATCGGTCATTCTTTGGATGTACAACGTCTTTACGATGCAGGCAGGCATGCAGAATGCTTAGGAAACGCAGGAGCTAGGGAGATATCTACATTTTGGTGCAGGGCCAAATCGGTCAACTCCTTTAAGGAGGAGACAAAATCTTTTGGGTGTGCAGATAACATTTCACTGATCTGGGTTCCAGGACATAGGAACATAGAGGGAAATAAAATTGATAATGAGCTTGCCAGGAAGGCGTCAAACAAATTGGTCTCAGAGGTTTCGCACCCGGTCATCGGCATTCCCTGACTGTTGCTGAAGAAGAATTGCACAACGTTTCTCAGAATTTCTCAGAAAAGCGCAGAACTGATGGTGCTCCATTTATTCCTTTGAATTGTTGCATTCGGTTGCTGGAAATTCAAGAGTGATAACTCAACGTCCCAATTGAACTGTTTTTTTTTGCAAGTGCGATGCTTTCTGACACATTGTATTTGCGTCTGAATTGGCTGCCTTTGCTTTTTTAGTGGTCACAGAAACTATTCTATTTGACGCAGTAAGTTTTTTCTATGTAGGCTTTTGAGAAAATAAAACTATTCAAGAAAAATTTCTAAGGCGAAATACGACCTACTATCGTTGAAATTCAAGTTGCATTATAACAACATTTCCTCGATTTTTTTTTTAATTTTTTGATAGTCTATACCTTAAAAAAATTTTAATAAAGATTTATAATAAAATTTTAAATATTTATAATAATTAAAAGCTTCAAGTGCATTTTTTCAAAGCAAAATTTTTCACATTCACAGCGCTTCTAACTTGAAAGCAAATGATCCGATCGACCTGAGCCTTTTAACTTATTTGGTATTTCTTTTTCCACACAATGAAACTCCAGTTTTTAATAGCAAAAAAATGTGAAATTGGCTTGGAAAAAACCGCCAAATTTTCAAACGTAATAGAGACTCGAGCGATGATGCATAAATCACTTAAAATTTGTTATCTTAATTCAAAATATTTGCCTAATACATATATGCCTACGATGGCGTGCACTTAATTAGCAACGCGACAGACTACATTTCTTTTTTTTTTTAATTTTCAATCATTCTAACACTAACCACCGAAAAGACTACTGCATTTGGAAGTATGGTACCATCCACTCTATTAAATAATGTTACCTTTGACAATGTGATTAAAGTATACAATTATATGAAATGTATTAATATATCAGACCATATTTAAATTGTACAGTTAGAAATAAGTCATTTTGTAATCGTCATTTTGTAATCGTCATTCAGCATTTGCTCTTGGAATGCATACATCTGTGTTTCCAGCGGAGGTGTATGCAGTTCAAGAAGCGATAAACTTTGTTGTGGAATACCGACAGCCCCCCGACCACATCAGGGATAGTCGAGTCCTGTAAATCCAAGCTGAACTATGTGGGTAGACATGTCAGACTGATGCTAACATGAGTCCCGGGACACGTAAGTATCGCGGGTAACAAGATCTCTGACTCCTTAGCTAAGATGGGCTCTGAGGCCAACTTCTTTGGCCCAGAGCCCGTTTTGCCACTCCCTTCTGCGGCCATCAAAGCCACGGTTAGCAAATGGGTTACTACAACCCACAAGCGAGCTTGACAGGCTGAGAGAGGGTGCAGATGTACTAAACTGATGTTACCTGTCATGTCCGATCGACTGCCGCAAACCCTCCTGTTATTAAGCAGAAGGAAGTGCAGACAACTGGTTGGACTGATGACGGGCCACTTTCTGTGGGCGAAGCACATGGAAAGGGTGGGCATCTCAGACAGTGTACTCTGCCCAGCTTGTGAAGAGGAGGATGAGACGGCGTCTGCCCCGCCTTCGCTTGAATCAGTCTTGAGGTCTTTGGCACTGATGTGTTAAGAAGCGACCACCTTGGCTCCTTGGCACCACAAGATCTACTCAGATTTCTTCGGAAATCGGGTAGATTTAAATTAGAAGGGGATCCAAGAGTAGTACAATGGACTTACTTAATGTCTGAGTGCTGCACTTGCTAGTTGTCCCGACAAAAAAAAAATAAAAAGTTAGGGTTATATTGTATATATTCCCTATAAATACTAATAACAATAATAATAATAATAATCAAAATATTTACGCTTTTCAAAAAAAAAAAATGTATTTTCCAAATTTCAAAACCGACAATCATAGTGGGACACCCTTTAGATAGTTAACTTTTTGTTAACGTATTTTCATCTGGTTTGCCACAATGCCTCGATTTGTAACAACATTTGCGGTTTTTGTCTGCTGCGCATTATTGTTGTTGTTGATTTTTTATTTGCCATTTTTTATTTCTTATTTCATTCGCGCATTTCATTTTTGTGGCTGCCAATGTAGCATTTTTGCGTTATGCATTGTCTTTGGTCTGAGGTTAATAGTACTCTGTGTATATGAGCTGTTAGCATTTTTTTTATTTAGTTTTCATTATTTTTTGCTTTTTCATAATTTTTCAGTTTTTCTTTTGTTAAATGCTGTTACCGTTATTCTGCCGGCTTTTACTTTTCATGTCGCAACATCAACACATTCGCACTACTTATGAATTCATCATCGCTTAACAGTCAGAAGGTTTTTTACACTTGTTTTTTGTAAGTCATTTAAGTTTCAGGGCAAAACCGGTGACTGAGTGGTTCATGACTCCAGTCAGCATACTTACAAACGTTTGTACAGTTAATTAGTTGCACAGCTCTAGGGCCTCATTAACTCTTTCACTTGGCTTTGATTAAGCTATGTTTTCATTAGACGCACACAAACAACTACATACATACACACATACATACATACAAACATTAAAAAGAAAAGTTTTACAAGTTTAAGCAACCAAAACACTCGAATTTTCTTGTATTTTAGAAACCAAAAAAAAATTGCTGCTCCGCTCTCTTCATCTTTCTGCATTCACAATTTCATTTTATTTTTTAATAGCGGAAATTTTGTATAATTACACATACCTGTCTATGTGTTAAAGGAGTGTTTGTTGACATTATTTTCATTAAAGGGTTAATCAAATTGGTGTTTATGGTGCCAGTAACCCGAGACCAAGGTGATGAGCTATTTAAAAACTCATTACATCATTAGGTGGTGCAACTCGTTTTTATTTCGGCTTACAATTTTGGTTGCAATTATTTTGTCGACTAGGCACTCGCATACGGGTACGAGTATATGCTTTGGGTGGCATTCGGAGCCAAAAAAGTGTGCCGCGTTCAACACTGATAGGTGTAGGCCGAACTTCTCCTCCAGTTTGCTGTGCGCTCATTAAAGTTTGCTCTCAAATAGAAGCCTTTCCGAATAGCAGAAGGTTTTTAGGAGTAGCTTTTCGTGATAAAAATTTGCTTCTTAGAAAGGTTTACCCAAGCATCTAGCCTAAGGCTTGCTTTTGCGTTTCTGCTTAGCCACAATCGCATTCTGCATAAATTTTGGCCCTGACTGAGTAGTCCAACACTTTATGTAGCGACGCCAAATGAACCATCAAACACTTTAATTTTCATTTATTTGGTATCGATGAGAGTCGCGAGATGTGCTGTGCGATATTGGACCTCTTATGAGTTTCGACAATTAAACAGATGCAGACTCGCTATCAAAAGGAAAAAGCAAATTGTTAGCAAATATTAGCGCGATTTTTGAGACCACTTGAAACTTGCACTTCATTTTCTTTTTCCTTTTTATTCCAGCTATACGGCGACCAGCGTAGCCGAATGGGTTGGTGCGTGACTACCATTCGGAATTCAGAGAGAGAACGCAAGTTCGAATCTGGGTGAAAAACTAAAATGAAGAAAAAGTGTTTTCTAATTTGTGGAACAACATCAAGACGCACACCACAAATAGGAGAAGTTCGGCCAAACACCCAAAGAATGGTGTACGCGCCAATTATATATTCCTTTTTCTTTCTCTTCCTCCCACAATACACGATCCCTTATGTGTCTAAGTATGTATCTAATTCAACCTACTTTTTGTAGACATAGCAGGCGTTTAAAGAGCGAAGTTCAGAGAACGGCTTAAGCCAGTATCTCGCTCCTTGAATCTGCTATACATATCACATTGATCAAAACTTCCCGGAACAACCGCCAGTTGACATTCTGCTTTCTTTTGTTAGGTTGCCACATCTGTGATTAACATTTCTACCAAAGTTTTATCGTTATTGCGTGACATTTGTAAAAGCCACTTGTAAAGTTACCCCGTCTTGAGCAAATCTACTTCTGTTTACAGTTTTAGAAATTAGTTTTAAATTGCAACAACGAGATTGTATTAAATTTTTCGTGGATTCAATGGCACGAAATTCTTAGAAATGTTGGGAAACTGTTTCAGTAATGATACTCTAACGGAAACAGCGATTTTTGAGAGGCAAGAACGCTTCAGAAGAGATCGACGACGCGTGGATGACGAACGTAGTGGCAGACCATGGGCATCGAAATTTAATAAAAAGATCAATAAAGTGAAAGAAAATTTGATCAATAACCAGAAGTTAACCATCAGGAGCTGACAGAGGGCTTGAATATTGCTTATGGATACATCCAGGACATTTTATTTAATTGTTTCGGTTTGCGCCATGTTGCTGCAAAGTTGGCCCCAATGAACCTGAATTTCATGCAAACAAGGAACCGTGTTGATATCGCCAGAGATATGATTTCTGAGGCTGAATCCGAACCAACATCGTTTTCTGTAAAGAAGGCGATACTCACGGTTTTTATGGATATCAACAGAATTGTACACCACGAATTTTTACCAGAAGGTCAGACAGTTACTTATTTGGGAATTATGAGACGTTTACGTCAAGCAATTCGCCAAAAAAAAGAGAGGATTTGTGGGGAAACAACACGTGGTACAGTGCCATCATTATCCATGAATTTTTGACCACAAATGAAACGAAAACCATCTAGCAGACATCCATATAGGTAATAGAACAGATACGACAGGCTATACCAAAAATAATGTTCCAGAAATATTATATATCGAGGGTTGAATTAAACGCTGGCATAAATGCGTTGTAATTGAGAAATGGACTTACGAGTATATGTACGTTGAACAAAGATCGAAGATCTTCCAATGGCGTCGGATATATGATATTTTTGTATACTTCTTCAAATTCATCCGCCATCCATCCAATTTTGTGTTTGAATAACTTTTTTATTAAATAAAAAAATGAATTTGATGATGGAAATATTCATTTTGACCTTTACGCGCTTTATTGTTTGTCTGCAGCTGTCTAGTTCTCAAGTGTCAAATATCATCGCCATACGACGCCACCTTGTTTTAGCAATTCACAGTAGCAAATTATGAGTTTTCATCAACAAAACATTATATTTTTTTCTTGTAAAAAACAGTGCTAGGCTACACTTAAAAGTTCATTATTCTCCACCTAAAAACAGATGCTCATAAATTTCGATAGGAACAACGCTCTCAGAAATTCAGAATTTAGGTTAGGCTGCCCCCTGGAAATTGCATCGCAGATGAGCTGCCAAGGAAAGGAACTGATCTTAAATCAGTCAACTCTGTCCAGTATGTGGCATCGCTTTATTCTCTGGGTCATCTCGGGGTACATCGCACTGACCAACACTAAATGGACGATAGAGCCTACTTGTGAAGTAACTAGACAGATATATATGGTCTGGAAGGAATGGACTCAGAACTTGGTCTCTCATCAATCCAGACCGACCTTCCATTAGTGCAGTAGTGGGTATCATTACTTAATGGGAACACATGGAGAACGTATGGGGATTCTCTCTAATGACGAGGAGGAGGTGGAGGACGTTCAACACTTACTCTGTCACTATCCCGGTCTTTCTATAACGCGACTTACTTACTTAACTGGCAACTACAATCGATGGTCGGTCTTGGGCGCTACCAAATTGTTGCGCCAATCGTCTCTGCATAGCCCGCGTTGGTGCCAGTTAGAAACACCTATGCCGGTGAGAACGTTTTCGACTTGATCTGTCCAACGTAGATAAGGACGTCCTTTTTTGCGAGTTCCACCAGAGCATTTCGAGAATAGCAGCTTCTTTGCTGGAACGTTATTGTCCATTCGCTCAACGTGGCCTAGTCAGCGCAGCTGCTGAATTTTGCTGCGCTCCATTACGTCGATGTCGGCGTACAGGTCGTACAGCTCGTGGCTCCATCATCTTACTCGATATGCATCATTCACGCAACAAATCGGACAATAGATTTTGTGAAGAATTTTTCTCTCGAATGCTCCTAATAACCGGCCATCGGTGTTCGTCAATGTCCAGGACTTAGCGCCATACAACAAGAGCGGGAGGGTGAGTGATTGATAGAGCTTTTTGTCGTGCATCGAGAGAGGGCCATGCTTTTCAATGCCTACCCAGCCCAAAGTAGCACCCGCTGGCAAGAGTTATTCTTCGCTAGATATCTTGGTTGACGTTATTGTTGGTGCTAATGCTGGATCCTAGGTAGACAAAGTCCTTGACTACGCCGAACTCGCAGTTGTCAACCGCAACCTGCTGTCCAATACGCGTGGACTTTTGGTGGGTCTATAACGTGACATCGGTGTCTAAACTTCTACTTCCTTGATGGTGTGGCAGACTAGGCTGTTCGCATGCATCCACAATATTTCATCGTTTACTAAAGAGACGAAGTGATTTCACCAGCCCGAACTAGTGCTATCACAATGTGTCTCCAAGACTAAGTGGATTCCTCTACATCCTCATGGAGAGCGGCAACCACCGTAACCTAACCAAACCTAGGCTGCTCTTTAATCAAGAGTTCACTCGAATTTTTCATTACCTGTGCTTGCATATCCTTACATCATCTCTATTTTTTTTGCTAATCCAATAAGTTACTTCAAAAAGCAAAGCCTAAGAAGTAGTCTACCCGAAATCTAATGCTCATTCCTCGAAATGTGAGGCATTCACAAAGAAGTAGTCAATGAGCTCTACCTTTTTCTCATATCTACAGCATCTAGAGAAATCATTGGGCCTAGCTCCGAACCTGATGCCTATACGGCAATAAATCTAGTGCACCGTGAAAAGCCGTATGTTCGGTTTAAATAGTTCAGCAAGCACAGTCTTCTTCCTTCGTCGCACCATTCGCGAAGTGTACGTGTAGTTCTCAAGTGTCCAATATCTCAAGTGTCCCTATATCGTCCAAATTGCTCCACCTTTTGTTAGTGGCTATTCAACCCTTCTTCTCTTCTACTTGTGAGAGCAAAAATCTTCGGAATATAATATAATAAACACTTTTCCTGCATATCGCTGAAATTTATCGTTTCATGGCTTTGAGCTAATAATTATTTTATCCATTAAATAACTGGAAACTGTTTGAAAAGCTTGTTTTGAAATATAACCCATATAAAATATTACAGCAATCCAAGCATACGAATATTTTTCTTCAGCGCCAATTTTTCTTTTCTGCAATAATTTACATGCCTGTGTAAATACAACGGTATTGTAATCACAATTTTTTATTTCCAACAATTTTAGATGTACGCGAACATTTTAGAGCCTCACTGGAGACTTCCGAATATGAGAACACGTCAAATATGTTTCATGCCACCGAGGCGGAGTCAACCCTAAATCTTTTGTTACGCTGCGAACTACTCTTGGCGAACTATTCGAAGGAAGATGCAAGTAAAACAACAACACCGCTCAATAACAATCAATTTATTGTCAACGGAAAAGTGAAGTCAAACGAAGTCAATGAAGGCATCAATGGCGGCAATGGGGTCAACGGCCTGCCAATGCAAACGAGGACAAGTGATGTGGGCACTCAATGCAATAATGCAACAAAGAACGTATCTAAGCAGACACAACAGCAGCATGAAGACGCCTCTTATTTGGACATGAGCGGAGGCGGCAAAACTTGTGGCAAAAAATGTAAGTAAACGCTTGACCTCTGCCCACAATGCTTACAGCATGTAACCGCATGTATGTATGTATGTGTGCGTATATAAATGATTGTCATGAGTTAATTAAAGTCAAATAGCTTTCAATTAATATTTAATTCTACCCATTTTGCTTTTGTATTCCTACATTTAGCGTCCAGTTGGTATGGTGACTGGAATAATGAGACGAAAAGCGATAAAACTTTCCGGTGCTCGGCACGACTTAGCAACAAAACCAACAGCCTAGCGTACAGTGATGATGATTTCGATGACGACGAAGATAATGAGGACGATAGCGAGGGCGATGAGAATGACAATGGCTCCCAAAATTACGATATTTGCCAAGTGTCAAGCCACGATAGAGATGAGACACAGAAGGCCATAACACCCGAACTCGAGCCGATGCAAGCGGTGGATTGTCCCTATATGGATTTGCCGGCTGGTCACCTCTCCATCGAGCATGCCACCAAATATGGGCAGCTGCAACGTGTCGAAAAACGTTTATTCTTCGATCAGTGTAAAAAGTATTACTGTGGTGTGCTCAACGATTGGCTGCTGTGCTATGCCGATGGGCCTACTGCAGCACACCCAACGGTTACATTGTATTTAAAGCACAGTGGCATCGAAATCGAGCACTACGGCGAGGGCAAACGACGTGAAGTGTGCTTCCAGATCACCACTGCCGATCCCAACAAGAAATTCCTTTTCCAAGCCAATAGCGAGGTAGATGCCAAAGAATGGATCATCGCAGTAGAAGCGGCTATACGTGGTGACACATCACCCGCTAGCAACATGAAGAGCAGCGCTAGAAAACTGCCAACACCGCCCATTGTCAAGAAGATGACATTCATGGGTCACATGAGTCACGCGCCAATTCATGACTGCATATACGAAGAACCCTCACCGCTCTTTCAAACAGACAAACCACACAACAGACCAGCTAATTTGCCAATGAAGAAGGAAGCATTCTCCTCGCTTGATATGGCCAACTGCTTTGAATACGACGTGCCGAAGTGTCCACCCCAGCCAATCAAAACGGTCAGCATTAATCACACCGAAGCGGAAACCGCAGAGCTATTAAATTTAAGTGAGCACAGCGCACTTAGCGCCGAGAAAATCGAGTTCCAATCCATTGTGAAGGATGTGCACAGCAAGTTGTCTAGTCAGCTGTCGGCCTGCCCAACGCCGGAACGCTTAAAAAAGGCCGCTAAAAAGACTTACTCCGGCAGCAGCGCTAGCGATGTAGAAGCTGTGGCGCTAACACCCACCTCTCCGGCTACGTTGAAGGAGCACAAGAAGCAACGTAAATCGACCACGCCAAATGGCAGTCCACAAAAGAGCAACAATAGTGGCATTAACAATCAAAACAACGCGAACACCAACACCAACACCACCAACAACAATAATGCGTGTGGCAACGAGCGTACAGCGGTTAAAAGTTGGTTTTTTAATCGGCTGAATAAGACAACCTCGTCGGGTCGCAGTACCAGCTCATCGAACTCCAATTCATCGTCGCCAGCCAAATGCAAACAAAGCGAAAAGGAAAATCTACTTCAGAGCCTCGAACTGAATGACATGATCGATGGTAGTGGCGGCAGTGATTCTCTAAACAACACTGGCAGCAATCCCGCTTCACCAATACTAAAGAATCCATCGTCGGGCGTTAGTGCGGGCGTCGACAGCACCATGAAGAGTAAGGTCGATCTGATAATCAAAGAGTTCGAGACAAGTGCGCACATGGGCATACTCACCATGGAAACATTGGCGGGCAGTGCGGTGGCTTCGCTCAGTTCCTTCTGCGACAATGACTGCAATAATTATGAGCCTATTATGACTGTCACAACACCGCCCAACAGTTTTTTGAAGAAAATTTAATTGGCGGCAGGCGGCCACAGCAAGTTGGTGTGAACAAAGTAAGAACAAGGCTGGATGGTGCATGGCGTGATAGGCACTCGAATGATTTCTATTATTAATTTTCTAACTCGATAATATTTGGTTAGAGTAGCGCACTTGTAAAATCCCAGTCAAGCGCGTGAACAATAAGAGTATTCATTATTTTTATTAAAGAACTGTTCTTTGGAATAAACTATTTTTGTTAGTATTAAATTATAAAGTACTGTTTTTATATCGACGAAGCAGAGGTTTGTATAAAAAAATTGAGCTCTTGTGAGGAAGAAATTCAACCAGCATCAACCTTCACACAATTTTAACAAAAGTGATGGCCAAGCTCTTCTCCAACTTGTGGCGTGTGTCTTACTTTCTTCGCCCTATTTCAGGCCGAATAGCAAACTTTGGGGAAAACTCTTTTGTGTGAGAAATACCGTCGCAAATTCTTCTCTTCTGCTTCATATCCCATGGATGAACAAGTCGGTAAGGTAAGCTTAAACACCTTTTGCCAAGCTTTCGCCCAACATGGAGTAGTACATCAACCCTCCATTGGGCATCCGGATCTGGTCAGATTGGGGTTTTCGACTTTGGGCGTGAATTTAACATATTTCTGTTATAGCCAACGACTTGAGCTTTCAGGTGCTTCCTAAAATTTAATTTTTTAACGATTTATGGATATAAGCTTTTAAAAAGGACACTCGAACAGGACGAAAAAAAGGCCAGAGCCGGGTGTCCAACCGAAAGTTTTTAAAAAGGTGTCAAACGGAGGGTTAAGAGAACGAGCCGGATTTATGATATTTATACCAGGCGAGAGCACCCACTTCAGCAGCTTTCCATAAGAACTTATTATAAGTGTTTTAGTTGTAACAACAACAACATTCGCTTAATTAGGGTAAAAAGGTTGCCCATGCAGAAACTCACTTGGACTAGAAACGCAAAAGAGGGTCAGGAAGAGGAAGAGAACCCTGATATTTGAATATCAGCCCAGAGAGAGCAGGGAAGGTGTGATGATTCCATCTCATCTCTCTCCAAACAACACAGAAAAGAAACGAACAAATGCCCGGAAGGAGCGCCAGCGAACACCCAGAGCTGGGTCTTTGTTAGCCTTAGAAGTTCCCTAGAGTGCTTTTGATCTACTCGTGACCAATAGATCTCGCAACTTTAGACGTTTGAGTGCTTACCCAGCGCTCGCTAAGTTTCGCAAGGCCCACCTTTCCAAAAGGAGGCCACAGGTTTTAAAAGGTACCCTAATCCTCTAATTACGCTTCCAGTGTCCCATATCTAGCTTGCTCATCTGGCTTACAGCTTTCTAAAATGGCTATGTAACCAGAAAACCAAATAAGCCAAATGTCGAAGCATTCAAATTCGGTAGAGAGGGAAATCAAGCATTTCCCGACTAATTTCGAGCGCACGAAAAACGAGCCCAGCAGACTAATTGCTGTTCGGCTGTCGTAAATATTTACACTTCTCTAACAACAGTTCAGGCACAGGCTAATCACCTATCCTGTCAGAAATCAAAATAGATTAACGAAACCAGGGTCGTTTCGTAGTCGAGGCCCTATGCTCCCGAGAGCAGTGCACAAGAAAAAAAACACAGTTATGCAACTAAGCAACCAATTAACTACTTCTTTAAATGCGCCTACCTCCGCTTAGAAGGCCTATAGCCTAAATTTGAGCTTGACGTGGAGCTCCTCGCAGCATAAACTTCCACCAATCCTTCCATCCAACTCCGAGCCATTCGTGAATATGTTTACCATGTTCTGTCTCCCAATGCCCCGCCCACTCTTCATTTGAGAGAATATGAATGGAAAAAATCCGCTCGAATCCAGCGATGGTGTACTCTGATTATTCAATATGCGGATAAACTCAAAGCTTCTAAAGAAACTGGAGTGTCGCTAGCTTAAGTCGAGCTTGTAGCCCGAACACCTCAATCTGATTGCGGCAGTTTTGCGATTTCCACAGCTACCACATTCAGCATTGCGTTAGGGTAGGTATGGCCGAAGCGAGCTACTGATTCCAATGGGAGTAGACCTTTGGACTCTCTCCAGCTTCCTCTTAATACCGCAATATTAAAATGTAAGTTCTTTCAAATCATATTTTTAGTAAATGCTCCTTTCAATTGAGCGTTGGTGGCAACTCTGTTTTAAAAAATTAAAAAATATCTTGTTGAAACAATGTTGGCAATATACCAGCCTTCAGCCGAGCGATTCTAAACTGTGATCATTATAGTCGCATCTAGAGCATTTCCGAAAGGATAAAGTGTATTTTGTACGTCGATTCGTCACTGTGGATGAGACTCGAGACTATCATCATGCCCCTAATCCAAAGCAAGATGCTAAAGAGTGATGTGAACCTGGTTCTTCAGCTGTGAAACCAGTTCGTGTCCAGAAATCGGCCGAGAAGATGTTAGAATCAGTTCTTTGGGAGGCGAAAGTATTTCTGTTGGTGGATTACTTGCAAACTGGTAAAAGAATGGATTCCGAATATTATTGTAACCTTTTAGATCAACTGAAGGAAAAATTTCTTTAAAACAGACCTAGTTTGCAAAGGAAAAAGAAAAAAATTACTTTTCATCATTACAAAAGAATTATTTTTCATCATTCACAAGAGCATTTTGACAATTGCTAAAATCCAATAATTAAAGTTCGAATTGTTTTTGGTATTCACCAGATTGGGCCCTTAGCGAGTTCCATCTGTTTCTAGATCTAAAAAGAATCTTGAGTGGAAAGCGTTTTTCATTGAATGATGAGGCCATAAAAGCTGTGGAACCGTATTTTGCAGCCCTTCCAGGTTCTCACTTCAGAGATGGAATTCATGAATTGGAATCTCGTTGGACCAAGTGAATTTATGTTCAGGGAGACTACTTATAATGAATACGAGGAGGGTTTAATAAGTAGCCGTGTTAGAAATGAACACAACATTTTTTCAAAAAAAAATTTTTTCCCAACAAGTCCCCTTTTAGAAAGATACACTTCCCCCAACGCTCCGACAATTTTTTTAACCCGTCTAACAAATAGGATTTGTCGAACTCTCCAAAATACACCTCTATCTTGGCGATGACTTGCTCGTTTCAACTAAATCTTTTTCCCGCAAACCATTTCTTCATGTTAGGGAACAAGAAAACGTCGCAGGGAGCTAGATCGGGTGTATACGGGAAGTGCGGCAGCAATTCATAACGGAGTTCATGCAGTTTGGAGCAGACGAAAGTGCCGGATAAATGTGCTGGTGCGTTGTCGTGGTGAAACAGCACCTTTTTTTTCGCCAAATGCGACCGTGTCTCCTTCAATTTTTTGTAAAAGCGGTCCAATATCTCACTGCAGTATTGTCCAGTGATTGTGCTTCCTTTTTCTAAAAAATCCATGAGGATGACGGTGTGCGCATCCCAAAAAATTGTCGACATGCCCTTTCCGGCCGAAGGAACTGTATTCGCGTTCTTTGAGGCAGATTCATCGCGAGAAATCCAGTGTTTTGATTGTTGCTTAATTTCTGGTGTGTAATAATGAATCCAGGTTTTATCAAAGGTGACAACTCGACGCAAAAATTCCTTTGGATCTCGCTTAAATTGCTCTAAACACTGCTTCGAAGTTAATAGCTGCATCCGCTTGCTGTCCACCGTGAGCAATCGCGCCACCCATCGAGCCGATAATTTTTTCACCGCCAACTTGTCATGGTACTCGTAAAATAGTAATTGCCGTTCCGGTCGACATACTTGGCCTCTATTACTTCGCGCACTTTCGTTCGTCAATCAGCGAGAATCATGTCCTCGGCTGTTGTTGTTATTGTTGTAGCAGTAATACAAGACCTGTCAGTGTAGTGCATATCACCGGTTGTCTTCGTCTAACTCAGCTAAAGGTAGGCTCAGGAAACATGCTGTAACAACAGGTTGGGTCCAGAGGGAGAGGGTCCTCGGTAACCACATCTGCCGGGCGTTCTGGTCGCTCCTCATCAAAAATGGCTGTTCGCTTACGTTTAAATTTGTTGAACCAATATCTAACTGTGTGCATAGACGGGAAAGCGTCACCATAGACAGCATCCAACTTTGCTTTACCTCCTTGCATTTTTTTCTATCCAAAAATAAAAAGCGAATTGCCGAACGATGCTGCTCCTTTTCCATCTTAGTGAAAATCACGAAACAAGTCTTACGCGAATAGCTGCCAAATCCAAACTAACATATTAATCAGTCTCAAATTTGTTTTGCCGTCGTTTGATAGATGGCAGCACACGATGCTTACACCAACTTCCCCCAGGAACGCCCTTTGTCATCAAACACGGGTACTTATTGAACCGTCCTCGTATTACAAACCATAAAATTCTGTTTTTCTTATCGAACTGCAGTAGTAAATAAACTTCTGTTAATACTGGGATCGGTGGGCTGTAAGGTGATAGCTTACGCCGATGATGTTGTTATTGCTGTCTCTGGTAAATTTGTATCTACATTAAGAGACCTAATACAAAATGCTCTAGATATACTTTCTAGGTGGGCAGAAAAGTGTGGTCCAGGAGTCAACCCAGACAAAACACAACTCATATTGTTCACTAGGAAACAAAGAATACCTCAGCTAAGTCCAATTATGCTCAAGGGGGAAGCTCTTGTGATTTCGGAAGAAACCAAGTACCTGGGACTAAACATAGATAAGAAACTGACTTTGAAGTCAAACATCTTAGAAAGAGTCAGGAAAGCGAACCTAGCTTTTTATGCCTATAAGAGAGCTTTAGGTAAGACCTGTGGAATTAAACCTAAGGTTGCTCTCTGGCTTTACACTGCTGTCGTTAGACCCATTCTTCTATATGGAAATGTTGTCTGGTGATAATTTATTGAATAAGGTGCAGAGATCAGCGGAATTAGCAATAGGTGGCGTCATGAAAACCACGCCATCCATGGCTTTGGATATCATATTACTTCTGCCACCCCTAGATCTCTTTTGCAAATACTCAGCGGCCTGTTCCGCTTTAAGGCTCAAAGCGAGCTCATAATGGAGAACTGTCACACATGGACAGAACACATGGACATTCAACCATCTTAGACTCCTACACGGATATACTCAGTGACTGTGATTATCACCCTCCCATTCTTTGCTTCGAAAGGAATTTCCTAATGAAAATCCCTTCTAGACTGGAATGGCTTGAAGAAGATCCAACACCCAACACACCCGTTAAGATCTACACGGACGGATCTAAAATGGACACCGGTGTAGGATCAGGGTTATTTTGCGAAGAACTTTCTATTAGTGAATCCTTTAAACTACCGGATCACTGTAGCGTTTTTCAAGCGGAAATAGACGCTAGTCATGAAGCCTTAAAATGGCTAAAGATAAACAGAATATCATCAACGGATATATCAAGATACCGGTATGCCAGACATAAGTAATTTTATGGAGATACCTCCCGCAACTTGTAAGCTTCTCATTAAGGACGCACTAATAAATTCTGTAAATCAAATATGGATTAGTGCCAATACCTGTGAAATAGCTAGGCAAACATGGCCAAGGCTAAATTTACGTCTGTCCGTCTGAGTATTATAAAACTGAGTGGACTTCAAATCAGGACCTTAGTAGGGGCGCTCACAGGACATTGTCTCATAGGAAATCATGCAAGGAGATTAGGCTTTTACATGCATGATTCCCGTCGTAGCAGCAGGCAGGAATGAGGAGGAGTTGGAAACAATTCAACACCCGAGCTTAGAACCGGCCAAGGACTGTCACGCCAGCAGCATTCCCCGTATGTAAGTATGTGGAATGTTTATGCTGCTACAACAACAACAACATCGATGATCTGTACACTTTAGGTAGCAACAGCCTCTTACGCTTTACCCAAAGCTCAGGATGGCTCAATCGGAAAGTGGAAATGTAGACCAGCCCCTGCGGCTCACAACGGACCCATTTCGTGGTCTAAGTGGCATCGCTGTTGTTGTTGTTGTTGTTGTTGTAGAACCATAAACATTCCCCATGCATATACGAGGAATGCTGCTGAAGTGACAGTCCTTGGCCGGATATAAATCTGGGTCGTTTCGGTTACGTAGAACCGACTGTCATGGGAACGTGGCATCGATGCGGCTCTCAAACCTAACCTAATCTAACCTACAAATAATATAAAATTTTGTCACCCAAATCAAAAGCAATAAAAAGTTGCCATTTTTATACATTTTTCTGCACATTTATTTTAAATAACACTTATATGCTTGTAAATATGTGTGTAAAAATCGTCTGTTAACATTAAGTAGTACATTGAAATGTTGTGAAATCAATAAATCGTTCATTATTGTTTCGTGTATTCAATTATCGCAGCGAAAAAAGATTTCTTTCAAGGCCATATTTCCAAAAATCAGATAATCCGCCAAAAAGCACAGTTGAGTAAATTTAACGAAGAAATGTAGATTATCACTTCTTACAATGAGACTACTTTTATGTTGAAAATCGGCCCATCCTTTCTAGGCTACCTTTTCTTCATAAGTTTTATTTTCATTTTATTTTATTTTTTCGATAGAAACTGCTAACAATGATAAAGTGTACAAATATAAATATTTTACTACAACAATAATATTTTTTATTTATAAAACTTCGTAACAAAATTATATACCATAAACTTTTGCTAACTATTTCAGTGAATGTATTTATTTGGAATATTAAGTATAAAAACACAAAAAAAAAAAAAAAAAAAAAAAAAACTCAACTCAGAAAAAATTATTGTTTCCGTTTTTCTTGTTGTTTTTTGATTTTGTAGCAGTAACGAGGTAGTCTCGCGCGATAAAGCAGTACATATTTCTGTGACTATTTGACAATTTGCAAATATGTTCGTATTTATGGAAGTATGAAACTAGTTTGCATTCTATGCATTATAGTAATAGTGCGTGTAAACCACTACATGCATACCGGCGTTTCAGGAGAATAGAAAATAACAAAATAATATATAAATATAAATTCATGTTAAAAAAGCTTACAGTTAGAGATTAAAAGTACGTAGCGCTTGAGTTATTTTTAGCACAAAGCCACGTGCTTAGTTGTGGTATTAAAAATATCAATAATCCTCAGCTTCAATTGTTTCAAATTTTAGCAAAATTTATTGGTACGCAATCAATCAATGTTCTTGAATGTTTGTCTGTTGTCGTCTGGTTTCTTCAAATGTTACGTTTTCAGCTTGTGAGCGCTTGAGTGTGCTTGTGCAAGTTGTTGTTGCCATGTTATTTTGAAACAAATTTCTTCTTTTGAGTACTTATTCGCTGCTTCGCGACTGTGGCGGCCGTGGTGGCGACATTTTATGCGAAAAACACTGTTACACTTTCTTGTGATGAGATTCCAAAATTTCAATTAATCGATCACGCCGCTTCGAATCCTTTATCAAGACTTGCTTGCGAACCACTTCGTTAGTGGAAAACATGCCCATTACTTTTTTATTTTGCTTTTTCAGTCTGATCTCAAGTCCCTTGTCGGTTGGTGTAAATGCGTCGATATTTTCAAATCGGTATTTCCATTGTACCTTTAAAAATTCGAGATATTAAAATCATACAGGAGAACAAAGCAGTATTAATATCGAAAATTAGGCGCGCAAGAGCTATTTTAAGCTATTTGGTGGATTGGCCACGCCTGTATTTTGCACACTCTGAACAGTCACAAACAAGCAATGGACTATTCTATTCCTAGATTTAGGTTAGGACGAAGAGAGATTCGTCCTTTGTGATACCATTGTGAGGTGAGGTGAAAGGGAAAGACCGATGGGATCCAGGGAGAGGGCGGGGAGAGGTGGTGATGGGATGGTTAGGAGCGTGCGGATTACGAACGATGACTATGTTTGCGTCAACCGCTTTGTGCTGCTGATGAAATTCATCAGATTTTTAATGTCAGCGCCAGCTATATCAGCAGGCGTGGCAAAGAAGTAAGAGCCAAGATGCCTGGATCTTAGCGCCGCCAGAGCAGGGCAGCTAAGGAGAAGGTGCTGAGATGATTCCACCTCAACCTCCATACATCAAGCGCAAAAAGGACTCGAGGTGATTCCAAGTCTCACAGCATATCCCTAGACTTACCTTCGACAAGCTCTTCAAGGCGAGTATACCGTCAAGAAGGGAGTGGCAGACACCAAGGCCATGGAGAAGGGTGGAATTAAATTTTTATACAGATGGTTCCAAGCTAAACGATAAGGAATTAGGACTAGAAATATCCGTTCGACTACCAGACTACTGCAGCGTCTATCAGGCAGAGGTTCTAGCTATGAAAGAAGTGGCTACATACCTAAATACGTATGCCGTAACAAAAACAACTATAAAAATAACTATAAATATTCTCGCATAGCCAAGCGGCCATTAAATCAATGAATGCGGTCATACTAAGATCAAAGGTTGCACAAGAATGCCGGGCAGCCATAAATGCTATTAGCGTCGTATTCAAGGTCAGCCTTATTTGCGTTCCGGGACACATAGATATTGAGGGAAACTGTAGAGCTGATGAGCTAGCGAGAAAAAGTACTGCTCTACAACTGCTGAGTGACAAAAGTATCATTGGAATACCTATGGCCACGAGTAAACTAATAATAAAAAACAAAATTATCCAAGAGGTCAATAGGTCATGGAGAAATAGAGATACATGCGTAGGAACGAGGCTACTATGGCCGCAAATAAACAAGAAATGGACAAAGGAATTGCTTAGCCTCTTAAGAGCAGATATCTCGAAGGTCGTGGCTTGTGTCTCAGGCCACTGGCATTTGGCAGGCATTCCTTGAGACTAGGAGTATTCTTCCATGAATATTGTAGAAGTTGTAGAGATGAGAAAGAGGAGGAAATAGTTGAGCACTTCCTTCCTGCAATTGGCCAGCCTTAGCTAAAAGCAAAGCAGGTTGTCCAGGTAAACACTTTTTCAATTCTCTTACAGAGCTGACTGGCGAGGGGATTAGACCAATCCTGCGCTTCATAAGAGCCTCAAAATGGTTTCATGAAGATAAATAAACCAGGTTCCGGTGTCGCACAATGGTATCACAACGGACCTGTAAGGTCTAAGAGAGTTGGTCGTACGGACCGACTACCACTATAACCTAACCTAACCTATTTAGAAAACCACAAACCCACACTAAAAATTGATATTTTTATTGACTTGCAATTGTGAAACCTGCATTTGATTTCCATCTCCTAACAAAGTTGCTTAAACCGCTTAGATCTTTTTACGAAGTCCCTCCAGTGAGACATTTTACAAACATCCCAGCTCTTCAAAGAAATAATCGCCAAGATTTTTTACACTGCTTCTTTGAAGTGCAGCGCATTCACAGAGCAGCTGTTGTACCCACTCAATTTCTTCTTCATCTCCACAACTCCTGCAGAAATGATTGTGAGGTACACCCAATCCACTGGCCAGGGTTACAATAGTGCAGTGACCCGTAATAACAGCTGTGAGGACTTTGATAGTTAGTCTGTTGAATCCAAGCAGGTATTTTGTACTTTTAAGATTATGTTTTGGCCAAAGCGCTTTGGAGACCCTGACCCTACCTTTAGAAAAGTGTATATGTATTACGATAGCCAAGCAGCCATTAAATCTCTTGATGTGGTTGTCACTAATTCCATCAATGCGCGCAAATGCCGGAGGTTTCTTAATGGCGAGATGGCGGAATATTTCCGGCTCCATTTGATATGGATAACAAGGCATAGTAAAATAACATGGAATTGTAAGGCAGACAAATTAGCGAGAGAGCGCACTATCACTCACCTCCCTCTTGGTTAGGAGATTGTAGGTATATCCGAGGTGTATTCAATAAAAGTGGTGGCACTAGAATAACAACAATGTTTTGTACGTTTGATTGCCAAAGTAGAAAACAAAGAATTAATTCGCCTTATTTCATTCTGTGCTGACAGCTGGACATGGCAAAAAAAAAACACAGAAATAGATTCCCAACCTAAAATCTGCGTGGTATAAGTAGCGTTGTCACTTTAGTCAACAGGAGATGGATTGACAGCGTGACATGTATTGCTACAAAAACAATTTAGCGCTCAAAGGCGCTACTCAATCGGTCAAAGAAAAACTCTCTCCAAGGTCGACATAGATTGAACGTACCTCATTTCGACTATTACAGCAGGAGGAAGAGAGAGGCTGCAGTTGGACTAAACTGATTTTACCTGTCATGTATGACCGACTGTCACAAATCCTCCTGTCATTAAGCAGAAGGGACTGCAGACAGCTGGCTGGACTAATGGCAGTGTACTCTGCCCAGCATGTGGAAAGGAGGATGAGCCGGCGGACTACTTCCTGTACTATGTTAAGAAGCTACCACCTTGGCTCCTTGGCACCACAAGATCTACTTAGATTTCTTCGGAGGTCGGGTAGATTTAAAGAAAATAAAAAGGGAATCCGAGTGCAATACAATGGACTAATTGTGTCTGGTCATGTACAGCACTTGCTAGTCTGTCCCAACAAAAAAAAAAAAAGATAACATTAGGGATATAAGTGGCAGCCCGATCAAAGGGTTTGCACTTAAAACAAAATGGTTTAAGGAGGAGTAGCAGGTAAACTGTGACTGTGCTATCACATTGGATCCGCAACTGGCTAAGTAAATTGGTTCAGAGACCGACTGCCACTTCTACCTATCTGTCTACCTCCCTATGCCTACTCGTTCACTTTTCGCTATTAACTAATTAAAAATATTTCTAATGTTTAACTCACCGTATATGTCCCGAAAAGATCATTCTTGGTGGCATGTATGACGCGATGATTCGAGACGACCAGGAACTCATGCTTTGGCACTATCTCTTCGCAGTGTATGAATATATCGGTGCCTGCATATTTACCCTTTTCGATTTCCCTGCAAAGAGTTTTGTCAAATGCCAAATGGTCCTTTCATTTCTATGATAATCTAACTTACTTAAATACACGATTGCCCTCGGCTTCGGCACGACAATATGGACGCACCACATTGTCTTGGTGCACGTAACGGGGTGCACGCAAACGCGACACTTCCGTTTGTCCTTCAGCAACGCGACGCACTGCACCAAAGCTGCCACTAGCAAAATCAACCACACCAGCTGTCGGCTGAGCCACGAAGCCAATCAAACCCTTACCAACACCCTTAAAGAAGCCTTCAACACCTTCCTCGCGCGCACCAGCCACAGGTTTGGTAACCACGCCCGAAACGCCATCAACAAAGCCCTATAAAAAAGATAAGTAGGTATAGCATTAAAATAAACTGTAAGTGTAATATGAATAGCATTTGAAAACTCACCATAGCCAGACTTTTGCTGCTGCGCGCTATACCTTCGGAGAATGTTTGTGGTTTCTTATTCATGTGCAGACGTCGCTTCTTCTGATACTCTTCATCGAATGTCAGTGCAGCCAGTCCTTTGCCCATAGCGCCGGTTATTCTTTAAAAAAATATAATAAAAAATGTTCAACTATTCATTGAGGGGTAAGAGGTAGTCAGAATTCTCATAAAATTGTTCTTTTTTTTTAATTATCTTAAAGTAGTGAACTGAATCCACCAAATACTTTTCGAGTTATTCAACAATTAACAAAGGACGCTCGGGCGCCACGGAGCTCGATAGCAAAACTTAAAATGCGTTTTTCTCAAAGCTATGTTTTTTGAACTGGTGGTCACTGTAACTTAAAATCCGCTTGGTAGATTGCAATAAAATGTTTGCTACTTTTGAAAAACATAAAAAACTCGTGCCTTATCGAAGGATTTTTTTTTTCAAAAATTTTGATTTTTTTTAAACAATTAATTGTCGGTTTTTTTCTCGAAAATCTGAAAAATATTTCCTGAGGCTGCCATATTGGTTATTTTCAAATAAACAGCTTCAATCAGGCACAAGCCGTTCCCACGACAGTCGGTTCTACGTTACCGGATCCGGATTTATATCTCGCCAAGGATTGTCACTTCAGCTACAACAACAACAACATCAGGCGCAAGATTATCTTAATAAAACTAATTTCTCTTGTCCGATTGATTTTAGATCAATCTCCAAGCACTTGTGATGATCACCGCAAAGCACTTCTCGAGAAACGGGCTCCACACAAACAGCGATAACTTTTACAATTATTAATTTTTTTGGAAATTTTGCTAAAGTTAAGTCGAAAATGATGTATTACTGCTACGTTTTTATTTTTGTAAAATAAAGCATTTGACTAACAAACAAAAATTATTGAAAATCATCATTTTTTCAGGGCCTCTGACTACCCCGAACCCCTTAAAAGTGAACAAATCCTTCTAAGCATAGAACTTACTTCGATACGGCACCAGCTGCGCCACCAACTGTGTGGCCAAATAGTGATTTGACACCGAGCGCCAGACCTTCGGCAAACTCTCCTGGTCCTTGTATGGCACCCTGTAATATTAGCATACATTAGCAACACTTTCATGTCACACTGCCACTCTGCTTAAATGCTTACCTGGAATGGTTCATAGAACAAATCTTCCACGCCCTTCTTCAAACCCACAACTAAACCATACGGGTTGCCAAGCACATCCAAGCCCAATACAAGCACATACAACTGCTTCAACGCTTGTCCCGCATAATGTGATGTGATCTCTGAAGTTAACTGCTGCTGCGTGAAGAACCGGTATTCACGCTCGAAGAAAGCCAAACGGAAAACTACGTCGTTAACATCGGTCAGTGTAACACCGACGCCTTGCACCAGAGTAGACAGAATAGCCGGCAAAGCTGTGGTATCAGAACCAGCCATGGAGAAGCTGACGTGTATTTTAATCGGTCCCAAATGCAAATTATCATAGAAATTCTTTTGTTCTTGCGCAGAGTGCGTCTCTACTAGGTCTGATAGTGGCTTTTCAATGGATTCGACATTCAAATTGAAGAGTTTTGCCGCTTGCTCGTCACTTACGTTCGCAGCAAACATATCGGCCAGCGCTGTGAGGAACATTAGATCAACTTTGAAATGGAACTCCTGTATAAGCATGGTAGCATATTTGTATTGCTTGACTGTGGAGTTGGGTACCACCCACTGCACCACGCTGACTTCGATGAAGGGCTTCAAAACCGTCGTTGTGGCAACGCTCTTAGGCGGTGGTATTGGTGCGAGCACAACAGGGAAAATGTAATCGTTTAGCTGATTGTCAATTTGAATTTTATTGATTTTTGCATGCAGCTGCATTTGATAAGGTGATGTATTCATTTTGAACCAAACACCCGGATAAAAGGTGCGATGTAGTTCACGCTCTCTGGTCTTTTTCAAAATCATGCTGGTAAAGTCAATCTAAAATATATTTTAATAAATAAAATATTTGTGGGAGTTATTAAAACTCATTTGGATTTCATATAAAATCTTGCGTTACCTCATGCTTGCAGTCCAGGTAGTACTTTTTGACTTGATTCACACTTCGATCGACCAAATACTGCTGGTATTGCTCTTCAACCTCCGCAGTTTCGTGGATATTCATCTGCTTGAAGTTCTTTGAACCCTTCTTTTGCTCCCAAATTACGCCTACAAATAAGGAGGTAATACATTTCTTATAATTAATTTTCTTATAATAGTAAATAAAACATTGCAAAGAGTTGCAGACAAAAATTACTCCCACCCGCATTTAGCGAGCGAGTTTTTTCTTTCATATACCGGCCACCGTAGCCGAATGGGTTGGTGCGTGACTACCATTCGGAATTCAGAGAGAACGTAGGTTCGAAGTTTTTTCTAATAGCGGTCGCTCCTCGACAGCCAATGGCAAACCTCCGAGTGTATTTCTGCCATGAAAAAGCTCCTCATAAAAAATACCTGCCGTTCGGAAGCTGTAGCTCCCTCCATTCGTGGAACAACATCAAGACTCACACCACAAATAGGAGGAGTAGCTCGGTCAAACACCCAAAAAAGGTGTACGCGCCAATTATTTATTTATTTATATACCCATTTTTTTCGCGAATCCACTCACCTGAGCTCGCTATACCCATATACAAAATGGTCGTGCCGATCGCATTGTTTATCAGTGAAAAGCCAATGCCGTGGAGGCGCAATTCGACTGATTGTGTTATCTTCTGTATTGTCGCGCTGGCTTCAAGTTTTTGTGCAATGCCAACATCCTCAGTGAATAGTAATACTCGCTGCAAGCCATCCAAAAACGTTACCCAGTAAGCAATCGAGCCATCTGCTAATCTGTGAAGAAAAATTGTGTAATTTATGTAAAAAGAAGATTATGTAGAAAAATTCTAAATATAAGGCCTCTTCGTTTCGCCAAGCGTTAGCAAGTGGCAAATAGATGAAGCAACTGGCATAATTAAACACATCTTGGCAGCGCTGAAAGAGAGCTGCTTAAAATTACATTTGTTGGTAAAATAGTGAGTTATACCAGTTTTAAGCTGCAATTAGTGGTGGCATACCGTAGCCATAACCGTAACCACAGCAATCAGCTGTTCTTGTCAAACATATTTTTTATTTATTTATTTTTATTTATTTTGTCTTTGAATGGATACATTCTTACTGGTTAAAATAAGTTGAAAAAAAATGTTTAACATAGAAATTAGTAGAGCGCTGCAACGCTGGAGTTTCCAACTGGCGTACAAGATACAGCTCGTAATTATTATCTAAAGCAAAACATTCAAGTGGATTTCTAATTATCATGATTTTTTATTCTAATGAACTAAGAAAACTGAGAGAAATTCCAAAATTTCAACTTTTTGGAGTTTTTAAAGAAAAAAATCCGTTTCTATAAAAAAAAATTCACTTCAACTTGGTATAAAAATCTTGAAAAAATTCTTTTTTATCTATTTTGTTAGTTCAAATAGAAGAGAATTTAATACTGAAGGGAACAAGCTATGATTCATTTCAAAAAATTCATTCGTTTTTTTTCATTCATGTCGCCAATTCAAAGAAATCATAAAAATGAAAAGTCGAGAAAAGAAGATAAAGTTTATACTATAGCTGTCCGGTCACAGCGTAACTACCTAACGCTCGCCTACCTTTGGCTTTGTATTTACGGAAATATTGAGAATTAGGCTCTGTAACTTTGTATATATTGTATATTCTGAAATATATTAGGAATCGCTTAAAACGAAAAAAAAAATTGATTTTTTTGACCTTATAAACCAGGCTGCCCCCTTAAGCTAATGTACAATAGTTTGGTAATTACTATAAATTACTGGTAAAAAACGATTTAAAATGGTTTACTAAGAGTTTCTTATTAGGAGTATTAAATTGAATTTTACTTAAAAGGGAAGGACAATCAAAAGGTCCAGAAATGATACGAATAATAAATGAGCACTATAGAATAGATCGTCTGCTATCAAAGGGGTTTTAAGTCAATCAATAAACATCGAGAGCGATACGATGGTAGGGGTTCACAAAAGTTTAAGGGGTTATATACAGTTAGAATTTCCAAAAAATCGATTTTGTTTTTATTTTATTTTCTTAATGTACATATATTTTAGAATGCACACAGAAAATTTAATATCGTTTCGGTGAATATTTTCGAAGTTACACGCAAATTTGAAAAGGCGTTTCAGAGAATTTTTTTTTATGTAAAGTACTTTTCAAACGACACGATTTCTCTAAAACGGCTCAACTAATCGTCTTGAAATTTTAACACAACCTTCTCAGATCTACTCTCCAGGTATTAATCGAAGGAATAAGAATTCTGATGATTTTTTTTTTTTTCTTTTTTTAGGCAATTTTCGTGAAAATTTTATCAAAAATTAAAATTTTGACTATTGCTTCGATTAATACCTATCTTTATCTATTCACAAAAAGAATCTAATTGGTTTTTCGATTTCAGATAATCCAAACCAGAGATATTTTGTCCACCGCCGATCGCTTTTTTTAGAGGACGCTTGGGAGATTATCTGCAGGAGCCGTGCACTTCAATATTTTCAATAACCTTACGTGTTAAAATTAGACATTATTTGAATAATTAAAAATTGTATTTGTTGAATATAGGGTGGGCCATGTAAAATTTGCTTTTTGAATCGGTTATAAAAAAAAACGAATCAATATTTTTTCAAACTTTTTTTTATTTTGAAGATTGAATATTGTCATTTATGAATGAAAAATAATATCGTTCAAATGACTGCCACGACTGGCTTTACAGTAGGCCATTCGATCAACCCAATTTTAAGCACATTTTCGATTGTTTGGGCTCCAATTTCATGAATGGCAACTTCGATTTCGTGTTTTAAAGCATCAATCGGCTCTGGATGGTTCGCATAGCATTTGTCATTAACGGCTCCCCACAAAAAATAGTCCAACGGGCTTAAATCACAGCTCCGAGGCGGCCAATTGATATCGGAATTCAAAAACGGTAGCCAAAAGTTCGAGTGTAAATTTAGCAGTGTGACAAGTTTCACCGTCCTGTTGAAACCAAATGTCGTCCATGTTATTGTCTTAAATTTTTGGAAACAAAAACTCGTTGAGCATGTCACGGTAAGGCTCACCATTTACTGTAACCGCAGCTCCTTGCTCATTTTCGAAAAAAAAAAGACCCGATGATGCCGCCAGACAAAAAAACCGCACCAAACAGTGACTCGTTGTGGATGCATTTGCTTCTCTACTGTAACGTGTGGATTTTCTGAGCCCCAAATCCGACAATTTTGCTTATTGACGTAGCCACCGATGTGAAAATCAGAAAAGAAGAAGACTCACCACTTTGGAAATAGGTTTTCAATATTTCCCAATTTCGTTCAAGCGTATAGTGTCCCATTTCATAAATGTCAAACCTTTAAGTAAATTATGAACACATTTGACATGTCATTTGTGTTGCCATTCTCAAAAAAATAGGTGGTTCAAAAAGCAAACGCTATGAGGCTCACACTGTAAAATGGTTCTTTGTAAAAAATTATCAAAAAAAACGTGATTTTTCAGCCTTACAAGTGTATATAACCCCTTAAAGATCGGAGCGCAAAAGGAAGAAAAACTTTCTAAACTCTCTCAATCTCCAAATAACAGCGGCATACTCTAATCTTGATCTAACAAAAGCACAATGCAATGTTTTGAGAGTGTGTGGGTTGGTAAATGCTGAACAATTTCGGCGTACGAATGCTAACATCGTATATGACCGTCTTATGACATGGCTAGTGAAATTCAGCTTAGAGTCGAAAATAGCGCCTAAGTCTTTAATTTCATCATGGCTTGCAAAAGTAAGCCAGCAATACTATACGAGGTATGCAAATTATTGTTTGATTTAGCATATTTTACGTGAAAGCATTTGCTTATATTTAGTGACAAACGATTTAAATAGCACCAGTTCCGGACATTGTGTGAGTCGGATTGCAACTTTTCAGAGTCACTGGCACTATTAATCACCGCAAATATTTTAATATCATCAGCATACAACAAGTGTTCAGCAAATGAAAAGCATGCACCAATATCGTTAATAAAGAGAATAAAGAGGAGGGGTCCTAGAATACTTCCCTGCGGGACACCAGAGGACCCAATAAATGCACGGGATGTCGTATTGTCAACGGCTACAAGGCAGTGCCTATTGGACAAATATGATTTGATCCACGACAAAAACGTGGAATGTATACCCATTGGCGCAAGCTTCGACAAGAGTATTCGGTGCGATACTTTGTCAAACGCTTTAGAGAAGTCTGTATAAATTTTATCAACTTGAGATCGGTTCTGGAAGGCTGAAATGCAGTAATCATGGAAAATAGACAAATTAGTGACATTAGAGCGACTTGCAACGAAACCATGCTGGTTGGTAGATATTAGGCCTTTGACAGCAAAATATAA
This sequence comes from Anastrepha ludens, assembly GCF_028408465.1. Taxonomy (NCBI): domain Eukaryota; kingdom Metazoa; phylum Arthropoda; class Insecta; order Diptera; family Tephritidae; genus Anastrepha; species Anastrepha ludens. The sequence goes on from NC_071502.1 coordinate 7,550,310, forward strand.
CTTATCATTCACAGTTATCTCAAAAAGATTTGAGACAGACTATAGCTTCGAAATCGGCCTGTAATTGCTAACATCGTTTTTATTTCCAGTCTTAATTATAGGCGTAACATATGGCATCACTGTAAATAATATAAGTGCCGCACCATAACGCCGTAACCATAACCACAGGCGTATGTATCTATTAAATTTCGGTTTTTCCTCGTAACCGTAAGCAGCTGTGAAATACTTTACATTTCTTTTGACATTTGCGATAAAAATTTGAATATTAGAACAACAAAAAATGAATTGACTTAGTGGAAAATTATACGCATTTTTATGAGAAAATGCAAATGTTGTTGTCATTAATTATACTTCAATATCAGCTGTTTCTGATTACGGCATAACTAATCGCCAAATGCTGTAATGTTGCGGCTATTATTATGGTTACAGCTATGGCGCTATGGCCACGGCACCGCTAATTGCAGCGTATAACCACACTCGCTAGCAGCTCGATACCTTTGCTATTACTTTTACATGCAATTGTTTCGTCAAGCGAGACGCGCAGAGAAGTGACGAATAGAAGAGTCCCATAAGTTCAGTTCAACTTTTCAAATAACACTTACTTCAATTCACCAATTTGATCGCGCCTCAAGTCTGTTTCCGCTTTAGTTTTGCTCTTTTCACTAATCTTTTCGCCCCAGTCGAAAACAATGCTATTTTCACCCGACGGATGCGACCAGGCATGCAACAGTTTTCTACGCGGTTTCAGCACCACATTTTCTTTTACATCTTTCTCTTGATACACAATCGGAACATTAGTGTGGTTAATTATTAAGCCAGGGGCATCGCCTGGATTAAACTCAGAAAAAATGATATAAACACCGCCTTCCGTAGCTTGTACGTCCACGTTGATACCGCCGTACTAAAAGTGAAAGTAAAAAAAAAAAGACGCAATATATTTTATTAACCATTTTGTCTTTTAATATTCCTCAAATTACCTTATTGCCTGGCAGTTTTAAGAGCGTGCACTGTGCTTCCGAGTACTTAAACGCCGGCGTACATTGACCGAGTACGCGCGCGATAAGCATCATATCGGAATCGTCCTTGGGCCAAAGTGGTGTGCACGAATTGGGCAATACCTTAAAGGGCACATAAAAGGAAAAATAATTAGAATTATGTGGGGTATGTCTTGCATAAAGCCAAACAGACCGTCATCCATGGATCTCCAGGTCTACTTTGCTCTTGTAGATCTATCGTGAAGTAGCATTTATTGCTTGCAATATAAAATGGTATAAAAGTGATCATTTTTGTGAGCGAATTGTAGGTTATGTGATTATGTACGCCTATCTGGAAAAAACGAAAACAAAAACAATAAATAAAAAGTTTATTCATCTTCCGAATTAATTGGTAACATTAGTCGTAAGCGCACTAACCTGATATGGCGTTTCCTTTGATTTGCATGTTACGGCACCCATCGAACCGGCAACGTCTAATGGAATTTTATTACTCCAGTCGCCATTGTCTACGCGTATCGTCGCTGCTTTCTTGTCAAAGAAGAATTTCTCACGGAAAGAGAACAAGATCGGTCCATTGTATTCCGGTGGATGATAAAGCACATCAACAGTTTCTGCATCGGTTTTATAACTAAGCATTAAGCCAGTTTTGTTGATCATCCAGAATGGACTGTATAGCGAAATCTGCAAGGCACCTTGACGATTGTCAAAACTAATATGCAAAAAAGTATGTGAGTTTAACAATTTTTTTTCGTAGAGTATCGGTTGAAGCTTTACCGCACACATAAATCCATATCCATTTTAGCCTCTGAATCATAGGAGCTAAAGCGCCAGGTAGCCATATCATTATGACCCTCAGATATCTCGGTAGTGCATGACCAATCTTTCTCCAAGTATTGAATCAGCTGTAAAGAGGGAAAATAAAAGTAGAATAAATTAAAATAAACCAAAAAAAAATATAAATTTTTATAAAATTAAAAAAAAATTAGTTTGGAAAATGAAAAAAAAAATACATAAAAAATAAAGCACGTGAAAAAGCTAATAACAAAATAATAGTATATTATATATGTATAATAAAATATATATCTACACTTGAATATTGTATAACAAAACCTTACAAATTAAAGTTCCAAACCTGTACGAAATTCACAAAAATTTTAAAAATTTTATGAATTTTTTTAAATCCAATAGAGCAAATGGAGCGAGATTTTTCGCCGCATGTACGAAGCGTTCAAATTAGTTTCATGAAAAGTCTCTGAGACTCGGTAGATTTTGTTCTCGCCGTTCAATAATTTATTTCTTATAATATATTTAATGAATTAAAAAGTGTAAGCACGAAATAAATACTTAAGTGCCTTCTAAAAACAAATTTTTAATATTGCGTTCACCTAATTCACTTTTTACGCGAACTTTTTGGGGAGGTATCTATTGTGGAAAAAGAGAATTCGGTGTATCATATTTAGCAATAATAAAGCACAAAAAAATTGTCTATGATTTTATGGCATTTCGAACCTTAACCTCACTTTTGTGCAAGTGGGAGAAATGGCAGAATTGAAGTGCGAGTGATTCATTTCCAAAGGACGATAACAGAGTAAAACGTACCTACGCACTTTTTGACAAAAAAAAATATTTATCATAGAGGCGATATACTCATCTTTCTCGACGGATAATCATTTTTCCACTTTGCTATACTTTACGACTAGTTTTTATAAAGGGTGCTTTAATAAGGGGTGTTATTTTGATATTCAAAAAAATACTACTTTTTAATATAAATGATACAAAGTGTCTGCGCTACGTCCTCGATAACCTCACGAATTCCATCTTTGAGGACTTGAATCGACCCTGGGCTGGGCTGTTGGCGTAGACCTTCTCTTTTACTTGGCCCTGAAGGAAAAAGTCACAAATCTGGAAACTTTTCCCGTAAAAGATCAATGGTTTCGTTGCTTGTGTGGCACGTAGCGCAGTCTTGTGGAAAATAAACGTTGTGCAGATCAATACCATCCAATTCCGGCCATAAAAAATCGTTAATCATCTCTCACCTGTAACACCTGTTATTGGAGACCCCTTTATATGGCTCCGTAAAAAAATATACGTAGACTTTTCATTATTTTTCTTTTAATATGTATGACTTATTGATAATTAACTACAGCTATTTCCACCGTGAACCCATTTTTTTCAACGCTTCATTAATTCACGCAGTAAAGGATTAAAATATGTAAAATTGAAACTGAGATAAATAAATAGCCAAAACTTATCATTATTATCGGTTCGATAATTCTGCAACAGAGTATATGGCACAAAATTAATCATCCATTGTGGTTTTTGAATATTTTCTTTTTACGAAATTAAAAAAGATTTTGAGTGATGAAAATCTTTGAAATTTTTCACTTTTACGCGTTTCGTTGCTTGCCTGTTTGTATGCACAGCTGTCTAGTTCACAAGTGCCAAATATGATTTTGGAAAAACTATAACTCTTCCGATAAGGTGATTAATTTTGCTCCACCTCGTATGATTGGCGCGTACATATATTGTTGGGTTTTTGGCCGAGGTCCTACTCCTACAGTTCCATGCCGCCTTCTAATCACGAATGGTTTGTTATAAGAAGAGATTTGCGACAGCTATTATTATTATTTTTTATTTTTGTTAATAACACCGTCCGACACATATTTTCAATCAAGAACCAGACTACAATTTCCCAAATCTAAAATCAGAATAGCCCCGGCGCGTTAGATTTGCAAGACTTTCAATCGTGAGCGAGCAAAAATTACATAGAGACAGATTGTTTTACTCATGAAGATGAGCTTAAAAGAAAAAGAATTGCAGATAAAAAATAATCCGACGACGTTATAAAAACAAAAAATATCACATTATGTTATACTTATATAGCCTCGAATATAGCCAAAAATCAAATACATATTTTGCAGTTCTAAGCCGAAGTATTTAGAAAACCTGGCATGCTGCTGCTATTCAGATTCGGTTTCGATATGTCAAAAACTTTCAGAAAATGTAGTCCAGTTCCTGATTCTCAAAGCCAATCTAATTTTGGCGGCCTGTGAAATCCTTGAGATGGAGCTCTGACCTATGCGCCACTTCTATGTGACTGGTGCCACAAACTCAGTGACGATTTTTACGCAACGAAAGAGGTCTCACTTCAGAACAAATAAAATGCGAATAAATAAAGTGAAGTGAAACAAACAGCGACCAACTAAAAGGAACAAACTAAAAAAAACCCAAAAAAACAGCACAACAAAGTTCCCGGAACGACCCGGATTTATATCCGCCCAAAGACTGTCCTGCAGCGTTCCCCCTGCATGTACAACAAAAACAAAACAAAAAAGAAAACAGAAGAAAAGCACACAAATCTGATAAAGTCCGTCTATCGAAAACTTACCCGCACAACCAGAAAACTAGGATTCTCGCGCGATTTGCTACTTAATTTAACTGTCGGCAAATGCAGCACATCGCCCGGCGCCACTTCTTTTTCGCCATAATCCAACATATCTTCCTTTATCACATCCGAAATATTTTTTTCTAAATTCTCACTTTCAGCACTTCGTACACTGCATCCGGCCACAGATACACTTATGCTTATCGGCAATGCATTGCAAAGATATACCGGCGGGCGGAGGTGCAAAGTATAGAAGGCGCTTAAAATGGTATACTTGTCACTATGTTCATGGAAAATCTCAGTTTTTACGCGCTTCGCATTTATATAGAAGGTCTCGAAGGTATTCACTGGATCACACTGCAAATGGCGCGAGTATTCGAGATCAGTGGGGCAATCGTTCCACTTAATGCCCTGCACAGATATGTTGTAGCCCTGTAAATGCAAGCGAACACATTTGAGCATAAGGATGTGTAGATAATCATAAATGTTTTTAGGACGAATGTCAACTTACTTCCAAGCAGAAGTGCAAATCTTTAATATCCGCATAAATGGCGTGTAGCGGCACATGGAAAATTTGTCCAGGCAGCACTTTGCCAACCAAAATGTTCTCTCTTGCTAATCCCTGTTTATACCGATAAATATGCAGTGTTGTTGTGAAGTGATTATGTACCTAAAAGAGATTTCCAAACAGTTCTTATACGTTTCTGCATATTTTCTTATACATCTGTGATGCCGATACGCACTTTGACCACACCGTGTATATTGACTTTTGTGGTGCCAAACTCTGAGCGCACTTCCGACACTATGCCCCATGGATCTTGATTCGAGCCGCGATATAATGGGAAGTAGCGTTGATCTGATTTGGATACAGGCAAAACTACCTCCTTGTCTATGCCACCCACCTGTAAATAAAATGGCAAACATTAACATTTCAAATTCACCTGCGAGTTCTTGCCTTCATCTGCAACTTACTCTCACATACAAATTGTATTGCTCATCTTCTTCGGTGGTAATTGTCGACAAATCTTTTGTTTGCAAATATGCACGTCCGCCAGGTGAAATCGTGCAATCCCTTACTTGCTCGGGCGAAAAGTTAGCATCGGCATCTTCAACGGCGAATACCAATGAGCTATTTAAGTGATTTGTCAGTGTCGCTTTTGGCGAATGACATTCGTGCAAAGTGAATATGCCGCGCCTAAAGTTGATAGAAATATCAAAGCCGGTATCGTTTTCAACTACATAAGGTGCTATCACTTCAGGCTTGACAAGACCCTCAACATTGATCGCCTGCGAGAAGGCCTCACCCAAGACACCCAACAGATCTATGCACGACTTAGTAACGGTGAACTGCAAATCTTCATCCGAATGAATCGCGATTTGTGTAACTTTCTCCGACTGCTCTTCCTGTTCGTCGTCATTGTCGTTTTCCACTTTCTGGTTAATTATATCCACCTTGTAGGTTAATTCCCACGGCAGATACTCGTGCTCGCCATTACGATTTATGTGCTCATTCATTTCAATTATCGGCTCCCACACTGCCAGAGACTCATTGTAATAGTTGGTGCTTAACGTAAGCGAACCACGTATTTTCAGATCACTACTCCAGTCGCTAACCACCGCATTCAGGCGTGTATCAAGCGCTATAAGTGGTTTCGTATAATAGCCAATGCCTGTTTCAATGACAAGCGTAATATTTGGTATTTCAATGATGCATCTTTCTGTTTTTCGTTTCTGTGCTTCGTCTAATAGCGGGGTGTCAATGTATTCCAGCGCGTCAACTGCACGGTCTGCGACAAAAAAAAAAAAAAAACGAATATAGCAAAGTAAAACATTAAGCTCGTTGTATAGTAGGCTTACCGGCTTTTAGGAACCAATAACGTCGCTCTTTAAATGATTCTTCCACCCATAATTGGGTATGATCGGTCTCAAGTCTCAGATTCGTCTGCTCCTGTGCGTTGTCGGCGCTTATAGTGCGCATTGCCTTATTCAACAACTCTATGGTTGCTGGTGATACGTTCAACATAATTTCACTCAATTTCAAACTGACATGCAGACCCTCCTCTTCGGGTGTGGAGCCTTGCAAGCTGATCATGCATGGATGTAAAATGTAATGCCGCGTAGCTTCACGACGTTCTGGCATAAACGAGCACATATACATTTTCAATGAATCGATTTGCCCATTGATAATTTGTTTTTCGCCAATGGCGCGATAATTCAACTGGGCCTGCACATTGAAAATGATGGCATTCGAATTCATATCGTCCAGATTTTCCACCAATATAATGTCAGGTTCCTCGATATGCAGAATTAAATTCATTTTTTTATTATTCGTGCCAGATTGGGGGGCGGCAGCAGCACCCGCTTGCGCTCCGCTTACAGCTGGTTTTGCGCTTTGCTTTGGAGCTGCAGAGAATTAGATGAGATGAATTAGGAATGCATAAATATGTCAAATGTTTGCTTATATGTACCTGCACTGGGGCTGCCTGGAGATTTAAGTTCTTTATTTTTTTGTGGAGTTAAGGCTCCAGATTCTTCGGGCAGTTTGAAGAAGTCAGCTAATTTCAAGAGATAATCAACGCACAAAATCAAATCGAAACTCGAAACGCGCACCTCCGCTGTTGAGAAAAGAAATATTTTTTTTTTACTGATTTACATATTTTATTTTATTAAGGGGGAACGGCACTGTGAAGGGTAAAAAAATAGTCGATTTTTGGGAATTTTTTTTGTAAGTAGGAATGATTATTCGAGGATCGGACAAAGGCAATTTATTATATATGTATTAAAAAATATTAAAAATTGGCAAATTTGTGTAAATAACCTAACAAGTTAAAAAAAAAATTACGTCATCTGGTGGCAGCGATACAGCAATTAATAATCATCTGAAATCAAAAACCCAAAAATTTTATTAATCTCCACAATAGTGGCTACCATGATGGAGAGAATAATGAGATAGCGCTTATCGTGGTTCCGTTACTTTGCTCTCAGCAAATTTGACAATGAGTGACGTGAACGGGGTCGAGTCAAATCTCATCTAATCTTACGTTGGAGAGAGGGAGGGTATCGGCAAATATCACGCATTTTTTTTCTGATTGAAACAAAAAAATTGTATTGTACATGCTTAAGATTTAATCTCAAGCGTAATCGTAGTATGATTAAGATCATTCACTAATTCGTTCAAAAGAAAATAATTTCATTCATACTTCGACGTTATACATTACTACTGTCAAACCACCATATTTGTTTTACACCAAATAGCTCAATTTAATCTGAATTTGCGGTACAGTGTAGCCCGTCGGTTGTTTTCGCGCCACTATGAGCCGAACGCCCTATCACTCAGGTTGACGTTTGACAATTCCGGACTTTAAAGAACATGACGGAAAATCATTTGCTCCATTTCTAATACGCGTACCGATTGAACCGCTGAATGCCTTCATCAGCACGCCTATTGATCTCTATTGCCCAAGTATACGTGATGATTTAGAGAAAATATGCTGCAGTACATGCGGTATTTACTTCGCATCTATCACAAGAGCTGCAGAGCACAGGCGAGCAGCTCACATTGCATTAGCTAAGCAAGCGCGTATGTTCCGCAAAGTGCGACCCTCACGGAGTGTCACAAGATGAGCTAATGAGTTACTGTGCGCAAGCGTCAACGGCTTAGAGTGGCTAGATCAGAACAAAGTTGAAGGAGCAGATGATTTTACTGAAAATCATATGGACATGTTGGTCCCAATAGTCTCTCTTGAAACCGCGCATGATTCTCCATGGACTGAATTAGAGTAGATATTCTTTTTTAATCGCAGTAGTTACGATTTAAGTCTTCTATTGTTAAATTTTTATTACACTTATAACTCTCAGCAATATTGATTACTAGTCTTAACTAGTCGTAAATAAAAGCACGAAGCAACTTTTTTTTCTTTTTACAATAACAATCCAACGCGTTTACATAAGAAACCCACATTTTGAAAAATCTCACGTGAGATTGGGGGATGGGGGAGGGGGTTGAATAAAATCTCACGACATCTCACCAGGGGGGGAGGGAGGGTCAGAAAATTGAAAAAAACACCTCACGTAATTTATGGACGCCCCCTTAAAGAAAATAAAATACCAAATTTTTATTGAATTACTTGAAAAACTTTGTATGCGTGACAAATTGCCTTTAAAATGTGCGTTTTGTTTTAAATAAATGTGTTATCGAAATGTACAATTTAATTTGAGTTTTTTTGGTAAAAGAAACTCTTTTCTTAAGGGAATGACTTATTTGCTGTATAACAGGTTATGTGAATACACCTCTTGATGCCCTATGTCCCACTAAGGAATGAGGACCGGACGAAACGATTACATCTCTATGGCTTTAATTCGCATTCAGTAAATTCAAACGCTTTTAAAAGGTTTTCAAGGTTAAGAAGAGTTAAGAAAAGAAGATTTAATATTCTGACATAACCTCAAAAGGAAAAAAAATTAAATTTTCACTTTAAAAATACGAATTTTATAAGAATCAACAAATTTTTATTAGCACTAAAATCTTCTCAGAGTGACCTTTTTTAACCTTTCTTTGTTTAATAATAAATTTGTTCTTAACTTACAGTTTCGGTAGCCTTAAATTAAAAACAAAAAGAAACAAACACCAACCTTAAAATCTGTCGCAATTTGAGTATAAAAAAGCACTAAATTTATTGTGAAGAGCAAATGGTTGGCAACACTGCTTTACTTGGCAAACGTGACGTCACGCACTCTCTGATGGGCGCAATCTTCTTTCTATCATTCTTGAGTGGCTATCGTTGTACGTAGCCTTTTTTTTATTTTATTTTTTGAAAAAATTTTTCACCATTTTTTTGATTTTCGGCTGTACAATGATAGCCAATACGATAACAAAAATTTTGAAAAAAAGAAAATTAAAATCGCTTCGAGAAATCGTTGCCACCGTGTCAAAGAAAAATAGTTTCGAAAAAAACGCGTTTGAAATAAAGCATCGTATCGTAAGCGCTACGGGGCCGAACCGACGGGCGCTCACTTAAGTGCACATAGAATCGGGAATAAAGCGAATTTCGCTGTAAAATTTTTACCACATTTTCTTGAGTAGTTATACTAAGAATTTATGCAAAAAAAAAATCGATTTTTTTGAATTTTCACAGTGGCGTTCTCCCTTAATTCAAGAGGTCTGCTGCTTTATAGTTAAATTTTACAAATATGATCGTTTAAAATTTCTTAAAACTAATTCCATTGACCGACTCTCATATATTGCAAAAATCGCAAATCTCTTACATACCGAAAACATCATCCTCCTTAATGCTAGCTGTTAAATCCAACATGTAATTAGCCTCCGCCTTGCAAGCATCCACCACATCCGCTCGCTGTTCATTTGGTCTATGCAATTGCATTTCGTTCCAATCTTTGCGACACAGATATTTTTTAATTGGACTTTTATTTGATGTTCGTGTGTCATCGATCTGAATATTACACAACACAATGGAGGTGTTTAGTGTGCCATCGATTAACTTATTACCCTTCAATGATAGCAGGTACAAGCCGAAACGCGCTAACCCTTCTTCGTTGTCTGCGCAAAAGATGACGAGGTGTTATTTAGATTGTTGCATTTACTGGTAAAAAATATACTCACTCAAAAGCAAATTGATAACCACACCGTCGAATAGAAAACTAAATTTCATTTGTTCATGAATTTTATTCTTTCGTGGAGAGTCAAAAGCATTAACCGCTGCCAACACTTTGCGTTTAGCAGCAAGAGCCCCTGTTGTTTCTACATCAACCCTGGATACCTGTGGTCGTAATTCCGCCGCTGGTTTGGGTGATGGTGGCAGATCGGGTTCCTCAACCGGCGGAAATTCATCGGCGCCTTCACTCAAATTGCGATTCAATATAGCCATTATAACGGCATAATCTTCCATAAATAGATTGAACTGGATTAATGGATATAAAAAAATCAATTAAACATCAACTTCAACTTCAATTGCATTAGAAAGTTGTACCTCAATCGATTTCAAGTGACCAGAAATGTCCATTTCAGGCACCTCTTTGTACCAGGTGCTAGATAAATTACGTTTCACTATCAATGCGCAACTAACTGGATCCAAAATATTTAGATGCGATTTGATGCCGTATGCCATATCAACAGCTGAAATCAGCAAAGCCAATGGTTACAATTCGTATAAACAAAATTTGTTGCTTCGCTAACACTTACTATCGACCGAGGATCTGCGACTCTGTTCCAGCAAAATAGCGGCTTTTGCTAATCTCATATTTTTCAATTCAAGTTTGATTTCGTCGAGCACCGCACGTCGGCTATCGCGCGGTACATCCACTTCACTAGTGAGGTTATTCAACGAGAGAAAGCCAAGATCCAGAACTATCGCATTGAAACTTTGCGAGTCCATCGGCACTATAATTACGGGTGCTTTGACTTTGATATCGAGCTTCATGCGAGTTGCATTTTCATAGGCAACCATAGCATTTTGTTTAGCCGCATCAGCTGCAGCAGCACTCGCCTGCGCAAGGGCCGCTTGAGCTGCTTGGAAGTTGTTAAGGAAACTCTGGGGAAATTATGGAAAAAGTGATTTGAGTATATTTTAGTAAAAAACAACTTTTAGCAAAACATACCAAAACGCCTGCAACGAACCAGTTGAGGAACACTATTTTCATGCCTCCAATCGATACCGTTATACGCATGTCGTCTGAATTGTAATTGGAAGTCTCATCCATATTGAATTTGATGACTTGACACTCGAGCGCATTATCGCCAACAATTGAAAGTATCTACGGAAATGAAAGTATCAGTTATTGGTTGTCACGAAAGAAACTCTTAAAGGTTATGAAAATTATTTATTATTTATGATGAATTTAATGAAAAAAAAAATTTTATTGAATATGAGTGAATATGAATATGAATGAATATGAATATGAATGAATATGAATATGAATGAATATGAATATGAATATGAATATGAATGTATATGAATATGAATGAATATGAATATGAATGTGAATGTGAATGAATACGAATATGAATGTGAATGAATACGAATATGAATGTGAATGAATGAATATGAATATGAATATGAATGTGAATTAATATGAATTAATATGAATATGAATGAATATGAATGTGAATGAATACGAATATGAATGTGAATGAATAAATATGAATATGAATATGAATGTGAATGAATACGAATATGAATGTGAATGAATGAATATGAATATGAATGGGAATGAATATGAATATGAATATGAATATGAATGAATATGAATATGAATGTGAATGAATACGAATATGAATGTGAATGAATACGAATGAATATGAATATGAATGTGAATTAATATGAATATGAATGAATATGAATGGGAATGAATATGAATATGAATATGAATGAATATGAATATGAATGTGAATGAATACGAATATGAATGTGAATGAATACGAATATGAATGTGAATGAATGAATATGAATATGAATATGAATGTGAATGAATATGAACGAATATGAAAGTGAATGAATATGAATATGAATGTGAATGAATATGAACGAATATGAAAAAAAAATTTTATATTGAATATGAATGTGAATGAATATGAATATAAATGAATATGAATATGAATATAAATGAATATGAATATGAATATAAATGAATATGAATATGAATATAAATGAATATGAATATGAATATAAATGAATATGAATATGAATATAAATGAATATGAATATGAATAAGAGAAAGTTAAGGGAGGGGTCTAGGGTTTGACTTTCAAAAAATCGAGTTTTTGGAAATAGCTTTTTCTTATAGTAAATCATCTCAAAAATATTGTCCCAAAATTTCAGCTCAATCGGAGCAAAACTTTTGGAGTTATAGACGTTTTTGTCCCCACTCCTCTGCGACAGCTGCGAGCGTTTGGAGCGGAGCGTTACGTTTTTCTCGAAACCACTTTTCCAAAGTCCGTGACTATTAGAACTTCAACAATATTTAACCGATCCTTTTCAAATTTGGTATACAACTTCTATATATAAAATACTTCCCCCCACTGAGAGATTTTTCACTTTTTTGTTTTACATTAAGGGCGGTTTACACTTATACAGCGAAAAAATCAGTGAAAATCGCACTTTTTGCTTCAAAAACGCGCTGGCAACGTAAAAATTAAAAAAAAAAAATCGGAGCCAGTGGGGGGGAGGTTTTGGTGATAATTTAACCAAATAATTCTGTTTTTTTTATTTCAGGTGATTCTACAACTAGATACGATAGTCACCGCAAATCACCTTTTGGAAAAGGCGTTTTCGGAAAAGTTACCTCACCGGCTTATTTCCCGATATTTTCTTACAAAAATTTAGTACAATATTGTTGAAATGATGCTTTATAATGTACAAAAAGTTTAAATACATTTTCACTATTCATATCTCTAAAGCAAAGTCTCAAAAATTCATTAAAAAAAATGCTCAAACCCTAGACCCCTCCCTTAAATAAATGCAAATAAATCTCAAGCAACACAAATCTAAGTAAGTATCGAAAGACTAGAAATTGTCACGAAACACTTACGCCACTATGTTTCGTCAATGGATTCAAGTCTGTAACCACGATGTCCTTCAAACGCACATTCAACTCAGTGTAGGACGATTTCAAAATTACATTCGCATCAAAATGTTGTACGTCCAGCGTAGCCAAAGGACGTTTTGCAGTTGTCAACAGCAACGAAACTTGCTCCAATTTCGCTTTCACGTGCACCTGTATGCTGTTGACCACCTTTCCTTGCCGTTGCGCACGACTCCTCGTGGGAGCTATAATACCTTCCTCTTCGCCCTCCTCTGCTATGGCGGTTAGTTTGCTAAAGATGCCTGTATCTCCAGCATTACCTTCGCGATCTTTGGGTTGTTGATTAGTTGGCGTTGACGGTTTGATAACTTTATCCAATTTGCGTTGTATGGAATCGGCCAGTTCGAGCAATTGCAACAGCACCTCTTGATGCAATGTAATATTCAAAGTAGTGAAATTAATGTTGATCAATTGCTCGGTGGCATTATATTTGGTGAAGAATTCGGGAGAAGTTCGTTGTGCCATCACATAAGAAACGGTTAGCAGATATTTGAGTTCTTCTGAAAATCGTGGAGTGTCGATGATGTCCAGCTGGTGTTCAGAGTGCTCAGAAGAGCCATGACGTTTCAGATTTACAGCTCCCAGGCTACAAAAAAAGATGTGATCGTTATTATACACGTTTGAGGGGATAAAGAATGTGGCACATATTGCGGTGCCGGTACCGGTACTCGGTGAATTTGACAGCAGGTCATTTAAGATGTTTTTTTACACACATACAAAGCACATTCAACAGGTAGCATAGCAGTAGAGCAAAAACAACAAGAGCAATGTGCAAGGTGAAGTCCAAAATAAACAAGACTGAGCTAGAATAGAAACGGCAGGTACTTTGTTGCGATAACTTCGAGTTTATTTATTCAAAATAGTCCCCTCGATACACTGTTACTGAGCCATCTAAAAGCTTTTCGAAAGAGTGTTTCAGGTCATTGACCGGAATGTCCTTCAGGATGTCGGTACAAGCCTCTTGGATGGCTTCTACGGACGCAAAACGTTTTCCTTTCATGGCCAAATGCAATTTTCCGAAGACCTAGAAGTCACAGGGAGCCATATCAGGCGAATACGGTAAGTGATTGATGGTTAAAATGCGATTTCTAGTCAAAAAATCAGTCACAAGAGTGGATCGATGAGGTGGTGCATTATCATGCAAGAAGCGCCAGCTTCCACCTTCGCTATATTCAGGACGAATTCGACGAATGCGATGCAACACACGCTTCAAAACGCCAAGATAGAAAACTGCATGGACGGTTTGGCCCATTGGCACGAGCTTCTTGTGGACAATTCCCTTGAAATTGTAAAAACAAATGAGCATCGACTTAATTTTTGACTTCTCCAAGCGCGATTTTTTGGGTGGTGGCTCGTCTAGGGCATCCCATTCAGCACTTTGACGTTTAATTCCAGGTTTATGTTGGAAACACAACGTTTCATCACCAGTTACAATGTTATAAAGGCAGTTCTCGCCTTTTTTCGCCTCTCCAATGAGGTTTTTCTAATGTTGAATTCGGAGCAATTTTTGGTCATCAGTTATATTAATTTTTGCGCAATGAAACGTGCACAGACCTTTTGTAAGCCCAAATGATCAGGTAAAATGCGATCAATCGAGGTTTTGGATAAATTCAACTCCGATTCCATGAATTTCAACAATGATTTCGGTTTGTTTTTGATGAATTTACGAACAATTTTGATGGAGTTTCGGTGATTACTGATTTTGGGCGGCCCTCACAACCATCTCTGAAACGTGAAAACATCTCATGCGCTCTGGCACGAGATAGACAACACTTTTTTCATCAATTCAAATGTTTCGATAAACGCTTTACCGATTGTAAAACAAAATTTCATATTAGCTCTCTGTTCGAAACTCATTTTTGTACCGATGACACAAAAATACTGACTCTTTAGACGCAATAACTTCGCTTCCACTAAACCGAATGTCACCAAGCTTTCACTGGAAGTCAGCTAGGGGTGTAACTTCCAACGCACTAACTCATTAAAAGGATGGCGCCATCAAAAACATTTTTATGACGCCAGTCTTGATTATTTTGGACATCATCTTGTATTTTGCCTTTGCTTTCGGTCGCTATATCAAAATGTATAAACAAAAATTGATAGTTTAGAGTAATTACAACAAAATGTATCAATTTACAGTCCAAACTAGCTGTTCTACTGCTACTACCTGTTCAATATGTTTTGCAATGAACTCTTTTTTCCTATTCTTTTTCCCCATTAGCTTTTATGTTTCCATTAAGCTAACCTTACTTTTAATTTTTGTTTACGAAAGTTTTCAATTTTGACATTTTGAAGAAGAAAGTATGATATTTGCCTTTCCAAACACCCATAGCAAGCACTAGGTTATTATATTAACATCAAACTAGAACTAACTAGAACTAGAACTAGTGACTGAAAGACCTGCAGCATGAAAGAGCAAAAATGGTAGAAAAAAATATTTTTCAAAAAGCGGGCGCTCCTCAGCAGGCAATGCCTAACCTTCGGGTGTATTTCCACCACGAAAACCATCTGTCGTTCGCAGGTGACATAAAATTGTAGGTCCTCAATTTGTGCGGAAACGCCAAAACACACACTAAAAAATTGATGAGGAGCTCGGCCAAACAATCAACAATGGGTGTGAGCACCAATTAATCAATATATATGAGTTCTCCGGAAAGTAATTGCCGATTTTACATATAGACGTCGTTGATAATTGTATTGAACAGCTTGTGACTATTTATTTTAATTTTTTCTTTCGACAGTTATTAGCTGTCACTTTTAGCTTGCTTTAGAAAAAAGTGTGCGTAATTTTGTTTGTATTTGTTTGTTTGGCGTCAATTTTAATATGGAGCTCACAAAAGAGCATTTTCGTCATATTTTACTTTATTATTTCCATAAAGGAAAAAGCGTAGAGAAGGTTGCTAAGTTGCGTGATTTGTATGGTGATAAAGCCTTAAAAGATAGACAGCGCGAAATTGGTTTATCAAATTCCGTTCTGGAGATTTTTCACTTAAAGATGAGCCACGTTCAGGTCGGCCAAGTGATGTCGATGAAGTCGTTATCAAGGCTTTAATCGAATTGGATCGTCATGTAACTTTGCGTGAGATTGGAGAGAAGTTAAATATACCAAAATCAACCGTTCGTGAGCATATAAAGAGTCTTGGACTGGTAAAAAAGCTTGAGTTTTGGGTACCACATGAATTGAAATAAACTCATTTAACAAACCGAATCAACGCTTGTGATATGCATCTTAAACGCAATAAAGTCAATCCGTTTTTGAAGCGGTGATGAAAAATGGAATGTTTACAATAGCGTCAATCGAAAACGATCATGGTACAAGCATGATGAAGCGCCACAAACCACTTCAAAGGCTGATATTCACCAAAAGAAGATTATGATGCTGTCAGTTTGGTGGGACAGCAAGGGTGTAGTATATTTTGAGCTGCTTCAGAGGAACCAAACGATTAATTCGGATGTCTACTGCCAACAATTGGACAAATTGAATACAGCCATCAACGAGAACCGACCAGAATTGATCAATCGTAAAGGGGTCATATTTCATCAGTACAACGCTAGACCGCATAATCTGTGGTCACTCGCCAAAAACTGAGAATGCTTGGCTGGGAGAGCTTTTGATGCATCCACCATATAGCGCTGACCTTTCACCGCCAGTCTACAATTTGTTTCGGTCTTTGCAGAACTTCTTAAATGGCAAAACTTTCGGCAATGATGAGGCTATAAAATCGCCGTTGGTTCAGTTTTTTGCAAATAAAGGCCAGCAGTTCTATGAGCGCGGAATAATGAATTTGCGGGTAAGATGGCAAAAGGTTATCGAACAAAATGGAAAATATATAATTGATTAAAGTTCATTCTAAGTTTTAATAAAAATGTATTAACTTTCTTTTGAATAATCGGCAATTTCTTTCCGGACAACCCAATAGAAACTAAACAAATACCTGCCAGCCATCGGCAATTGACTTACTTTGCTTCCACTACCATTTCGTATGTACGCTGATACATTTTCACACCCAGCTCCAGCACATGCAGCGATAGAATAGTTTCAACAGCGCTGGATGCTGATTGATAGCTTACAATTTCTTCCAGCAACTCATCAGTGGGCATTTCTTCAACAGGTGTACCGAAAGCGTTAGAATCCTGTGGTGATTCGATTGGCGTTACCAAAGGCTCTGTGGGTGATGCTATTGCTTTATTCTTATTCTCTCCCGGTTTGGGTGTATCTTTTATAGGCACCGATTTATTTAATGCAACGGTGAACTCTTTTAAGGTGAAAATCAATTCTAAATTGGTATATTGTACAATTTCCGTAGAGAGATCGAGGTTTTCCACACGTTTCTTAGCTTTTTTCTCTTGCGTTAGAAAACTAGCCAATGACAATTTCGATGAAGCAGTGCTTAACGCCTTGGTAAGTGGTGAAGGTTGAGCGGCGTCACCCTCCGGTAACGGTATGCTTGTGACTACACGTAGCGCTTCAAACATGCGATCTTCTGTTATATTTAACGCAATCGAAGGTAATTCAATTTCGATTTTCATCTTCGGCAAACGTGGATCATCGTCGACGGCGCATAAGGATACGTTGCATAAAACAGAGGTGGGACGTAGTATGTGCATATCCGATTGCACGGCAGAAGCAAGCGTGTGTTCCCATTCTTCCCCAGGTCTAGCAACCACCATCTGCAAACCCATACACATTACGATCATTCAAAGTTGGCATTTAACTACACATACTAACCTGTATATCAGCTATGCTGACTTGAATTTGGTCATATGCACGCTCCAACACCTTAGACAGCTCGATTTTGTCTGCTTGTAGCATGCCCAGCAGGTCATTCGACGACACGTTGTGGGGTTTCGATGAAACAAGGAATTTACCCAATGTTATAACAATTAGCGAATTATTATTGCTACCAGGACAATATTTCCCCGCACTGGGTATAATAATAATGTTCGGCATAAATTGGATATCAATTTCCAATGCAGATTTCGAGTCGATCATATATTGCATGCCCGTGGCTGAGCGCTCTTTGAAATTGGCCATGCGTTCAGTGGCGGCGAACTCCAATTCGGATAAATTGGCTTTGGGCGGTGTGAATACCTTTACCAGTCGTATTATCGTATCAGCGTCATACACCACTTGCAAAGGGCGTGCCGATACTTTAATGCGTTGATCGCATTTTTTGTCGAGAGGATTGGTTTCGAAGAATATATCCAGTAGATTTAATTCATCGGTCGTTTTCGATTCGATTAAGATGGGCGCTGTTTTATCCTGATGCAAACCCAGAAGTTTCATTTCGTGCATGCCAACCGTAACACTACAAAAACAAAAACATATAATTTGGTTGCTTGCAAAAATCAGAGTAGTTTTACCTGATAGCATTACCGCCCGGTCGTTGTGATATATTGCAAGTGGTCATAGAGAAATTCAACAGCATAAGCGTTTTTAATTGGTCCAGAGAGATACTTTCTCTTCCTACCACACTGCTATCATCGTACAAGCCAACTTCCAAGGCTAACAATTTGAATTGCATTTTTATAGCCTCAAACTGCACTGGCATATCTGGTGGCGGCGTTCCCTCTTGATAGCCAATGGCGTCGTAAAGCTTCGCCTTCTCGTCTGCGGTCATGGCGGCCTCGAATTGTTTGACTGCAATTAAATTGAATGAAATTAGTTTGAAAAATGTGTCTACCTAAGTTAAAAGTGCATTAATCAACAATTACCAATGTCGCTTGATCCTTCATCTTCAGCTTTCTTGCCACCACCGAACCAGCCACCAAACCAACCACCCTTTTGTGATTGCCTCGTTTCTTCATCCTTGCGGATTTTATCCACCTCAATTTGGACACGTTTACGTATTAAGACCAAATTAAATAGATCCAGCTTCTGCTCGAGCAATGTGCAGGTTTCTACGAGGCTAGCAGGAGGCTTTTTAGACAATTCCTTTTCTTTGAAGCTCTAAAGAGAAGGAAGAAGTAAAAATGAATTCGGGCTGATTGCGGCTAAAAGAAAAGTTCAGCCATGCCGAGTTTTCCAAGAAAGAGTTAAAATATAATATTTCTTCCGAAATTAAAATAACAAAATTGGTGGCACACAAATATTTCTGTGGTCGCATACAAAAGTAGTTTAAGTGGGCTTACAGTCTGTCTAATAAAAGCGTGACCGGCAGCGTCATAACTTAGAAGCTATTTAACCAATTTGATTCTAGGAAACTGCACTGTATGGGCTTCAAATATTTATTATGCACAATACGAGTATATTCAATCAAATGTATAGTTGTTGTAGCAGCAAAAACATTCCCCATACATACTCGTACACGAGGAATGTTGCTGAAGTGACAGTCCTTAGCCGGATGTAAGTCCGGGTCGTTCTCGTTACGTAAAACCTGGGAACGATCAAAAAATGTGTGGTCACAACCATTAGCTATAATTGAGTCATACTTTATGTTAATTTCTGCGCAATCTATAAAGGTAATCGGCTTCAAATCAGAAGAATTTGCCTTGATAACTGTTTGACCGTACATATTTGTTTCCCTTTGAGTTTTTGCTTAACTATTGCCCAAACATTTTGGGCATCAGGGCACTGTGAAGAGCAATCCAACATGTGCCAATCCAATCCCCAGCCACCAAAGGGAGTGTCCCTGGTCTCCTACGCCGACGACTGCACGATAATGGCGTCGGGCAATGACATTGATGGCCTGTGCGCCAAGGTAACCGACTGCCTCGACTGCCTTTCAAAGAAAGTTGTAAACTATGCTGCGCCTGTTTGGTCGCCTGGAACCAATGGCACGCAGTGGATAAAGCTTCAGACATGCCAAAACACTGCCATTCGACGGCGATGGCGACGGGTTGCCTCCTGATGTCCCCCATTCAACACCTTCACAATGAGGCGCAGATGCTCCCTGTAACGGAGCATAACAAACTGCTCAGCAAGCAGTTCCTGTTAGGGTGCTACCGCATGTTTCACCCTTGCAGATACCTGCTTGAGCCAGAGCCGCCTCCCAGGCACGTCAGGAGATACCTCCTCAATTACGCCGACGAGATCCAGGACAAAACAAACAGATCTATACTGAACCGGACAGTGTTTAAACAGACATTAAACGACATTCACCGGTAGACTGTTACCACCTTCATAAGCTCCCGTCCAGAGAACACACTGGTTAACACTGGTACAACTACGTTCTGGATATTGTAGCAGGTTAAACTCCTACCTATCCAGAATTGACCCCGACATACCAAACATATCTCCAGCATATGAAGGCATCCCGCACGACACTAATCACCTTTTCACATACCCTTTAAAACCGACTTATCTAACACCCCTCTCCCTCTGGCCACAACCTATCGAAACAGCATTTTTCCTGGGCCTACCTTTAGATGAGCCAGACGAAGACGACCGATGATATACCCTACGCTGACGGGGTTCGTATTACTGCTACAACAACAACAAAATCCAGTGTTGCTGGTCCTTCCAAACATCTACGCAGCTGACGGCAATAATGCGTTTTGTAAATTTTATTCACCAAAACTACAATCAAATTGACCGAAAACACAAATAAACAGCCAAATCCTTTTTCGGAGATGCTTAACACTACGTTGATGTTGTCAATTATCAGCAGTACACCAGGACCGACATATGCAACTATTCGCCCAAAAGGAAGGTTCATCCGTGAATATTTCGGTGGCCCAATTAGGCCAGGAAAAAGACAAAGGAACTACTTAGCCTCTCAAGAGAGGATATCTCGAAGGTCATGGCGTGTATAAAACCGGTCATTGGCTGGCATCGCTATATGGCAGGCATTCCTTGAGACTAGCACAGAACAATCTGCCTTGGGGATTGGGCCAATCCTGCGCTTCATAAGAGCTATAAAATGATTTCATGAAGATAAATAAATATGATTCCCGTGTCGCACAGTGGTATCACAACGGACCTGTAAGATCTAAGTGAGTTGGTCGTACGGACCGACTAACACCATACCCTAGCCTAACCTTGGCCATGCAACTCTTTTTTCAATGTGCCCCGGAATTCGACGTTTTCTGCGTGTAAACGTACGCTAATCGTGTCTTTGGATACATTAAAATCACTTTTCCTCAAAACTGCTTTGGCTTCACGCAACGATAAGTTCGGGTTTGTCACAAACTAAACATTAATCTGCTGATCTTGCTTTGGAGAATTGTTTTTTTATGCCTCGTTCGGGGTAATTGTCAATGCTTTTAACTTCGGCATATCGATGCACTCGTTTATTTATGAACGTCTTCGTCTTCTTAAAAAATTTTAATGCAGCTGCAAGTGACATTTTTGAACCTTTAGGAGGTGCACATAGGCTCTCTGTTTCAAATCGTTTTTCATACGCGGCACACATTTTGCAAAAATTACATATGCTTTCTGAATTTTTCACAGAACTAACGAATTGCACAATGATTATTACGAAAAGAATACCCCTATTTAGCTGCATTTAAAAATTTTCTATAACGTCGCTCTAAGTTTGGGTTTTGCCGGCCAGACTTCTATCAAATTAAGGTTAAGATTGTTACTGGAACAACCCAGCACGCAAATGTCATACGACCGCATGTTCGCTTCTTACTTCTGCGTAGGTGTTACAAAGTTGACGATGCTCCTTAATATGCTGCCATGTCCATGCTCTATTACGCTTTTTGATATCTTCCTCCAAAATCGAATTGATGGCAAAGTGCCACCACTCGCGGTAGTGTTTTTTGTAGGCTGCAAGAGGAGAAATAAAATGGCAGTAATAAGCAATAAAACAAATAATTATTTTTTAACGAAATTCGCGTACTACTTACATATATTATAGGGGCGATATTTTCTGTAACGTGTGCCCAGTTGCATGCGATTCATGGATTCGCCCAATTTTATAGCATTCTGAAATTGTGTGCTCGTCAAGCCCACGCGCAACTTTTGCATTTCCAATGCCAAATCGATTTTGGGTATCACAAATGCTGGAGTGTCGTATTCCGGATTCATATTTAGCTGTAGTTTTCCCATTACAGAAATCGGGCCAATAACTGTCAGATAATAAAGTTTCTTAAAAAATACTTTGGAAAATATTAATTGCTCACTTCTTACCATAATTGTAGTCTTTCGGCACGCAATCTTTTTGTGCAATGTTTTTTCGAAAAGCCTCTGCCAACTCTTCTTTCGGCAGGGCTGTGTACATGCTTGTTCTACAATTCATATAAGCAGACAAGGAGTCCAGGTTGGCGATTTTGAAGACACGGCTGACTTGCTGCGTCAGATAACACTTCTCCCAATTCTCATCTGTGGTATATAATTCGAGATCGTGCAGCGTAATGCCAAAAGCGAAGCTTTCGCCTGTTGTGGAAGCATCTTCGTAACGAATGTGAATATTCGATATTTTTACTTGCAAGTTATTAACAATTTGCGCTGTTAGTTTCTCGGAAAAAGTGGCATCCGGCTTGGTTTCGTCTATGAGAAAGAGCATTTTTAAACTCTCTTGCTTTACAAAACTTACAAAACTATATACTTTTCATTAATTCTCTCTTATGTGCCTCCTCAAGCGCCTTAAGCGCGGCCTGCTTGGTCTGCAGTTCATAGGTTTCTTCCTTCTCAGCATCATATTGCACCGATTGCTTCGGCGACACGAGCATATACAGGTCTTCGATTTGTGCAACCACTGGCTGACTGTAGAGATTCTTCCATGGTATTTTTAAGACCAGCTTTCCTGTTAAAGGAAATAAATTAAAAATGCTAAAGAATCTGCGTTGTAGGCGAATTTTACAGATATTTTTTTACGCACGGGTCCAAGAATGAAATAGGTTCTGGAGCCGGATGGTACTTAAACGATAGTGATAAGTATCATTACGCTATGGGAGGAATGGCAACTGTTTTCCAAACGGAAATGTTTGCCATCCTGAAAGTAACCGAATGAATAATTGAGAGGAAATGGAGCGGGAAAAAGATTGGAGTCTTTTGTGATAGTCAGGCCTCGGGGAATGCAAAGCAAACCTCAAAGACTATTCAAGAATGTAAGAAGAAGCTTAATTCTGTTGCAAGACAAAATAAGCTTGAACTTATATGGGTTCCAGGATACAGAGGACCAGAGACAATAATCGGAATGAGTTCTACAGGAATCATGAATTGGATCAGCGGTATAGAAGGCTGCAGAACTGCAAATTGTTTTGTGGCAAGCCCGAACAAAAAACTGTCGCACTTTCTTCTGAAACTTGGAAGGAAATACTTCGGTTGATGGTCGGTATTATTACAAGACACAACCCGTGGGGTCCATATATGGCCACTATTGAAATCATTGAGTACCCGATTTGCCAATTTTGCTTAGAGGAGGGGGATAGCACTGAACATTTTCTCTGTGAGTGTCCTGCCTTTGCTAGAGCAAGGCTATGAATTATGGATTTCCAATGAGATAATAATTCGTTTTCTCAAACTGGAGATATTTTCAGATTTGCCAAAGCATCTGGAAAATTCTCATAGGACGAGCAATTTCTATCTATTCTATATTCTATCCTATCTCTTTCTTTCTGTTACTTCTCTCCTTTCGTCCTTGACTATCAACCCTTGTACTTTCCAGAGATTTTAATACAATGGGTTTTTTAGTCTGAGTGTTTTAAGAGTTACCAATCTTTCGGAGCTTCTTGGCTCGCCTTTTTCAAGTTTTCAATTTCAAGTAAATAAGGGCAATAGAAGTTTATAGATAGAAGTTTTTATAGATTTTTTTCTGGTTTTTTTTATTTAATTTAATAGTTTTAGTTTTTTCTAGTTTGGGGTGAGGTTATGTTAAAAGAATGGTAACAACAAAAACACCAATATTCAAATCTAAAGGCGCGTTAAGCTAAATTTTCATTTCTTCAGTTATTTTTTTCCTTTAGTTTTTTCTTTCAGAACTCCAATCAAAATAAACAATTATTTTCATTCAAATTCAGAGCTCTAATATCCAGTTGGTAAACTTTTTTTTTAACGGGGACTTGGAAATTTGAAAATTTGGCGAAGCGCATTGCTGTGCTCCTCCAAACTCATGAGCCTAAACACTTCTCCATCAATAAAATGTATGATTTTGTATGAAAAATAAGCAGATAAATTTTAAGAAGATTTTATCATTTCAGCTACGATTTCATCTATGAACAGAAAAGTTGCTGAACTCTATGTACAGGGTTGCCCATATTCGACGGACCCATCTGGCCACCTTGTATCTTTTGACACATTCCAATCGACGAGGCTTGTCCGCAGGCAACAATCTTTGCGTCAATTGAATCTTATACGGAAATAGATGCAAATCAATGCGGATAATTCGTTGTAAAGTGGTCCGAGCAATGCCCAACTGCTGAGAACGGCGATTTTGGGATGTCCTTGGCGACGTCTCAACACTGGCCCGTATAAGAGCAATATTCTCATCCGATCGCCTTGGTCGGTTTTGATTTGGCCTCATTGGATTAGAAAGAGCATCACCAGTCGAAAACCTTTAATGGTGTTCTTAGAAGGCGCACTTTTCACATTATTTAATTTTTTATACGCACGTTGAGTTTTCACAATTGACTTCTTTTGTTGTATGTAAATTTCAACAATTTGGGAGCGCTCGCGTGGCGTCTACTGTTCCATGGTAAAAATCTGCTTCCAACGCGGTATGTCATTAAGCGATCTGACGTCTCTGTCAATACAGGGTACAGGGTTGCCAGATGGGTCCGTCGAATATTAACAACCCTGTATACCTACTAATGAAGGGTTTTCCAATAACAAGTGTTACAGGTGAATGGATTGCGCTATCGAGAGATGATAAAAGATTTTTTATGGCCGAAATTGAATGGTATTGATCTGGACAACGTTTATTTTCAACAAGACGGCACTACGTGCCACACAAGCAGCGAAACCATTGGCCACCGAGATCTTTTGATTTAACACCTTATAACGTTTTTCTTTGGGGCGATGTGAAAGAGAAGGTCTACGCCAACAGCCCAGGGTCGATTCAAGACCTCAAATATGGAATTCGTGAGGCTATCGAGGACATAAGACAGCCACTTTGCAATTCGGTTAGGGAAAATTTCATGAAAAAGATATTGTCCTGTAAGCGTGGTCGTGGTGGTAATTTTCCACTATTAATGGCATTCCTTCCTCTTTGTAATGAAATAAACATCCGATCATTTATATTAAAAAATATAATTTTTATTAATAGCATTGGAAAACCCTATATAACGGCGGGATTGTGAAATATATTAAGACTTTGGTTTTGAAATATATTAAAGCTCTATCGTAACAAGAGAAACTACGATTCTATTTCACCTCTATTAATTTCGTAGAAATTAGATACCTCAAATATGTATTTGCCTAAAGAGGTCGCATCATGATCAACAAAGTTTCTAAATATATATTATTTATATTTCATTCTATATTTTCGATACCAAAAGAAAGAAGTAACAGGCTCGGATAAACGTGTCAGGGTTTAGAACTCTTCCAGCAGCAAAACTTATATTCTAAGAAGATTTCGAATCCACATTTTTCGGTCAAATAGACAATAAAGCATCGGTCAGTAAACGAATTAGTGTTATAAAATATGATCATAGAAGCAGTGGAGAGCATTTCATTTACTCTATGCGCATATTTGAAAAAAATTAAACTGAAGACGACACTGCTTTGCCGGATAATCGTAGGCGGCCGGAAAATCTTACAGAGACAGCTGTTCTTTGGTGCGAGCAAACACGCCTAAATCATATTATGAGGGAAGTAATGGAAAGGCGTTTGTGGCTCTAAAGAATACAAAGTGAAATACAGGAGTACTCTTCTGAGTGATTTCTTAAGTGTGTGCTAAGGGATAAAAAAATATATAAAAAAATATATAAAAAAATATAAAAAATATATAAAAAAAAAATAAAAACTATAAAAAAATAAAAAAAATATATAAAAATATATAAAAAAAAGTTAAAAAAAAAAAATGTTTACAAAAATAAAAAAATTTACAAAAATAAAAAAAATTTACAAAAATAAAAAAAAAATACAAAAATAAAAAAAATTACAAAAATTAAAAATATAATAAAAAATACAAATCACACCTCAATATTTATCTTTAAAATATGCCGTATGTAGGCAAAAATGTAAAAATAAACTCAAGTACTTACCTAGAAACCCATAAACAAGCTGCACCGGCAAGTCTACCTCATCAAGGGCATTTTCTTTAACTTTTAAGTTATTTAACACTACATCACCTGCAAAAAGAGAAGAATTGTATAGATATAGTAGAAATAAATTATATCGTAAATGTTTTATAAATGTATGTAACTATGTATTAAAATCAGTTTCTATTTCTATATTTTGTACTTATAAAGGGTGGGCCATGTAAAATTTGCTTTTTGAATCGGCTATAAAAAAAAACTAATCAATATTTTTTCAAACTTTTTTTTTTATTTTGTAGACTGAACATTGTCATTTATGAATGAAAAATAATATCGTTCAAATGACTGCCTCGACTGGCTTTACAGTAGGCCATTCGATCAACCCAATTTTTAAGCACATTTTCGATTGTTTGGGCTCCAATTTCATGAATGGCAACTTCGATTTCGTGTTTTAAAGCATCAATCGTCTGTGGATGGTTCGCATAGCATTTGTCCTTAACGGCTCCTCACAAAAAATAGTCCAACGGGCTTAGATCACAGCTCCGAGGCGGCCAATTCATATCGGATTTTCGGCTGATTATTCGGTTTTCAAAAACGGTAACCAAAAGTTCGAGTGTAACTTTGGCAGTGTGACAAGTTGCACCGTCCTGTTGACACCAAATGTCGTCCATGTCATCCTCTTCAATTTTTGGAAACAAAAACTCGTTGAGCATGTCACGGTAAGGCTCGCCATTTACTGTAACCGCGGCTCCTCGCTCATTTTCGAAAAAAAAGGTCCGATGATGCCCCAGACCAAAAACCGCACCAAACAGTGACTGGTTGTGGATGCATTTGCTTCTCTACTGTAACGTGTGGATTTTCTGAGCCCCAAATCCGACAATATCGCTTATTGACGTAGCCACCGATGTGAAAACCAGAAAAGAAGAAGAAGACTCGCCCCTTTGAAAATAGGTTTTCAAAATTTCCCAATTTTATTCAAGCGTATAGCGTCCCATTTCATAAATGTCAAACCTTTAAGTAAATTATGAACACATTTGACATGTAATTTTCGTTACCATTCTCAAAAAAATAGGTGGTTCAAAAAGCAAACGCCCACCCTGTATAATGGGACTGAAGTGACAGTTCACGGCCGGGTTCAATTCCGGATCGTTCCGGTAACTAACATCCACCATCCACCATAAAATTCTAGCAGCTGGAGTCTTTTAAGGGGTTAAGAACTTAAAATGATGAAATATTGTTGGAATGGATTTTTTTATTATCATCTGGTAGATAATTTCATGGCACTTTTTTTGATGTGCGGCATATGTCCGCCGTAGGTACGAGTTACATGGTCCATCCGATCAGTCCAATTTTTGACCACTTTTTCCTTTAAATCTGGCTGTAGTATGGCGTTAATGGTGGCTTGAGCATTGCATTGAATTAATTTTTAAGAGCGCTGTGTGGCAAGTTGCATCTTGTTGGAACCAAATGTCGTCAATGTTTAGCTCATTACTTTTTGGAAACAAAAATTCAGTCAGCATGACTCAATAGCACTCGCCATTCACCGTAACGGCAGCTCCTTCCTTATTCCGAAAAAATAAGTGCCAATGATGCCGCCAGTGCTCTATGAACTTGGCGTATAAATTTGTTTTTTTTTTTTTCAAAATAAATTTCCACAATTGGAAGCCTTGTCCTGGTGTTGAGCCTCGTGATGTCTTGACGAACCTTACTGAACAGAAATGTCAACACAGCCATTCTCATTGCACTTCGACCTAATAGTCTTCTGTGCCTTTGTCTGTGCCTTTCGAAGTACTTTTGCGTTCCCAACTCAGCACCGCCTTTACGTTATTTCCTCCTAACTTTTAATTTGAATACGGAACTTTTCTAACGACTCGAATTGTTGCAATGCGGGTTAATACACTTTCAGAACGGATTTGGTTTTTTTTAGCCAAACTTTTTGGAACTCACAACTTCATAAAATGCAAAATTTATTGGGTATGGGAATAAGTTTCCGCCCTCGTAAAAGAGGTGTCACTGCTGATACTATTTTTGTGTTCACTACTAATATACTGGTGATTTGAGGTGTATACCTTTACGTCCTTTTTTATCTGACGTCAGAATTTGCGGGAAGTCATCCTTCATTATAACATTTGCAGTGCAGCTGAAACGTAACGTATGTTAATCAACATTTACGGTAATCACGCTTCTTCAAATGCAACTTGTAAAGAGCTGTTTTGACGCTTCAAAAGTGCTAATTTCGACGTGAATGATAAAGATCGCGAAAGGGCACCGAAAAAATTCAAAAAATTCGAAGATATTTAACTGAAACGATTATTGGATGAAGACGCACGTCGAACCCTTGATGATATGTCTAAAGAGTCGGTTGTTGACATATCAACCGTCGGTAATCGTTTGCACGCGATAGGAACGGTCCAGAAAGCAGGTAAGTGGGTGCCACATCAATTGAAGGAGAGGGATATCGAGTGACGTTTGTTGATGTGTGAGATGCTTCTTGAACGGCAGAAAAGAAAAAAATGTATGCATGGCGTCGTCACTGGCGATGATAAACGGATCTATTTTGACAACCCTAAGCGAGGAAAATGTTGGAGCCTTCCAGGTGAACCAGGTCTATCGACAGCGAGAAAAAATATTCATGCTTCAAAGGTTATGTTGTACATCTGGAGGGATCAGAAGGGTGTCGTCTATTATGAACTCCTTAAACCATCTGAAATCATCACTGGCGATCGTTGCCGACTACAGCTAATACGGTTGAATCGAGCCCTCAAAGAAAAGCGACCGGATTGGGACAGTAGGCATGACAAACGCATGACAACGCAGTGCCACATGTTGCTGAATCCACGAATCCACAAATATTTAGGGGGACTGAATTGAGAAACCTTGTCCCACCCGCCGTATTTCATAGACATTGCACCTTCCAATTACCATTTGTTCCGATGAATGTAGTGAGCTCTTATTGGAGAGCAGTTCACTTCTTACGAGAGCTTCGCAAACTGGCTCAATGAATGAATGGATCAAGTCAAAAGAACTCGAATTTTTCGTCAGCTGCCTGAAAGATGGAGTAAAGCTGTAGCTTCCACTGGCACATAATTCACATAATATCATGTATTATCATGAATTGTTTAAATTATTTGCAACTGTGGCTAAGAAAGGACGGAAATTTATTCCCATACCCAATATATCTGGTCAAGATCTGTCACTTCAGCAGTATTCTCCAAGTTTTCTACTATTCAAAGTTAAACCGAAATTATAAATGGAAATGAATTACTGTCGAGTAGTATCAATAATAGAGAAATCATTTCAATTAACTTTATTTACTGGGAATACAAAAGTGCTGTAATACTTTAATCAAATAATTAATGGGTTCATAATATAACAAATTCGATTGCACTATGCATGCATTTGATATCTATGGGCTCAGTTGGTTAATTAAAATTAATTCCTTAACAAGAATTTTTTTTCACAAACGCACACAGAAGTGATTAAAATATTAGCAGTTATCATAGGAAGACAAATGACTGATAAGTTGCATCGGCCGATGGTTTTAAATATAATGGCTTCCTACTACATAAAGGTTGTTCAATCAGTGACATGTTCGCTAAATTTAGATGAAAATGTAATTTCACTCTCAGCACTATACAGCACTAATTACACTATTACACCACAATTGAAGGGAAGATTGCCCTAACACGCTTCAAATACGTAGGCGTAAGTGGGTTACTATTTTAATAATGAGAATACACAGGGTGCGTGGCACGCAATTAGCATTCGTACGCACGCAATACTTTTAATTGTGTGCAAAACATAAGTATTTATGCAAATGTATGCATGCACAGTTGCGGACGTATATATCTTGACAGGCAGTACTTGCTTTCAAGGGATCATGTCTAACTTACTTCGTGAGAGAAAGTTAATGTACGCAGGATTTGAAGAAAACTACCAAAAGTTGCAGGAGCAAATTTTTGGGTAATTAGAAAGAAAAATCTAATATCCAATAAATAAGTAAGAAAGTATAATTTAACAAGCTCGAGTCGCCTATTTCTTGCAAATTTCTTTCCATTCCTGGCGTATGGAAAGGAGAGCAGGCTTGGAATGCATCAGGGGGAAAACCCGATGGACAATTAATGTCTGAAATGTTTCCACTTTGCAAATTAAGTTATTCAAAACGGCCAGATGTCATAGAACACGGCGACATTAAAATTTGTATTAGAAAATTTTTGTCGAATACTTACAAGAGAATAGAAAAGAAGGAAATTTGACAACGAAAAAGTCATTAACTCTTAGCTGTTATCTTCGTCGATTCGGTGAACTCTATTGGTAGTTTGCCATTTCTCGCCATTCGCTTGTTATTTTGGGCTCTATTTTCTTTCTTGTTCAGGTTTGTTATTAGGCCTCTTCGTTTCGCCAAGCGCTAGCAAGTCGCGAATAGATGAAGCAACTAGTATAAATAAAAAAACATATCTTGGCAGCGCTGAAAAAAAGCTGCCTAAAATGAAATTTGTTTTTATACAAATTTTATGAGGAAAACCCCTACTCACTAGCGGCGAATCTTGCTCGATAACTTAGTTGTTGCAAATTTTGCATCAAACGAGCCGAGCAGAGAGACAGCGAGCAGAGATGTGGCGAATAGAAGAGATCTATTAAAAGTAGTGTGATAAATTTGTACGCTGCATTTTTCATATAAAAATTTAAAAAAGTTCTACGCCGATACAACGAGGATTACAATAAAAAGTTAAGGGAGAGAAAATTTAACTGCTCACAGCGACGAGAAACCGTAAGTAACCGAATGATCTGGGGGAGCTTTTCCTATTCAGTATTAGGCAGCTGATTTTACTAAATGGAATACTAAACTATTGGCTACTTGAGAGAAGTTTAATCGCAGAAAATTTTAATTGAGGAACACTATACGCAGACAAAAAATGTCTTACCTTTACAGACAATTTTGTACCCTGTCAACGGGAAAAACATTTATTTTTTTTGTGGGTGGGGTATGGTTTAAAATTTCGCACTTACAGCGATCGTTGTCTACTGCGTTGAGGGGTGTGGCCACTAGATCAACCACTAAAACAATCCCTCCTCTCCTTCTGGCGAGACATCCTTCTCGGGACTACTTTCTCCATTACTTCGGGAAAACCCAGAACGGCATCCATAAAGGATCAATTCTAGTCACCCTCGTCTGGGTCCATCGTATTTGTAGCTGGCTTTCATGCTATCGGCTCGTCTTCTTGTGTCTCTGTCTGCGAGACTTCACTTAGTAGCACTGCGTCGAAGTCTATTTTTATTTTTCGTAGTACGTCCGCGATAAATCTCTTTACCACATTCCGGTGGTCTTCGCGTTCAAGCATTTTGCTGATTATCTTGCTCGGCGCAATGTCACCAATCTGATTCCTTAAAGCATCTTTTTCCAGGAGCCATCTGTTACAACTAAAAAACGTGTGTTCATCGCTCAGTGCTTCGCAGTACATGCCCATGCGGTATAGGGGTATCCGGAAGTATCCGTGGACCGAGAGGAACTGAGTTAAGAAGTCATCCACTTCCCTAAAGTTCCTTTGCTTGAGCTTCGCCGGGCATCTGCCACTCGGTTAACGTCCCATCGGCTTTGCCACCGCAGCATGTTTCGGCATCTCCGTTCCGCGACGCTAGTGATGATATGTTTTTTCTTGGAGTCCCACGCATTCATTCATTCCCGGGCCATAAGGTCGACGGGTATCTCCCCGCTGATCACAAAGTATGCAACGCCAGAGATAGTGCGGCAGCCAAAGGGAACTCTGAGGGACTTTGTTCGTTGCACAGTCTCCAGAGCTTTGCGCTTTGCAGTTTAGCGCATCTTCCCATACTTCGCTGCCGTACAGAAGACTTCAGTTTATGGCCATATAATTAGCCTTTTTTTACTCTCTGTTGGCCCACCGATGTTTGCCAATAATCTGCTTAGCATTCCCGTGACCTTTGTTGCTTTGCTTGCCGCATGCCGTATCTTGGCCCAGAAAGTAAGCCTTCACCACGTTTTGGGTCACTAAGGACAGGTTGCCTATTTGTATGCTGACATTGAGTGGCATATGACCCCGTGTCCTCAGGCTTCTAAGAATAGGCCAAACTGATATAGTCTCATGGTTGCTATACAGTCCAACTTTTTAGAAATTTCATTATAAATCCGCACTTTTTGTTAGCAAATTATTTTTCAGAAATAAAGATTTCTACAATAAGTCAACCGTTTACGTCAACCTCTTACGAATATTTGAAGATGCATTTACCAAAGATGGAACTAAAAACTTTATCTGAGTTGAACCGGATCCTTAAGGAAGTTTTGTATAATGGAATTGCAGAAGAAAAACTGCAAAATTTAATTAAAGAGTAATGCAGTAAAAACTGCAATTTTCATTATGTCCATATTTCTATGTACGCTACTGTACGCTTACAAAAAAACATTTTAAATGGGTAACAAGGATAATTGTGGATGCATAATTGCCGCATAATGAGAGTCATGTGTAATCCACGCCACGCCTGCGAGATTAACCTGTCAACCACAGTGGAACACACATTTACATGCACATATTAAGATAGAGATGTGCTTGTGTATGTGTACACACGCAGAGAAGGGAGACCTAAAAAGCAGTCAAGGATTGTCAATGAAGATGTCACCGCGCCAGCTGTGTGTAACTCACGCAAGGCGAACTGAACAAACTAAAAATTAATGAAAATACTTGAATTTTATTGTAATAAATTATATTTTTTCTGAAACAAATTTTAATTGAAATTAAAATTTATTGTATATTACAATATTATAATTTAAATACGAAATTTTAATCTAAATGAAAATTTTTTGACGTTATTATAATAAATTCTATTTTTGCTGGCAGAAATTTAGTCAGTGTCATTGACGCTGGCGATAACCAAATTGAGACAACCGAATTGTGACTTAAGGTGCGGTTCAATGCCATAGGAAATAAATAGACAACGAGCCAATTTAATCGTTTAGTAGTGGGCCGTGAGTGTTCTACAAACAGAAATCAAGTCAACTATGTAGAAACTTGCTTTTCACCCTCATACCATTGAGATTATTACACTTTAAAAATTTGATTTCTAAGGTTTGGAGAAATTTGGCGACGAGTTTCCGCCAAATATGTCAAATTAGTAACACCTATGGAATTTTAATTACAACAAACTATGTACATATACGTTGGAAATTCGAAAAAGTCAACAATACGAAATTTCCTTTAAGTACACCATGCGACAAAATTATTCGCTAGCAGTTTGCTTGAGGGAGGCGACCACATTAGACGGTTCAAAAAATTGATTTTCGTTTATTGCATAAATAGTTAGCTTAAATGTGCCTCATCGTTGGTCACCTTGCTGCGGGGATACGACTTAAGCGGTGGTTTGACCCCCATATCATGGCTATCAACTCTCCATATGGGGATTGGCTAGCCATCCATCCGCTTTACGGCGTATTTGGTGGCCATCCAATCACCATGCGAAGATTACCGCTGTCATCTCATTATTTCCTATCCTTGCCCACCCCCTAATTCAGGGTGTTATGCGACATTGGACGGTTTGCAGCCAGTGGGTTTACCAGATCGACTCTATTTCAACGGCGTCTTCCTTACACCGGGCCGCCTTAAAGAGTAACTGTGGCCTTGCCACAACATGGGGTACTGCCGTAGAGGACCGTTTGAATTCCCATTTATATCCATAGACCACGCCTTGTCGAGCAGGTGGTCGTACGAAAAAGATGAACTCGAATACTCACATAAGCGTCAAAACTTACACTGAAACGGGAGCAGGTTACAGTGGTCGCAATGCTACTGCCAAACATACGCATAACGCTCTTCATCGCGGAGGTGCCGTGGTCCACGAAGACTCGGACCATGAAAACGTCGGGAGCACAAATACGGCTGAGGAAGAGGCTCTTCTGCGTTCTCCGGCTGGGTCGAATGGTGCTGCTTCGGATAGCAAGAACCGGTCAAGGATCAAGCTCGATAAGGAGAAGCTGAAGGCTAAAGCTCGGTACAAAGCGGTCAAAGTTTGTGACCGATTTGACAGCAAGTCCAACCTGACGAAGCAAGAGAAGAAATGGTTGGCTTGGGCCAGAGAGGAGATAAAAAATGGCCGGGCCTTCTACGCTCCAAAACCACAGTTCGCAGCCTCCAATTCGAAGTATGCGAACAAAATTGAAGAACAACTAGCCATCAAGAGGCACGGAGAAGAGGAAAGACCTACGATGTCGAAAGCAGCGGCAGCGGCCAGTGAAATTGCCAAGAAACACCTAATGTCGCAGGAACGGTGGAAGGTTGTGGAAATGAAGTTATTGGAAACTCTATTTACGAAAATGGACGCAGAGCCGAACGCACCCGTGCCAGCATTTGACGGAGCAAGATGGTTCAGCGGCGTAAAAATTATAAAATGCAAGGATTACCCAACGCTCAGATGGTTAAAGGAAGCAGTAAAAACGCTTCGAGGCCTGCGGGAGGAGGTATCACTTGAAATTGTTGGAAGCAGCTGCATCCCCTGAATACCGAAAGCAAAGGTTTTCATTCCGCGCGTGGTAAAACCGAAAATGCACTGCGTCTATTGCAAAGACAAAACACGAACGTGCCGACAGACGACTGGAAAGTGTTGAGCGTGGCAAAACCAGCAACTGCTGATGGAGGCCAAGACTACATTCTCCAGATCAACAAGCCGGCAGAGGATCTGCTGTACGCACGGTTGGGGAGTTGGTAGCGTGCGCTGAAAAAATAGGATGACAATTCGTGCTTTTGGTTTCAAACTACATCAATTTTTTCAAATAACTGTTGTGGCAGCTACGTAGCTTGTTTTTTATTTGACACGAACAGGCAGATACGCTGAATTATCGAGATTTAATTATTTTTGTTGTTTTGTGCTCTATAAACAGTGATGGGTTAGGTTAGGTTGAAGTGGTTGCCCATAGAAAGGGCACACTTGGACAAAAATCAAAATTTCGTCCTTTGTGGTGCCACACTATAGGCGATAAGAAGACTGTGAAGAAATAAGGATGATGATGAAAAGTTCGGTGTGTTTTTTAGTTCCCTCAAAAATCTTCAAAAAAAGCAATAACAACAAGTCTTCACACAGGGATAGCTCCTTGAGATTATATTGGTTCCTAATCCATTTATCATCGCCGAACACGCACTCCAGCATATTTCCTATACCAAGTGGTGCAAGTTGAAAAAAAGCAGCTTCTTCGCACATTTCAATAGGTTCTAAGTACTTGAAAATTTCTATATAGTACATATTTTTGTTACATAGTGTACGCAAGAATTCATAAACCCAATTTTGTTGTTCAATATATTTCTAGCGGAATGCGCTCATAATGGCGTCAGAGGTTAATTGGCGGCATACGATGTCTGAAGTTATTGGGAGTGTCTGAACTAGAAATTCAATTAGTTTGAAGAGGTTGACAGATGTACATATAAATTGACAGCAGTGTTTTTAGTGTTAACACATACATCATCGTTATAATAATAGCATTAATTTAATTTAATTTTTTCGAGTTTCATTTGTTAAATGAGAGAGGAACGCTACCCTGCTTGTGCTCAATTAATTAAACCAGCAGCATTTTAAACAGTTTTACCTACTTTTTATTGTTTATTTATTTTTATTTTTTGGTATAAAAGTCTAGTCCATGTAAATATATGACAACCTTATACATACAAGTTTCGAATGTTGTGCAAAAATTATAAAAATTCAAACAATTTTCCCCAAAAGTTTAACCAGTTTTGTTCAGAATTAAAAAAAAAGTTGGGTACTTAGTTTTATAGTCTATTCAAATCCTGACCATTGCTGCACATTTCCTCTATATAACGAATGCACGACAGTTTTTTTATATGGAGAAAATGCGCATGACCATCAGGGAAAAATATTATCAAAAATTAACGAAAATTTGAGGACATTTAAAACTTGCGATTTATTATACCAAAATTTAATGGGCTATAAAACTGCTCACCCATTTTTATTTTTTTGTTTTTATTCTGTGCAAAAGGCTGGCATTTTTAATTGAAATTTTATATCATACTAATGATTCCCTCAACAACTGATTATCCATTGATCTTCTGATTGTTTAAAACTTGCCCTGAAATATGATTCAATGCCTTTGATTTTCATAGAGATGACTAACCAAGCAACTAAGTACAGGGTTGTTAATATTCGACGGACCCATCTGGCAACCCTGTATCTTTTGACAGAGACGTCAGATCGCTTAATGACATACAGCGTTGGAAGCGTCAGTCCAAGCAGATTTTTACCATGGAACAGTACACGCCACGCAAGCGCTCCCAAATTGTTGAAATTTACATTCAACAGAAGAAGTTAATTGTGAAAACTCAACGAGCGTATAATAGATTAAATAATGTGAAAAGTGCGCCTTCTAAGAACACCATTAAACGTTTATACGAAAGGTTTTCGACTAGTGATGCTCTTTCTAATCCAAAGTCGCCTAATCAAAACCGACCAAGGCGATCGGAAGAGAATATAGCTCTTGTACGGGCCAGTGTTGAGGCGTCGCCAAGATCATCCTAAAATCGCCGTTATCAGCAGTTGGGCATTGCTCGGACCACTTTACAACGAATTATCCGTATAAGATTCAATTGACGCAAAGATTGTTGCCTGCGGACAAGCCTCGTCGATTGGAATGGGCCCAAAGAGTCATCGAATATGGGCAACCCTGCAGATTCCGCATCTACTTTGTACCTCACAGAAATAAGTATATGTGCAAGAGTATTTTCAAATGAAAAACTATAAAGAAGCAGAAGAAAGGTTCAACCAAAAATTTTAATATATGTATATTTAGGAAAAATAGGAACAAAAAATTATACAACAAAAAGTCAACTTGAATAAACTTATTAAATTAAAAAAGAAATCAAAATAACTTCATATGAAATAAGTATATGTGCATTTGCCCTGCTTTACACTTTAATATGTTTTCCATTTTGAGAAAGGACATCATTTATACGTTTAGACATAAAATCTGCCATGTTTTGAAGAGTTGAATCACCTATCTTATCCCACTTGTTCACTAAAGCACCTTTCAGGTCTTTGATTGTTTCAAACTGCCGATCATTTTTATAAATACGGCTCGACAATATTCCCCAGAGGTCCTCAATTGGGTTTAAATCGGGACTTAGTGCTGGCCAATCCAGAACTGAAATATTTCTTGACGATAGGAAGGCTTTGGTTAAACGAACCGTATGGATTGGGGCGATGTCTTGCTGGAAAACCCAGTCGTCTCCGTATATGTTTCCCGTAAAGTCAATGAAAACATCCTCTAATATTTCAACATAAAATTCTGCGTTAGTTCCTTGTCGAAATAAAACATATTGGAGACTTTCCACCATGTCCGAAAGCGGCCCAAATTATCAAAGACCAGCCACCGTGGTTTCGCTTATGGCGCGTTTGCCGTGGTTGCCTAAGGTACCGCCAATATTTCTGGCAACCATCTGGACCATCTAAGTTGAAGTTTTTTTTGTCGGAAAATACAAGGTTTCGGAATTCGTTAGTCCAAAATTTATATTTCCCGGCAAATGCTAATCGAGCCTTAATGTGGCGTGCCAATAGTCTTAGTACCGGCTCAACCAAACAATATTTAAGAATTCCGTCTTCGACCAAAATTTGATGTATACGTCTATCGGTGTCCTTAAGACTTAAATGGTGTTTGATTTCCTTCAAAGACATTTCTTTTTGTGCAGCCAGACGACGAATATCTCGTTTACATCTGCTGTCGATGTTAGTTGGCTTGCCACTTCGTTTGAGTTGACGATATGTTTCTGGATTTTTAAGAAAGTTGCTGATGGTATTCCTATGCCGATTTACTCTAGCAGCAATTTCATGAATACTTTTGGCACTTTCGCTTAGCCCTTTAATCAGACCAAGCTCTTCAGATAAATGTCTTCCACGTGGCATTCTACAGATTAAGACGTAAAACTAGTAGCGAAACAAAGACTTAATTTTGACGGTTTATCTTGGAAGTAAGGAAAAAAGGCTCGGCACTATTTTCGGAGTATTTATTTAATACATATTTAGTATGAAAAAAATTTTAATAATCTCATGTAAAATAGTGGCAACTCAGTGAATTTTCGATATCGCCTCTGTTTAGAACTACTTTGCGGGCAAATAGACTTATTTTACCTAAATAAAAATAAATAAACAAACATTTTTATAATTCGCACTATTGCCTGTGGAAGTAAATAATGGTTGTTTAATTGCCGATAATAAAATTTATCGCTAATGCTCATAATAGAGCTTATATTGGATTAAAAAATCTGCGTGCCCACTTAAACAAATAAATTTAACAAGAACGTAATTATCTACTAATGGACTAAAATGGTTTCACACCAGGTTTCCAGCAATAATTATTAATGAACGCGATTAGAAAAACTCATAACTAATGCTAGTCAGACTTCTGTGTAAAGTAATATAACCGAGATGTATCTTAAGTAGAAAGAGGAATATGAAAAAGTTAAAAATAAACTTCATAACTAACCTCTAAAATGTACGTGGTCCTACCTTCACACTATTACCTGAATTGAGTCAATTTACACCTGTGCGCTCTCAGTATTTTGGGCCTGCTTGTCAATTATTCTCTAAACTATTGAATTGGTATTGTATGTCATAAGTAAACAAGACTTTTTAAAATTTTGCAAATTATGACACAGATATTTTTTAGGTGAGATTTTATTTCTTTACTTATTTTATTTTTATTTTTAATGATTTTCTTCCTAATTGGGTATGAAACACTAAATGATAGAAAACGTTTTTTTTTTTTCTAATAGCGGTCGCCACTCGGCAGGCAATGGCAAACATCCGAGTGTATTTTTGCCATGAAAAATCATCTCATATAAACTATCTAGCGTTTGCAGTCGGCTTAAAACTGTAGGTCCCTCCATTTGTGGAACAACATCAAGACGCACACCGCAAATAGGAGGAAGAGCTCGAATAAACACCCGACAAAGAATGTAAGCGCCAATTCTTAATTAATTTATTTATTTATTTAGTAATTTGATCCTAACACAGTAAGGTTAAATCTCATAACTATTAGTGCTAGTCACAATAGGTCACAAGATCAAAGATGTTTTAAGTTACGTAGAACAACAAATCAAGTCAACATCACTAATGAATTGCTTATGAATTAAAATTATCTCTCTCAGTGCTAATATATATCTAAAGTTCGCGTCTAAATGTGTTCATGCTACTTATAGATTCTCAATTTTGGAGAAGATAATTCCAAAGTTTTGTGTTTTGTATCACGCAATGAGAAGTTTTAAGTGCCTTACTGACTTCGTGGCTGTTATTTTGAGGGCGAGGTATCCAGGTACTTTCGAGTAGTCGATTTTGTGCAAAAGTAAGAGGGATCAGAACTGAAGAAGTTTATGCAGGGACGTGGAGTAGATTGTGTCAGAAAGATGAGAAAAATGGTATCTTGCCTTAATCCTGAACAAATAACGAGTAATATTAGTAAACAATCATTAAGCTTTTGTTGAAACACGTAACCACAATTTACAAAGATTTCACAACCATACAATAACGATGGCATAACATAACAAATGTTTTAAAAATTAGAATGCGAATACGTAGAGTGAGTAAAGGAAAAATTGTGCAGGAAAAAGTATGCTGAACCAAAAAAATATATATATTCGATCAAAATTTTGTTTTCATTATTTTTAAAAAATACTTCTGCTCAAATTATTTTCAATGTTTTTTTCGATAGCTGTGATTATGGTACACGGGCTGCAACTTAAAAAAAAATTATTAAAATTTTCGGAAACTATTCCTAAAAGCCAAGCAATAAAATAACGACAAAATCTGAGGTTATAAATGTAAGTAATTACATAGATAACTGTCCATATTTGGAGTGAAATTAAAAGAACATTTATTTGCAGTTATATGAAATCACTTCAATTGGCTTATCGGGCGCAAGTCAATAAATTGTTAACTAAGTATAAATCAGTCAGTTACATATATGTGAATATGGTATGTTCCCAACAGTAAAGAATTTCTTATCAAAGACTGAAGTAAGGAGTGGGTTGTCATACTTAAGTACATATAAGCAGATGTACAGAAGTTCACAATAATTGCAGCGCGACATATTGTAAAGTTTTGGGTATTTATTTATTTTTTATTTTATTTATTTAATTTCTTTTTTATTTTTTTATTAATATATTTGTATAATTTTATATGCTAGAACAAAACATTCATCAACAAATGCCTCCGCATCATCTGCAGAATTTTCTGGCCAAACACCATCAGTAACGACGCACTGTGGAGATTAACGAACGAGGAACCCATTCTTAGGCAAATCAAACGCAGAAAGTGGCGATGGATAGGTCACACACTGAGAAAACCATCAGATAGCATCACGAGGATGTCACTTGACTGGAACCCGCAAGGGAGCAGAGGTCGCGGTCGACCAAAAAACACTTGGAGAAGGTTGATGCTGCGCGAACTAACAGATGCCGACATCTCATGGGATGGTGCAAAAACAACAGCATAGAACCGTGTACGATGGAAAAAGAGTCTTGTCGAGGCCCCATGTTCCCGAAAGGAGTGAACAAGGAAAAAAAGAACAAAACATATATAACTTAAAGTTTTAAACTTTGTTTAAAATTAAAAAAATGTATCAAATGTCCATCAAAAGTTCAAACTTTTTAATCAGAAATTTAGAAAAGTGTGGAGCATTCGCTATATGGAAGAAAATGCATAACCCTGTCAACAAAAAAAATTACCAAAAATCAACGTGAGCTGTGAGCCACTTTAAAACGGCACAATAGGTATTGCATCAAAATTGAATGAGAAAATTGAATTATAAAAACACAAAACTAGTTTTTATACAAAGTTTTTCTAGAAACTCTGTAAATAGTTTGAAATATTGATGCAACTTTATTAAAATTAAAAATTAAAAAATAAATTAATAAAAAAACAAATAACTTTTATAAAAAAATTCTAAAATTCAGAATAAAAAGTTTGAAATTTTGATAAAACTCTATTAATTTTTTTTTTAATTTTTTACAAAGTCTGAAACTTTGAGTTATATGGTTTTTGATATAGTATGAACTAAAGGGTGGTTAAATTTCAAAGGCCGATGTTGAATGTGAACCACACCTAAACGTCAACGACAGCGTTGTACTTCTTTCTTTGGGGTTATTTGAAAGAAACGGTGTACGTCGATAAGCCAGTAACAATGCAAGAGCTAAAGGATGAGACAATTCGGCACATTAACGGCATAGAACCTCAATTATGCCTCAGCGTCATCGAAAATTTGGACCATGGGATGGAGGTGTGCCGCCGAGGCCGCGGCGGCCATTTGGCCGATATTTTGTTCCATACGTAATTGAGCCATACCAATATTATCATAATAAAAAGAAATTACAATAATTTCCTAAAAAAATTGTAATTTATTCAAAATCAACGCCGGTCCTTGAAACTTAACCACCCTTTGTGTTTTCATAAAAAAATTATTTTTATGAAATTTTTCTAGTACTTCCGAGTAAAAACTTTGAAATTTGGATGCAGCTTTATTAAATTTTGTACAAAGTCTGAAACTTTGAGTTACATGTTTTTGTTGTATTATGAACTATATTTTCATAAAAAAATAGGTTTTATGAAAAAAAACGAAATAATGTTTATCAAAAAGTAATTTTATAAAAAATCAAATTTTATAAAAAATCAAATTTTATAAAAAATCAAATTTTATAAAAATAATAATTTATAAAAAAATTAGTTTTTATAAAAAAAAAACATTGTTAAAAAATGTATAAAAAATAATAATTTTTATAAAAAAAAAACATTTGTATAAAAAAAAAATTAATAATCAACATTTTTTAATACATCGCACTGCTATTATTGTGAACGAAGGTGTGCGTATTATATGATAAGTGGTGCAAAATGCAAGTATACTTGATAAATATTTACATTTATTTAAGAATTTTTGAGAGATAACGAACAAGTAATTGAGTGGAATCTTTTTTAAGTGAAACTGTGCATATTTAATAACAGCTTATACATGGCGTTATCATACGCATACATATGTATGTATGTATGTACATTTGCAGGTCTTTTCTGTATCGGTAACAAACCCTGTATGCCCATCAAATAATAACTACGGCTAATTTTGCATCCTTTTAGAGAGAGCACTCCGTAATCTCGACCTTAAAACCACCGACAATTTTTTAAAATCCACACAATAAACAACAACGGACTAAAACAGATATAACGAAATCCCAACCAGACAAAATACAGATAACAAAATATTCAGAGCCTAACACAAAATTAAAAAATTAAAGAAAAATATATTTATCTCTTTTTTTTTAAATTTGTGACCTAAGAAATTTTTCGTATTTTATAGGGCGACACCCTTTGATTGTAGCAGTAATGAATTACAATTCACATGCAGTATACCCACACACACACGCATTTAAAACTGCAGCCAAGAATCTGTTTCAAATAATTTTTATGTACCACAATTACTTCTTGCTAGTTTCCATAGGCAGACATGTAAAAAAAGCACAGTAATTCAATATAATTATTTAATAATTTTCAACTGCCATGAATTCGTAAGAATCTGGCATTCAAGTAGCAGCTTTATGCGGCTCTCCAAACTTAATATTTACGTTGTATACTCTGTGTTGTGTTATCGGTACCGAGCACGTCTACGAGAATGAGACATTTGAGTACTTGTTCGGGTCAATCATAATGGCGAAAGAGTTGACTGCCACCGGAAGTATAACCAAAAAACTAGTAAATTGTACTATAATTTATTGAGTGAGGTAACTAAGTGCATGCCTCGCTCTGGCAATTCAAATAATCATAATTAGGGAAGACAAAAAATACAACAATTAATATGTACATTAGACTAGGAC
This sequence comes from Anastrepha ludens, assembly GCF_028408465.1. Taxonomy (NCBI): domain Eukaryota; kingdom Metazoa; phylum Arthropoda; class Insecta; order Diptera; family Tephritidae; genus Anastrepha; species Anastrepha ludens. The sequence goes on from NC_071502.1 coordinate 7,593,236, forward strand.
GGTTTTTTAAACTTACGCGCGCCGTATTTGAATGTTTGTATAAGTGACATAACGACACCAGATACTAATTTTCTCATCCAACGTTCGGATCCAGCAAAAAGTGGGTATAGCTAAGATTCTTAAAATGTTAAACTGGAGGGATGTATGGTAGTAAACACATAATATCAACAAAACAACAAAATCCGGCTGCGACATTCGTTTTACCGAAAATGGCTTTTTCCTTCTACACTTTTCTATTGTTTTTGTTTTTTATTTTACTTTCTATCACACCAAAATCACGGTCATTCGGTAGAAAGGAATGACCCGGTACCAAAAATTTGTGGTAAATTCTTTCAATACTTTTGTCAATTACAGGTTTCGAGTGGTTATATCCTCCATATGCAATAAAAAAATACATGATGCTACTTCCTGTGCACCTCTTGATGATGTGGTTTCATTCCATACATACATCTTGACATTGTCATTATGTCATTTATGGAAGTCCAAGTTATGAACGTACATATTTTACATATCGTCCCCTTAGTATAACAATAGCCTATGTGCTCATAGGCTATTATTTTTTTATTGAATATTTGGATTCTCCATCGTCGATTTTATATGTGGTCAAAATTTTGTTAAATTCTAGTTCCACAAAGTGGGTCAAAACGTCAGTCAAAAAATAATAAATATTTACAGACATAACGAGATTTGAGTGAGAGCTACTTTCGACAAAAAGTTTGAAATTCATTTTCTCAAAACATCAAAAAATGTATAAAAAAAAAAATAAATAATTGGCGCGTACACTTCTGTTAGGTGTTTGGCCGAGCTCCTCCTCCTATTTGTGGTGTGCGTCTTGATGTTGTTCCACAAATGGAGGGACCTACAGTTTCAAGCCGACTCCGAACGGCAGATATTTTTATGAGGAGCTTTTTCATGGCAGAAATACACTCGGAGGTTTGCCATTGCCTGCCGAGGGGCGACCGCTATTAGAAAAATGTTTTTATTAATTTTGCCTTCACCGAGATTCGAACTAACGACCTCTCGGTGAATTCCGAATGGTAATCACGCACCAACCCATTCGGCTACGGCGGCTATTTTAATACTAAGGGGACGATATGATAGGCTAACGAAACAGACTGTTTAGGGTACGGAAGTGCTTTTTGTAAATCAAACGAGAATTCATAGTATTCGCTGGAATTTTCTTTGGCTTTTTTCTGGTCCTCTGCAAGACAGCTCTTTCGGCATTTTGTAAATGTACCTTCTGACTTTCTCTAAAATGTAATTTCTCGCCCACATTATTGCATGTTTTAATTTTTCCATTCGTTATAATATATTTTACCAGTCTACTACGAGTATGTAGTTCAGAAATGCATCGAAGAGGGCCACGCGCTATTTTGAAGTTATGTTTATATGTAATTTCTTCAAATTCTTGACTAAGACCACTTTCATAATTATGGGCACTTATGTCAAGACGTATTCCACAAATTGGAAAAGAAGCAAGGCCTAGACACCAAACAAAGGATGTTTACGCCATATTATTATTTCTATACACGAACCATGCCATGAAATTATGGCCCAAAAATTACTTACGCACCAAAGTATATCTGTGTTTAAGAATCCAAAAGAGCGAAATTCAAAACTGAAATTTTTAACTCCATACATACATATGTACATACATACGATATATGTATTTCATTTCAATATAATTTTGAACTATTGCCAAAAATTTTGAACACAAATCGTTTTATTTAATTTCAGGCATGCCTAAGTACTTGAGAATAATTGATATCGTAATTGAGCAATAAAAAATCTGAAAATAATTTTAATATACATACATAGCTGGAGGATTTTAAAACAAAATTGCCTTTAGTTATACAGGGCTGTCCATGAAGGGGTTTATTTTTAAATATTCAAAAAATTTAAAAAATTTTGTTTTCGGTTATTGGTTTGTTCGAAAGAGCAAACATTGCCATTATTTCTAGAGCAAGATTTCATTCATGTATCTGCTTCGGCTGGCTTCGCAGAAGCGCATCCTGTTCTTCCAGTGTTCCAAGAGTTTGGTGACGGTTTGTGGCTCTACCTCACGAATTCCTTGCTTGATACTCGTCTTAAGGACCTGAATCGTTAATGAATTCTTCACACAAAGTCGGTCCTTCACATCAGTTCACAAAAAAGTCTAACGGCGCCAACTTGCAGTTCCGAAATGAGCAATGGACATCGTCGAGACGGCTGATAACACAATTACCAAACTTAGTTCGCATAGGCTGCTTGGCATGATGTGCCGCCCTGCTGAAAACAAAAAGCGTCCAAGTGCTTGTCTTCAATCTTAAGCCTCAAAAATGGTTAAGAGGCTTCTGTAGCTTACCGTTGACCAAAATGACGTTTCCAGCAGCATTTACAAAGAAAAATGGGTAAATGATGTCATCGCTCCAAATTCGCACACCAAGATGAAATGGCTCTTTTCAACCAAATAAGTTTTCAATATTTCCCCCAGCATTGCTCTAGTTTGAAGCGACTCATTTCATGATTCATGATTAAAAAAGCAAATATTTTTTATATGAACCAACCTGTACAGGGTTTCCCAATAAAGACGGTTCGAATTGTAATAAATTAAACTGCGTGTACGATATTTTTTTTCCTTGTTCGCTCCTCTCGTTAGCATAGGGCCTCGACAAGACTCTTCCATCGTACACGGTTCTGTGCTGTTGTTTTTGCACCGTCCCATGAGATGTCGGCATCTGCTAGTTCGCGCAGCATCAACCTTCTCCAAGTGTTTTTTGGTCGACCGCGACCTCTGTACGATATTAGGAAGTACTTTTTTATTTAAAAGGTCTATGTATGCTATTATGTATGGAATATAACAAGCATTCAAATGTTTGCCGCGCCTTCAGACAGCAGCAAGGATTCGAGAGGTTCAATTTTCAATAGCTTTGCTACTTAGATCCAGCTGAATTTAAGCAATGGATTATGTTGACTTTAAAGGAATGGGTTGACTGCGGCTTATTACCAGACGCCTCCGAAGAAAACGTTTATAGGATGACTGAATGCATTTCTATTGTGGATATAACTCTTGAAACCCTGCAGCCGCTTAATAAGTTTCTCACATACATACATACGGAGATTGCAGCTCGCAGATTTGCCTGCAGTACCCTTTGTGTTATATTACGGGCTTATGAAAGTTAGAGTACGGCTTGCAAGCGGTGTTTAAAAAAATAAGAATAACAAAAATTTTAAATTAGTTGGTTTTCGCCTACGACTAGCGTATCATTTCGGCATTTTTTGGCGTATAAAATTCCGTCATTAAATTGTGTGTTTCTTCAAATTTTAATTTTTTTATCAGCTTTAGCAATACACAAATTCCATCAAAATAATAGTCCCTTTGCGGTCACTTAAAACAAAAATTAGTTTATTTGGATATACAGTGAAACCTCTCCTAACGGACACCTTTTTAGACAGGCATATCCGTTGGGCCGGCGTTTGTTCCCTTAAGCGGACGCTCTATTGGCCGGACGCGCAGTTTTTTTTCATAAAATTTACATAAAAACCTCTATTGAAGGGGTTCCCGTGCCCCTTAACAAAACAAATTAAGACTTCTTTTCATACAAATCAAACGAAAACCTCTGTTGAGCGGACGCGAACTTTTCAAAAGCGAACAATATATAAAAAAATGCAAGTGAGCAGTTACTTATAGGGTCCGGCACTCGAAGTGTAACCAATTAAAAAGGCCATAAACTTAGTTCAGAAAATTACTTTTATTCAATTCAAATTAAAAAAAGTGTGAAAATAATACAAAATTAAAAATCAATTTACTTTTGCTCGATATGACCACCTTTTGCCTTGACTATGGCCTTGAGACGCTCCAGAAACGAATCGCAAGCTGCCCGAATGTGACTTGCAGTATTTTGGCCCACTCGTGGAGAATGGCATTTTTTAGCTCCTCGAAACTGGTGAATTTTTTAGTTCGTACTTCGCTCTCCAAAATGGCCCAAAGAGAATAATCCATAGGATTCGAGTCTGGTGAATTTGAGAGCCATTATGTGGACGTTATGAAGTTCGGAAAGTTGTTTTTTAGCCATTCTTGTTTCGCTCGAGCTTTGTGAGATGGTGCCGAGTCCTGTTGAAACGTTCATGGTCTTCCACCGAAATGTTTGTCTGCCCACGACTTCAAAGCAACCTTCAGAATACTTTCCCAATAATATTTCCCATTTACCTTGACGCCAGGCTCGATGCGAACGAGCACGCGGAATGTTTATGCTGCTACGACAACAACAACAAACATTGGAGAGCGCCCAGCTGTGGTTACGGCGCCCCAAACCATTACCTGTGTTGGGTGCTGCCTCCTGGTGGCCAATCGATGACTCAAATTAAGTATGAACGGTCGGTCAAATAAACCCTACCGTTTTGGGAGTTTAAGAATTGCTCAATTTGAAACATTTTCTCGTAAGAAAACACAATGCTCGGAAATTGACCGCTTTCGGCCAAGCGAAGAAACTCCTTCGCTCGCTCAAGACTGACTTGGTGCTGCTTAGTTGTGAGATTACGTGCCTTTGGATCTTGTAAGGCTTGACTTTGAGAAAAATATTTCAGTATGCGGCGGATGTTACGGTCAGATATTTTCAGTTCTTTCATTTGATTGTCACTTCGTTGTTGTTGCTGTTGTTGTTGTAGCAGCAGCATAAACCTTGCAGATACATACATATATGGAAAATGCTGCTGAGTGACAGTCCTGTCGTGGGAACGATTGGCACTTCATCGGGGATTTCGCTCAAGTCGCTTATTCACTTTTTGAATCATTTCACGTGACGTTGCGGTTTGCGCAGTGATTTGTGTTTAGCTATAGCAGATATACATACGTAATACGATGGGGAGATCAAACCTTGTAATTAGTTAAGTACATTTGTCATCACTATATAATGCCGACGAGACAGACCTTTTCTTCGTAGCATTGCCAAACAAAGCTTTAAAAAATGAGGTATGCCGTGTAAGCAAATTATCAAAGGAAAGGCGTATTCTCCTACTTTGTGCAAATATGGCAGAAGAAACAGAAAAACCACTTGTTATTGGCCTCGTGGCCACTTGGCTAGCCTCGTTATTTGAATTATCAAAATCCCTTGGGGAATCTAATTCAAACTCCGATGAATTTATCACAATAAATAATAATACATGATAAATAGTGAATAATACATGGAAAACCTAGATTTTGTGTTGGAGTTTCTTAGTGATGAAAACATGGAAACTATTGACCATAAAAGTACCGCCACTGAGGGTATTGCCCAAGAATCGAATGAAATTTCCACAAACGAATTGGCTTCGAATGCAGTTTCAAACTTAAAGCGATTTTGCAGCGAGGACTTCTTTCCACTGCTTTCAAATTGTTAAAAAAGGTGGAAAGCAAAAGCCAGTCTAATATATGTATCTAGATTTATGTTGTTTATTGACTGAAATGTAATATTTATTTTTGTTTTCGTTGTTACTTTCTATGCCCTTATGTACCTATGTGCATATATGTATAAGGGAAATATGCACCTTTGAAAAATCACATACGTATTTTTCTTTGAATGGTATAAATCTAAATCAGTATTAGAAAAGTAACAGAAAATTAAAAAGTTCGAAAGTAAGCTACCCTCCCCTTGAGCGGACACCTCTGTTGGGCGGTGTTGACGGTGAGTGTTCGCCCCAGGGAGGTTTCACTGTACAATACATATAAACTTGTATGTTTATGTTTTTTGGGCCCCCACTTAGCATTTGAAAATAAATTTTATTCTCTATAAATTCATGTTGTATATTTTTAAGTACGTGCATATGTATATAGTACATACTATGTCCATATGTATAAATGAATGTGAGCGATCAACAGACGGACGTTTGTGGCATGACTTCATACTTGTTCAGGCTCTATGAACATAATTTCATTCATTTATATATGCGTGTTTGTGTGCGCTATAAATTAGTATTTTTAATTTTGCTCAACAAATTTTTACACTTTTCTTTGCTTTGTATGTACACAAATTTTTTCTCGGTTTCATGGACCAAGGTCAATGCTCTTTTTTATACTTTTTGTGTCGTGTTAATTTATATTTATCATCTCGCTCAGTGTGTTTGGTAAACATACATACGGGTCCATACATACATACATTGTAAAATAGATTCTGCTGCCTTTTAGTCATTTCGTTTACATTGCCTACAACAGCTAACTCACACAGGCACGCACACGTATGTAAAATAGGCTTGTGAAAGACACTAGTAGGGGTCAAAGTGGCAGGTATGAATAGGCTGTACGACCAGCTTTTTATTATGCTCTGATTCCAGACAAGAATTTAAAAGTAATTTGATTTTGTAAGCCTTCTGGGCTCTAATTTATAACCAGTTTTGTTATGAGCTCATTTAGTCTAAACTTGATTTACATAACTTAAGTTAACATAATATTTTGCTTAACCAATTCTAAAGTAAGCTGTGTTAGCGGTTCGTTCAAAATCAACTTTACTTAAGAAACTTAAGAACTTGTAGATTTTTGAGGTGAGAGAATCGGACTGGTCATACCTTCGATTTTATAATTCTTAAAAACAAAAGTATATATAAATTAGTTTTGAAAAAAATGTACTTGAAAAGAGACCAACTGCCAAAAAGATGTGTAGAAGATATAAAAAGAAAATATTTTGAAACTTAGATTGTGGACTGTGGATGATGGAAAGTTGATCCTGCTCGTATCATATAATAAAGAGCAATATATACATATTTGTACATTAGGATGGGTCAATTCATATGGAATGAGTTTTTTCTTAGTATATGTGGATTCTACAGGGTGACAAAAAAAACATGTATACAAACTGCTCTGTGCAATTAGATGAATGTAAAATTTTTTTAGCGAATGCCCTTATTTTGTGATTTTTGTGTATGTTCTGAAGTACAAAAAAAGTATTCGTTTCTGTTCCAGCTTTTTTTAAAAACTATGTGTAACGATGTCAAGTAGTCGCTCAGCTATTATAGTCCTGCATCAGCTACGAGCACGCAACTGCGAGATTGCACGGAAGCTTGGAATTGCACGTTCATTGGTTCCTCGTACAATCAAGCGATTTAAGGAGCTTGGTAATGAAGGTGACCGTCCTAGAAGAGGAAGAAAACGAACTGTTAACACTTCCAACAAGCGAAAAATCATCAAAACCGAGTTCAACGATATTCTATGGTCTCGATAAGGAAAATTGCTCGCGAGACAGGCATCAATCGTGAATCAGTTCGCCTTATAGCAAAAAAAGAACTTGGACTTAAGCTTTATACACTACAAAAATGCCAGCTGCTCACGGATGAAAACATGAAAGTAAGACTGGAAAGATGTCGCTCGCTCCAACGTCGGGCCGTAGGTACGGGCTGGGAAAAAATCGTATTTACGGATGAGAAGCTGTTTACCGTTGAACAAGCTCACAATCATCAAAACGACAGAAATTGGTCTGCAGAAGCCCCTGGCCCTTCGTCCATTGTTGAACATGGTCAAAATCTGCGATCTGTCATGGTATGGGGTGGAATTTGCGCCAGTGACAAGACTCATCTGATTTTCATAGACCATGGAGTCAAAATCAATAAAGAAGTTTACCGTCAAGACATATTAGAAACAGTTGTTCTTCCCTGGTCCCAGCAGCACTTTGGTGATGATGAGTGGACGTTTCAACAGGACTCGGCACCAGCCCACAGAGCAAAAACAAGCCAAGAGTGGTGCAAAGCCAATTTCCCCTCTTTCATTACTTCCCAAGAATGGCCACCCTACTCACCGGATCTGAATCCGCTAGATTACAGCGTATGGTCGATTTTGGAAGCAAGGGCAAGCTCAAAGCGCCACAAAACTTTGGAGTCCCTGAAGCAAGCGTTGCGTCGAGAGTGGGATCGCACAACGGTAGACGAACGTTTGAAACGTTTGAGCTTGTGTATTCGTGCTAAAGGTGGCCACTTCGATACTGGCTGAATATAATGTTACTCAAACATGTTCACAATTTGTTTTGAACTACTATCAATGAGAAATTTTTTTATTAAAAAATGTTGTATACACTTATTTTATGTCACCCTGTACATAAAATTCTAAAAAAAAAATTTTTAAAAGTTACATAAAACTTTAAAAAAACTGTCTTAAAATAACACGAAAATAGAAAAGAAAGAATATGAAGACGTCTCATGTTGAAAGTAAAAAGGATCTAAAACCAAAATAATTATAAATATATTTATAATTGTAAAAAAATTTCATGCTTCAAAATTTTTTTTATGAGTAAAATAAATTTTATGATAAAAAATTTTTTTTTTTTGGTTTTTTACAAGTTTTAGTTAGATGTACACATATATAATATAAATACAAAAATACATGGTCACTTTTCCTATTAGCAGATATCAAATGCATAAAAGCACGCAAGAGAAATTTATTGCCAAGAAAGATGTTCAAGGGGGAATAATCAAGAAAATTCGAACGTCACCACTAAGTTGAAATTTTGAGTAATCATTGCCAATTTTTTAAGTTAGGTTAAATTAAGTCAAAGTAAATTAAATTAAGTCAAGTTAAGTTAAATTAAGTCAAGTTTTATTAAGTCAAGTTAAGTTAAATTAAGTCAAGTTAAGTTTTATTAAGTCAAGTTAAATTAAGTCTATACTAAGTGGGCATTAAGTCTAGATTAATGGCGGTATTCAAACAGTAGTCAATAGTCACTATTAGTGACTCTTGAGGCCGATTTTTTTGTACTAGTTTAACTGTCAGCGAACAAAAATTGTGTAAAATCAACGAGTATTTTGAGCCACTCAAAGCTTTTATTACCAGGCACTGCCTAATGAGAACACATGAGAAACTTGGAATCGCCATCCAGCCACAGTATTTTAGCGTTCTAAAGTATTGCCAAAGTGTTGATTCTAGCATCCGCACTGCAAAGCGACTAACTTTGCTGCCATGTTATACTTAACATAAGAATGTATAGTAGATGGCCCATAATGTAAAACAATAAAGTAATGTAAATGAATAGAATGTGTCGAGCATCTACTATGTATGATATATGGGTATTAGGCTGGTCCTTAAATGTACTGCATGAAATATTTTGGTGACTTTTCAATGCAGGAACCTCTCAATATAATATTTTTGATAAAAAAAAATTATTCCCAAAGTTTCATACCGATAAATTACCGTTATCACGTGCCGCAATGCCACTGAAGTTACGTTGTCAAGGCAATAGTGACGAAATTGTCATACACTGCTGTGTTGCTATTTTGCTATCTTCTGGTTTTCTTTTTACCGTTATCATAATTAGCGTAAAAGAAGCAAGCAATAAAGGGCATATTGACTGCTTTAAATAACACATATGTGTTGTAATTATTTTGCGAATAGTTCCGTTATTCTGTTAGCGTTGTAGTTGCATTAAAACTTGTTTAAGCTCCACGCAATTTGTGTGATTCATTATAAGTGAAGTGAAGTGAAGTGAAGTGAAGTAAAAATTAAGAGGCATAAATTTGTCATTTGTCATGCGACAAGGAATTTATTTAGTAGAAATGAAAAATCAAATTCTTGGCAGCAAGCTGCCTTCTGATCAAGATTGCTTATCTGTTTTATTTAATAATATGCGAAATGTGCGCTTGAATTTATCAGAAGCGGCAAATTTAGTGATCGACGAGTGTGAAATATTTTGGCGAAAGGCAAGAATTCCGACCAAAGACAAGAGTGATAGTGTGAAAAAGTTAAAAAAATTGTATGAAGGATGGCGAAATTTAGAAAAAAGCTGTAAACGAAGAACAGATAACCAACAAGGTAAAGAATGAAGTTTATAAATCATCTCTGGTACTTGGCAGATGAGGCGGTCGTGTTTTCATTATTTGATCACAATGCGCCAATTAAAGAAAGAGAGAAGATGGCGCAAAAGCTTAAAAATATAATGCAGGATAAACAAAGTGAATCAAAAAATGAAACCGATGCCTCGAAAAAACTTTCTGTTCAATACAAGGACCTGAAAATTTTTTTACAAAAAGACCTTCCAAGTTGTTTAATAACTAAAAATTCAATGAATTTATTTGAACGCTTCAATATAAAGCCCGCATTTTTGAATGAAAATGCTGCTGAATGGCATCTTAACCCGAAATATATTGAAGGGGAAAAAATCTTGGACAACATTAATGTAGTCAACAACACAGTTGAAAGGGGGGTGAAGTTGATGGAAGAATTCAACAATTCTTTCACTAAAAATGAAAACCAAAAGCAGTTCGTTCTTCAAGTAAGTAAAACACGTCATACAAAATTTTGTTATTTATTAAAAATTAACGATTTTCATTTATATTATAATTATAGGTTGTGGAGAAATATGGAAAAACTTACCCTAAACACACCAGAGAGGCTATGAGTGTCGACTTCAGTAACAAAAATAACAAGTGAACTAAGTTTTTATTCAAAAATTATTTGAATTTCTTTTTATTTATGTTTTTTTTTTTTAATGAGAATTTGCATAAAATAAAAAAGCAAAACAAAACATATCGTCAATTTTTCATATATCTTTTCTAAGTATGATTTCAATGGCATTGCGGCACGTGATAACGGTAATTTATCGGTATGAAACTTCACGAAATATTTTTTTTTATCAAAAACAACATAATGAGAGATTCCTGCATTGAAAATTTTGATTTCGAAAAATAAGGACCACCCTAATGGGTATGTTAGTATTTATATATATCCATATATGCTTTTCCTATGTTTTATGATGCAAATGAAAAGGCAAATTGCGGTTTTATACCAACTGATCTGGTTATGCAATTAAATCAGGGCAATGAACCTACTTGTTGCGTTGAAATCGAATAGATGCTGTCGGGGACAGCCAGTCAATGTGCAATATGTAGCAAAAACCGGAGTTAGAAAAAATTGTTACGCATTGTTAATTGTTGTTATGCCAGTGCCAGGTGCCAGGTGCCAGATGGAAAATGCCGAAAGGGGTACAGATAAGAAAAAATTGGGGCATTTGGGGTACAACTGAGAAAGAGTAAGTGGTATTTTTCGGGAACTAAGCTAAATGTAGTCAATAAAAATTTATTTATTCACTTATTGAACAAAAAAAAGTTTCAGAAATAAAAATTCCATATCATTTGTAGAAACCCAATTTATTTAAAAAATTCAGCCTTAAATATGGAACACAAATATTTTCAAATAAAAACTGTATTTGATTTCAAAAACAAAATGAAGTAAAGGTGCATATGCTTCTTAAACATTTCAAAATATTTTTGCTCGTTTCATCGTCGTTAAAAAATTTGAAGAGTCAAGTGCGTCAACGAAGCATCGATAAAAGCACCCCTATCACTAATCACAAAGACATTATTTTAAAAATTTAAATTTTATCACCGAACAGAGTCGAAATGGAGTATGGTTCCCCCAATGAGGTACATCTGGCAACCCTACCATCAAACCCGGCCACGCTTCGCTGCGGCTCAGTGTTATGTGAAATCAATGGAAAAGTAAATAAAAGCATTCTAGTTCGTGGAAGCGAATATTTAGTAATAAAATTTAAATTAAAAAAAATGTAATCCAAAGAATGATAGTTATTTTTAGGGGTGTGCGAATATTCGAAATTTCGAACTATTCGAAGCGAATCGAATCCTAGGATTCGATTCGATATTCGAGTCGAATATCGAATAGTTCGAAATATTCGAATGGTTTGAACTATTCGAATAGTTCGAACTATTCGAATTATTCGAATGGTTAAAATAGTTCGAACTATTCGAATAATTCGAATAGTTTAAATAATTCAGATAATTCGAATATTTAACTGAGTGCATGCTTTTTTTTATTTTTTTAAACGATTTTTCTGAAGATTTCAGGTCTAATAAAAGCAAAATTAACATGGCTTAAAGTTCATTGTTTAATCTTCGGTTAGGATATCATTATTTTTATAGAATTAGTAGTTTTAAATAACTTGATATAGGTTTTTAAATGATATCGATTCTTCTAATCGTGCGTATCGATCGACACATGAAATGATTTCTATCTTAGATGAATGGTTAATCACTAATCTCTTATGCATATTACAATTCTCCACTACAGTATTGTTCTTAAACCTGTTTTCTAATTTTAATGAGTGTACATTCAAGTTTATACTTGGAAGCTACATATATCTGCTTAGGAAAGGAAAAAATAATACTAAAGTTCATGAATAAAATACCATTAATTTCATATCAAAAAAATGCCGAATGCAATTGGCTTTTCCAAACATATAGTATTATTTTACATGACAAGTGTATTTACAGCCACTATCAACGAACTATTTGGTGGTTGATGGCAACTATACTTGGAGTCCTAACTTTGTCCCGGACTCCAAGGACTAGAATTAGTAAGTCTGTGAATAGTATTTTAATAGTGTTTTTGAAAACGAACATGAAACTGTTGCTGAACCTCCTGTAATCAAACCCACCAAGTTTTGGGACTTCATGAAACAGCGACGAGCTAATAGAGAAGAAACAGTAACCTTGCGCCTTGAGAAAGACATTGATCAAGAACTTATTCAATATTTGTATTCAGCAGATATTGATCCTTGGGATGATCCTATTCATTGGTGGAAAAAAGAATCAGTTAAATATCCTCTCTTATCAATGCTGGCTCGACGTTATTTGCCAATTCCATCTACGTCTGTTGAGAGTGAGAGGCTGTTTTCTACTGCTGGAGACATTGTGACTGAAAAGCGCAATTCATTATCACCTGATAATGTTGCTCGGTTGTTATTTTTAAATAAAACTATAACTCGTTATGTTTGATTGAATATTATATCGAAATTTTAAATAAAATAACGCTATTCTATTTAGACACGCGAGCAAACGTATTCTTAGAAAGAAATTTTTAATTAGAAAAGTTTATTAGCTTATAATTATTTATATTGTTCAAAATGTTATTGATAAATGTTATATTCAACGATAATTAAATGATAGAAAATTTATTTTATTTTTATTATGTAGAATTACTATAATAGAATAACCTGTTTAGGATTCTATTTCTTCGGATAATTCAAATCGCTCGAATTATTCGAATATTTCAAACTATTCGGAAATTCCGAACTATTCGAATATTTCGAATTATTCGAGTATTTCGAACTATTCGAATATTTCGAATTATTCGAATATTTCGAATTATTCGAATATTTCGAACTATTCGATATTTGACTCGAATATCGAATCGAATCCTAGGATTCGATTCGATTCGAATCGAATGGGATTCGCACACCCCTAGTTAGTTTTATTTGAGCAATGCGCACGTATGTATAGACGAGTATTTCGAATTGGAGCCAAATCGGCCCATAAATACGATATTTAGTAATATATATACTCTAGCGCCACCTAACTAGTCAATTTTTTTCAGAAAATATTTGTTGTTGTTGATGAAGTGGCTGAGTATTTCCACTGAAATAGTCCTAATTAGTGACCAGCACCGTTTTACTGTCCTCGTGTGATGATGTCTTTTTTTTTTTGCTTCTAAGTCAGATCCATTTTATGAGATCCAAGTATAGCACCAAATTCTTTATCTTGATGTCTGAGATCTCATTAATTTGCTGTAAAAAAGGCTTACCGAAAGAGCGACGTCGTGCCCTAGCTAGCCCTGGACATTCCCATAATAGTGGAAAAGACTTTCCTTCACCCCTTCAGCTTGTCACCTTCTGCAGATGGGATTGAAGGGGAGGTTGGATCTGGCTGCATGATCCCCTACTTTCCAATTACCTGTAACAAGTGATTCGTCCTTTGGATTTTATACAGCGGCCATGTGGTTTTTGTTGTAATACATGTAGTTAATAGGACTATGAATAAGTTCGTTTCGGTTTTACAACAGATGGCGTAACTTGATTATTATTCCATCGATCCACATTTCCAAACATTCATTGGAGAGCTACTGTCGTAAGGCACAAACGTCAGTATAAGTTTTTTATTTGAAGCGTAAACAACAATATTTTTACCACACTTGAAAATGTCGAATTTCGTGCCAAATAATGTGTTTTTGCGGGGAATTCTTCTTCATTATTTTAATATGAAGAAAAAAGCAGCCGAAAGTCATCGTATCTTGGTGGAAGTTTATGGTGAGCATGCTCTATCTGAGCGAACGTGCCAGAAGTGGTTTGCACGCTTTAAAAGTGGTGATTTTGGCTTGGAAGACGAAGAACGCGAGGGTGCGCCGCCAAAGTTCATGGATACCGAATTGGAGGAATTGCTCGATCAAGATCCGGCTCAAACGCAAGAAGAGGTTGCAAAAACTTTGGGAGTTGATCAATCAACCATTTCCAAACGTTTAAAAGCCATGGGAATGATCCGAAAGGTAGGCCATTGGGTGCCGTATGAATTGAAGCCAAGAGACGTTGAACGCCGTTTTATGGCATGCGAACAACTGCTTCAACGGCACAAAAGAAAGGGTTTTTTGCATCGAATTGTGACTGGCGATGAAAAGTGGGTCCATTACGACAATCCAAAACGTCGGGCAACGTATGGATACCCTGGCCATGCTTCAACATCGACGTCGGCGCAGAATATTCATGGCCTGAAGGTTATGCTGTGTATCTGGTGGGACCAGCTGGGTGTTGTGTATTATGAGCTACTGAAACCGAATGAAACGATTACGGGGGATGTCTACCGACGACAATTGATGCGTTTGAGCCGAGCACTGCGAGAAAAACGGCCGCAATACGCCGATAGACACGACAAAGTTATTTTGCAACATGACAATGCTCGGCCACATGTTGCACAAGTGGTCAAAACATACTTAGAAACGCTCAAATGGGATGTCCTACCCCACCCGCCGTATAGTCCAGACCTTGCGCCATCCGATTACTATCTCTTCCGATCGATGCAACATGGCCTGGCTGACCAGCACTTCCGTAATTACGATGAAGTCAAAAAATGGATCGATTCGTGGATTGCGGCAAAACCGACCGAATTTTTCACAAAGGGAATCCGTGAATTGCCAGAAAGATGGGAAAAAGTAGTAGTAAGCGATGGACAATATTTTGAATATTAAATTGTTCCATCTTCTTTCGGCTAAAGCATGATAGTGTAAAACAATAGATGCTTTTATTATGTTGAGTGGGGTGGAGACTGCCACCGGTTCTGCTAAGTCTAGTGTCGAACCTTTTCTAGCTGATCCGCTATCCCATTACCCCGTGTGTTCCTATGACCGGGAACCCGTATCAGAGTAATTTCAAGCCAATGACTAAGTAATTCTAGTTCCTCTCTACACTGTAAGGCTAGTTTGGATGAAATGGAGTTGGAGTCTAAAGCCTTGATAGCTGCTTGACTGTCTGAGAAGATAGCTACTCTTGCATCAACTTCCTTGTAGAGTTTTAGAGATTTGCATGCTTCCCTAATCGCTTAAAGTTCTGCCTGGAACACGCTGGCATAGTCAGGAAGTCAAATTGACTGAGATAGATTGATTGGCTCCGAATGGAAGCCAGCTCCCACACCACAGTTCATCTTAAAACCATCAGTATAGATTTCAATATCGTATCTTCCAATCACCTTCCAGTTGCTCCATTCGGCTCTAGGTGGAAAACGTACCGTAAAGTCTTTCTTGAAGTTAAGGTCGGGGACTGTGTAGTCTGGTCTGTTTTTGAGCAGGGAGGGCCCCTGTAGGGGCGCTCCTGTAGTTAAGATACACGCTGTTCTTTGCATCTTGTTCAGCCTGGTTTGGTTGTATTTTTTTTCTGTTGCGGGCCACCAAACTAGTGCCGGATATGTTAATATTGGCCTTTCAATGGCTGTGTAGGACCAATTGGATAGTTTGGTTGGAGACCCCATTTTTTATCCAGCATTCTCTTACACGTATAAAGTGCTGTATTATAAAATATTTACTTCCATCTTACTAAAATATATTTCGAATTTGAGTAGAATAGGACCATAAATACGCTAGCTAGACATATCTCGGGCACAGCTATAGGAACTTTCTGCTAAATGGCTTGCAGGCAAACTTATGCTGGCGTCTAAGTTCAACCGCCTGGCTACTTTTTCTGGTTTAGCGGTCATAAACATAAACGAAAAAAGGCCTAAATTTTTGTATAGAAAAAGTTGACTAGGCTTGTATGCAACAACCAAATAGAAACGAGATATAAGGGCAGGTTCTTTAATTCACTTCCGAGTAAATTTCAATCAGCTGCTAGAAAGTTTCAATGAAATTCATTCTAAAGTGAATTACAAAGTCTGCCCTGCCCGATAGCAAACATTCAAGTTTTTCAGAATGATGAGTTGAATCGATTTGACGATTTTTCCGTCTTCACGATAAGTCTAGGCAAAATAAAAGGAAATGTTTCTTCCTGCATAAGATAGAAAACTATTTAACCCTTTGCAGTCATATTAAATTTGGGCATGGATGTCGTACTGGTCGGAATTAATTTCCGTTGAAAGAGCAATGATACGTAAAAATTAGGAAGAATAAACAAGATTTATCAGTTATATAAGTAATTACAGCACAAAATTAGTATGGTTCATTGCGGTGGTGACTGAGAGTATACATACGACCAGAATGGTAAAACAACTTGGGTGGCTGAGAGTAAGCATACCGAGTCGGGTATGGGTTAAAGGGTTAAATTAAGCAATATGGGCCGCCTTCAACCCTGCGAAGCGGACATACAGATATTCAAACATTAAATAAATACAAATTTTATTTGTATTTAAGGTATGACTCTTAAGAAAACAAAAAGTTTATACAACACATAAGTCACTTCAGCAGCATTCCCCAAAAACCTCAAAGGAAATGTTTTGTCCTCTTACAGTAATAAAAAAGATAGGGTTGGAGAAAACTACAGCAACAGTAAAAGTATTGCTTGTCGCTCAGTTGGTGGCAGCAGAGCAGGCTTTCTCCTCATAAGTTTTCTATACTGTTCGCATTACTGTCTCTATAGAGAGAATGAAAAGGCCTAAGTGAGAGCTTCAAATTTAGAGCCATGTGTAAGTAAAATCACGATGGTGACTCTTTGTAATTGTCTATATGTGGCTGTGTGCACGTTTATATTATAATATTAATTTATTTGCCGGTTTAATTTTCATTGATTCAGTTCTTTTTCTCTGCTTTTCATCTTCATGTCTAATTTACATTCCATCTACATGCGAAAGCAAATGGAGAGTTTTGTTTGCTGCTACTGACGTAATAAACGTAAATTAATATACATACATATGTATGTATGTAATATATATAATGTTTTACTTGATAAGGCAAGTAAACCAATCAAGAAACAGTTCGGAAAACAGCCGGTTTTTGTAGTACTCTCACAAAATGTGATTTTAGAATTCAGCGTCGAAGCTGATTGAAGGCACTCTCAATATGTGCATGCTTGTATGTATTTTACAAGCAAAAGTGTTGGGTGAGAAAAAATTAGAAATACAAAACTCATTGACTTATCAAGTGCTTCAAAATGATGTGCAAGGCGGCACGAAATTTGTAATAAAGCTCACACAGAATTATGACAAATAAATAAAATAAATAAATGCTTGGGATTATGAATAATGTAGCTATTATTGGTGCTTCTGATGCAATTTATATGGAGAACTCCTTTTATTGAGATACTTTGTTTTATATGCACACATACATGTGTACATACATATGTACAGCCAAAAAAAGTTATTAAAATATCAAATATATCTTATGGTATTTATTTCTTATATTTTTTTATTGTTAAATAACATGTTTTATTTAATAACAAAAAATAACAAAAAACGTTTCTTCATAAGAAAGATATGGCAAATTAAAATAATTCAGTTACAGTCTTGAGGTCACAGCTTAAATGATGCACTAAATTAAAAGTATTCAAAAAACATAAACACATTAATATTTCGATTTCATCATTACGGCTAATACTTAGTGGGGTATCCCTTTTGATTCAGAACAGCTTTTAATCGGGAATTCATATATAAATTTCTTCAAGTTTTGCTGTATAATCGGAACTAATTTTATTCCATTCTTCCTGTAGTGCCCATTTCAGATCAGAAGCATTAGAAATATTGTGGTTTCTTATTTTATTTTCCAGCACTGACCACAAATTCTCAATAGCGTTGAGATCTGGACTCTGAGCAGGTGTCTGTACTACATGTGGGCAGTTCCAGATAAGCCAAGTTTTTACAATACCAGACGTATGCTTGGGGTCGTTGTCTTGGTAGAACCTAAACGAATCCCTAATGCCCATTTTATCCGCATGTTGTTGTACTAAATTATCTCCAAATACATCTCTTTATTCATGTTTCCTTCGATAAATGTTAAATTTCCGCCGCCTGAATAGGATATGCAACCCCATGCCATCACACTTCCCCCGCCGTGTTTAATTGTAGAGCGCAAATTACATGGTTGAAGCGCGGTGTTTGGTTTTCTCCCAACGCAGGACTTCCCAGCGGACCTGAAAAGGTTAAATTTGCTTTCATCCGCAAAAACAACGGACCTCCAGAACGAAATGTTGTCTGCAAAACTCTATTCTTTCTTTTCTATTACGAGAATCAATCAATGGTTTATTTCGGGCAGTCCTTCCATGAACATTTTCTTCGCGCAAAATTCTACGAACAGTTTCAGGGTTACAGATCTTCCTTAAGTATTTTTCGACTTCGTTCGTTAATTTTGGAGCGCTTAAATCGGGTTTTTTCTTTAACTTTGCGAACAATTCACCTCTAATCTGCATCATTAAATATTTTATTTGGCGCAGATCTGTCCTTATCTTCTCTCCTGTTTCCGTGGCGAAACCTTTCTATAATGTGCTGGACAGTTGAGGAACAATTTCTGCAATTTTTCGTTGGCTTTTGCCCTCTTTATAATGGCGAATAACGTTTTCACCTTTTTCAAGTGAGGTCCGTTCTCCCATTTTAAAGAATTTTAATTTTTCAACTTTTCTTTACAAAATTTATTGGAGAATGACTTAAGACGCTAAGCTAAACAGAAAAAAATACATTTCACCGTTATTGCATTCTCAGAGAAAATATAAAACGCACTGTACATACAAACATACTATATAGGTATGTGTTTGTTTATAGAAATGTAACAATTACTCATTGCAATAATTCATAGATTGTATGCAAGAATGACAGAATTCAGATTGTATGTACACACATTCATACAAGTGCATATATGCAAATAGGAATGTAACGGTTACTCATGGTAATAAAACGTAGCTGAATGCAAAATGTGCATACAACGCTATGCACATATATTCATGCATGTACACACATTAGGGTGGTTCAGCAAAAAAGTTGTGATTTTTCTACGGGACTATTTTTTATATGGGGAGTGATGTACCCTAATGCATATATACTATGTAGGTTTTAAACACTTTTTTTATTACAAAATATGTTATTGCATACTTTATGCGATTAGAAAATCAAAACTTTGCATAAACTCTCACCGATATTAAGAACAGTTAACATTAAGTAATCAACGCGAGCAAAATCAGCGAAGAAATTTTTGTTTACAAATTTAAAATTTATTCTGAGAATGAAATAAATATTTTATTTTTCTATTTTCATTTTCATTTTTTTTTTTAATTCAAAGTGGAATGAGTACATATTTAAAAACATATTATTTTATAAATGTTTACCATACTTTGTTTATTTATGTGTGTTTTTTTTTTGTCTACCTGAGATACCACAAGCCACTGGCTTTACATATGTACATACATATGTATATTAGTATTGTAAAGTAGAGATAAGCAATCCTCAACGTTATAAACATTTCAACAAGTGTTCGCCATTATTTTTAATTTTTTTCTTTTTTAAATAATTGTTTTTAAATTTGATCTATTTTTGTTTAATTGAACTATTTTTCAATTAAAAATAAATAAATAATTGGCGCGTACACTTCTGTTAGGTATTTATTTTACAAATGAAGGTTTTAAGTTTCCATGGCACAAATACACTCGGAAGTTTGCTTTTGCCTGCCGATGGGCGACCGCTATTAGAACACACTTTTTCTATCATTTCGGTGTTTCATGCACGGATATTCGCATACCTACGCACTTCCGAATGACAGTCACGCACGAAACCATTTGTCTCAAATTTAATTAAAATTAAATTCATTTATTACTCAAACTAATAATAAAAGGAATCAAGAACAGAATTAAATATAAATTATGCGAAGGAAAAATCATTTTCTAATATCTTTGAAACATTGTTAAGATCTCTAAGAGATCTAAAGTTTGTAGCGAATGAAAAGCAATTCGTTTTTGCAACATTAACATGAAATGGAGAATGGAAGGGCAAAGTTCTGTGAGGAACATAGAAACCTATCAGCTCTTCTATTTTCCAGCGATGTCAGACTAATAAACTTGCCGTGTGCATTAGATATAAGAAGAAAGTGGCTCAGAGAAATTAAAAATGTGAAGAGTAAAAGGAATGACTTTTTTGTCTCTCTTTTGATTCTACTAGAATGGCAGCTATAAAATGGGCTCCAAATAATCCTCCTTAACTTTTGAATTTAAATAAACTTTCCTAGTATAAGAATCCCAACATTCTTTGCACGTAATTGTACGAAAGAGTGTAAGGTCAGCCGCATGCAATAAGAAATCGAAATATTTGAAACAGGTCCCAATATCATTGATAAACAAAACAAACAGAAGAGGGGCAAAGATGCTTCCCAGAGAAACACCAGAAGTTACTAAAAATGGTTAAAAGTGAAAATATTAAATTTCTACAAATAAAATTCTGTTCAGAGAAGTAAGATTTTAGTTAAGTTAGGAAAACTGAGTGAAAAGCAATATTACATATCTAGTTTACGCACTAAGAATGGGAAACTTTAAGAAAGGTAGACACCACCCTTAAATCCATTTTTAAACGCTGAAACAAAGCATTCCGAAAAGTTCGTCAAGTTCACAACTGTGGAACGAACCGATGTTGATTCATCATCATCAACATCAATTCCTTTATCTCGCATTAGAGCATAGGGCCTCAATAAAACATTTCCACCTGGTCTTGTTTTTGGATAGCAATTCAGTCTAAACATTCAGATACAGCGAGAACAATTGGCGAATCAGCATCCAGAGAGAGAAGTAATTTCATTTTACGAGAGAGAGAAAGAGAATTTACGTTCTCTGCATCATCATCTACAGAGTGAGATTTGAAAGTTTCTGCAAAAAAAAACAACAGTATTATAGCCTAGACAGACGGTAACGTTAATCGGGATTAACGCCTTAATTCGGAATTATCTCGGGAATTAAGTGCAACTAATGCGGATTGCAGGTACACTCAATTCTCACGATTTAAGCGGATTAGGAGAATTGTAGATGGCATCATTGCCGAAAAATTACAGTTAATAGCTATTGTGAATGGAAAATAATGAAACTTTTAAAGAGATGAGCCAGAAGCACTGGATGCCATACTAGTTTGCAGAAACGCGTCGAAATTACTTTAATTGTTTAGATATATCGGAGCAGTTTAAGGGGGGAAACCGGTTTAGGAGGCCAGAATTTTGGTGTTTTTCGAGAATTTTTTGAACAAAGAAAGAATAATCAGAAACTGTTCAAGTTTAGAGGATATTTTATTTATATTTTTAGGAACACTTTTAAATTTTTTGAAGCTATTTCCGCGGGAGATAGTGGCGTTAGAGCGTGCTGTCCGTGGACGATCGCCATCCGAGTTTCTTGCTGGTCGGAAATCCTGAAGTTGCAATTTTTCTATGAAATCAACAGCAATTTTTTTTCATTAACAAAATATTTCCTAAGGATATGAACCGAATTGTGGTAAAAAAAACATTGAAAATTGCATGCTTTTGAGGCGCTTGAACACAAAGTAGTTTTTTATACCATATTTTTTCATCTATTTTACTTAAAAAAACATATTTTAAATAATAATATAATCCCAGAATTAGGTTTATATAGATGAGAATTGAATAAAGAAAAAATCCCGAAAAATTCTAGAACGATTGGTCGATAACTTTTTAAGCTAGAATGCCCACCAGTTGAAAAAAAGTAGTTTCGAGAAAAACGTCGTACTAACTAACGCGCGCTACGGTGCGGAACCGACGGGCAGTCACTTAAGTGCTCATAGAATCGGGAATAATGCGAATTTCGCTTTAAAATTTTTACCACATATTCTTGAGTAGTTTACTAACGATTTATGTATTGTAATAAAAAAAAAACTATATTTTGTTCGACCTAAACCGGTTTCCCTCCTTATCAGGTTTCCCCCCCTATCAGGGAAAATAATACCCGTGTTTCATGCCTGCGCTCTACTGACAAAAGTATCTAATAAGCAAATCAGCTGTTCACTAATCCGCGTAAGAAGCGTCTGTCACACTATAATCCTAATCAGAATTAACTGCGCCGGTAATCCCGTTTAACGCCACCGCTTAAACCATTAAGGTTCATACAGGTTGGTATATTAGAACAGTCTTTTTCAGAACGTGTGAAGTTCCAAATGGCTTATGGTATTCTTTCAATTCAAATTCAAATCTGATGTATTTATTGTAAAGAAATTGTTCGAGTGTGTTAAATTTTTTTATGAAATGGAAGGCAATAAGCCGGTGTGGCCTAATCTTCATTGCTAAACTGCAAGCAACAGTTGAGTGTTGTGAAAGGACTTATATAAGCAGCAGGTTGTTCCTAAATTGCTGCCGAACACAGCACCCACCCTCATATTGAGAGGCTGGCAAATGTTGAGAACACAATAAATCGCGAAATCATAAAAACAAACAATGGGGAAAATGTGAAGGAAAAATTTGGGTCAACACTACGCACGCACGAAGAGGCGTCGTTGTTGTTGGCGTCGTACACACTAATGGTGATAGGCACTGAAATAGTTATTTGCCAATGTAAATATAGTGCATGTATATGTGTATACATAAATTCTACATAAATGACACGCACACGCTGTCGTGTGCTGTACTGAATTTGAAGGATAAGGTCGCTGTAGCAGTCATCAAGATGTGCAAAGAAGAATACCTCTCATTTGGGGACGCCTCGAAATGAATAATTATGAAAATTGTGTAAAGTGTCCGTGAAAGTTGCAAGTAAATGTTTGAAAATCACAACAATACTGAGGTTATTTACGTCCTCTAGGCGCATGGACAGTTTTATATGAATGCACCCTAGCTATGTAAATTTAAAATAAATACAAATATGGATATTTATGTTTTTTATAACGAATGCTCGCACTTACCGCCCCAAATGCCGATTTTCAGCTGATTCTTATCCAAATTTTCAACATAGTCACCGAGCACTTTATTCAGTACATCGGTGACAACAGATTCGAAAACCATATTGTTGCCGCCTCAATGCCTGACAAGAGGCCAGCCCGTCCGCAAGTTCACTGGGATAAGCAGATTATATGCAGTAACCGTTAGACGTCACGTTTTTAGAAACTTTTCACAACAGCTTGAAACACAATTCAATATATGCCTACAAGAAATATTGCAATTGGATACAAATTTATTTTGTTATTGATTTTTTTTTCAACTAGGCAGAGTACACAACTTGATCACAGACGGCTTCAAAACAATGGGCTACAAAACCAATCAGAAAATATGGCTTTGATTTGTTAATTATATATTCGCACGTAACAATTTTTCTGCTTATGTTGTTTTGTTGTTAGCAGGCAGCCGAAACGCGAGTTATGGAGAAAATAAATATTATGACATCATCAAACCCGAATTGATGTCAGTATCAAATGGTTCACTGCACTTCACAATGCCGCACTCAATTTAATTAGGTCATACGTATAACATATGATTTTAAAGATATTTTTGCTTGATTTGAGAAATAAACGAATATTATTTCTTTCGCCATTAATAACACATTTTATATTTATTTTTCACGAATTCTAAGGAAGAAAATGAAAATCGTGTACCGATGATGTTCTACGAAAAATCCAATCTGACCGATTCAAAAGTACATGTCAAAAGAAGGAAAAGCAACCAAAAGAAATAACCAATAACAGCTGTTTATTATTGTGAATAGGTTTTGCGCGGAGTTGCATTTGAGTTTTGAAAAGTATTCTGGCTGGGATAAATAAGTGGAATTGGAACCGAAATACAGTGTATAGTTTAAAAAGTTGAAATACTTTATTGCACTTTAATAATAATATAGGAAAAATTCAGATTCTTATATAAATAAAAATATAATAACAATAAAAGAAAATAATAATAAAAAAATACCAGTCTAACGGTTAGACGCGATAGAAGTGAAACCTTCCGTAAAACAAACTGAGAGAGAATGAGACGAAAGCAGCATTAGGAGCGGGATAATTATAGGTTCATTATAATATTGCTATAAAGTTCATATTTTATTTTCTTCATTTTATTATTATTCATCCTCAATGTTTTCAATTTCAACAAATGATACGAGTGCTTATGATAGCTAAAATATCATACAAATGCTTTGGTTTCGATGTTGTCAACATATCTTTCAAATACCGCGACAATGGTTGTTTTTGATCGTGTTGTCGATTCAGTGCGATTGTTACACATTTTTAAATTGAATGTTGTATTGACAAAGTCAATTAAAGGAACCGCTGTGTCCAATGCAAAATTTACGTTAAAATCGCCACTTAAAATCATTGGAATTTTATCGTAATCTTTTCTAAGTATCCGCGATACTTCTGATGTATACTTTATTAAATTTTCGTGAATGAATTCCGTGATGCTATTTATTGATTGATTCGGTGAAATATAAATTGACACAATTAAAACTGTTTTTCCATTGCTCAATCTGGTTTTGCATGCACATATTTCTCCCACTTTAGAGAGCTGAACAGACAGTGATTCTAGTTGCTGTGCATTCAGATCTATCTGTGGAGTTACAATACGAGCACCGTCATTTTGATTGTGGTATATTGCAACACCGCCTGCAATTGCGGTAAATATTTAAAAATGAAAATATTTACGAATATAAAAATACGGACGCAATACAGCACACGCGGTTGCTATTATGAGCGTCGTAACGCGTATAATACACAGACGTACTAACATACACGCAAACATTCGTAGGACGCTTGGTTTGAATTTTTTATACATATGTATGTATGCTATACTATGGCCTAGCCTATGTACGTACATACATATTTGTGTACTGAACTTCCAGCAAAACAATGCTTATTAATATACACATATGCATCTACATACAACCGCACACACAGGCCACTCACTTTATTGCTGTAAATGCGTATGTCGTCCAAAGCTAAAATTCTATGCCTAGCGACTACAAGAACAAAATGCATTAATAGGCGCAGGCGTAGCGGCCATCATCCTAGTTGCCATAGCGCTGAACAGTCGCGGCGGCGCCGAACAGTTTCAACTATTGTACTGTGCAACAAAAACTCATCATCAAAAAATTGATTTATAAATTCGAGCTCATAGTTCTAAGAGCAAGTACTTTCATTCATAAAACGAGCCGCCCATATGCTAATTTTCTCGACCATTCGAAAATAGTCAATATTGGAATATTTCGCGTAGAATTATTTGCCAATATTCAATGTTTGTCAAGTCGAGTGCCCGCGGCTCCGTAAATATGTTTGCACCCATATATGTATGTAAATATATGTTTCTAAATGCTCGACAACCGCAGCTGCCTGTTCAAGGTTACTGTACATTAGGCCGGGTCGATTTGTGGGAAGGCAAAAAAATCGCCCATTGCTCTGTGAAAAACATATTCTAGGGATCAGAATAAGAAATTTCGCCGAAGGAACCATACCTCTAAAACGATTTCTGATGTCCCCCAATATGGGTCGAACTTTTGAAGTGAAAACTTCTTTAGAATCGTTGGGAGTGATTTGAGAAAAAGTGAAACGAAAAATGCGACACTCTTGGCTACGAATATTACATATACACGTAGCGACGAACTAAATAACTTTTAGGCCAGCGCCGACAGCATGGCGCGATAGCCGAGCGGCTAGCAATGTGAGCTTCCGATCCAAAATCCTTGGTTCGAATCACAAGAAAAAAATTTTTTTTATACAGTTATTTTATTTTTTTATTTTATGATATGTTTATGAGGAGCTTTTTTTCATAGCAGAAATACACTCGGTGTTTTGCCATTGCCTGCTGAGGGGTGAGCGCTATTAGAAAAATAGTTTTCCTTAATTTTGGTGTTTTCACCGAGATTCGAACTGACGTTCTCTCTGTGAATTCTGAATAGTAGTCACGCACCAACCCATTCGGCTACGGCGTTTGTTTAATTTTACTGATGCAAAAATGAGGAAAAATATATGAATAAAGTTTGCTTACTGTTTACACATTTTCCAAAGGTGACGGAGAACCAAAAAAAAAAGTCGATTTTCAAACAAATACGAGTGCATATCGTCCCCTTAGTATAACAATAGCCTATGTGCTCATAGGCTATTATTTTTTTATTGAATTTTTGGATTCTCCATCGTCGATTTTATATGTGGTCAAAATTTTCTCAAATTCTAGTTCCACAAAGTGGGTCAAAACGTCAGTCAAAAAATAATAAATATTTACAGACATAACGAGATTTGAGTGAGAGCTACTTTCGACAAAAAGTTTGAAATTCATTTTCTCAAAACATCAAAAAATTTATAGGCTATTTTAATACTAAGGGGACGATATGTGTAATTGTGTTAGAGTTTCGGTCACGCCCCAGCAAAACCTGCGTGCATATGTGTTTGTAACATTCAAAAAAATGTAATTGTGTTGGAGTTTCGGTCACGCAGGTTTTGCTGGGGACGCTCATAATAGCAACCGCGTGTGTATTTTTATATTCGTAAATATTTTCATTTTTAAATATTTACCGCAATTATGCCGAAAAATAATGCAGAAAAGTGTCGTGAATATCGACAGAAAAAAAAATCAATAAATAGCATCACGGAATTCATTCACGAAAATTTAATAAAGTATACATCAGAAGTATCGCGGATACTTAGAAAAGATTACGATAAAATTCCAATGATTTTAAGTGGCGATTTTAACGTAAATTTTGCATTGGACACAGCGGTTCCTTTAATTGACTTTCTCAATACAACATTCAATTTAAAAATGTGTAACAATCGCACTGAATCGACAACACGATCAAAAACAACCATTGTCGCGGTATTTGAAAGATATGTTGACAACATCGAAACCAAAGCAT
Source organism: Anastrepha ludens (assembly GCF_028408465.1). Lineage (NCBI taxonomy): Eukaryota > Metazoa > Arthropoda > Insecta > Diptera > Tephritidae > Anastrepha > Anastrepha ludens. Next base: position 7,620,220 of record NC_071502.1, read on the forward strand.
TTGTATGATATTTTAGCTATCATAAGCACTCGTATCATTTGTTGAAATTGAAAACATTGAGGATGAATAATAATAAAATGAAGAAAATAAAATATGAACTTTATAGCAATATTATAATGAACCTATAATTATCCCGCTCCTAATGCTGCTTTCGTCTCATTCTCTCTCAGTTTGTTTTACGGAAGGTTTCACTTCTATCGCGTCTAACCGTTAGACTGGTGTTTTTTTAGTTTCTTTTCTATAACTCACATTCATTCATTTACATATGTTCTGACTAAATAAATTTCTTAAGAGAAAAAATAGATAATATTATAAATAAATAAAAATAAAGAAAAAACATAGCCATTTAGCTGATTTTTTCATGTAAAGGCCAAAAATGGTGATATTTTGAAATTGGGGGACATTAGAATTCGTTTTAGAGGTATGGTTCCTTCGGTAAAGTTTCTTATTTTGATCCCTAGAATACGATTTTCATAGAGCAATGAGCGATTTTTAAATCGACCCGCCCTACTGTACATGCAATGCTGTGCCTATGAATGTGCGCTGTGCCTATGAATGCGCGCTGGATTTCTTGAGAAATTTTACCGTATGTTTTGCTGTGGCGAGGCACATATGTACATATACACAACATATATACATATATCCGCATATATACATATATATATAAATTCACAAATTTAAATTTGCTTATGCCATCCTTCTGTGTGCCTGGTAATGAAGCATTTTCTATACATACATATATATACGTATACCTTTTTTCTTCTTCTTTTTGGTGTCGCTTTTTCGTTTCATCGAGTCTCAAATCACTCCCAACGATTCTAAAGAAGTTTTCACTTCAAAAAGTGCGTGTAGCGTAGTACACATAACAGAAGTGAAACTTTCAAGGCAGACAAAGAAAGAGGGAGAGACCCAAAAGAGAATGAGAGAGAGAGAGAGAGAAAGAATATATATGTAAATAAATTCACAACCTTTGCAGAGAATACAAATAGTCAAAGTTTACAAAAAACGGAGGTAAACGCCGGACACAAACCGAGGTAACAACGCGCACTACTCCGAGCGTTTATCACCCGCACAAACGCAGCGATTCCAGGACCGCAGCAACGGCACAAATTACCGCAAGACAATATCAATTAACCCTCCGATGTTCGGTGCCTTATGATGCGGTAAGTGCATCATAAGGGTCTGCCCAGACCCATACAAATAATGTAGGAAATACGGTTTTAAAAATAATTTTATTTACTTATTTGAACGGATTAGTATTAATTACGAAGAGCAATTGGGTTTACAGCTATATAGTTGCATGGAATGCTCATTAAGACATATGAGACGATTACATTTGCTGCAGTTATAACGAGTTTTACGTCGCTTTTTCGAAGAAGAAGCAGCACAATGGTAGCACGATGACCGTGTTGAAGCAACTTGAGCATATGATTGTTGCTGTGCTGCATCTGATGTCGATGGACAAGATTTCAGTCAACATTTGATCCATTGTATCTACCCCCGCTTTAAATTCATTGTAGTCCAAAATTTGATCTGGCTTTAATCCTTTCAATGGATCGGTGCTTTGACGGTAATGGGCAGTGGATAACATAATTACTGGCTTTTCGGCTTTGCCATATACGAGCACAGAGCGATATTATTATTGTGATAACAAAATAAAGTGCTTTTAACATCACGCTTCGGGTTAAGCAATTCATGCGGAATGAAGGTCTTATTTTTTCTTACGGTACCGACGAAAGCCACTCTACGATCCATCAACATTTCTGCCAAGTTGTATGTTGAAAAAATATTGTCAGCATAAACAGTCCTACCGCTGTCCATATAATTTTCCATCAATTTCATGACGACCCGTTCACCTTGATTCGTTTCTCGCTAGCCACCTGGTGGTTTTCCAGTATAAATTGTACCTTTCAAAGGGCCACTTTCATGCCATATTTTGCCGGCTTACTCGGAATATATTGGGTGAATCGAGTGCGCCCACATGACAATCCGGAGTGTATCTTCTCCTTCTTAATTGGCGCGATAACCGCTTACGCGATTTTGGCCGAGATTAACAAAGCGCGCCAGTCGTTTCTCTCTCGTGCTAACCGGCGCCAATTGGACACACCAAGTGAAGCCAAGTCCTTCTCCACCTGATCTTTCCAACGCAGAGGTGGCCGCCCTCTTCCTCTGCTACCACCAGCTGGTACCGCATCGAATACTTTCAAAGCCGGAGCGTTTGTATCCATTCGGACGACATGACCCAGCCAACGAAGCCGCTGGATCTTTATTCGCTGCGCTATGTCTATGTCGTCGTAAAGCTCATACAGCTCATCGTTCCATCGTCTACGATATTCGCCATTGCCAACGTGCAAAGGTCCAAAAATCTTACGCAGAATCTTTCTCTCGAACACTCCAAGCGTCGCTTCATCGGATGTTGTCATCGTCCAAGCTTCTGCGCCATACGTTAGGACGGGCATGATGAGAGTCTTGTAGAGTGTTAGTTTTGTTCGTCGAGAGAGGACTTTACTGCTCAATTGCCTACTTAGTCCAAAGTAGCACTTGTTGGCAAGAGAGATTCTACGTTGGATTTCAAGGCTGACATTGTTATCGGTGTTAATGCTGGTTCCTAAATACACGAAGTCTTTTACAACCTCAAAATTATAACTGTCAACAGTGACGTGGGTGCCGATACGCGAGTGCGCCGACTGTTTGTTTGAAGACAGGAGGTACTTCGTTTTGTCCTCGTTCACCGCCAAACCCATTCGCTTTGCCTCTTTATCCAGTTTGGAGAAGGCAGAACTAACAGCGCGGTTGTTAAGGCCGATGATGTCAATATCATCGGCATACGCCAGCAATTGTACGCTCTTATAAAAAATTGTGCCTGAGCGGTTAAGTTCTGCGGCTCGTACGATGCTCTCCAACATCAGGTTAAAGAAGTCACACGACAGCGAGTCACCCTGTCTGAAACCTCGTTTGGTATCAAACGGCTCGGAGAGGTCCTTCCCAACTCTGACGGCGCTGCTGGTGTTGAGCAACGTCATCTTACATAGCCGTATTAGTTTTGCGGGGATACCAAATTCAGACATCGCGGCATACAGGTAACTCCTTTCCGTACTGTCGAATGCAGCTTTGAAGTCGACGAAAAGATGGTGTGTGTCGATTCTCCTTTCATGGGTCTTTTCCAGGATTTGGCGTATTGAGAATATTTGGTCAATGGTGGACTTTCCAGGTCTGAAGCCACACTGATAAGGTCCAATCAGTTGGTTGACGGTGGGCTTCAGCCTTTCACACAATACGCTCGCTAGAACCTTATAGGCGATATTTAGAAGACTAATCCCGCGGTAATTGGCACAAATTGCAGGATCGCCCTTCTTATGGATTGGGCAGAGCACACTTAAATTCCAATCGGCAGGCATGCTTTCATCCGACCATATTCTGCATAGGAGCTGATGCATGCACCTTACCAGCTCCTCGCCGCCATGTTTGAATAGCTCAGCCGGCAGTCCGTCGGCGCCCGCGGCTTTGTTGTTCTTTAGCCGTGATATTGCTATTCTCACCTCGTCATGGTCGGGTAACGGAACGACAATTCCGTCGTCAACGATTGGGGTATCGGGATCTTCACATTCTCTATGACATGCGCAGCTGTCACCGTTTAACAGGTTCGAGAAGTGTTCCCTCCATAATTTAAGATTGCTCTGTACGTCAGTCACCAGATCGCCGTCTTTGTTCTTACAGGAAAACGCCCCGGTCTTGAAACCTTCTGTAAGCCGCCGAACTTTCTGGTAAAATTTTCGGGCGTTGTTCCTGTTGGCCAGCATCTCAAGCTCCTCGCACTCACGTATTTCGGCCTCTCGTTTCTTCTGTCGGATAATACGTCTCTCTTCCTTTTTCAGCTCTCTGTAGCGATCCCACATGGCTCGCGTTGCGCCCGATCGCAGCGTGGCTCTATAGGCGGCATCCTTTCTTTCTGCGGCAGCATGACATTCCTCGTCGTACCAATTGTTTTTTCGGGCTCGCCGGAATCCGATTTCTTCTTCGGCGGCGGTACGTAGTGAACGAGAAATGTTGCTCCATTGCTCGCGCATGCCGGTTTGTTGGGCAGTGCTCTCCGAGAGCAGGAGTGAGAGTCGAGTGGCGAATCTTCTGGCTGTCTGTTGTGATTGCAGCTTTTCGATGTCGAACATTCTTTGCGTAGGTAGATGTACGTTTTTTGCTGCACAGAGGCGGGTGCGCAGCTTGGCTGCAACAAGGTAATGATCCGAGTCGATGTTGGGCCCTCGGATCGTACGTACATCTAATACACTAGAAGCGTGTCTTCCATCTATCACAACGTGATCGATCTGGTTTCGCGTTTTTCGATCAGGAGACAGCCAGGTAGCTTGGTGTATCTTTTTATGCTGGAATCTGGTGCTGCAGACTACCATGTTTCGGGCCCCGGCGAAGTCGATCAGCCTCTGTCCGTTACCGGATGTTTCGTTGTGCAGGCTGAATTTTCCGACTGTGGGACCAAAAATTCCCTCCTTGCCCACCCTGGCGTTGAAGTCGCCAAGCACGATTTTTATGTCGTGGCGGGGGCAGCGCTCATAGGAACGTTCCAAGCGCTCATAGAAGGAATCTTTGGTCGCATCGTCCTTCTCTTCCGTCGGGGCGTGGGCGCAAATTAGCGAGATGTTAAAAAATCGCGCTTTGATGCGGATTATTGCGAGACGCTCGTCCACCGGAGTGAACGACAGTACTTGGCGACGAAGTCTCTCTCCCACAACAAATCCGACACCGAATTTGCGCTCCTTTACATGGCAGCTGTAGTAGACGTCGCAAGGTCCTATGGTTTTCTTACCTTGCCCCGTCCATCGCATCTCTTGGATGGCAGTGATGTCAGCCTTTACTCTCACGAGGACATCAACCAGCCGGGCAGAGGCACCTTCCCCATTAAGGGACCGGACATTCCAGGTGCATGCCCTCAAATCATATTCCTTATTTCGTTTGCAGGGGTCGTCATCAGTAAAGGCAGTTCTCATCCGAGGCTTTGTAATTCTTTTCATTGGGGGGGGATTTTTAAGTGGCGGGTCCCAAACCCAGCGCACAACCAGCTATCCTGGAATGCTTCGCCTTCTCACGTTAGCTCACTCCCGAACGGGTGTTCGGGAGCTACCCAGAGGATACGTGGGCTAATCCCGGCCGTTGTGAGCTGCTTGAACCATATGTAGAAGAATCGTCCTGGCCACTCCCAAGTGAATGGCGATCAGTAACTTTCCCCACTTGCGTGGACTTCTACACATGGAACCATCCTCCATCCGGAGTGTATGCTTTCTCTAAATTGGCCATCAGCATGAGCCATACATCGTCCAGGGCAGCAGATTTGCTTTGCTTCAACCTCTCAGCACGAGTACCACTGTTATCGAAACGGATGAAAGTAGTTAAGCTCTTGAACCGATTCAATGACATAGTGGCCTTATAAATTGGCATATTGTAACTGGCCCACAATTCTTTCGCTGGCTGAGAATTCGAGTGGAATACACCAGCAATAGCTTGAAAAGAGCTTTATGACTCGGTGACGCTCCTCGTAGTGGCCCTTTACGAGTAAAAGTTGTAACATTGTGACAACGAGGCCTTCCAGGTGGTGGAGGATTTGAATTCCACATCTTACCATCTTTCGACCTGTATATAAGGCCCTGGGTAATAGATGTGCTGCATGATTCCATTGAGGTTGAAGCCTGAAGGGCGATAGCTTCTCTATACAAATCCTCAATATCATCATGGTTTTCATCCAGAACAGCCTTTAACTCGATTTCCTGTTCTATATCTGATGCTTCACCGAAGTCATCTTCATCTGGAAAATATTCATCATCTTCTACGTCGCCACTTGTTTCAAATGGATCGGACTCCTGTCCCATAATTTCTTCGATTTGTGCCTGAAGTCGCGGACGTTCTTCCGGACTCACATTTGCTGCACTTAGCTTACGAAGCAAACGCGTCATCACATCAACTTCATCCATATTTACTTGTTCCATTTTATTTAAAAAAACACTTCCCACTAATTAAAAAACACGTGTTCACTTTAATTTTCAAATGTGAACTAAAAAATTATTATTATTGCCTCTGCCTCCGCTAACAGTTTAGTTGTTTACGCCTAACGGTTAACCAATTTACATGAGAAGCTTATATGGGTCTGCACAGACCCATGTGAGCTTAATTAACGAAATTAGTTTAAAATTATTATTTGTACAACAAATATAGCAAAAATCTTAATTTTGCTACTTCATTGTGTTTAGCACACTACATTTTAGGAAGTCGTGGACTAAGAAGCCTCAGATATTAAAAATAAAAGATCTACATACATTTAAAGATCGAATGGGTCTGGCTAGACCCATATGAACATCGGAGGGTTAATCCGACCCTGGAATGGATAGCATTTTGTAGTACGCACAAGCACTCGCCAGGAAACGGAAATAAGTGCCAAAAAGTAAGACCCAGAAAAATTATGACCAAAAAACGCCCCAAACAGTAGGCACCAAGGAAATATAACGCCAAAAGCTAGGCACCAAAAATGTATTTTCAAAGCCAAAAAGTAGGCAGTGTTATTTCTCACTATAAATTAGCAACCACAAAAAAAAACTCAGGAAAAATAGCCTAAAGTTTATTTAAAGTATATATAAGGTATAGCTCTCTCTCTTCTTTTCCTCTACGTTACATCTTTTTTCTCTCTCGCGGAACGAAAATAGCCAAATCGTTGCATGTCCTTGAATTTTTACTCTCCATTCTCGCTCGTCCATCGACGCCTAAGAAGTTTCACTTCAAAAAATATTAAAATTCAGGGCGTTTACTCTGCAATGCGGTATGAATAGTTATTCCGATGCGAAAGAAAATTATATTACTAAAAAATGTTGTTGTCTGCATTCGAATAAAACGTTTACCATGAAGTTAAGTTTGATTTACCCTATATTACCAAGATGCCGGATATATATTCATATTTAAATGCGGTATTGCTATGCCAAAGTATTAAATTTGCTTTCGCATTGCAAGTACAAATCACATCGCATAACAGGGTAGATTTCCAGTAATATATTTTATATAATTGTTCCTACAGTAGTAAGTATTCAAAATATTTTAACAGAGGTCATTTGTAATTAAAATTTTCATTCATACGTGCCGATAATGCCAAAAAACCAAAACTAATTATTTATACACGTAAATCATTATGTTTTTGTCTAAATAACTCTTTCTCGTCTATAGCGCAATATTTCAAATGTTTCATATCTCACCATGTTCCTCATTAAGCTTTTACACGCTATGAAATGTTTCACGTCATCTCATCATTGCAAATACACCAATTTGCAGTTCTGAAGAATTGATTCGTGTTGTTTGCCTATTTTCGGCGGTGAACTAAATATATTTATTCCCTTTAATTCTATAAAATCTTGAATAGAAATGGCTGACGTGCTAGATATTGATAACGCCGAGGAGTTTGAGGTGGATGAGGACGGTGATCGTAAGTATAAATACATTATTTAGTCCAGTGGAACGTCATGTCGGCTTCTAGTTAGCACGCTAGAAAAAATCTTTACATGCATTTCCACTCTCTTTCAGAGGGCATTGTTCGCCTAAAGGAGAAAGTCAAGCACCGCAAAGGTCGCGGTTTTGGTAGCGAAAGCAATTCCCGCGAGCCAATACAGAGCTATGAACGCGTCCGCCATGAAGACGACGACGAATTGGAGCCGGGTCCACAACGTTCCGTTGAGGGTTGGATTTTATTTGTTACCTCAATACATGAGGAAGCGCAAGAGGATGATATCCAAGAGAAATTTTGCGAGTTTGGCGACATCAAAAACATACACTTGAATTTGGATCGTCGCACTGGTTTCTCAAAGGGTTATGCGCTAGTAGAATACGAAACTCACAAACAAGCACTTGCTGCAAAAGAAGCACTCCATGGCACGGAAATCATGGGACAAGTAATACAGGTGGACTGGTGTTTCGTAAAAGGACCGAAACGGATGAAGAAATCTGAAAAGCGCAGGAGATAAATACTGCAGAAAAAAAACAAAATGCGTGCAAGTATGCTTGACGAAATGTGCGGGGAATGTCTCAATGAAATGTAAATAACGTTTAAATTGGCATTTGCACACAGAGAGTTGAATTTGTACTAATTTAATTGAATTACGCTGTAGTAGGCATTTAATAACAAGTGAATTAAATTTTTTTTATAAACGCAAAAATCAGCAAATTCGCTTACAATTAACTATCTAGTTTATTCAAACTATATATGTAATATACACGAAATAAAAGGAAAAGATGAACGACCAACCCAGTCTCACTTCATCTTCTTTTGATGCAGCAAATGTTTTCTCATTGCCCGCTGTTTGTCGCGGAAGCTTTTCTTCACCTTTGAACGCGCCTTGTGTCGCATCATAACAAAGTTCTTTCGTTTACGCTTTTCACTGTTCGTTTTGGAGCTGTGCTCGTTTTTACGTCCGTCCTTCCAACCAAATTTCTCTCTATCTTCTCGACCAGCTTTCACCGTTTCCAAGCGGGATTCTTTGTCGTGTTTACGTTTTTTGTATATCATCTCAATACTGTTCAATTTTACAAATTCAGCACGATCTTTTTCCAGCGGTCTTTTACGAGCATTCGTAACCGTCTTTTTTAGTTGCGCAGCATTGATTCGTCTGAAGTCCTCATCAGTGAAGATGCGCGTCATAGCCAACTCCTGAGCAGCTTCTTTGGCATCCAAAACTTGTACACCGATTCGTTTATCATCATTCGTTTTCTTCTTTTTTAGATTTTCTTTCACACAACTTTCCGACTTCTCATCAGTTTCTGCTTCCTCATCCTCTTCACCAGCATCACTTTCACCGTCCTCATTTTCTGTATTTTCTTCTTCGTCGTCGTCGTCTTCATCTTCTTCTTCACCATCTTCCTCGTCATCATCTTCTTCGCCACTCTCCATATTTCCGCCCTCATCTTCGCTATGCGATACATTAACCCATTGCCCGTCATTGGAATCACTATCATCATCACTGCCCAAATCAATCTCCTTGGAGTCTTTAAGCAAAGCTTCGGCACCCGGTATCGTCTCATGAACCTCAACCTCACCATATGCACGTATTTTACGCTCTGCTTGTGCTTCGGTGAGACGTCCGCGATCTTTCTTATGCAGCAGCGCTGGCAACTGTTCGCGATACAACATAATCAACGAGCGTGCAGCCATCATGACGGATTTTTCTTTGTACGTTTTATACATAGCCAAGTCACGTAAGAGTTCCTCTCCCATTGCCAAAGGACAACGCATGCAAATCTCACGCGTGGCATTGAGACCAATCGCCATTACATCGCTGGAATTGCGTTCGGTGATGAAATTATTAGCAATTGTTTTTAGCACTGGTTCGACAATATCCCCAGGGACCAATTCGTGTGAAGCTTGCGCCGCAAATTGCATGATACGTGTCACTTGGCGTTGATGTGGTTGCAGGAAACGCGTAATGTAGGGGTAGTAACCAAATAGGAACAACTGATGTATGCCAATCAAACGTGAGATAACATCTAAGTGCATCAGTTTAACTTCAAACCGTTCATTCGTTGACTGCAGCTGTTTGAAGAGTCCCTCGGCCATGCCTTGAGGATTATGCACCAGATGTATGCCAGAAAAATTAAAAGCTGGAGCATTCTTCTTCTTCTTTTGAGCTTTAATGGCTTGCTTTTTGATTTGTTCCAATTGCTTCTTACGCTTCTTAGTTTTTTTATTGACACGATTTTGCATGAGCGCACCTTTAAGGTCTACTTCATTGTCACTGTCAGAATCATCGGAACCTTTTTCCTCATCGTCGTGGCCCAGAAAGAATTTCAAAGAAGCAACGAGTACCTAATAAAAAATATTTTAATGGTATGCGGCCTTAATTTTAGCTATCGTTTAACAAACCTTCATAATTTTTGAAAAGCAACCTACTGTCGCTATAACGTTAACTGTTTTCGCATCATTCCAAATATTCTTCTTGTATAATTCAATCATTATGTCTACGGACATCTTTGCCGCTTTTGGATTGGCATCTTTTAACATGGAATACATGAAGTTTTGCAAAGTCTATTGAAAATGGAATGTTTAGTTTAGTTTAAATGTTTCAGTTTTAATGGTGATAAACCTTACCGAGTTCAGTTTCATATCCTTGTGTTTGGCATTCATATTCTTTATATCTGTAATAATATGAGTTTGCAGGAAAGAACGCAAATTTTTATCAGGACAGGTCAATAGCTGGAAGAACAGTTCTAACAAATCAATGGCCGGTATCAAATTTTTATTCCGCATCAATATTAACGCCTTGACAAAGCAATTACGCATTATAGGATCTAATGTTGTGGCGTGGTTTTTCAGCAAATCCACTAGGTGTTGCGGGAACTTGACACACTCTTCTGGATAGCATTGCGCGACCTGAATATGGGCATAATAAATAAATATAAATTTAAATTTATTACAAAATATTCATATCGTATGTACTGACCTGCGCAATGAACATGACTAGCTCATCCAACGATTGGTTTTCTTCGCCTGGGTTGAGCGCAAACACTTCCAAGCTACTAAGAAAATGTTGATATTGTTGACGGAAGTCATCTCGATATGAATCGGGATCGCGTTTTATCAGATTTTGCAGCTGTGGCAAATTATCTGGCAGTTGGTTGTTATGACGAACCATTATGGTTTGTATGAAAAACAACGACGAATCAATGGATTTCGGTAGGTATTTTTGTCGAAAATAACAAAAATACAAACTACTTAACTGCGCTAATAGCCAAACACGTTGTTGGCACGTACGCAGCTTCTTGAAAAAGAACCCATTCACAATTCAAACTTGTTGACATTTGTTTTGTTTTTTCATATATTTGACAAGATGACAAATGAGAATGGGCCGGGCAGATTGATATTTTTTAAGAATTAGGGATAGTCAAAATTTTCGAAAAATTGATTTTTTTTTTGCATTTCCTTAAAGTATAACATCTTAAAAATTTTGTGTGAAAATTTGAAGTGAATTCGAAAAATACTTTGCAAGTTATTCGAGTTATTTAACAAAGGGCGCTCGGGCGCTCCGGAGCGTTCGCAAAACTTTAAATGTGTTTTTCTCCAAACCATGTTTTTTGAACTGGTGATCATTGTAACTTAAAAACCGCTTGATAGAATTCAATAAAATTTATCAAATTGATCAAAGGATTTTTTTTAATATCGATTTGATAATTCGAAAAATACTTCCTGAACCGCCATATTGTTAAATTTTTTTTTTTTTTCTCTTTAACTACAATGCTGTTATCCATAAAACTGTCAGTTCATAGTTTTTGTTGTAGCAAATGCTTTTAACATGGTATTTTGTATAACGAAATCGCGAGAGGGTTCAAGATTACTTAAAAGAGTATATGTAGCCGCATGACGCAAAATCGCTACTCAAGTTGTAAGAAGTGGTAAGTAAATATGAACGCGCATATGAATAGATAAAATATAAATTCATTTGGAATTTTTGTATGTACTTTACAAAAAGAGTGCTTGTGACATTGGGCACACCAGAAAACGGCAAAATCTTCAAGATTTAGAGGAGATTAGCATAAGTAAACAATACATTTTTTTTATTATCTAATTTGCTTAATTTTGTTATACCTAAAGCTGGATAAATAAAAAACAAGACCTAGAAGTACGTTTAATCGATAAGAAATATCTAACTGCAGCTAAGCGCAAATAGTTGTAATACCGACCACCTTATATGTATGTATGTATGTGTACACATTCAATTGTATTTAAATATTTTGTTGCTTTAGTTGTTATAACAGCATAAAACATATTCCGTAAATTGTTGGTATGGTAAAACATTTACCATAAATCCGGTAACGTTCACTCCATACCTCGATAAATAAATACATATAAGTTAAATGGTAGCAATGCCAATTAATTTAATTTAACAAATTTTCAGGCACTGATTGCATTCACGGTCCTATAGAAAAGTAAGTTATTGATTAGCTAAGCAGCTCAATGCCATAGAATAAGAGAGAACGATATTTTTCTATTTCTCTGATTGTGTTTTAAAAGTAAAAACAACTAAAATAAAGAGTAATTTACTCACGCTTGCAGCCACTCTCAACCAAATACATATATTCCAGTAAGCAATGCTGAATCCGTTAATGTTGATTGATCACCTGTTCTCTCTAATTTGTGCTCTCTTTGCTACGCTTATCTTTTAGTTTTTCACGTGATAACCCTAAATTGCGCTCTCAGGTAAAACTTGTTAATTGTTATTCGGTTTGTGTGGGGTAATAACTTTTCTCTTATGTCAGTCGTTTAAATGTTTTCTCATATTAAATTGTGTTACCTATTTGGCTGCGACTTAAATAAATGATAAACAGAAGTGAATTTAATATACCAACCGATGTTTGGATCTATGGTTATAAGTAGTTCATTGCTAGCAAAATGCAAATACGAGTACGGAAACAATTGTTCCCACGGCGCCTTGGTGATATATTCTGTTTTCTATTGATTACAGTCTTTTTCCCAATAGTTGCAGTTTTCGATGTTGTTGTTGTTGTACCGGCTATTCACACGCCGGGTGAATTTATGCATAGCTTGATATTTACAATAGCTATGTTTTTGATTTTCAATATCCAGGGAAATATGCTTGCTGCGATGATGGTGGACACCAGCATTGATGGTGAGTGAAGTGAATGTGGTATAAATACGGTTGTCATATTAATAACAGTGCGGCCTCTAAAGTGGGGGGCGAAAAACACGACTTCATCCAAAATAAACGGCATAAAATTAAAAAAAAAATGCTCTTAGTTTTTATTTGCATGATGAATGCAAATATAATAAAAATGTATTCTTTGCATTTTCTTTGATTAAAACGAAAAAAATTCTTAAGGAGTCAGAAAATCCTGTTCACAAAAGTAGCCTTAAAAATGAAAATGAAACGAAATTCAACAGGAGTACAAAATAATACAACTTTATATAAAAAACAATACAGGCACAACTTCTTTATTTACTCGTATAGCTCTTGCAACGCGATATTTCCCCATGCAGAGCGTATAACTACTCTGAATGCATTTGCATTGGTCGGATTTCGTCGTTTTGTGTAAGAAAGTTTTTGATGGGACTCGAATCTGGTGATTGTGATGGCCACGCCTTCACTTTGATGTTGTTGTCCCGAAAGAAGTCCCTTGCTCTCTTGCTTGTATATTTTGGGTGGTTATCCTGTTGGAAGCCCCATTTCCCTTTCTTCATTTAGCAGCATAACTCTTAGGATTCTAGCATACGTATGCTAGTTCATGATGCCATTTATTCTAGGTGTGGGTCCCTATATTATTATTTTAAACCCTCCATGCTTAGCTGGCTTGACGATGTATTGTGCTTGAGTACCAGCTGTATTCTTAACAAATATATTGGCATCGACCTTTCGAGCGAAAAATAACTACTTCACTCTTGTCCATCCACACAACATTTCGCTATTTTAAAAATGGTGACGTTACATAGCCTGTTCATTAAATGCTGCTTCGTGGACTGCAGTTTTTCATCTGCCAATCGTTTGGACCGCAAGTTTCGCAACGTTTCATGAATTCTAAATCAATGGACATCATTCTGACTTCCCTGGTACAATTTTTGTAACGTCCCTTATTTCTATAATGTCAAAGTTTTAATTTACCTTCATCACTCGAAAACTGTGAACTTACCAAAAACAATTTGGTTAACACAGAAATAATTTGTGTACGCAAATATTTCCTCGCTCGTATGTTAGTTAATGGCAGCACTGCAATTATTATGAAGAAGTGAAATTTAATGATTAAAGCGAAATACACTCAGCACTAAATACCATGCCAACTTCGATCGAAACAACATTCATACTCATTTACTATACCCAAGAATGACAAAATGATGCTATAACGTTACCTTAAGCCGAATACTCAGTTTAAACAAGGTTCTTTTAAGCAGACCGTTAGTTTTGGATATATCGCAGCTGGCACTGAAATTACTATAAACATAATTGTATATGTACATATGTGGATCCGAATGAATAACATTTGTCAATATGTTTTTATAGCCTTAGACCCTAGTTTAGCAGTTCCACGAAATGCTTGCACCAAGGGGTGGTTTAATTGTGTGCACTGTATGAAGCTGGCACCACCGAGATCACATCATTGCAAAGGTAAATAACTAATTTTTTATGATAAGTACGTTAGCTCATGAATACTTAAAATTAGTAATTATAAAACTATGATGAAGTTAAAGTTTAAATTGGGTACTAAGCAAGTGGATACTATTGTTATTATTTTAGAAAATATTGTTGCACTAATCTTGTCTTTGGCCTAATATATTTATCGGGTAGTTATAGTAACATAAACCGGCTGTCTTGGTAGCAGGTGCTGTGAACTAGTATTTTCTCATATATGCCAACAGTAGATCCTGTTTTCAAAATTTAATTTATAATAGTGACTGTTGTTGTTATTTTAGCAGCATAAAAAATCCCCATCCTTGGCTGGATATAAATCGGAGTAGTTCCAGTAACGTAACAGTGCAATGGCAAATGTCCATGACAGCCGGGTCTCAACTAACAGTCCGAGTACTGTCACAGTGCTATTACAACAACCACGTCAAACAACAGAGTGTAAAACATGTAATCTATAATAATTTAACATTATTAAAAAAATTAACAAAAATAAATAAAAAAATAATTGAAAATAATAAATAACAAATAATTTACATTATTATTTTGTAAAATTGCATGCAAGATTTCCTAAACTAATCTTTCCTTTTATTTCAGTTTGCAGGAAATGCATTCTAAAATGTGATCATCACTGTGTCTTCACTGGCTGTTGCATTGGACACTACAACGTCCGCTACTTTGCCCTGTTTCTTGTCTACATGTTTTTTGGCTCGCTGCTCTCTTTCCTCTACCTCAGCTTTTACCTATTTTGGATTCATGCTAATACTTTTCGTCACATACTGAGCCTTTATAAAATGCTGTGTCCGGTGCTAATGTTGGTATCTGGTAGTAGATTGGATAATTTTTCACTTGTATTCTACAATTTGAATATCATTGCATTGGTCATATCTTCCATATTGATGGTCTATCATGGAATACCGCTGATTAAGGGAGGCACTTCGTATGAAAGGCGGTTCAACTATCCCTACAGAAAGGATTTGCGCAGCAATTTGTGTGCTATTTTTGGTAAACGCATGTATTCGGTGTGGATTTCACCATTCATAAGTAGTGAATTGTTGAATGATGGCGTCAATTGGGAAGAGTCGTCAGAGAATGCGCCATTATTGGGGGATGCAAAAATAAAATATATGTAAATAGAAAATAGAAGGCAATTTCGTTAAAAGTTTAAGTTGAGGAGTAATGCTTAAATTTGTGTAATTAAAATTAAGGTAGCTATTAAATAAAAAAATATGTTTAATTCTAGCATTCTAGGTTTGATGTTTTAAGTTTTTGCTTATAAAGTAGCTTGAGAGAATATGTATATAAATCCAAACTATAGAATTTTCCAGGAGCTGACCACGTAACGTAAAAAACGAATGCACATGAATACCTTCAAATATATGGATTTATATATGAAAACATGTTGGCCTGAAGCAATTTTACTATAAACGAAAGTGCAGGCATAAAACATGGGCAGAAATACTAGTTTTAGCATAACCTTTGGCGTTCCTATTGACTTTAAATAGTCCCTTATAGCATAGACAGACGGTGGCGTTAATCAGGATTAAGGACTTAATTCGGAATTATCTCAGGAATTAAGTGTAACTAATGCAGATTGACAATTAGATTTGATTTTCATAATTAAACCGGATTAAGGAAATTTTCGATGGCAGCATTGCCGAAAAAGAACAGTTCACATCTATTGTGAATGAACATTATCTATTTTTTAAACAGTACAACAAGAAAGATTGAATGCAATGCTAGTTTGCTCTAACAAGTACGAAGTTACATTACTTGTAATAAATAATTATTTTTTATGGTGTCAGCTGTTACAATGAACCTAATGAGAGCCCCATGAAAATGTAAAAAGGCCACCCTTTTTCCGTAGTATCATAGATTTTATCGCAGGATTTTGGAAATTTCCGTAGAATCGTGGCAGCTGATTGCTCTCTCACCACACAGTGTTGCCAAACAGTACATTTCAAAATCATTTACAAAATAAACTTAGAAAAATTATAATTTCTATTAAAATAACTTAAAAATAATGTTGAATAATGTTAATTATAGATAAATTAACTATTTGCATTTGGTGGTTTTTGGCTTTGGTTTATTAAACAATGAAAAATTGTAACTGATGACGCGGATGTATGTATGCAAAAATATCAATGGCAACATTGTGTAAATATTTACAACCAAACACAAACACACACAAACCCGTTGTTTTCTATGGGAAAAGTTTTGCTCAATTTTGTATATCCTACGGGGCTGGGGAAAGGGACTACGATACGTTTGTTAGTGTGCGCACCATTAGTATCAAGGCTGCTACTACCCAAGAAGTTTGGCCGATAACTATGGTGAAAAGTAAAATTGTTAGGGGAACTTCGGCTGTCACGACACGGGAGTATTCATCAGCACATCGTCATCCGCACAATCATACATTCGTCACATTTGTCGTTGATTAGACGGCAACGAAGCGACATTGTGTTTATTTTTTTCGTACATCACTAACACATTCTTAGTTTTTTCGTAAACAAACCGATTCATAACTCTTGCTTCGTCAGCCCATCCGCTGTTTCTATGAAATTCGCTGAGAGCCTCCTAACGGTCACACCATTAAAAATCTTTTCACGATAATACCCTGCGGTTTATCTTTTACTGACAAAACTATCAAAAAAACAAATCAGCTGTTCACTAATCCCGATTACCGCCGCCTTTGGGGAGGCTATTACACTATAACTTTAAGGGGTTAGGGGTAGTCAGAACTTTCAAGAAATTTGACATTTTTTTGCATTTTCTTAAAGTATAATATCTTAAAAATATTGTGTGAAAATTTGAAGTGAATCCGACAAATATTTTTCGAGTTATTCAACAATTAACACAGGCCGCTCGGGCGCTCCGGCGCCGATAGCAAAACTTTAAATGTATTTTTCTCAAAACTATGTTTTTTGAGCTGGTGATCACTGTAACTAAGATCACTGGTAGATTTCAATAAAATTTATATTGTTTTTGAAAAACATAAAAAACTTGTGCCTGGTCGAAGGACTCTTTTTTTCAAAAATGTCGAGTCTTTTTAAACAATTAATTGTCGTTTTTTTTCTCGAAAATCTCAAAAATGCTTCCTGAGGCCACCATATTGTTAATTTTGGAAAAAAAGAAAAAGCTCCGATCAGGCACAAGATTATCTATTAATAAAACTAATTTCTCTTGTCCGATTGATTTTTGATGAATCCCCAAGGACCTGTTATGATCAGCGTGAAGGACTTCTGGAGAAACGGGCTCCACACAAACAGCGATAACTTTTACAATTATTCATTTTTTTTTTTTTAATTTTGCTAAAGTCAAGTCGAAACATAATGTATTAATGCTATGTTTTTATTTTTGTAAAATAAAGCAATTGACTAGCAAACAAAAATTATTGAAAATCATCACTTTTTCGGACCTCTGACTACCCCTAACCACTTAATCAATTAACGCACCGGTAATCCGTATTAACGCCGCCAACTGCCAATGCTATTAAAGAACAAGTTTTGGGATAATATGCAAGTGAACCTTGACTCGTTATAAAAATTCCCAATTATGCCTTGGTTACTCTATTTTTGTTTATAATTGGTGGAATACCATTTAGTACTCAAACAAGAAGAAGCAATGTTTGCTTGGAATTTTCACCGGGGATTGTGCGAAGAAATTGTTTATACCACTAAAGAGGCGTTGCTTTCATATTGATACGATAAATTGTACTTTTATAAAGCCGTGCCAGCAAAACTTGTCGATATGCGTCTGCGGCGCAAATTCTTTCCTCGCTCCTTGCGTGATATCGGCTGTTTCTTGATGATGTTCATCTTCATACCAATTACATTTGTGTTTGAGATAACCGTGGTGCTACCCGATTTCCATGATCAAAGCAGTGTGATTTACATACTTACATGTTTATTGGGCCTATTTTTGCTATTCAATTTGCAGGCGAATATGTTGGCGTGCATGTTGGTAGACACAAGCGCTCGCAGTAAGTCGATGCATGTCAAGATATTTATAAAATTGCATATCCTCAAATGACAGTCACTCCTCTTTTGCAGCAGTGCTACTGACACCACCGTCAAATGAACGCCAACGCCAGTATTGGCGTTACTGTTCCGTCTGCGAGATGTTGGCACCCCCGCGTTCTTGGCATTGCAGCACTTGTGATACCTGCATTCTCAAACGAGATCACCACTGCAGCTTCACAGGGTCGTGTATTGGGCACAAAAATCATCGTTATTTTGTGTTCTTCCTGTTGTACTTGGTAATTGGCGCCTCTTATGCTACTATTTACAATAGCATCTACTTTTGGTGGTTGCATGCAGCCACCTATGTGAATTGGCTAACCTTGGTAAAAATCGTATTTCCCATGTTCATGCTTTGTTTTGATGTATCGTGGCAAAATTTTTACTTGCTTATCTACATGCTAAATGTCATTGCGAGTGCTTATTCCATGGTGCTCATCGCCTATCATACGCCTTATATAATGCGCGGGGCTAAGGATTGCGAAAAGCATGCACAACGTTACGATCAGGGCGTGCGACGAAATTTGGAGACGGTGTTAGGCAAACGCATGAAATTGGCATGGCTGTCACCGTTTGTTGAGAGTGAGTTACCGCATGACGGCGTGCATTGGGAAAATGTAATGGACGATACGGAAAAGCGCCGTTAATTTTGATGTGCTTTGACATTTGTATTTGAATATAAGTTATGCATCTCTAGTCTAGTTTCGTATTTTTACACGCATTTATTTTATGTTACATGCATTTTTTACTTGTCATGCGATCGAATCGAATTTATTTAAGCCATTATTAAACTTATTATGAAAATTAGTATTTTTTTCTAACTATGGAATAATATATATTGTACATATAGGGTATATTCAGAAACGCATTATAATGCGCAACGTACTTTTGCAGTGTTGGCAATGCGTTCAGAAATGCAAATACGGCAGTACTGCAAATGCATCGCGTTCCAAAACGCCATTTTTGTATCAAACGTCGTGCATTATTTGCAGGAAAAATTTTAATACTGCCAATCTATCAATTGCAACACTTGTCACATTGGCAGTGCTGCCAGCGCTGCAATTACTGCGAATTTATAATGCGTTTCTGAATATACCCATACTGCCGCTGATTACGCTAATATGATGTCTGATGAAAAGTGAGTATAAAACTAATATTTTTAGCTTTTAATGCAAAGATATATTAAATATACGTTATTAAAACAACATTTTATTACATTTTTCTTGATTTTAGCGATTATCTAAGTACATCGGAAGTAAAGTTGCTTCTCAGAGTCCGACTGAGCATGGAAAGTGAATTTGCTTCAGGGAGGAGGAAAAAGAGGGTTTTGTGGAATAAGGTGGCGGAAGAAATAAAAAAAGTGAATAAAGATTTGAGAATAGACGGGCAAATCGCGCAGCGAAAATTTTCTAATTGTTTCAAAAAAAGATTTTTTTTTTTTGAAAATTGGAAAAGTAATGAATTACAATCACAATCAATTAAAAAGCATTAGCGACTAGGAAAAAAAAGACTTATTTTTGGTAATTTTTCGTTTTAATGAACATCTTACTATATGTGATCTTTTTAGCTTTACACGACTTTTTCTTAAATTTAGCAAAAAACTATCACTTTTTACTTCAAATATATCGTCAACAACTAAACTCAATAATACTTCCATTTTAGTGTAAAACGCGTTCATAAATGCAACAAATCTTTTTGCAAATCGTTAACAAATCCATCAATTGCATCACTTGTCACATTGGCAGTGTTGCCAGCGCTGCAATTACTGCGTATTTATAATGCGTTTCTGAATATACCCATATATATATATAATTGGCGCGTACACCCTTTTTGGTTGTTTGGCCGAACTCCTCCTCCTATTTGTGGTGTGCGTCTTGATGTTGATCCGCGAATGGAGGAACCTACAGCTTAAAGACGACTACGAACGGTAGATATTTTTGAAGTGAAACTTCTTAGGTGTCGATGGACGAGCGAGAATGGAGATAAAAATTTCAAGGCCATGCAACGTTTTAGACATTTTCGTTCCGCGAGAGAGAAAAAAGATATAACGTAGAGGAAAAGGAGAGAGAGAGCTATACCTTATATATAACTTAGATACACTTTAGGCTATTTTTCCTTGTGGTTGCTAATTTCTAGTGAGAAATAACACTGCCTACTTTTTGGCGCTTGTTTGTTGGTGCAAACTTGTAAGAAATACATTTTTGGTGCCCACTTTTTGGCGGTATATTTCCTTGGTGCCTACTGTTTGGGGCGTTTTTTGGTCCCAATTTTTTGGTGCCTACTTTTTAGCGCTTATTTCCATTTCCTGGCTAGTGCTTGTGCGTACTATGAAGTGCTATCCATTCTGGCGTCGGATTTATTGGTATTGCCTTGTGGTAATTTGTGCCGTTGCTGCGGTCCTGGAATCGCTGCGTTTGTGCGGGTGATAAACGCTCGGAGTAGTGCGCGTTGTTACCATGGTTTGTGTCCGGCGTTTACGTACACAGGTCGACCGGCCCTTCTCCGTTTTTTGTAAATTTTGTCTATTTGTATTCTCTGCAAATTTTGTGAATTTATTTAGATATATGTATATTCTTTCTCTCTTTCTATCGGGTCTCTCCCTCTTTCTTTGTCTGCCTTGAAAGTTTCACTTCTGTTATGTGTACTGCGCTACACGCACTTTTTTTTATGAAGAGCTTTTTCCTGGCTGCAATACACTGGGAGGTTTGTCATTGCCCGCCGTGGCGCGACCACTATTATAACGAACTCTTTCTTCTTTTTGGTCTTTCACCGAGATTCAAACCTACGTTCTCTCTGTGAATTCCGAATGGTAGTCACGCACCAACCCATTCGGCTACGGCGGCCTTGAGCTATAAATCCAATCACATCCTTTGTTCTTAAAAAATCAACTTTATTGCTACAACAAGAATTGTTCAATCATTACGTAACTAATTTATATATTACACAAAAAAATATCTAACTTTTATTCACTTCTTCACTTGCTCTTAAAATGTTCGCCAACCAGTGCTTTCAATTTCGATGAGTGCACTTCGTCCAGCGTGAAACCAGCGTCGATTCTTTCGGCCATGACCTGAGTTTCCATGTTGTTTTCCACAGCGTACTGCAAGCAAACTAACGCCTGTGAAGGTGCCTTATTTTCTATGCAGCCATCGATGTACTCCTGTAGGCATTTTTCAGACGGTGTTCCCGGTATGCGATGTTGGTTCTTGTCAATATGGACAAACACTTCGCTGGCCTTTTCGAAGTTACCACCACGCACCAGTAGCGCTAGTATATCGCCAATCATTTTGCCTGTGAATTGCAAATCCTTTGGGCGTCGTCCTTCGGGGTCGGCAATTTTTTCATAAACATCCCAAGCGATTTTAACCACTTGTTCGGGTAGAGATTGATGGGCAGGCAGCTCTTTGATGGGAGGATTATCGATTAAGATTTGTAAGGTGCGGGTGAGTAGACTCTCACGATTTGTGTGGTCAAATATAACCATATCGGACCAAAAACGCGGCATTAGTTCGACTGCCCCATCGATTTCAACAGCTTTCAAAATTTCTTCCATAATGCCAGGCTCTGGAATGTATACGTTCGGCACGAGCAGATCGTAGGTTTTCATGAACTCATCGATCGGTTCAGTCTGACAGAGCAACGCAAAGTAGTGGCGATAATATACGGATTCCTTGTAAGTATCACCAATCAAATCGTAATTATTGCCGGTATGCAAAAGTTCATCGACCTTCTTTGCTAGCGATTTATCGTGCAAGTGATTGCGACACACATCCATAGCTGTTGCGAAGAAAAAAGTGTCTCTGGGGTGTTGTATGGTGAATTCGCGTCCTTTAATCTGATGCAGAATATCGACTATAATGTGCGAAACTGGTGCACGATCACGACAGAAAATAATCAGTAGATAATAATAAGTGCCCAAACTCGGCTCGATGCCTACTTGTTTGAATTCCGCGAGTATTTTTAGCGCTGAGCTACGGGCGAACTTGAAGTTGCCAAACGTACTAACAACTCCTAAGGTTCCATTTAGGGTGTACAAATTTGGTTTCAACTGCTGGTGTGCCATTTGTTGTAGTAACTCTTGGCATAACTCAAGTCGTTGATCTGCTGTCTCTTTTAAGAAATTCGATACGCTGATCACAGCGTTGAACGTTTGGGTGTCTAGTTCAAATTGTTTCTTGGTCGCCTCTTGTAGAAGTGCATAGGCACGTTCAGCCTGTAAAAAAGTATGTATTTAAGCAATTACATAATATCAAATGCACCTTGAAGGCCTCATACGACTCACTTGATAGTACTTAGCCATGCCTCTAATGAGTGCTGCATACGATTGCGGTGTTTTCGGTTCCAATTCACCAAACAGCTGTTCTGCCAATTCGCCATCTTTCCACATTTTACGATTACGTTCACGTGCATCTGCGTTTGCCTTAAACCAACGTTCCTCAATGAACTCCTCTGGCAACGCTTCCTCGTTGTTGTAGAAACAAAGGAGTTCTAGCAATTGCTGTTTCGATTCGTTGGGTATCTCAATACCCTTCTGTTTCATCAAATTGTATACTGCTATGGCGTCTGTTATTTGTGAGTGCCGAATAAGCTCCTGCAGTGTATGGACATCCACTTCCGATTCTTCTGTATAGATTGGTTTGGGTGCAAAAGCTGCGATAGGCGGTTGAGCCTCTTGGTGCTATAAAAAAAAATTTTTCAAAAGTGTTCTAATAAAATTTTTGCTTTATGTTTACCTGGAACACGTCGCGATGCTCCTCTCTTATGAACCTAGCCGCCTTGCGCCCAGCCTCTTGCGTCAAAGCAAATGTTCGCTTGCCCATGTTAGACACTGGAATTAGGTAAGGGTCATCATGGTATTTATAATGTGGTGCCGTTGGATCACGTCCTACAGTGCTGGCCAGCGCATTCAGTATATCAGTTGGCGACCGTTGTATGCGGTTGGGTATTTCTATACGATCCTCTGCTGCGCTTAGGTTGCTGCTGTTGGTGCGCCTGCTGCTACTGACCAAATACTGGGCAGTACCTGTGTACAAACGTGGGAACCGGCGCGCTAAATACATCGCTTGTTATGGTGTCTTCGATTTTATTTTATTTATCTAATAAATATACGAAAATCAATGTCGTTACGAATAAATATGAGCGCAAGCTGAGCAAGTAACCATATTCTTAGGTTATGTCATACCTTCCCAGTCGTCTGACAGTTAATCAGCTGTGCAGCTTTTAAGGTGAGTGTGCATCGAAAAATACTTATTAAAATTTTTGCTTATCATTTATATCCATATATAATTTTTAATTATTATTTCATAACGAAATATAATATGATACTCGTAAATTTAGAAATACATTTTTGAGTTCGACTATTCCATTCAGTGAACAATTGCACAGTTTATGAATAAATAAATAAATAAATGATTAGAAATAAATATTGTCGTTAATTACGAGTATTAGTTGTATTCATTCAAAAATTTAAATTTTCGAAACACTGATTTATGGTTATAGGTTTGGTTGGGGAAAAAGAAATCCACAATTTTTTCATCAAAATAGGCGTCAGCGTCTTAAGGGTTTATATACAGTTAGAAATTTCAAAAAATCGATTTTTTTTTATTTTAATTTCTTAACGGGCATATATTTAAGAATACGCACAGAAAATTTAATATCGTTCCGGTGAATATTTTCGAAGTTACACGCAAATTTGAGAAGTTGTTTTAGGCATTTTTATCCTATGTAAAGTGATTTTCAAACTTTAAACGCGTTTTTCTCAAAATGGTGTCTTCAAAGTCGGTGAGCAACTTTACTCGAAAACGGCTAAACCGATTAGTCTCAAATTTTAGCACTAGCTTCTTAAATATATTATTTAGTAATTAATCGATTTTTTTCTCATTGATAAATATATTTTTTATAAACAATTTAAGGTCGAAATTTTGGTCAAAAATCGATTTTCGTTTTGAAACCGCCATTTTGTCAAAAAAAAAAATTATTTTGCTTTTCCCTTCGATTATTTATTAGATTTAATATTACTTTAACGAAATCTGTTTGTTTTTTTAATTTCAGAGGATCCAGTTCAGAGATATAGGGGCCACCGCAAAACATCTTTTTTGAGAGGAGCTCCCAGAGACCAGCTGTAGCTCCTTTCCAAATAAATATTTTTACTAATACTAAGTCTTAAAGTACAGTTAAAAGATAAAAAATGTATTATGCGTTCAAATTTTTAGATTTATAAATTTAAAAGTTTTCTCAGAAAAAATTGTGGAAAATTCGCTTCTTTAGGCCTGTATATAACCCCTTTAAAAGTTGCCTTGATCTCTACAGTGCCTCCTTGCATGATAATTCCATGCATCTGTACATTATTATAAAAATCATTCTCTTTCATCGCAAGCTAGGAGTGACAAAATCGTGTATAGGCCCGTCGCAATGGGTCCGTTGCGTGACTTACGGCATTTGACTGACAGTTAAACAGGCAGTTTTTCTCAAAACTATGTTTTTTGAACTGATGATCACTGTAACTTAAAACCCGCTTGGTAGATTTACAT
Source organism: Anastrepha ludens (assembly GCF_028408465.1). Taxonomy (NCBI): domain Eukaryota; kingdom Metazoa; phylum Arthropoda; class Insecta; order Diptera; family Tephritidae; genus Anastrepha; species Anastrepha ludens. The sequence continues at coordinate 7,644,934 of NC_071502.1, forward strand.
AAAATGTATACTGCTTTTGAAAATCATAAAAAGGATTTTTTGTTTTCAAAAATTTTGATTTTTTTTCACAATTAATTCTCGGTTTTTTCTCGAAAATCTGAAATTTTTTTTTGAGGCCTGAAGGCACAATATTATTTATTAATAAAACTAGTTTCTCTTGTCCGATTGATGTTAGATGAATCTCCAAGGACTTGTGATGATCACCGCAAGGGACTTCTGGAGAGACGGAAATTATGCTAAAATCAAGTTCAAACTTGATGTTTAATGCTGTTTTTAATTTTGTAAAATAAAGCAACTGACTAGCAAACAAAAATTATTGAAAATCATCATTTTTTCGGATCTCTGACTACCACTAACTAATGGAGTTTCATTTATTTGAGTCAATTCAAATGCATCTTTATCTTTTCGAAAGAAGCTAAAAAGAGTACAGAAAAGGCCAGGTTTAACTAAATTGTATTGAAAAAAAATTTGCGTCCCAATCTCGAAGATGTGGTCGCACAGGACTACAATAACTTCTATTAAAACCCTCTTCTGCTGCAATGCTGAAATCTAGGAAGTCTTTGGCGGGATTGTGCATCCAAAATATGCCAAGGTATATAAAATTAAACTTTTTTTTATATTTTCGCCTCCGCTAAAAAGTTTGGGGTAGCCAGAGTCCCGCTGTTATAAAGGGTGATTTTTTAAGAGCTATAGGAAAGTTTTTCAAAAGAACACACGTAAAATTCAGAAAACTGCATGAAATGTTTATTTAAATCCATAGTACAGTCCATATAATTTAATGTTTGAGGATTATTTCGTACAAATGTTGACCGCGACTGCGCTTCAAATGGTCCATCCGCTTAGTCCAATTTTGGCATACTCTTTCCAATGTTTCGGCCGGTATCTCACATATAAAAGCTTTGATGGTGTCTTCCAATGCGTTAATTGAAGCAGGCTTGTCTGAATAGACATGAGCTTTGACATAGCCCCACAAAAAATAATCTAAAGGCGTTATATCGCACGATCTGGTTGGCCAATTGACAGGTCCCGAACGTGAAATAAAAGGTTCACCGAACTCGCCTCTCAACAAGTCCATTGCTACGCGTGCTGTGTGGCATGTGGCACCGTCTTGCTGAAACCACATGTCATGCAAGTCAAGCTCTTGCATTTTGGGCAAAAAAAGTTGGATATCATTTCACGGTAGCGCTCACCATTCACAGTTACGTTACGATTCGCAGCATCTGTGAAGAAGTACGGTCCAATGATACCTCCAGCCCATAAACCGCACCAAACTGTGACTTTTTCTGGATACATTGGTAGCTCTTGCAATTCTTCTGGCTGATCTTCACTCCAAAATCGACAATTCTGCTTATTTACCTACCCATTGATCCAAAAATGAGCTTCGTCGCTGAACAAAATTTTTCGATAAAAAAGTGGATCTTCGGCCAACTTTCCAAGAGCCCATTCACCAAAAATTCTGCGTTGCGGTAGGTCGTTCGGCTTCAATCTTTGAACCAGCTGTATTTTGAAAGGCTTCACACCTAAGTTATTTCGCAAAATTTTCCACGTTGTTGAGTAATAGAGGCCCAATTGCTCCGAACGACGACGAATCGGTAATTGATGGTCATCATTAACACTGATGCAGCTGCGATATTTTCTTCAGTTCGCACTGTACGTAAGCGTGTTGGTGGTTTGATGTCCAATAATGTAAATTTGGTTTTAAATTTAGTCACAATAGACCATAAAATGGAAGAAGCGCGCGATAAACTTTCTTAACAGAACACGCATTTTTATAATAAAATTCAATGACTTGCAAGCGTTGTTTGTTTATAAGACGATTCATGGTTAAATTATAAACCAACCTGAAGATGTTTGACAGTGAAACAAAACAAGAAACGTGCGTCAACTGGTTAACCCAACTGTTTAAAAGGATATTAGCTAACAAATCACCCGCTATATACTTGCATATATTTATAACAAGATTCACCGCGCGATGTGTGTCTGACACTTGGATTGGATAGGCTATGTATGTATTGCGCTTCACAACCCCTTGAATCTCAGACAATTTATTTTATAAAATATTTTACAACCAACAAAAACCTCTTTATATGCAACGAAACACAATATTTGATTTCACAACAATAACATCTGCTGCTTTTTTGATTATATGCGGGAATACTTTCATTGTTGCACTCCAGTACATTTTATAAATCTGGTCAGACAAATGCGTTGCCGGAACGGTCACAACGTACCGATTGTGACAGGCCCATTTAGCGGTTTTGTTTGAATATGATGCTGATTGTTAACTTTATTAAATAAATATTACATATTTTAGACACTATTTTAGAGTGAGCTTCCGAAAGTTTAATTGTGAACGACTTAAAACTCAGTCCAATCCAAAAAATACCAAATATTAGCTTAAAACACAGAAACGTTCTGCTTAACAGTCAGAAAACCGTATATCGATTCGTATGGGATTCAAAATTTGAAATTACTTTTGTATGTATGTATGAATGTGGAATATAACACCAAACATTCATTTGTAAGTAAACTTGCGAATCAGGCACAAATTCACGACTTCAATGGCTCCAATTACGTTTGCAAATTGATGCACACCCTGCAGGGAAAATCGATCGATAAACGACATCTGTTTGCAGAATGTGACTGCAAGTAAATGTGAAAAGTAAAACCAAAATATGGCTTTTTCGTTCAAAACGCAATATGGGGTTAGGGGCAGTCAGAATTTTAAAAAAATTGCATTTTCTTAAAGTATAATATCTTAGAAATATTGTGTGTAAATTTGAAGTGAATCATACAAAAACTTTTCGAGTTATTCAACAATTAACAAAGGGCGCTCGGACGCTCCGGATATCGACTTAGTTCTGGAGCTTATTGTGATCACACTAGTTTGGACATAAGTTCACCCTCTAGTGTACAATCCCTTCGTCTCTCGGACAGACAATCAAATACTGTGGATGACTGCCGATTCCAAGCTTGTTAGACATCCAAAGAAGTAAGAGTTTAGATAGGATATTGCTTTCGGGCAAAAACGGGACAATGGTAGTGTCAGAGGAAGCGGCAGAGGAAGTATTCTTCCTCGCTCCTGCAGCTGCGACAGGAGTCACTTGAAGAAAACCGCATACGTTTCCCACGTGTTCCTATTTGGCAGTACCCGGGGATGATACCATCCGCTGTATTAATGGAAAGCCTGTCTAGACTGATGAGGAACTTAGTTGTGTGCTCATTACTTATAGGCAAAAGTTGTCTAGTTATCTCACAAGTGGGCTCCGTAGTTCATCTACTGTTTGCATGCGCGACGTAGACCGACCTGATCCAGAGTTTGCTTGAGTATAAACGGATGCTCAGATATTGGGCGGAGTTTACTGATTTAAGATCAGCTCCCGTCCTATTCAGCTCATCTGTAGTGCAATTTTCAGGAATGGTTCTGTGTCCAGAAACTCACGCATCGTTTACGGTGCACCGCTTAGCCAGCTCATTGAGAAAAAGCTTTACATTCAATTGCTACTTTGGAAGGAGTATTATTTCACTATAGAGGTTTTATGGCAGCTTGACTGTTAAAATAACCTTGTGATGCACTGTGATGTAGAATTTGGCCTGATCTTCCTAAAACCAATATGAGCTCTTTAGGAACTTTAGAAGACGCCTGATTTCAGAATTTGTCCTGGTTTTCCTTAAACCAATGTGAGCTCGTCAGAAACTTAAGAAGACGCCTGATTTCAACAATGGTGAGATATGCGAACTCCTATTTTGCTGACGTAGTAACATAATATTTGCCTTCATTTTATTGTTGTATTGTTTTTAATTTCACTACAATGCGGTTCTCTCTCTTTCTTGTTTATTTATTGTTACGACACGCCAGAATTAATCTCACGGTTGTCGTAATCTGGTAATCTATCACTCTTGGCACGAAGTGGTCAGGGTTCAAATATACCTTATGGTGCTCAGACTCACCAACGTAAATGTACGCTCGTACGCCCGTATCAGCTGACACGATGAAACAACGATCTACGATACGGTGGTGAGAATTCATTTACATGGGGCTCTCATTAGTTTCATCGTGTCTGCTGATACTGGCGTACGTTGACATTAGTGAGTGTGAGCACCATTAAGCACACCAGTTGAGTACACGTGGATTTCCTGCAGGGTACTCGTAATGCATACATACATATGTATGTGGATGAAGATATGCACAGTTACACAGATATTTATCGCACCTTCAAGCGGGGCTTAAAAGAGCATCTCAACGATCCATTTCAGTTAGTCTTCGCCGCGTTTAAATCGTAAAAGCATTACAATTCTGCTGATTACTAACTGCATTAACATAGCGAAACAACAAGGCACCCACATACATACAAATATATTTTTACATATTCACATTCGCTGAGCTCGTTCGCTACATATTGAATCCCCCTACACGATTTTTCAGCAAATATGTCGAAATTATTGTTGTATTACGACGATGTTAGTCCACCGGTACGTAGTTGCATGCTGCTTATCGAATTGTTGGGCCTGGATGTGGAATACAAATATTTAGATTTGTTCAAAGGTGACCAATTGGATAAGGCCTTCTTAGAGGTGATGCCTACATTGCTGGTCGCTGAAGAACGGAAAGTGATTTTTTTTTATTAATTATCAAATATTTCTTTGTCAAAACGCAGCTAAATCCAAATCATACAGTGCCCACTTTGGTGCACAATGACCTGGTCATTACCGATAGCCATCCGATTCTTATGCATATTTGTGAGAAATTCGAAAAGTCGAATGAAGGCGAGGAATTGTGGCCACGAAACTATGAGGAGCGCATTCGAGTTCTAAATATGCTCTTTTTCGAATGCTCTGTGCTTTTTCGAAGAGACAGTGAGTTTTTGGTGAGTATAAATTGATATTTCAATGTTGTGGGTAATTATTTTTTGCATCGGTCTCAGTTCAAGGAGACTATTTTCAGCATGACACAGTGATGATGCATTTAATTTATAGTAGTAAACCTATTTCGAGAATCTAAATTTTGAAACTAGCACACTCAATAATTGGTTAGCGAGTATAAAAGCTATTGTGGTTGATCTCTGCCTCGTTGAATGTCGGGATGTGAATATCCGCTTACCACGAAACATTTCAGAAGTTGTGGTCAATGTCAGACCGTTAACCGGCTCCCAGCGAATTTGAACGAATCAGCAGATTGGCTGACGTAACAGGGGTAATGACAGCGGTTGGTTAACAAAAAATCTGAGACTATGTTGGTGATATACGACAAACATCAACACTCAATTTCGTTCTTCGCCATAGCTGAAAGTCAAATCTGGTAATCTATCATTCTTGCACTGATATTATTCACAAAGTGTTCCACATTCCAATCAATATCAGCACCTTACCATATATGAAGCTGAGACGTGGAAAATATCATATTTTTGTAGATATTTTGGCCCATAACTATTGGCAAACTAATCTTTCAATCTCTCCATTTACTTAGTAAGGTTAGTAAGGGCAAATGTGATAACAAAGCAGAACATTTAATTGACTATACTTAGACGATAATGCGAACTCGTATGTAAAGTGGATTGCTCAAGGAAGGCGATGAGCCGTACCAGAGCTCTGAGCTGCTGCCTCAATGCGAGCGTTTCCAGTTCACATGTTGAAAAAAATTGGAGAATTCTATTTGAGATCAAGTGGGCAGCTTTTTCTCAAGTTTAAAAACATAATTTTTGTCTGGCACAAAAAATGACGCTTTTATTAGAAAGAAAGGAATAAAATTCCTCAATAGCAGGGACTGTTTGGAAATATCGTACGAGAATTGAGAAGTAAAAGGTCTTTCAAAAGACACACCTAGATGTTGTTTAGATTATTTCAGGTTTCACTATTTTTATTATAAATACAGCTCTGAGCAGTTATATGTGAAAAATTACAACATTGAAATGTCCACCATTAGATCGTCTAAAGGTAAAATCCGTCAAAAAGTCAATTCTTGCATGTCTAGTTATTAAGAACGTCGAGATACCGACGTTCAAGGTTGTTCAGCAACACCTGGCGCTGGTAATTCGATGAAAATGAAATTTATTATATATTTATGAAATTATTTTCTAAATTTGTATCTCCTATTTTGATCATTTTTAATCCCAGACATCATTGTTCACAAAGTACATACTGACATTCGTACTGAGTTCCATTATAAAATGTTCGTTAATTACAGGAATTGCCCGTATTTTCGGAAGTAAAAAATATGTATATATAAATTGGGTAAATTCACTTAATTCTTCATGATTCTAAAACAGTTGGGTTTATTGCAATTGAACGAGGGCTAAATTCTACGTACATACATACATATTTACTTACTTACTTAGGTGGCGCTACAACTGTATGATGGTTTTGGCCGAATCCAAAATGGTCCTTCGCTCGCTGATACCAGTTAGAAATCCCGAGCGCTCATTGGTTCTGCAGCACTTGGTCCTCCCAACGAAGTTGTGGTCTTCCTCCTCCTCGTCTTCCTTTTTTGGGTACAGTTTCATAGGTTTGCCTTGCTGGAGCTTCTTCGTTCATACGTCTGACATTGCCCAGCGAGCGTAGCCGCTGCATTTTTACACACTTAACTATGTCCGTATCCCTATATAGCTTACACAGCTCGTTCCAACGTTAACGATACTCTTCACCAATGTGGAGAAGATCAAAGATCTTACGGAGAGTTTTTCTCTCGAAAGCTCCCAAAACTTTTTCATCTACTGTTAAGATCGTCCATGCTTCTACGCCATATACATAGTAGGATAGGAATGATGAGAGTTTTGTAGAGTGTAAGTTTTGTCCTTCGAGTGAGAGCTCTACTTCTCAAAGTAACACCTGTTGGCAAGAGTCATTATCCGCTTGATCTCCTGGCGTCGTTTTTGTAGTTGATGCTGGCTCCAAAGTAGACACAGTCGTTCACAACTTCAAATTGCTGGTTTTCAACACTGACATATCGTCCAAGACGCGTACATTCATTCCCCACAATACCCACATTGCTCGCTTCTCGCTTTAAGCTGGAGTATGCCGGGCATACAGTACTGTAAATATTTAGTCGATGTAAAAATCAAAATTTGAGTATTTAGCCTCTTCTAATTTTTAAATATTTTTTTTTGGAAAAACAAATTTAATTTTTTGTACGTATTTTTTTAGATCAAATATTAGAGGCTATAGATATTTTAATTTATTGCTAATTGAAAAGAGGCATCTATTTAAATATGACTTAATTTTTTTTTTAGAAAAAATGCATAAAATCACTAATTTGGCGTTAACACGCGACAGTTTTGCAAAGTCAATAGCAATACATTCACACTTTTCACTGATACATTCACAAATCTCTCATTGACCTCGGCACTGCCTATGATTTTTCGAAGACAGTAAATTTTAGCAAATATTTTGACGTAACTGGTCAATTCGGCAACGTTTCGTTGTAATTTGCGAAAAAATCGAAGACAGAGCAAGTAATTTGTACGAAACAACACTAACGGCGGTTGCTTAAAAGTGAATTGAAGAGAACGTCATTAACGTTCTCTGTGAATTGTCCTTATAAACGTCTGGTTTAGGCGACGTTTTTGGCAGCTAATACTCGTATTTACCTATGTATATTGCCTTCAGAGCATTGAAGGTAAAGTAATATTATTACTGCCTATTGCCATAGTCCTCATAATCAGTTAAACGAGGTTTAAGGTATGGACCAATATGAAAATACCCTGCCTTTTTAAAAAATGTAGAAAAAAAACTTAAATTAAAAAAAAAAACAAATGTTGGTACTGTTTTCTAGAAATATGTCAAAACTTAATGACAATTTATAAAGGCACAAGGCATATTAGTTTTTTGCATGGTGACCTATAAGAAGGCTCTGAGGAAGTTGAATTGGGGATATATTTGGTGTAAAATATTTTTCAATATGCAATACAACAAAATATAAGAAAAGGCCACTTCTCTGCTCGCTTTCTCTACGCTTGACTAACTTGACGAAAAATTTCCATGTGAAATCAACAACAAAGTTATCGAGCCGCTAGCGAGTAACATTCCCCCTATATGTATGGGGAATGTTTATACTGCTACAACGACAACAACAATAAGAACCGCTAGCGAGTTTGGTTATGTTGTTATTATTGTTGTGGTTGAAGTGGTTGAGTATTTCTAGTGAAATAATCCTAATTAGCGACCAGCACCGTTTTACTACCACTGTCCTCGTGCGATCATGTCTTGTTGTTTTTTTTTGTTTGTTTTTTTTGTCCCAAGTCAGATCCATTTAGTGAGGTCCAACTATATAGTAGAAGCAAATTCTTTACCTCGAAGTCTGAGATCTCATTAATTTGCTGTAAGAAAGGCTTACCGAAAGAGCGAAGTTGTGCCCTAGTTAGCCATGGATATTCACATAAGTAGTGGAAAAGACTCCTTCACCCCTTCCGCTTGACAGCTTCTGCAGATGGGATTGAAGGGGAGGTTGAGTCTAGCTGCATGATCCCCCACTTTCCAGTGGCCTGTGAGGGTTGCAGTGATGCGTGAGATGTTTGGTCGAGAACATCCTAACAAGTGATTCGTCCTTTGGATTTTATACAGCGGCTATGTGGTTTTTGTTGTAATACATGTAGTTAATTGCTTCCATTTTCTTTCCGCTAAAGCATGATATTGTAAAACAATAGATGTTTTTTTGTGTTGAGTGGGGTGGAGACTGCCACCGCCTCTGCTAAGTCTAGTGTCGAACCTTTTCTTGCTAGCTCATCCGCTATCTCATTACCCCGTATATTCCTGTGTCCGTGAACCCATATCAGAGTACTTTCAAGCCAATGACTAAGTATTTCCAGCTCCTCTCTACACTGTAAGACTAGTTTGGATGAAATGGAGTTGGAGTCTAAGGCCTTTATAGCTGATTGACTGTTTGAGAAGATAGCTACTCTTGCACCAACTTCCTTGTAGAGTTTAAGTGATTTACATACTTCTCTGATCGCTAGTAGTTCTGCCTGGACCACGCTGGTTTAGTCAGGAAGTCGAATTGACTGTGAGAGGTTGAGCGGCTGTGAATGGAAGCCAGCTCCCACACCACAGTTCATCTTAGCACCGTCAGTGTAGATTTCCATATCGTATCTTCCAATCACCTTCCCTTTGCCCCATTTGGCTCTCGGTGGAAAACGTACCGTAAAGTCTTTCTTGAAGTTAAGGTTGGGGACTGTGTAGTCTGATCTGTTTTTGAGGACCCACGCTCCCTGTTGGAGGGTCTTACTGTGACCGTACGACCTTGTTGTCCAACTTTCAATGTCTCTGAGTCTCACTGTGCTGAAAGTAATATGGTTATACCTCATTAAACTTTTATAACTCACTATTTTATAAACAAATGTGATTTTAGGCAGCTCTATTCCAGCTTTACCAAGATTTTCTCATTTATACCAGTTGCTTCATCTATTCTTCACTTGCTAATGCTTGGCGAAAAGAAGTGGCCTTAAATATCAACTAATTCAAGACTGTTCTTGTAATTTCCCATACCAAGCACCATTCACATTATTTTGGCTACTAAAAGTTTGCTGAAGAGGGCAAGTGTCAGACGAGCAGATATATAAATTGACACCTTTCTCGCCCTAAGTGGATGCTTGGCCACAATAATATAAAAAACTTAAAATATTTTTTTATTATAAACTAAATTTCGCAGTTTGGGCATCGAACTTCTTAAGAAAAAATAGTGACGGTTTGAGAAGGATTTTTTTTGTTTTTTTTTTTTTGGTGCCTAGTAAAATTAGAACAAAAGGCTCCTAAGTACGAGGTGGCGCAAAGTTAATCATCCGATTTTATTTTTGAATAAATGAAAAAAAAAAATTATTTGAGTATTGGAAATCTTTATATTGTCCTGCTGCATTGGCTGTTTGTTTATATACTGCAGCTGTTTAGTTCACAAATTTGTTTGACGCATGATGCAATTTGCAAAAATAATAAATTTTCGGATAGGGTGATTAATTTTTTAGTCTATGTGACGTATTAAATATTTACATTTATTACATAATATTATAATTTTTATATTTGTTTTATATTTATTTATTACATATGTATATTCAAGTGGGTCAAACAAAAAATTCGTTTTTAGACAAAATTTTACTAAAATAAAATAAAAAAAAACATTTAAATGTAAAAATTTTACTAAAAAAAAAATGTATTTATTAATTTAAACTTCTTCTTTAAAAAACTTTATTTTAGTAAAAAATTTTATTTTAGTAAAAAAATTTTATTTAGTAAAATTTTATTTTAGTAAAAAATTTTATTTTAGTAAACAATTTTAAATGTAAAAATTTTACTAAAATAAAATTTTACTAAATAATATTTTTTTACTAAAATAAAATTTTTTACTAAAATACAATTTTTTAAAGAAGAAGTTTAAATTAATAAATCTATTTTTTTTAATTTTAAATGTAAAAATTTTACCAAAACAAAATTTTACTAAATACAATTTTTTACTAAAATAAAATTGTTTACTAAAATAAATTTTACTAAAATAAATTTTTTTAAAGAAGAAGTTATAATTAAAAAATCTATTTTTTTCTTATTTTAAATGAAAAAATTTTACTAAAATAAAATTTTATTAAATAAAAATTGTTTGCTAAAATAAAATTTTTTACTAAAATACATTTTACTAAAATAAATTTTTTTATTAAAATAAAGTTCTTAAGGAGTAACTTTAAATTAATAAATCTACTTAAATAAATTGTATCTATATTCTCAAAATATCTCTTTTCAGTCCGCTATTGTTCGCGGTGGCTTTGACAGTGTCAATTTTCCTTTGCACGAACGTAAATTACTGGAGGCCTACAATATGCTGGAATCATATTTACGTCGGCACAAATATATGGCTTGTGATCGTGTAAGTTCAATAAATATAACCAACACCCGCAAGTATTTATGTGTTTGTAGTCACATTTCCTAACAACCAGCCTAGTTTTGAAAACTTTTTATTCATTTCCTCGCTTTTTTGCATTTATTACGAAATGCCAATCAGGTTAACCGCAATTTATTCAATTTAGTATCAGTTACCGAAATTCAAATGAAATTCATGCCATACATGAATGTATGTATATATGTATGTGTGTATGTGTACAAGTAAATATTTCCCCTGCAGATGACGATTGCCGATATCTCCATCGTGACCACATTGAGTACGGTGAATCTAATGTTTCCGATTGCTGCTGGCGCCGCAGATAAATGGCCTCTGTTGAATGATTGGTTCGAGCGCATGCGAGCATTGCCGATGTATCACATCAATCAGACGGGACTGGAGAAGCTACGCGCTGTTATTGAACGAATTGGTAAATTTAAATTTCCAACAAGCAAAATTGAAACAAGCAAGTGCGATAAGAAGCAGGAAATTACGAAAGAACAAGGAAGTGATGTGAAGCAAGAAAATGTTGACGAAAATAAGCAAACCGATATTCCGAACGATGATTAAAGTGCACTGATTGCGGAGGACTTGAGTGAAGAGACATTTTTATATTCCATATTTTGAAATTTTAATTGAAACATTTTATGCATAATAAATACTTATTTATATATTGACCTTCGTTGCCCTAATGTTAATATACATATGAATTTACCGATAATGATGCTGCTATTTCTGCAGGCATTAAATTTTTTCTTTACAAATCACACTCATAGACACACGAGCCATTCCATGTCAAGTGAGCCCAGTATGTATTTTGGACATTGTCGGCCATTCTTATTTTTATAACCAATTTTTATCGGTGCATTGTTGGCTTGATTATAAAAAGGAATAAACTAAAAAAAAGTTGGAAAAAAATTGTATAACTTTGGGATTTATTCAATGCTGAAAGTTTTATAAAGTGAAATATCTGCAGTTTCTTTTATCACTTCTACAAATTTATTTAATTTTTTGGTATGAAATAATTTTTCCAAAAAAATTTGGTTAAGAAAAAAATTAATTTTTGGAAAAATATTTGTTTTTAGGTTTGGTAGATAGATAAGAAGCAAACCGAAAAGGAAGGAAAAAAAAATTTTTCGAAAAAATAATTTTTTGGAAAAGAATTATTTTTTTTTACCTTTAATTTTTGGAAAAAATTATTTTTCTTAATAAAAAAATCCAATCTCACATTTTTGACATTTTAGACATTTCTTCTAAAATTTGGTTTAATTGTAGGCTTGGTACAATAAGAAGTAAATCAAAAAAATTTTGAAAAAAAAATTTATAACTTTGAAATTTATTCAATGCTGCAAGTTTTATAAAATGAAATGTCTGCATTTTTTTTTTTATTTCTGCAAATTTATTTGATTTTTTCGTATGAAATAATTTTTCCAAAAAAATCTGGTTAAGAAAAAAATTTATTTTTGGAAATAATTATTTTTTTTTAATATTTTTTTTATTGAAAAAAATAAAAAAATCCTCTCTCACCTTTTTGACATGCTAGACATTTCTTCTAAAATTTTGTTTAATTGTGTACTTGGTCCAATAAGAAGTAAACCAAAAAAAATTTTATAATTCTGAGATTTATTTAATGTTGAAAATTTTGACATGGAGTTATTTAAAGTGTACTAAATATTTGCAGTCCATTTTAATATTTCTACAAATTGATTTAATTTTTTATTATAAAATAATATTTTTGGGAAAATATATATATTTTTTATAATTGACGGTGTGCCCCACATTTTGCGCATTTTTGACAATTTTTCTAAAATTCGGCTTAATTGTAGGCTTTGAGATTTATTCAAACTTGAAAATTTTGCTTACAGTTTTTTAAAATGAAATATTTTCGATTTTTGTTTTATTTTTACGTTTTGTTTTAGAATAAAATATACTTATTAAAGAAACATTTTTGAGGAAAATAAATATATTATAATATTTTGTTCAAAATCTTTGGGAACATTTTTTTTGGCAGATATAAACCAAGTTGTTAATCCAGCATTATTTCTAACAATTTAATATAAAATATTTCTGTAGTACTAACACCCATCAGCACCAACTCCGAGAGTTTAGTCGAGAGCATTAGTTAGCTTCACGAGTCTGTGCCATGGGCCCACTGCAGATCTAATGCCTTCAACCTTGTTGGTCTTCTTAACGTGGAGATGAGGCTTAAGCTGCAATTAGTGGTGCCGTAGCCATAGCGCCAGTTGTCGATTAGTCATGCCGTAACCATAAACAGCTGATATTGAAGTAGAATTAATGACAACTTTGCGGCATCTATAATCGTTTACAGTGATGCCCAATGTTTGATCAGAACAGCTGATTTATGGTTATGGCTATGGTCAAGATACAGCACCACTAATAGCAGCTTTAAGTGTGAACTCAGTGTACAAGCTGTGGTAGATCCACGCTGAACAGATTATATATACACTGAAGAGCAAAACTGTAACAAAATGTAATACTTTCTATTTCAACACATTTTTTTTAGACATGTTTTAACAAATCAAATATTTTTTTTGCATAACTTTATTGGCATGTATGTACTCTCTCTCTCTCAAACCGGTTTGGTGTCAATGCAACAACAACAACACTAGTAGCAAGCAATAATGCAAATAAAGACAAATGTTACAGTTTGCGTGAATAAGACAAAATGTTAAATCGGGAAGTACAACGCCAAATAATTGATTTGCTGAAGAAGGGCGAGTCTATAAGAAAAATAGCTAAAAAATTCGAAGTGAGCCACATGGCTCTGCAAAGGCTGCGGAAAAACGTACCAGACGCTGTTCTCAGTAACAAAGGACGCCGGCCAAGGAAGATAAGCGACCGCGATGCCCGCCATCTGGCAAATTTGGTAACAAGCAGCAAGGCGGTCACTCCCAAAGAAGCACTAAAGATGCTGGATATTGATGCCAGTCAGTGGACAGCCAGGCGCAGCTTGTCAAAACTGGGGCTAAAGGCAGCGGAGAAGAAAACCAAGCCAATGCTGACAAAAAGACATGTGCGGTTGAGGCGGGATTTTGTTGCGGCTCACCAAAGCTGGACAGTTGAAGATTGGGATCAGGTACGTCTTTATAAATGGATTATAAAAGACCTTTTTTCATAAAATTTCAAAACGATTGCAGGTTATTTGGTCTGATGAAACCAAAATCAATCGATTTCAGTCAGATGGTCGGGCCTGGTATTGGGTTAAAGACCCAAATGCAGTCCAGCCACATCACATCAAGCAGACAGTAAAACATGGTGGTGACTCCATTATGGTGTGGGGCTGCATTTCCAAAAATGGTGTGGGTCCTTTAGTACGAATAGACGGTATAATGCGGAAAGAGGAATACCTGGCCATATTGCAACAAAATCTGCCGGGTGTAGTGGAAAGTATGGGTCTTGCTGCTGAAAAAGTAATTTTTCAGCAAGACAATGACCCTAAGCACACCGCACATGTTGTACGAAATTGGATGCAACGCCAAAAATTTCGTAACTTGAAGTGGCCTCCACAATCACCGGACATGAACCCAATCGAAAATTTATGGAGTCATGTATAATCGAAGCTTGCCGAATATTCAAGTCCGCTCAGTGGAGTTAATGAGCTGTGGGAGCGAACACGCGATGTATGGGATGCTATTCCGACTGACTTTGTCTTGAGGTATACACGAAGTATGCCCAATCGTATCCACGAGCCGAAAAAATCCATAGGATATTGGACATCTTATTAATATTTATTTTATTTATTGTAAAAAATAAAAAATGGGTTGAGTGCAAAACTGTAACATTTGTCTTTATTTGCATTATTGCTTGCTACTAGTGTTGTTGTTGTTGCATTGACACCAAACCGGTTTGAGAGAGAGAGTACATACATGCCAATAAAGTTATGCAAAAAAAATATTTGATTTGTTAAAACATGTCTAAAAAAAATGTGTTGAAATAGAAAGTATTACATTTTGTTACAGTTTTGCTCTTCAGTGTATATGTATTTGGCTCTTACACCCTTTAATGGGTGTTTTGCGAAGCTCGTCCTCTTATTTGTGCCTAACTGTTTTCTAACTGCTCTTCCTTCCCGGTCTCCCAGTCACATGCTCTTCCATTCCCATTCCCATTTGTAGACACTTGTCATGTGCCATGTTGCATGGGTTTTTTTCGACAGATCACGCGTGAATACTGCCAAATTAAATACATTATTTTTTCTGTATTCATTGCAATTTCAAAGATTTAAGTCTCAACATAATTAACAAATCGTACAATTGTGTTACGACAATGAATGCTCTGTGAAAAGTGTTTATCGCGCGCTCCGGCCAACTTATGGTGTGCAGTCCTACGTTTTTTGCTTAATGGCTACGTCAATGAGTAAAATTTTCGTATTTGGGCTGAAGAGCAACGCGAAGTCCGAAGAGATTCATGGACAGCCATTGAAAATAACATTGAAAACAACCGGGGCGGTTGGACTGGAGGAATCATTAGCTCATATTTCTTCAATGTCGGGGCTGGCACCAATGTAACAGTGAATAGCGAACGCTATCTCACCATGCTAAACGACTTTTATGCCGAAAATTGAAGCCCGTGATCTTCACATACAGCCGATAGAACAATAGATTTACTGGCCATCGAGATCATGTGATCTCACACCTTTGGACTTTTATTTGTTGGGGTATGTAAAGTTTAAATGCTTTGTGGATAAACCAGCTTAGATTGAGGTATTGCAAGCCAACGTCACTTAAGTTATTCACGAAATACCGACCGAAGTCCTTCAGCGAGTCAGTCAAAATTGGCATTTATGGATGGTCGAATTAAGGCACACTTGCGGCCAACATTTGAAAGGGATTATCTTTAAAAAATAAATGTCAATGAAATGGGCATTCCTTACATTATATACAGTTTTCCTCTGTGAATGCCCTGGCATTAGGAAGGTTAGGATGTGAACCCTTGGAAAACCGCTTTTTGAAAATCTCGAGGAGCTGGCCGGCATAACCGTAAACAACCTTATAAAGTTTTTTAATCAAACATACTGGATATAGCCGAAAAGGAATAATCGTATAACTTGTTGGTAGCGAGGATGTGACAAAAAAATGATGCGGAAGCACTAATTGGACTCTTGGTGAATCACCACTTCAACCAACCAAGCAACCGACATTCGAAATTTTTTTATATGGCAGAAAATGGCTTTGGTGTGGCTTTAGGCCTCAAAATCTCTTAATGATCTTTTAAGATATTCCCCATTAGAAAATATCGCTAATATTTAGTTACGGGGTCCGGCTCTCGAAGTGTAGCCAATTAAAAGGGCCATCAATTTAGTTTGGAAAATTACTTTTATTCAATTCAAAGTAAAAAATGTGTGAAAATAACACAAAATTAAGAATCAATTTGCTTTTGCTCGATATGACCACCTTTTGCCTTGACTATGGCCGTGAGACGGTCCAGAAACGAATCGCCAGCTGCCTGAAAGTGACTTGCAGGTATTTGGCCCACTCGCGGACAATGGCTTTTTTCAGCGCCTCGAGGCTGGTGGATCTCTTAGTTCGCACTTTGCTCTCTAAAATGGCGCAAAGAAGATAATCCATCGGATTCGCGTCTGGTGGATTTGAAAGCCATTGTGTGGACGTTATGAAGTTTGGAACGTTGTTTCTTAGTCATTCTTCGTTCACTCGAGCTTTGTGAGACGGTGCCGGGTCCTGTTGAAACGTCCATGGTTTGCCACCGAAATGTTTGTCTGCCCACGGCTTCAAAGCAACCTCCAGAATACTTTCCCGATAATATTTCGCATTTACCTAGACGCTAGGTTCGATGAAAACGAGCACGGGGAATGTTTATGCTGCTACGACAACAACAACAAACATTGGAGAGCGCCCATCTGCGGTTACGGCGGCCCAAACCATTACCTGTGGCGCGTGCTACCTCCTCGTGGCCAATCGATGACTCAAATTCTCGTATGAATAGTCGGTCAAATAAACTCTATCGTTTTGGGAGTTTACGAATTACTCCATTTGAAAAATTTTCTCGTCAGAAAACACATTGTGTGGAAATTGACCGCTATCGGCCAAGCGAAGCAACTCCTTCGCTCTCTCAAGTTTGACTTGTTGCTGCTTCGGTGGGAGATCGTGCACCTGATCTTGTAAGGCTGGACTTTGAGATCATTTTTCAGCATGCCTCGGATTCTACCGCCAGATATTTGCAGTTCTATCGCCATTTGATTGGCACTTCGTTGAGGATTTCGCTCAAGTCGCTTCTTCTCGTTTTGAACCATTTCACGTGACGTTCCGGTCTTTTGATGACCACCTCCATGACGGCTTTATACCATTGGCTTTCGGTGAAGAGTTAATTAAAATTTCACGAATTTAAGAGATCGGAAAACAAGTTTTTTTTATAAATTTTACTTTAATATTTTTTACTAAGAAAGGTTAGCTCATAATAAGCTAAATAAAGATATTTTTACATGATATGCTTTTTTATTAAATTTTCTTCATGAACATATCACGGCGCTTTAGTGCTACTTGGAGAGTGCCAGAGTGGCACTACCTACTATTTCACCTACAAATTTCCTCATGAACACGCATACGTACATAAGTATGGGTAACTCCGAAATTTCTCTCATTCAAACTGTTCCCAAATTTCATGGCTTTTTACTCACTGGCAGTACAATCAAATTGTCAGCTCAACAACCAGCCTCTTTTTACAAATCAATTTGAAAGTCAAACATAAAATCTTATTTTAATTTCCAAATTGAAGCATTCGGAAATGACTTCTATAAAATTCCTATAAATTTTCTACAAAATTAAATTTTCAGTGTTTTTTTCCAAGTTATTCTCTAATTTTCTAAACACAATTATATTTCAATTGTTGCATTGTAAATGAAAAATCAAGTTCCGTTATGTTTGGCAATAACAACACAAATCATATGCGCCCAGTTCTGTATTACGATGACATAAATCCGCATTCGCGTGCAGTGTTAATGATCCTGAATATGTTGGACGTCGACATTGAGCTGAGAGCAATCGAAATGATCCGAGGCGAACATATGATGCCTGCATACGGGAAAATCAATCCGGCACACACCGTCCCCACCATGGTGCACAATGATCTCGTCATCACCGACAATGCGATATTCTCTTACGTCTGTCAAAATCATGACAACGAGAAGGCAAAAGAACTGATTGCCTTTAGCTGCTCCAAAGGACACTGTCATGTCTTGTCCAGACTATTCTTTGAGAGCCAGGTATTGCATCGAATCCATGGGCAATTGATGGTAAGATATTTGAGTATACTTGCGTATGTATCCTGGCATCAAATATTGTAGAATGTGGAACGTGTTTGTTGTATTGGTTGTATTGCAGACAGATTTAGTGCGAAAAACTATTTACGAAACAGATGTTGATTATCATCGGAAGAAAGTCGAACAGGCGTATGATGTGATGGAGCGATATTTGACGGACGGTCCGTATATGGCAGGATGTATGGTGAGTACACCGAAGTGGTCCGTAAAGTGGGCAAAAAGTTATTAGTGGTAAACTCAGACTTAGACTACTTCACCTAGCGAGTAGTAAATAAAACAAAAAATGTCCCTTAAATCCAACGTTGCCTATAATTTGGCAGCACTGCATTAGTTTCGTTTCGACAAACTGTTATGCTATAGCATTGCTTTTTTAAATCTCAAATTCGCTACCTGAACATGACGGAGCGACTATGGTTAGTACGAGTAATTGTTAGAAAGTCAATTACTTTTAAATTAAAATTTAATAACTATAGTTTTACCAATACATAGATTAGATTAGATTAGATTTGTGGGGGATGGGACAAGTCCAAGCACTCAGTCAGGAGACCATTGTACTAAACCTGGATAGATTTCAGTAGAAAAAATAGAGATAGGAAAGATAAAAAGTGGGTGGTAAGACGGATAAATTAGTTTGAGGTCACTCTTCCACAAATCTCTTGGATTCATTGATGAATCTTAAGCGATCCGGAAAAGGAAGAGTATGAACCTTATCCATACTCAGTATATCGCAACCCATTATCCTAAGCCTGATTCCGCCAAACGCTGGACAGCTAGAAAAAAAATGCTCTGCAGTATCGTCACCCTCAAGGTAGGATAGGCATAGCGGGCTGTCGGCGACCCCCATGGCAGCCATATGCTGACCACAGACGTTGTGCCCTGTGATTACACCTACCAGCACTCTCAGGTCCTTTCTGCTGAGTTTTAGGAGGAAGGTCGCTGTTTTCCTGTTTGGTTCTTTCACAAAGCACTTGGCTACTCTGCACGAGTTCAACCCAGACCAACGTCCTTTATGGGTAGACCTCATGAAGTCGTTAATTCATAGTTGAATTGATGCGGAATTGACACCTAGAAAGGGTTCAGGGCCTAGTCGCATACTTGCAGAGTCTTTATTAGCCAATTTATTAACGAAATCGTTCCCTGTAATACTACAATGTCCAGGTATCCCAATAAAACTAACTTTGTTGTGTTTTGCAACACTGTTCAGTTTTGTCTTACATTCACCGACTAACTTCAAAGAGCAGCGTGGGTTAGCAAAGGCTTACAAATTCCAATACGGTTGCCCCGCCACTTTTTCTCAATTAGCCAGTATGCCAGGTTTAAGATGGCATAGACTTCCGTAAAGAATACCATGGCCATCTGTCCTGTGGCATAGGAGTACTTAGTGTCTTCGTCTAAGTACCATCCAGATCCGATACCATCACTGGTTTTCGATCCGTCGGTGTAGAAAGTGTGCTGATATCCCGTTAATGGGTTCTCTGGACTTAACCATTGATCTCTCTCTCCGATTGCTCACGGCATCGAGCACCGCTCTGACAAATGGTGGTATATCTGACAGTGGTCAGTGCTTTCTTTATTTCCCCAGACTCCGTTTAACTTGAGCCTGTACGCCGCCTTCATCGCTTACTTTCGAATTTGAAAATCTAGAAGTTGCAAGTTCAGAAAGGCATCAAGGGCATCACCAGATGTACTCATGGCACCTGTGATACCCAAGCACACACTTCTCTGTAGCCTGTTTAGGGGTTTTACTCTGGAATTAAACATTGCAGCCTTCCACCATACTACAGAGGCATATATAAAAATGGGTGTAATCAGGGTGTTGTCCAACCAGTATATGTTCATACTATCGCCGGTCTTAGACCCCATGTCTTGCCAAAGGGTCTCTTACATTGCCAATACATACAAGTGTATTCGCTGTCAATTTGAATATTTAGCTTCGGGGGATAGGTTTATAAGTTCATAACTCTAAGTTCTGCGATGAAATATTTTAGAGATAGGTTAGCCAGGTTGCTTTTCTAAGACCAGAAACTCGTTGGCCCTAAGGCACATTATGATACCTGTATTTGATTCCCCATCTCCTAATTAGGATCCTTAAACAATTTAGATATTTTTAAGAGTGAGACATTTGCAAATTTCTCAGGTCTTCAACTCGCTGGAATCCTTTATAAGTACAAGCCTGCTCTGTCTTGCGACTTAAGCTTTTTCTTATATTCTTAATCTTTGAGGTTTACTTCGCATTTCCAGGACCTTCAGTGCAACCTGACTTTTACTGGAAACTCCAATCTGTTTCCCGCTCCATCTACTCTCGGTTATCCATTCGGCTACTGTCAGGACGGCAAAAATTTCCGTTTGAAAAATAATTGCCATTTCCCCCATAGCATAGTGATACTTATTACTATCGTTTAAGTACCATCCGGCTTCAGACCTTATTTCATTATTGGGCCCATCGGTAAAGAAAACATCCGACAAACCTCCCTGAATGCATTCTGGATTGGTCCATTGCTCACGCAATGGAAATCTGACATCAAATTTCCTTCCAAATGAAACTGTGGGTATCTATCAGGTCGTCTTTAGGTGCCAAAAACAGTGGATACTGCTCAGATAGCAACTTAAAGATTTCTCTGTGACCCGACTTTCTCTGTGACCCGACTCAGCAAATCAAGCATCGAGGTTGTACTTATGGCACCCGTATTGCATAAACGCACACTTCTTTGCAGCCTGTATAATTATCGGAGTGTGGACTTAACCATGCTTCGTCGCCACCAGACCACAGAGGCATAAGTAATGATTTGTAGCACTTGTTAGACCAATCATCTCTTGCTCCATAGGACCACAGCAGGTTTCAGACCCCAGGTTTTACCAAAGGCTCTGCGGCATTGCTGAAAAATCCTTAATGTGCGATTCACCTTCAGTGAAACGTGTGTCTCCCAAGTCAGCTTTGTTTTTTATTTAACTTCATCGGAAAGGCCAAGACTCAATAACATCTTCATTTCCACAACTCCTGCAGAAGTCATTCTGAGTTACACCCATTCTACTGGCTAGAGTGCCAATAGTGAGTGCAACTTCCCGTTAAAATACCTGTGAGGACGCTGGCAGTTGATCAATTGAATCCAAGCAGACATTTCGTCCTTTTAAGATTTAGTTTTGCCCAGGGCTTTTTTGAGACCTTAGAGTTAGTAGTCAGAGACCACTTTCTATTGGTTTCCGCGATTACGCTGAGGTCGTTCGCAGCCTTTCGATTTTCAAGCCTTTCCTTGCGCACTCATCCGCTCTTTCATTTCCCTCTACTCCAAAGTGGTTGTGGGCACAACAATGTGTGGTGTTGTGCTGCTGGATGAACGAGAGCGACCTCCTGCCCTCTTTAACACATTTTGAGTTGATGCGTACTGAGGCCAGTGCCTTGATCGCTGCTTGACTATCAACAAAATGGTAGGGTTTGACGGAGGTTAGTCCATTAGTCTTCTCGTTTTCGCTGCTTTGCCTATAGCATAGATTTCAGCTTGGTAGGCGCTACACTGGCTTGGGAGCCATTTAGGTATGACTGTTCCGAGTACATCAGTATAAATAGGGTGACCTCTATCAACTGATTTGACACTGGTCTGCCAATGTTGTTGTTGTTCTAGCAGCATAAACATTCCCCGTGCATATACGAGGAATGCTGCTGAAGTGACAGTCCTTGGCCGGATATAAATCCGGGTCGTTCCGGTTACGTAAAACCGACTGTCGTTGGAACGATGGTCTGCCAATCCTTTCTGTCGGGTATTCGTATTTTATAGTCTTTGTTCTTCAGATCGATCGTTTTCGATGCGTCTTGCAAGGGCTCTACAGATAGTGGAACTGATGCATGACCGTGCGTGTTTTCTTTTAGTATGCCTGCCGCTTTAATTTGGAAGCAGACATGGCCGCTATCCCTTTAACATATTTATGAATGGGCGGTATATGTAGGATCACTTCCAGCGTCGACTGCGGTGTCGTTGGACTATTAAGAGATTTTTAAGGCAAAATTGTGTCTGCACTGCCTCCACCACACGAAAGCTCCATAAGTGAAAATGGGTCTGATGGCCGTATTGTATGCCCAGTAGTTTATATACGGTTTCAGACCACATTTCTTGTCAAATGTCCTCTTGCAGATAAAGAGTAGTTTTCTTCATCCTTTCCTCGGTGTTTCTTTTTCAGGAGTCCAGAAGTATGCCAAGGTATTTGGCTTCGTTCGATAGGCTTAGTGTTCCTCCAACTATGGATGGTAACTGGAAACTCGGTATTTTATATCCTCTAGTGGACAGAACTAGTTCAGTTTTGGCTGGGTTAGACAATAAAGTATTGACAGACTTCTGGTAGTGCAAGGGTGTTTTTGGAAAAACATGGGCTTTCTCCTAGCAAGGTCCTATGGATCTACACTGCTATGATAAGATCTATTATCACCTATGCATCAGTGGTCTGGATGAGTAGACTCCCTCTCGTGGGAGTCAGGAGGACCTTATCGAGGCTACAACGCACTGTGGCCATCTGTTGCGTCGGAGCTTTTCCGACTACGTCAGGCCCGGCATCACGGCCCCTGTTCGGCGTTGGACAACACAGTAGAAAAGGATCCAACGATCCTCGCCATGCCCCTTGACTCCATGCCATCCAGAGTCGTGCTTAACAAGAGATACAGTGTGGTGCTGCCAGAGGCTCAACTGTGGTCAAACTTACCCGGCAAACACTGTTTTCGCATTTTCACTGATGGCTTCAGGACCGAGCGCGGCTCCGGGTCTGGAATCCATGTTCGTGGAATCCATCAGGACAAAACTGCACTTTGCTCTTGGAATGCACGCATCTGTGTTTCAAGCGGAGGTGTATGCTGACCAAGAAGCGATGATCTTTGTTGTGTAAAACAGATGGGCAGGCAGATCAATATGTGTCTGCAGCGAGAGCCAAGCTGCGCTCAAGGCCTTAGACAGCCCCCAACCACTTCATGGGTAGTCCAGTTCTGTAAACCCAGGCTGAACTATGTCGGTGGATATAATAGCCTGATGCTAACATAGGTCCCGGGCCACGTGGGTATCGCGGGAAACGAGATCTCTGACTCTTTAGCCAGGCTGGGCTCTGAGGCCAACTTTTTTGGCCTGGAGCCCGTTCTGCAACTCCCTTCTGCAGCCATCAAAGCCACGGTTAGCAAACGGGTTACTCTAACCCACAAACGAGCTGGACAAAACTGATGTTACACCTCTCATGTCCGACCGACTGTCGCAGTTCCTCCTGTCACTTTCTATGCGCAAAGCACATGGAAAAGGTGGGCATCTCAGACAGTGTACTCTGCCCAGTATGTGGAGAGAAGGATGAGACGGCGGATCACTTTCTGTGCCTCTGCCCCGACTTTGCTACTAAAATTTCTTCGTAGGTCGAGTAAATTTAAATAAAATTAAAAAGGGAATCCGAATACATTACAATAGATTTAATTGTGTCTGAGTGCTGTACTTGCTAGTCTGTCCCGACAAATAAAAATAAAAAAATTTCGTATAGTCCTGGGATCTTCAACCAGTGCAAAATATACTACAATTTAACCAAAATACATCCCATCAAATGGTATTGAAACTTCATCTCCTCTTTCTAGTTAACTGCTGCTGATATTTCATTTGTCGCTTGCCTTGGTGCCTTGGACATAGTCTTTCCCATTGACGCAGATCGCAATAGATGGGCTAAGTTGAACGACTGGTTCGGGCGCATGCGCGCACTGTCAGTACAAAAAATTAATATAAATGGAATTGAGAAGCAACGTCAGATAGTAGAATATTTTGCCAAATATCAATTCACATCAGGTCTAAGGCATTTCACGACTGGAGTACGCGAGTCGCTTAGTCCACAATTCCCTTTAAGGCACTTGCGTTGCAATATTGGTGTACAAACAACGGAGCCAGTAGACGAAGACACCTTAGAAGCAGATCTTGTTGTGATGAAGAGCGCAGGTGGTAATACAACAACAAATGATGTGTTATTAAAGGGAATTCCATACTACACGGGGTTCTTAATAGAAACAAACTCGCCGCCAGATGTGGCAGTTGAAAGTATAGAAAGTGACACTCCTCAAGATGCACCGTTACAAGCTTCCGCGACGCTACCTAAAGCGCAATTAGTAGACAATTACTTCGTGTCACAATCAATTGCCAATACTCCACTACAAGTTGAAAAATCGAGTGATTTGGCATACAAGGAGAAACCGCCAGTGCCGCCAAAGAAGAAAAGAGATATGGCAATTCTTATGACATCAATAGAATCAGTAAACCCGCAGGACGCGGACAATATGATAATCGATCAATCTTGCGCGTGTGAAGAGCCAGAAAGAGTCTATGAAGAGAAACTGAAAAATTCAAACAGCAAAGACAAATGCGGCGTTATTTCTAAAACAAGCAATTTGAGCCGTTTAGATGGTGGCATCGATCCCACAGTTGCTTCAGAAATGCCGCCAGAAAATGAGATTCCAGTACCACCTGTTAAAGCTTATCTACCAATACCAGTAAATAATTCAGCGGAAATAAGCAAAGATCCCAGAACAACTCCAGCCAAATCAACAACTGCGCCAGATTCATTGAAAACGAGCACCGAAAGCCAGGCCCAACCATCAAAAATACCTTTATTACCACCACGTTTGCTAATTAATTGTCCACAAGTGGCTTTGCAATATGCGCGCAGTTCGAATGCGCCTGCCGTAGCGGTGACTGCACCGCCACCGAGCCCCGAGAACTCCTCACAAGATGAACAAATCGACTTTGAATTTCCACAGCCACCATCTGAGGTGCTAATACAGCACCCATGCACACGTGGCAAAGTGGCGCGAGCACCGAAGCTGGCCGACACTAACAAAGTCAGTGCGGTGGGTAAACCTTTAATTGGTGTACAATCAGCATTAGGCAACTCGAAGTCCACAAAGGAATCGGTGGCAAGGATTATAGAAAAAAAACCGAGTATGTTAAAGTCTCCAAAAGCAAGAAAAGTAGTCGGCAGCGAGCCAAAAGAGCCCAAACTTGTTCGAAAAACGAATAAGGGTTTGTTGTTAGCTAGCGGCACGAGATCGACCTGTTCTAATTTCTCGCAATCATCACTGCAGAAGGATAAGGCCAAAAAAGTGCAGAAACCCTTGAATGAGTCAAATCCAATGCAAAAGTTGATTCCAGCCATGGCGAACAGTTCGCCTACAAAAGCTCAAGCCATGAAAAAACGGAAACTGGAAAGATGTTCAGGCGTAAAAATAGTTGAAAGTTTGGCTTCTACTAAGGATGCGGTTCAAAAAGCAAGCGGCCGCTGGCTTACCTGCAGTGCCACAAAGGTAATAAATGCAAAGGGTGCGGAAAAAAAGCGCAAAGCTGAAGGTGGTGGGCAATGGATTTCTGAAGAAAAAGAACCATCAACAGCAAAAGTTGTTGATACAAAGACGAAATTTTTGGACGCTAAATCAAAGGAGTCTACAGGTGCTGATGTGAAGTCTAAAACTGTTACTGAAAGTAAGGTAAACCATACAATTGAAGCGGCAAGTGCTAAACATCTGCGGCTTAGCACATCAACAGCAGAGAACACGAGTCTCAAAATCTTAGTGAAGACTGTTAAAAAAGATGTGAAGCCCGCAAATCTACGGTTGATCACGAAAAATAAATCGAAGATCTACCCCACTAAGTTTTTGGCGTTGAATCAAACGAGTTCCCACAAAAACCAGTCTAAGATGGAACTAGGAAAGAGGGCAGTCGCGAAAAATAAGAATAAATGCGGTTCGAGGGCAACTAGCGAAGAAATTCTAAGCAGCGCACAACCTCCATTGCTTGAAACCACTTGCGCCTCCTCGGTTCCAGAGCTCGAATGTGTTGAAGAACAGAGTACATTGGAGCAAAATAGGGAAACTGATACGTCTATGCTAATAAACGTCACACCAGCTACTGCCGCGGAAAAAACACTATCATCACCGCCAGTAAGCACAGATAGCTCCATATTGCCAGCGATAATTGAAACAGTAAATACCTACGAAACTGCAATAATGGCACGGACGAGCAGTTCAAAACACGTGAATTCCTTCACTGTCAAAGAAGCGCCAGTGACAGTAGAATTGGCTGCCAAGGCACCACCGACACTGACAGTTAATAATATTATACAAATATCACCGCCACAGCCTCCTCCACTTCCGCCACCGCCTGTGCCTTTCCATTACAAACAAAAACAACCAACAGCGCCGCCAAACATATCAACAAACGACGCCCTACCCCAGGCGGGTACTGTCGCAAAGGTGCTGCAGTCTTTAAGCACAGTGGGCACGGAAGAAGTGAATTCCATTTGCAGTACGACTAAATCCGTCAAGAATGCTGGACTTAAGATGAAAAATGTAGGAGAGGCAACAATACCCAAGATGAAGAATGCAGCGCACAAAGAAAATATTACCCGCAACATCGAGGAAACAGTTGTTGCGCGACCGTTGGCTGAAATACTGACGGCGATAGCACAGCTTAAGAATAGGAAGATGGTAGAGCGCACAAATCCAACTGAATTGATAAACGAAACTCAGCAATCGTTCACAAAAACAAAAGATTTGTCAGATAAGCGGGGAAACATGGCGCAAGCGGCAGGGGAGCAGGCAAAAGCAACCATTACGAAGGAAACGATAGATACAGTCGAGCTGGATTGCAAAGCAACAGCGGTGGCAGCGTTAGACGAGTTCAATAAACCAGCAGGGGAAAAGCTGGTGCGCCTGGAAGAGGATAAAAAGTTAGCTGAAATAGAGACTGAGCACATTTCAAGAGCTGATACTCAGTCACCGTTGATAGAAGTAGAGCCGACCGAAGTATTGGACGTGAGAGCTGAGTCCATCCCAGTATTAGAGCCAGCAAAGAGAGTCCCAAATTCGTTCATATCAGAGACGCATGTATTGAAAAAGTCCCCAATGTTCGACGCTTGCCCCACCAATACCACCACAAATTTATCTGAAAGTGCACCTAAATCAACACAAGCAGCCCACAATAGTCCAGCTAAATCAACACAGATTAACCGCAATATTACACAGAGAAACTTGGTAAGTGGAGGCAGTGTGACTTTGCCACCAACACCACTACCAACGCAACCAAATATAATAAGTACTGGGTATGCACGCGCCGAGACGTATACCGTTGCACCATTGTTTGCCCGCACAGGACATGCGCTCGGCAATATTATTGCACCCAATCTACGCAGACACTCGACTGGACCATGTTCTCATGGGCCTTCAGGAAATGTGCCCATGCCACCAGAGCAGCTAATACCTGTTGAACGCAAATGTTTTGTACCTCCACCGCCACCAATGCCACGACCATTGTTCCAGTCATCGACAAAAATGGCAGCAACGACGCATAAGTCGAGACCACATCTTAAATCTGGATTTGTGATGTCAGTCCGTGTGCTTAGTCCGCGCATACGTGAGGATAGACCCTATCCGACAACGCATGGAAGTCGTAGCCAGCGTGGGGATGAGCGAAAATCAAAGGCAGGGGACGAGTTATGTGATTAGCGGCGTGGAGGTTCTAATAGTATTGCTGATAATAACACATTTTTATGTACTCACAAACATAAATTTAGTAAAAAAAAGATATTAAACATTTGCTTTACAGTTTTTTACTTTAGTTTTTGTTTATTGATGGCAAAAGTTTATGGCGATGATTGTCTATCTCGTGCCAGAGTTCATGCGTGGCTTACACGTTTCAGAGATAGTTGTGAGGACATAAATGACAATGAAAAATCAATCATCAAAGCCTAAAATGAGTAATCACCGAAAGTTCCATTGAAATTGTTCGTAAATTTACCAAAAAGAAACCGAAGTCATCGTTGAAATTCATGGAATAGGCGTTGAATATCTCCATAACATCGATTTATCGCATTTTAACTGATCACTTGGGTTTACGAAAGATCTGTGCACGTTTCATTCCGCACAAGTTAACTGAGGACCAAAAATTGCTCAGAATTCAACATTCGAAAGACCTTATTAAAGAGGCGAGAAAAGACTAGAACTTCCTTTACAACATTGTAACTGGTGATGAAACGTGGTGTTTCCAGGTTAGGTTAGGTTAGGTTATGTGAGTTAGGTTGTGATACCACTGTGCGACATGGGAGCCTTGTTTATTTATTTTCATGAAACCATTTTGAGGCTCTTATGAAGCACAGGATTGGCCTAATCCCCGCGCCAGATAGTTGTGTAAGAGAGTTGAAAAAGTGCTTACCTAGACAACCTGCTCTGATTTTAGCTAAGGCTGGATAATTGCAAAGGAAGTGCTCAACTGTTTCTTCCTCTTCCTCAGCTCCACAACTTCTACAATATTCATGCGAGAATACTCCTAGTCTCAATGAAGGCCTGCAAAATAACCAGTGGCCGGTAACACAAGTCACGACCTTCGAGATATCTTCTCTTGAGAGGCTAAGCAATTCCTTTGCCCTTTTCTTGCTTATTTGCGGCCATAGTAGCCTAGCTGTTACGCATGTATCTTCATCTTCCCATGACCTATTGACCTCTTGTGTAATGTTTTTTATTATTAATTTATTCGTGGCCAAAGGTATTCTAATGGTATTTTTATCACGGAACTGTTGTAGAGCAGTACCTTTCCTAGCTAATTCATCAGCTCTACAGTTTCTCTCAATATCTCTGTGTCCCGGAATCCAAATAAGCAGGTGCCGACCCCCGTCCCCTGAAAGAGGTTGAGGTAAAATGGGGATTGCTCGCCCTAAGCGGAGTTGATCCCTGGTGTTGATCTCTTGGATACCGGTTTTCCCAAGCCTCCTCGTCCGCCGCTGCCTCTTGCAGTACTCGTGCTAGGACCAGCCCTATCACTCAAGCCCCCTCTATCTCCTATTAATGGCGATCTGACCACTACCTTGCTCGCAGCCGTGGCAGCAGTCGGATTCACCTTCGTCGGTTTTTTGGGAGGACCGTCCTCCTTGTTAGATATATATTTCCTTGATATCATCTCCGCTTTGGTCCCACGAGTGTTGGACATGGGGAGTCCGTCTGCACAGAGGTTCGTGTGCACAGGTACGGCTAGATAGAACCGGAGGTCGCCAGGTCTCCGCAGCATTCCGTTCGCGACTGGGCTATTTTTGATCTGGGTTCCTACCCAGGCTAAACCTCGGCACGGGTCGTATTACACTTTGTTCCAACCCAGAGTTTTTTCAAGAGGTTTGCTATTCCGGTTGGTAGAATTGGTCATTGTTCAAAGAGGCAGTCCGAACCATAGGAATGGAGTGAACTCGCTCAATACTGGAATGTATCCATCCAATGATAAGGCCTGATTAATGATTCGACTAAGCCCCCGCATCACGGCAAGGTGCCTACCTCGCGCAGGGTGTTTCCAACATGAACCTGAAACTAAATGTCAAAGAGCCGAATGGAAGACCCCAGACACACACAAAAATTCGCGTTCGAAGTCAGAAGTCAAGTCAATGCTCATTTGTTTTTACGATTCCAAGGGAATAGCCCACAAGGAGTTCGTGCCAAAGGACCAAACCATCAAAGCAATTTTCTATCTTGGCGTTTTGAAGCGTTTGTTGCATCGCATTCGTCGAATTCACCCTGAAAATCGCGAAGGAGGAAGCTGGCGCTTATTGCATGATAATGCACCATCACTCACCGTATTCACCTTATCTGACTCCCTGTGGCTTTAAAGTATTCGGAAAATTGCATTTGGCCATGAAAAGAAAACGTTTTGCGTCCGTAGAGGCCATCCAAAAGGCTTGTACCGACATCTTGAAGGACATTCCGGTCAATGACCTAAGACACTCTTTCGAAAAGCTTTTAGATCGCGGAAAACAGTGTATCGAAGCCAAAGGGGACTATTTTGAATAAATAAACTCGAACTTATCAGAACAAAGCTCCTGTCGTTTCTATTTTAGCTCAGTCTTGTATATTTTGGACTTCCCCTTGTATTACCTCATTGGAGGGCGTTCAAGTTTATCAATCCGCAACAAATTTCTTATTTACAAACGAAACCCAAAATCGGTGTGGACTTTCGGTATTCGATTATGGGGTATACAATGAAGGAGGAATATCGACCTTCATCGTTATCTTGGATTAGCAACTGTGACTGAAGTAACGAAGCAATTTGTCTTACGAACAGTGACTAAAAATCAAACCGACGATGCAGCATCCAGCTTACTTCGACTGAATTCTTCTCAAAGACATTTAAAACGTACAGCGGTAACAGACCTTATGAAGAGCGAGTAGCGATTATATTGCGAAAAGCTTCTTAAAAGTTGAATTATCAAATAATGATTTCTTATTAGTATGCTTTTATCTGCAATCTCTTTTATATTCCAGTCTTTTTGCTTAGTGGGCAGTATTATCTCGGAGTTAGGTGGCTCGAGCGAACACATGAAAAACCGCATTAGGAAAGTTCTAGCAATATTTAACAACGCACAGAGCTGAGGATCTTCGATACTAATGTTAAATCATCTACTCGATGCCTGTGCAACGTGGAATGCAAGAGCGGCCGAAATAAACGCGCTGCAAGTTTTCGGTGATCGATGCCTTCGCAAAATCCTGAAAATCTACTAGCCAGGCACCATTTCAAATGCTAAGTTGGGAAAAACTACTCAATAAACTTCAATATTCCTTGAAATTTGCAGAAGTAAATGGGGTTGGATTGGCCACGTCCTTCGCAGACAATGTGATGACTTAACAAAAACCGTTATAGAGTGGTATCTCCAAGTCAGCCGTAGACTGAACGCCATCGAATACTTGGAGACTATTGTTAGATTTGGAAATGCGCGCCGTGAATACAACCTGGAAGAGAACAGAGAAGAGAGAGACTGGCGCAGAACAGATCTGAATGGAAGGAATTTGTTGTGGCCCTATTATATAATAATTCTTGGCCCATGTGACCCATGAAAGGACGACGCTACGCTACGATTGGCGAGATAAAGACGGAATCGGAGGAGGAGCTGAACAAGATAAAAAAAATGATTTTTTGAAGTGCTTCCAAGATTGGAAAAAACGTTGGCGCAGGAGCTTAATATCTCATGGGGATAACTTTGAAGGGGACTAAACAGATATTAATGAATAAATAAATAATTTTTGAAAAAATACAAAATTCGCGATATTTTCTATATATTTCAAACTTCGTATATCCAACGTTTAATAAAAAAAATGCAGTGTAATAGCTTATCAAATTTGTTTTCAATAAAGTGTAAGTTTGAAGTTGGTAAAAAATCTGTTTGATTTTATACATACATTGTTGCCGACTTAAGCAACCCGTAAAAATTTACGAAATAGAGCAACTCTGTGCGAAATTATGACTTGTCACTATAACTAAGCTTTGCTCTTTTATATCGCTCATTTCATTTTTATCGGTGCTCGCGGACACATATAAGGCCTAATTGAAAGAAATAAAGAATAAGAGAGGAAAACTAAGGTAAAGAAAAACTGAAATGTAATTAAACTAAGAATTGTAAAAAAATATGTTAAAACTAAAAGAATAAAATAAATAAATACCTTTACAGGTTTTTTAAAGCATCAATCAAAGAAGCTATTAAAAATTAGAATCCTCTTTTCTTTACAACAAAATCTTTAAAAAACCTTATTAAATGATGGCGGAATTAAACGGTGCTCCAGCAACGCTAAACACAATGGCTGAAGAAGTTGTAGTGCAAAATGATTGTGAGTATAACGTCACTAGTCCTGCACCGCCTGCAGATCAAAATTTACAAATAAATCTAGATGGCGACGGTGGCAGTCTCAGCGCACCACAAGAATTGCTAATCCATAGCAGAAAAAAACAGCTCCGTTTACAGCAACTAGAAGAGACCATGCGTTTAAGAGAAGAGTATTTACGGGAAAAATTTCGCATTTTAAACGCAGAAGATGCAGACGAGGAAATAGAAGGTTCATGTGTTATTGGCCCCACCAAAATGTGTGGAACTAATGTGAGCGGTAACACAGCATTTTCGCCTACTCCAGTGCAGCCTGTACAAAATAACAGAACCAACATATGTCCAGCGCGTGAGGTACCGGTACATACGGTTATGCAGTCACCACGTCAGCCGTCGACGCGGACTGCGGCAGAGCGTAGTCAGGCCTTACATGTAGACTGCAACGGTAATTCGCCAAACATATTTACAACGTTCACAGCACCAACAAGTACAGCACGTTCGCCAAATCAGGTATTCGCAAGTCAATCAGCCGAAACCTGTAATTTGACGACTTCGCAGTTTGCAGCGCGGCAATGCGTGCCAAAAGACTTGCCGGTATTTAGCGGTGACCCCCAAGAGTGGCATATTTTTGTTAGTGCATATGAACAGAGCACACAAATGGCTGGTTACTCTCATCATGAGAATTTAGTTCGCCTTCAAAAGTGTCTACGTGGTAAGGCTAGGGAGGTCGTGCGCAATTTACTGGTATTACCGGAGATGGTACCTGATATTATAAATACGCTCAGAATGTATTTTGGACGTCCTGAGCAAATACTTAGAGTACTTATTGATAGGGCGCGTCAATTACCATCGCCTAAGGGTAAACTTGATCTACTCATCGACTTTGCATTTGCTATCAAGAATATAGTAGCAATAATTCATGCAAGCAAACTAAGCGGTTACCTCAACAGCCCATTACTATTGCAGGAATTCGTTGAGAAGCTCTCTCAGGAGTCAAAACTTAACTGGGCAATTTATTCAACTGGCATGAATAACCCTTACTTGGAAGATTTTTCTACCTGGTTGTCCACATTGGCTGAAGCAGCTTGCCGTGTTACGAATCCGGCATCACTCTCAGAGAAACTTAACAAGCGTGAAGCTCATTTGCACACGCATAAATCTGATGCCGTTTTAAAACAATACGAAGAAGCAAAATCTATGCCCAGATGCGCAGTATGTAATAACCCGCATAAGGTTCCTCAGTGTGACCGGTTTAAAGCACTCACTATGAATGAGAGATGGGACTTTGTTAAGAGGAAAAATCTATGCCGCCAGTGTTTGGGAACACACTCTCGCCGCTGCTGGAGTAACAAGTCGTGTGGGGTGGATAGCTGCACAATACGTCACCACAGGCTCCTTCATTCTGATGTTAACAAAAATAGTGAAGTTTCAACGATGCTGAATAACCACCGTTCGATTTCCAGCAACAACACCACATATTTTCGAATCTTACCGATAGTTTTGTATGGAAGAAATAAAACAATATCCACATACGCGTTTATGGATGATGGATCTACACTAACACTTATAGATCAAACACTTGCAGATGAATTGGGTGAGGCTGGCGTTCCCGATCCTCTATGCATTCACTGGACTGGAGATATAAACCGATATGAAGCTGATTCGCAACGGCTCGATTTACGAATTTCAGGTAATATTCAAGGTGCGAAAATATATCCACTCCGAGGTGTTTACACGGTTAGTAGCTTAAATATGTCATCATCAACATTGATTGCTGACCAATTGAAAACAAAATATGCACATTTAAAAGGCATTCCCTTGCCAAACTTTATTGACATAGTTCCTAAGCTAATTATTGGTGTAAATAACCCCAATTTGATAATGGCACAGAAGATACGTGAAGGTGGATGGCAAGATCCCGTAGGGGCGAAAACCAGATTAGGGTGGACAATTTTTGGTGGCGGTAATAATCAGAGTAAAGGTAACGGATTAAACTTACATAAATGCGACTGCGAGAGCGATAACAACTTGCATGAACTCGTAAAGTCTTTCATGTTGAATGAAAATATTGGAATTTCAGTGCCAAAGGTAAATCCAGTTTCAATGGAAGATCAACGAGCCATAGAAATTTTGGGTAACTGCGAGTTGCATGAGGGTCAGTACACCGCGAGCTTGCTGTGGTCAAATGATAATGTACGATTGCCAGACAGCTTGCCAACAGCTCTTAGTCGCTTTAAGTGTCTGGAACGTAAGTTATCTAGCAATCCTGAACTACAACGCAATATGCAGGAACAAATTGACAACTTAGTTAAGAAAAATTATGCGACCAAGTTACCGAACGAAGCTATAAATGACCGTGGTGACAAAATTTGGTATTTGCCGGTTTTTATTGTCCGCAATCCGCACAAGCCAAATAAAATTCGACTTGTGTGGGATGCAGCCGCAAAATCTAGAGATGTATCCCTAAACAATTTCTTACTGAAAGGGCCAGATATGTTAACTCCACTAGTAAATATATTATTCAACTTTCGAATGGGTAGAATCGCAATATGCGGTGATATCGAAGAAATGTTCCACCGCATTAAGTTACGACACCCAGACGCAGATGCTCAGCGTTTTCTCTGGCGTACTAACATGAATGATCCGATAAACGTTTACAGGCTCAACGTTTTAAGTTTTGGTGCTTCTTGTTCTCCATGTATAGCGCATTACGTGCGAAATCTAAATGCTTCGGTACACGCTGCTCAAAATTCTCAGGTAGCGTGTGCAATAAAGAATCACCATTACGTCGATGATTTTATTGATTCGGCTCGAACCGTCGACGAAGCTATCAAATTGGCAAAAAATGTTCGAGATGTTCACTCTAAATGTGGTTTCAACATGCGTAATTGGTCAAGCAATTCGCCAGATGTTTTAGCAGCGCTTAATGGAGATGGGGAGCCACAACTTAAATCATTTGACTGCAGTAAGGATGTCATAAATTTCGAAAAAATACTTGGTATGTACTGGGAACCAAAATCCGATACATTCAGCTACGTGCTCAAATTTGTTCGGCTTAAGCGCAATGTATTCGCGGACAGGGTCGTCCCTACAAAGAGAGAAGTATTGCAAGTGCTCATGTCAGTTTTCGATCCGCTGGGACTAGTAGCTTGCTTAACTTCGTATCTAAAGATTCTTATTCAAGATATCTGGCGAAGTGGAATAGACTGGGATCAACCGTTAAATTATGAACTTTCATTGAAATGGAAAACTTGGATTGAATACATTCCCGTTATTACTAGCGTGTCGGTACCGCGTTGCTACTCTCCACTCCTTTACGAGGATGACTGTAAAGTACAACTGCATACGTTCGTAGACGCAAGTGAAAATGCATACGCAGCCGTATCATATTTTCGTATTGAAGCTGGAGGTCACGTCGTCAGTAGGTTGGTGGCAGCTAAAGCAAAGGTCGCACCGTTGCGCCCGCTCTCAATACCACGACTGGAACTACAGGCTGCGGTAATTGGTGCACGTTTAACAAACATGGTTGAGGAAGCACATCATATAAAATTTGAGAAACGTTGCATCTGGAGCGACTCAAAAACCGTTCTAAAGTGGCTTCATGGTGATCCGCGTAAATTTCAACAATTTGTAATGTTTCGTATCGCTGAAATCCAAGAAGCAACTGCTATCAGTGAATGGCGTTGGATACCAACAAAAATGAATGTCGCTGATATTGCTACGAAAACGAGGCCTTGCATTGAGGTAGCTCATCAGTGGATAAATGGTCCCGCTTTCCTTACTTTACCTACTAAAGAGTGGCCGGAACAAGAAGATCTGGGTACGGTGAACCCTAGCGAATTTCGAACTAAGCTTCTAATTCACAACGTGCGAAAGGTAAATATCAACTTTGAATATTTTTCGAATTGGCTTCGACTATATAGAGCTATAGCAAACTGTGTGCTTTACATCGAAAAACTTAAACAACGGCTCCAAATCACATCGGAAGGCAGTCATCTAACCGCATGTCATTTTCGGCGTGCAAAACTGTTTATTTTTAAGACAATCCAAATGGAACATTTTGACGACTGGTCATTGCTTAAAGTTGGTAAGCCTGTATGTAAAACTGGTCCGCTACGAAACCTGCAAGTTTATATGGACGACGAGCATCTCATTCGCGTGAAAAATAGGGCAACATATTTTCAGTCATGCGACCAGCCTCAACGTGATTTCATTGTTCTACCACCTGGTCATCGAGTAACCTATCTTATAGTAGATCACTATCATCAACGCTTTTACCATATTCAGCACGAGACAGCCTTGAATGAGGTAAGACAATTGTTTTTTATACCAAAACTGCGATCGTTATTTAAAGCTGTGAGGCGAAATTGCCAAGTATGTAAAATCGCGAACGCCGCTCCGCAAGCTCCACAAATGGCGCAATTACCCACAGCCCGGCTTGCCGCATATTCTCGTCCCTTTACATATGTTGGAATCGATTATTTTGGGCCGATCTTAGTTACTGAAAACCGCAAGGCGAAGAAGAGGTGGGGAGTATTGCTGACCTGCCTGACAATAAGAGCTATACACATAGAAATAGCCCATTCTCTAAGTACTGACTCCTGTCTAATGTGCTTGCGAAATTTCATTGCTCGCCGTGGCTGCCCTGTTGAAATATATAGCGATAACGGTACGAATTTTCGCGGGGCAGATAGCTTTTTAAAAGACGAGCTGCTTAAACTGAATGCTTCTATCGTAGAACGTGAACTTGCTCACAAAGGTATCGCCTGGAAGTTTAATCCACCAGCTGCACCTCACATGGGTGGAGCATGGGAACGCCTAATAAGAACAACAAAGGCAGTGCTGCATAAGATTTCGCCGTCGCAGAGATTCTCTGATGAAAGTTTACGTTCGGCTTTGCTGGAGGTGGAGATGATCATTAATTCTCGACCGCTGACATATCTATCGCTCGACTATGAAGACCAGGAACCGATTACCCCAAACCATTTTTTATTGGGCAGTTCAAATGGAGCCAAGCCGTTTTGTAAACCTGAAGAAATTAGCTTAAAAATGAATTTACGTCAAAGCGAGATGTTTGCGAATTTATTCTGGCGTCGATGGGTACGTGAAATGATTCCATCACTTACACGTCGCAGTAAATGGTTTGAAAAAGTGAAACCCATAAGCGAGGGTGACATCGTATTGATTGTCGATGAAAACGCAGAAAGGAACACTTGGCTAAAAGGTATAGTCGTCGAAACAACGATGGCAAAAGATGGACAAGTAAGGCGTGCTAAAGTAAAAACGAGGCAAGGTGTTTTAGAACGACCAGCAGTAAAGCTTGCAGTGCTCGACATCGGCAAAGACAAGGCAAGCTCCGAAGATTCGTCCGCTTACCGGGGGGACATTGTTGCCGACTTAAGCAACCCGTAAAAATTTACGAAATAGAGCAACTCTGTGCGAAATTATGACTTGTCACTATAACTAAGCTTTGCTCTTTTATATCGCTCATTTCATTTTTATCGGTGCTCGCGGACACATATAAGGCCTAATTGAAAGAAATAAAGAATAAGAGAGGAAAACTAAGGTAAAGAAAAACTGAAATATAATTAAACTAAGAATTGTAAAAAAATATGTTAAAACTAAAAGAATAAAATAAATAAATACCTTTACAGGTTTTTTAAAGCATCAATCAAAGAAGCTATTAAAAATTAGAATCCTCTTTTCTTTACAACATACATATTTTTTCTTGACTGTGTTGCGCGTTTTCTATATAATAAAAAAAGGTAATGCACGAAATTGTTTTCCGACTTTCGCCTTCCTGTGCCATTTCCAAAATGCGCCGTATTGGCCTCGGTATTGGCAAAGCTAATGATGAGCCACTGAAAAATGAATAAATTTCTGTACTTTATCAACTGTCTTCTGCTTTATTCTTTTAACACTTTGCAGTGGCGATACCGTTGTGATATGCGATATGAGATTCTAGGGTTCTAAACACATTTCCCAATTTTTATGACAGAAATTTAACAACATTTATTGATGTGGATAGCAAAATGTTTTGCAAAGGACATGCACATCCTTATCCCGTTTGAAAATATCTTCATTTGACATTCAAACTCTTCACATTACATATTCAATGGCAACCCACGCCTCCTCTCAGGTTGCGCTCGATGATGTCAACCCCTGCTTTGCATACACGTTTTCAGTAGCACTTCATCGTATTAACGGTTTGTCAAAATCATTGAATCGACATGTGTATATACGTGCGTACATTATTTATGTGTGTATGTAGATATAAGGGTGGGCCTCACAATGATAAACGCTTTTTGGAAAATGTATAACATTGCCATTTTGATAAGCTCAAAAAAAAAAAAAAAATTATCGCAACTTTTTGAAATTTGATAGCATGACTTCAAGTGTTGCTAGCTAATTTTAAGGTTTCTTATTCAAATACATTGCAGGCAAATAAATAATTAATCCTAATAATACGCAAACTTTTTATCTTCAGTAACTCAATAAATTTTAGAACAACTATAAGGAACCGGGTACACGAGAAACTTTGGAGCATCTCCTATGCGACTGTCCGGCTCTCTCGGCTATAGAGAGCTAGGCTATGCTATCGGGTGCTCTCAGTTTTGAAAAGCTAGAATGTATCCCTGAGCAGGAGTGTGAGTCGAGTGTTGCTGCACAGAGGCGTGTGCGTAGTTTGGCTGCAACAAGGTAATCCGAGTCGATGTTGGGTCCACGGATCGTACGTACATCTAAAACACTGGAAGCGTGTCACAACATGATCGATTTGGTTTCGCGTTTTCTGATCAGGAGACAGCCACGTTGCTTGGTGTATTTTCTTATGCTGGTATCTGGTGCTGCAGACTGCCATGTTTCGGGCTCCGGCGAAGTCGATCAGCCTTTGTCCGTTACCGGCTGTTTCGTTGAGTAGGCTGAATTTTCCCTCCTTGCCCACCCTGGCGTTGAAGTCGTCAAGCACAACTTTACTTTCCACTAGTAGCTCAATTTATTTGGTACATCGCGCGATTTTTTAGTTTAAATTTTCATTATTCATGAAAATATTGTTTTATCGAAGGCCAAAAGTCAACTTCACTCATCCTAAAAACCAGAAAAGTTCTCCCTTAGTTCAGTTTACGATTTTTTCCTGTGAAAAGGCTCTTGCTCTTTACTTACATATACCTTAAAATTTTAGCATTTAGGCAGATTTTTTTTAATTATAATAGGTAAAAAAAGTATGCGGCCGCCGTAGCCGAATGGGTTGGTGCGTGACTACCAGTCGAGAGAGCCTAGGTCCGGACATGAAATAGCAAAATTATAGAACAAGGTTTTTCTAATAGCGGTCGCCCTTCGGTAGCCCATGGCAAATCTCCGAGTTTACTTCCGCCATTAAAATGTCAGGAGTCAGCTTAAAACTGTAGGTCTTTCCATTTGAGGAACAAATAAAGGAGGAGGAGGAGCTTGGCCAAACACCTTACAGAAGTGTAAGTGCCAATCATTTATTTCATTTATTTAATAAAAAAGGTATATTTTGAACCTTATGAAAAAAGTACAGAATAGAGCGACTCTTCATCTCTGAAAAAATTTAAAAAGTTGGCGTGGCTCGTCCACGTGGGAGTGTTGGCGTCCGTTAGCCTTCGCGAAATGAACATGCTCAGGATCATAAGCCCTCCATCCAAAGACTTTTTCTTTTTTCTTTCTCTTTCTTTTCTTTCTCTTATCGCAGTATTAAGGGCGGATATTCCCTGCCGATTTCATAACGATTTATTTTTTATTTAAAAAAATAATAATATATAAAAATTGTTTCTGGTTGATTGAGTTTTTTTGTGTTTGTTTTGTTTTATTCTTTTCTCATTATCGTTCCTCTAACAGTTCGTCCCGCAGGTTAATTTATAAAAAGTACTATAAATCAAAGGGACGAAAAGCTAACCCACTTTATAAATTGAATAAAATAAGTGGGTGCTCCTTAAAAATATTTTATGCAAATTTTTTAGGACCACCTTATTTCTTTTTATTTGATTATTTCCATGCACTATAATTATAAATTATTGTATTACGCGCCTATTGCCTAGTAACAGGAAAATCACTCGAGGACCACCCTAATGCACAAGTATATGTATGCATATTTGTACATACGCACGCAAATGAATAAACGATGTGCGAGAAACACATAAAAGCTGATAACAAAAGCTTTGAAAATATGTACATACTTACATACAATACATATACGTATTTCTGAGCAAAACACAACGAACACAAAACAAACATAATTCAGGATTGAATTGCATTTGTGGACTGATGTGAGCGATTGTAATTCAGATGTTGGTAAAATCATCAATACGAAACCGGATGCTCGAATTCATGCGAGACAAATATTTACCAGTAAAAGCAGGCAACATTATGACAGATGCCTTTGGGGACCACAAACACATACACATCCTATAAAAGGAAACATGCTTATATATGCACATACATACATACATACATACATATGCGCATAATTTCATGTATCTGTGTTTAGTAGAAGGTCAAACAAAGAGAGGACAAGTGTCATTAGCAGTAAAACAAAAGGAAAAAAGTACTGTAAATAATATGAGAGCGGGCGGAGAGCAAAGAAGCGCCCAGCAACAATGAAACAAAAACCTAAACCAAATGACTACACAAACAACTGGAAGGGGAATAATATCCTGTTAAGGTAATGGGTTGCGTATAAAACGTGTACCTACAGAAGTGTGATGGTTGGGTATTAAGCATAAATCATTTGAGTTTAGGTTTATTTCTGCATGAGTAATAGTTTGTACAGGTATTAGAGATACCAATTTCGGAATACCGATATTTTTTCGAGATAAACCAAGCTATTTTCGGGATCCTGAAAAATTTTAAATATCGTATAGAAAGAAGTATAAAATTGTTTTACATATTTTGGTTGCAATAAAAGTTTTCAAATTTTAAGGAACAGGTTTTAATTCATTTATACAATATAATATGGTGTAAGTACATGAATTGACAGCTTCATCATTAATATTTAAAAATAAATCAACTAATTCAGTCGTACCGAGCAAGCTTTTGAAGCTTACAACTTTTTACAAATCAAATATTCTATCTCCCTTTTACTAATAGCAATTTCTTATATGTAACTGAGCAATATATCTACTATGCTCTAAAGGCAAGGCAACTAATCATTTTTATTCTTACACTGGAATAACTGCTGCCAACTAAACTCCTCACTGTTGTTATCACAAACTTCTCAGCACTAATGGCCGAAACTACTCATTTCTCTTATCACAAACTCATCAGCATAAATGACCTAACTACTAATTTCTCACGCACACGTTCACACATATACGAGTAGTTTACGCATAGTTCGTGGATTTCAAAGCGGCCTTCGACAGGGTGCCCAGGAAACCATTAATTTATGAACTCTGACAGACGGGAATATTGAACAAAATAACAAATCTGATCGAAACTAAATATTTGTATACGAGAACAGCAGTTTTAAGTCGACTCCAAATGGCACATATATTGTTATGAGGAGCTTTTTCATGCCAGAAATCCACTCGGAGATTTGTCACTGCCTGCCGAGGGGCTACCGCGACCGCTATTAGATATTAGAGCGGGTCAATTTATTCATAAAATATATAATCGAGTTGGTTTCGGCGACTGAAGTAATCTAGAGGCAATTCTTAACAAAAAGTTTTCTAGTGAAGCCAAACTCTAAAATGGATTTCGAGCCTCCTTATTTTTAATTTCAGTTATTAGTCCCAATCAATTTTTGAAGTGAAACTTCTTAGGCGTCGATGGACGAGCGAGAATGGAGAATAAAATTTCAAGGCCATGTAATGTTTTGGGCATTTTCGTTCCGCGAGAGAAAGAAGGTATAACGTAGAGGAAAAGGAGAGAGGGATCTATTCCTTATATATATCTTAGATCAGTGCTGTCCAGAATGAAAAATGTGAGTGTATAAGTGAGAACGAGAGAATGGGAGCAGCCCAGTAGGAAATTGAAACCAAAATTGTCTAAAATTTGTATATTTTTGTGGGAGGAATCGAAATGCCTTTTGATATTACATCTATAGCCTCCTTTGAACGACTTGTAACATAAAAGGCATTGCAAGTCGCCAAAGGCAATTTCTAGCATAAAAAAGTTCTCACAGGGCATTGTATTCCATACACTAAGCGTCGCGGACAAACTTGGTGTTTATTCGTTGCTGGTTTGCTAACGACTGAACGATGGAGAGTAAGAATACGTCTGATCAATTGATCTATGGGATGGACAGCACTGTCTTAGATACACTTTAGGCTATTTTTCTTGAGTTTTGCCTTGTGGTTGCTAATTTCTAGTGAGAAATAACACTGCCTATTTTTTGGCGCTTGTTTGTTGGTGCAAACTTGTAAGAAATATATTTTTGGTGCCTACTTTTTTGCGTTATATTTCCTTGGTGCCTACTGTTTGGGGGGGTTTTTTGTTCCCAATTTTTTTGGCGTTTTTTTTTGGTGCCTACTTTTTGACGCTTATTTCCGTTTCCTGGCTAGTGTGCGTACTGTAAAGAGCTTTCCATTCCGGCGACGGATTTATTGATATTGCCTTGCGGTAATTTGTGCCGTTGCTGCGGTCCTGGAATGGCTGCGTTTGTGCGGGTGATAAACGCTTGGAGTAGTGCGCGTTGTTGCCACGGTTTGTGTCCGGCTTTTACCTACACCGGTCAACCCTTTTCCCTTTTTTGTAAATTTTGTTTATTTGTATTCTCTGCAAATGTTGTGAATTTATTTAGATATATATGCTTTCTCT
Organism: Anastrepha ludens; assembly: GCF_028408465.1. Taxonomy (NCBI): domain Eukaryota; kingdom Metazoa; phylum Arthropoda; class Insecta; order Diptera; family Tephritidae; genus Anastrepha; species Anastrepha ludens. Next base: position 7,687,473 of record NC_071502.1, read on the forward strand.
CTCTCTCTCTTTCTCTCTCTCTCTCTTTCTCTCTCGGGACTCTCCCTCTTTCTTTGTCTGCCTTGAAAGTTTCACTTCTGTTATGTGTACTACGCTGAACGCACTTTTTTTCTGCGATTTAATTTTCGAAATATTTTTTTTTTTACTTTGTTAAATTTGTTTAGAAGAAAGTGTATATATATGTTTTTCGGGGACTTGGAATTGAATTTTTGATGTTTATTTTAAAGAAAACTCCTATTTTTTATATGAAATCCGATACTTTTAAAATTATTAATTTTTTTTTAATTTTGCTAAATTCTAGCCGAAACATGATGTATTAATGCTATGTTTTTATTTTTGTAAAATAAAGCAATTGACTAGAAAATAAAAATTATTGAAAATCGTCATTTTTTCGGGCCTCTGATTACCCCTAACCCCTTAATGAAAAATTTCAGGTTGTAACTGGCTGATGCTCTCACCAAAAATGAATTTCCTGTGCCCAAAAACCATTTATGCATTATACATACATACATTTTCTTGAAAAAAAGTTTTTCAAAATAAAAAAATTTAATTGACTAGGGATTTTTGAGCTATTCTTCCCTGGAATTCAGAATTGTCTGGAGAATACTTCAGTCCCCGTAGACCAAAGTAGAGAAAAATGTAACCCGCCCTAATGGACATATTGGAAATACGAATCACTTATTTGGCGAAACTGATTAAATGGAAACAAAATAATTTTATTTTTTCAAAAATTCTGCTCCCCCAACAAATTTTCCTTTTTCGCCCCTGATGCAAGAGCATGCGCTCCTTTTATGCTTATGCTACTTACATTTATGCCTGGCTCTATGTCCGGTAACGAAGCGCCATCCAAATGTATAACACGCCATAAACCTACATACATACAAAGAAATGTGTGATTCATAAAGAGTTGCGGTAGAAAGTACTCATGAAAAGTTTTGAAAATGTGCTTTACTAAATTTAAATTCCTACCTCTGCAGAAATTAAATCCAGCCAATATTTCACCTTGCCACATCGCCTCATTTGAGCCCGTTAGTGCTCTTAATTTAATTAGTCTACAGTCCGAAAATGAAAAGAACCCAAAGGCACTTCTACACTGCTGTTTACACTGTTGTTTTTTGCGGTTGTTGTCACTGTTATTGTTTTCCTTTTGGCTGACACTAATTCCAAAATTACATTGAATTAAAATGCCATCTTGTTGGGGTGGCGTATCAAATGTCCTGTTTACGTTACCGTCGAATTTGTTCCACAAACCAAAAGGATTTCAAAATTATTTTCGCAAGGGCTGTCGCATTTTCACTTTTCAAATTAAAATTAATGTTATTGTGTGCGTCAACTAACGGCATTTCTCTTCGTAATTTGATATTATAATTATGTGGCATTAAAATTGGTTCTCAGTGGGCTCGACTTTAAAAAGCGCCTAATTAGTGCAACTCTTTCGGGAGTGGTAATGTAAATATGTGGATTAACATGCTTACATACCTATGTATGCACATACACACGTTAATAAGATATGCTTGGACATGACAGAGAAAACATTAATCGGCAAATGATGGCATCTCAGACAGTGTACTCTGCCCAGCTTGTGAAGAGGAGGATGAGATGGCGGACCACTTCCTGTGCGTCCCCCCGCTCGAATCGGGTTTAAGGTCTTTGGCACTGATGTGTTAAGAAGCGATCACCTTTGTTTTTTGGCACCACAAAATCTACTCAGATTTCTTCGGAGATCGGGTAGGTTTAAAGAAAATTAAAAGGGAATCCGAGTGTAGTACAATGGACTTAATTGTGTCTGAATGCTGCACTTGGTAGTTGTCTCGACAAAAAAAAAAAAGGTTTGAAAATGTGGTTGCAGCTCGGGAGTAGGTTTGTGTGACTTAAAAGATGAGACCTTTCTCTAAATTCTAGTCGAGGTTTGAAGAAGTTTGGTGTGTATTTTAGGCGTGTTTTTCAAAAAGAACTTTTTAGTGGTGTCGTGAAAATGTGTGGCTCACATTAAAAAAAAGTTGTTTGGCCGAGTTCGTTCTCCTAATTGTGGTGTGCGTCTTGATGTTGTTTCACAAATGGAGGGACCTACACTTTCAAGCCGACTCCGAACGGCAGATATTTTTATGAGGAGCTTTTTCATGGCAGAAATATAATCGGAGGTTTGCCATTGCCTGCCGAGGGGCGACCGTTATTAGAAAAAAATCAAATTTGCTGTTCCATGCACGGGGATTCGAATCTGCGCACTCCCGAATGGCAGTCACGCACCAACTATTCAGATGCGGCGGGTGAAAACTTTGGTCTACCTTAAAAATTCAGGCGTAAACTTTAAAATAATTTTCACGTTTTTTTGGCCCCTCTACCAGAATCTATTTTTCCTTTTTTGTGTTATACAGTGCCCACTACATAATTTTTTTGACTTGCTGGAAACTTCTACAAAATAGTTTTCTAGGTTTTAAAAGTCTGATTCGATTAAGTTACGATTATGTTTGTAGATGAAAACCAATTTAAGGATTAAAATTTAACAATATAAAAATTTTACAAAATACAAAAATCTGTATTTTGCAAATAATGCTTGGAGTTAGTTAGTTTTGACATTCACTTCACAGCTAACAAGGTTTTTTAGGTACAGGAGAGCACCTCTGACGGAGAGTCACTCTAACTTTAAATGTAATTTTATTTTTTGATATTATATTCCTACAGATTTTGTCTACAAGAGCAGTCCAGTTTTCCACAACAGATTCGGCTTTTATCTTGAAACCACTAGAATTCGTAGAGTTTTCAAAGAATTCATTCCTGGCTTATGTTGCACAGCTAAGCTTCTTGTAAAACAGGACTAAGACTGCACGCTCGAGTCAGTTATTATCAAGAATTCGAGACGACTTTCTAATTTTACATAGTTGCTAAGATCAATAGCTGCTTAATATCCACGTTCGGCATCTATTAGGTTGGGGAATAAGTTCGAAGCGTTAAGTTAATCAATAAGTCAATAAGTTAATCATTTTTATATTCGGCGTTGCTGCTTACAACCTTTTCCCACCTCTCGATAAATTTGTTGATGCCGTTCCGCCAAAAATCGCTTGGTCGGGTGTCAAAGAAGTTGGTGAGCCAGTTTTTAAGGACCTCTTTGTTATCGAATATATCGCCCTTCATATGGTTTGACAGGGAGCGGAAAAGATGGTAATCGGTCGGTGCAAGGTTTGGAGAATACGACAGATCCTGAAGGATCTCTCATTTGAGCTCTTGGAGTGTGGCTTTGACGACTTATGCAATATGGGGTCTGGCATTGTCGTGAAGTTTGTCGTATGGTTTGACTATGTCGAACAGGTTTTTCACAGCCTCATTCACGCGTTGTAACTGGGCAATATAGAGCTCCTTGTTGACCGTGACATTCTTTTCGAGCATTTCCCAGTCCACCATGCCCACCCAGTCCAATTAAATACATATCATGATTTTCATTTGAAGAAGATCCAGCTTGACTCTCGGCTTTGGCGTATCTCCTGGAACCACCCACTGTTTTCTTTGCTTCAATATTTTTCATCTCCCGTGACAATTCGATACAAAAAGCGCGGGTTTATGACCGCGTGTTGCTCGATGGCAGGCGAGATGCTGAAAAGCAATCAGACTTTTGCAAACTGAGAAGCAAAGCGACTTTCTTCGTTATTTTTCGTTAAGTTCGTTAGACACCGTTAGATTCTGCGTAAGATTTTTGGACCTTTGCACGTTGGCAACGGCGAATATCACAGACGATGGAACGATGAGCTGTATGAGCTTTGCGACGACATAGACATAGCGCAGCGAATAAAGATCCAGCGGCTTCGTTGGCTGGGTCATGTCGTCCGAATGGATACAAACGCTCCGGCTTTGAAAGTATTCGATGCGGTACCAGCTGGTGGTAGCAGAGGAAGAGGAAGGCCTCCTCTGCGTTGGAAAGATCAGGTGGAGAAGGACTTGGCTTCACTTGGTATGCCCAATTGGCGCCGGTTAGCACGAGAAAGAAACGACTGGCGCGCTTTGTTAAACTCGGCCAAAATCGCGTAAGCGGTTATCGCGCCAATTAAGAAGAAGAACAGAAGAAGACTCGCCTATGACACCTTCTCCATATAATTGGCGCGTACAGCCTTTTTTTGGGTGTTTGGCAGATATTTTTTATGAGGAGCTTTTCATGGCAGAAATACACTCGGAAGTTTGCCATCGTCTGCCGAAGGGCGACCGCTATTAAAAAAAACGTTTTCTTCTTTTTGGTCTTTCACCGAGTTTCGAGCCTACGTTCTCTCTGAATTCGGAATGGTAGTCACGCACCAACTCATTCGGTTACGGCGGCCGCCTCACACGTCGCAAATGTATCGGCTGCTTCGGCGGCTTTTTCACCTCGATGAAAAGAAAAGCCCTTATTATCTAAATTCTTTTGCAGCATACACTCACAAAAGGATCACTATAGGACTAGTCTTTAATTGAGAAGTTCCCATGGCTTACTACAGGAATCGCATAGAGATCGTCAATGTTATTGTGAGTGTACAATTCGCTCAGCACATCCGCCATCCGTGCATTGGTTCGAGTTGATGACACCCAGCTGCTGCTACTTTTGGAGTACGTGCAACATTTCAAATGTTCAAGGAAAATCGATTGGACAGCAAATCCTAGTTGTGAATATTTAGTTTTGCTACAGTTTTGCTAGCAAATGTATGTGTGTATGTATGTACGCATGCAGCTATACGAGTGCCTGCTGATCAATGTTCTAAAATTCACTGCGTAAACTTTCCGATGAATAAATAAGACTCGAGTGCTCGGTTAGCTTTGCTGCCAAAAAACAACTGTGTATGCGCGAGTGTATATTCGTGTGTATGCCTTTAGCTACGTGTTGTTTTTCGGCTGCCCAGATTCGTTTAAGCATGAAATACCCCATTTTAAAATGTTTCAGCTGCATCCAACTCAACTTTGACATTTCGCTAAGTACTCAGCTGCGAGTTCGGCTGCGGATTTGTGTGGCGTAATCATATAGATGCAGTGTGAAATTTGTGTTGTGGGCCATTTCAGGAGGTGGAAAAAGAAATAAGTGGAAATGTATTTTTTTAATTTACAGTGGTTCAGTTAGCGGCAAGGTGAGTTAAAAGTCGAAAAATTTTAGTTTCTAAAACTGTGATTTCTAATATCTTTCTCTATTTTAATAGTAATAGTAATAAAATAGTGGAGTAACAAAAATATTTAAAGGTAAGAAAGAAACAAATGCTTCTTTTTTGTGCTTGGCATTCGTTTGAATCGTGGAAGTCGAGTGTTTTTTCTTTTTCATCGTTGCAAAATTAATGAAAATAGGGTTCCACCTCCTTTCGAAAGCCCTCTTTTCTACAGACTTGGTTTCCTCTGATCCCTCATGGGCCATGTTGCGGTTCGGCCGGAGAAGGTTGAAATCGTAAATCGGCTTGGCGCTAAAAATATTAAAACTTCTACAAATATAATTATATACCGAAAATCTTGCTATCCAATGACGTTCCGTAAATATTGTGTCAATATTTTTTAAATTTTAATGTTAGAAAATCTTAATTCCTTTACATAACCTACAAAATATTAGTAGCGAAAAATTATTATTTTCCAACATAACGCCAGAGCTGGCAGAGACGTGGAGGCTATAGCAGCAGAGCTCAAAGTCGTACACCAACTACATTAGTATTAGCAGGGACTGCGTTAGGAGAGCAGACAGAACGCAAAGAGCGAACCCCACTAGCACACATAGCGCTTGCAGTGATGCAGCGGCAGAAGTCGAGTCTGGCTTCGCACTCTCTGTACCAGTGACAGTAGCTGATTGTGACACAAAAGCAGCATCCTTAGCGGAAAAAGCAGCAGAAGCCGAGGAAAATGAGGCACGCCAGGGGAGACTCGCAGTAGCAGCAGGCAATGAGCAAGCAGTGTTAGCGTTGGTACTGACTGCTGGTTTGTTGTTTACAGCACTAGTCACTATGTCACGTATATTTTTTATTATTATTGTTATAATTTTTTTATTAAATTATAATTAAAATTATAAATTAATATATTTACAGCACTAGCTACCAGGGCTATCGGCTGTATATTTTTTAGTTCGGATGTAAGTATGGATATGTTAGCTTCACTATTTGCCAATTTGCCATGCATTGAAACCGTTTGTGCTTGCAGAGCATCGTACTTTTGCAATAGCTGCTGTTTATCCACATGTAGAGCACTCACTAGAGACAGCAACCGAGCATTCTCACTCCGAAGAGCGGCAATTTCGTTGACAACTGTAAGCAAGGCAATTTGCTGGTTATTAGCAATATCATTTTTTATTAAAATTGTGTGCCGGATGAGGCAGGGTTAACGACAGCTTTCTCAACACACAAACATGAATGGGGCGAAAGAGCGATTTGAATTACGGCGCTCAGCCGTGCAGTTTTAGCACAAGAAAGGCTTATCGGCCGTGATAAGGAAATCCAAATGAGCCGGTAAAATACCAATTGCTGAAGGTGAAGTTTCTGGGTTTAATATTGAATATAGAAGTGGTGGATTTGCTTTGATTTTTATAGCTGAATATGCTAGAAGTATTCCTTGCACTGAGCACACAGCACCTTCGGTTCATTCCGATCAACCTTTTGTCTGCGCAAACAAGGCATATTAATTGATATATCACCAATAATAATTGTGGATCACTTTAGAGTCCATATCTCAATTTTAAAAATTTGGCACCATACTTAATATGAGTAATTAATACTCGAATATTAAAAAATAACGAAAACAAGCAGATCGATCAATAAACACGTATGTACGGTAAGACAGTTAGCGCGTATTTTAATATAGAAATTAATTTTTTCGAGTATCGATGAGTTATCAAATCGGTAAAGAAAGTAAGGGAGAGAATATTATGATTATTTATTTAAAAAAGTAAAGGAAGCAGCTGTAGCTCATTAGCTAGTGCCTGAAGGACTTTAAGTGCTCAAAATCCTTGTTGATGTTTAATAATTCTTTTTTTGACCCAATTGTGCTTTTTCCCCATGTAAAGCCAAATTTCGCCCATTTTCTGCAAACTTTTGTCGAACTTTTTAAATTTTTTTACAAAATTCGAAATTTTGATTAATTACGTATTTGTTGTAAAATGAGCCATAATTGCCAAAAATGTAATGAAAATTAGAAGAACAAAATAAAAATACTCAAAATATTGCGATACTTTAATTCTGTCCGTAAGTGTTTGTGGTTGCTATAAAAAGCAGGGTATGAGAGAGAGAGAGAGAGAGAGAAAGAGTTCGTGTGATTTCAGATGTGACATTGTTGCTGTTTATGACAATTAAACTACAAACACTTGCAAACTGTCGACACAGTGTCATGCACTTTGGACAAGGACTTCTGTCCAATTAATTTTTAGTCTGGTGCTCCATTTCTTTGTAAAATTATATTTTGCCCTGCTTCTGTTAGTTCAAATTAACGAGATACTTCAGTTAATGCAGTAATGCTTTTAACGAGCTGTTTGTATCTAAAATTTATACAATTTCGCGAAATAAATATGAGCTTAAATACGGCCAAATGGACTCCTCTCTGGTTGCTCTCCATTACGTTGGTCAATGTTTCCCCTGAATTTCACGTGGTGTGTTTGGTTCGTCGCCGTATGAATAAACTATTTGCTTATTTATCTACGTGAAATATAATTGTAAATGATTATACTCATTACACAATTAAGGCTTGGGGAGCAATGGTTGTGAAAGAATTACAAATTGAAGCTAGATTTAGAGACTCTTTACTTTTAAAATAAACCTTAGAGGAAAGCCTTGAATGTTTAAGCAAGGGAAGCAAAACTATGAATCGCTGCGCTTAATAAAATTAAAAATAAAAAAGGTGCGTTTAGCGTAGTACACATAACAGAAGTGGAACTTTCAAGGCAGACAAAGATAGTGGGAGAGACCCGAGAGAGAATGAGAGAGAGAGAGAGAGAGAAAGAATATACATCTAAATAAATTCCCTACATTTGCAGAGAATACAAATAGACAAAATTTACAAAAAACGGAGAAGGGTCGACCGGTGTAGGTAAACGCCGGAGACAACCCGTGGCAACAACGCGCACTACTCCGAGCGTTTACCACCCGCACAACCGCAGCGATTCCAGGACCGCAGCAACGGCACAAATTACCGCAAGGCAATACCAATAAATCCGACGCCGGAATGGATAGCACTACATAGTATGCAAAAGCACTCGCCAGGAAATGGAAATAAGCGCCAAAAAGTAGGCACCAAAAAATTGGAAACAAAAAACACCCCAACACAGTAGACACCAAGGAAGTATAACGCCAAAAAGTAGGCACCAAAAATATATTTCTTACAAGTTTGCACCCACAAACAAGCGCCAAAAAGTAGGCAGTGTTATTTCTCACTAGAAATTAGCAACCATAAGGAAAAACTTGGGGAAAATAGCCTAAAGTGTATCTAAGATATATATAAGGTATAGCTCTCTCTCTCTCCTTTTCTCTACGTTATCCCCTTTTCTCTTTCGTGGAACGAAAATGCCCAAAACGTTGCACGGCCTTGATATTTTACTACAAAAAAAAAATTATTTGCATTCATAAATTAACGTATTTTCATTAACGCAATTTGAGCAGCTAATAATCGAAAGCAAAAATATTTTCAACGCTAAGCGCATCATTGGGGGTCTAGGCTTACAACGACAAAAAGGCGCGAAATGTTTAAAGCCATAAGCCACAAAGGTTGCGAAATAATTTCAACTGGCACGCCAACATATTGACCTTCAGACACCAACAATGTACCTGATTTGATTGACTTTTTTGTCTTCAAAAATATTTCCGCAAACCATTTTCTGTTTCCGAAGGCTTCGATCTGAACTCTGGCCTCTCACCGATCCTTTTAGAAATATCAGAAAATGCGAAACCAAATAAAACGTCTCCTCGCCTATTTAATAACTTCAGCGACTGGCAGTATTTCCAACTGCACTTAGAAGCTGTAGTGGTAGATAAATAAAAAAACGTAAACTTAGACGTCGTTGGCAGCAAACCAGATATCCTGAGAAAAAATTGAAACTCAACCAAATTACAACAACATCTACATGCTGAAATTCGCAAAAGGCATTCAAAAATGATTATTTCAATCGATTTCTTAATGGCCCCACATCTGATAAATCCACAGACTATTTCTTATGGAAGACAGCAAAGTCATTCAATCGTGCGATAAAACACATAGCACCCATCAAAATAGACGATACCCAATGGGGAATAACAAATGAGCGAAAAGCTAATTTATTTGCAGAGAATCTTCGTCTGAAGATATTGACATCGCGTAAAATTGGATTGAAAGTGATGTCAGCATTAAGCCTGTTAGTAGCGTAGAAGTAATGAGCGAAATATTCAAAATGAAAGCCAAAAAATCGCATGGTTTCGACCTCATAACTGTAGTAATTCTTCAGAGATTGCCCAATAATTGTGTTACTTGTCTGTCTCAATTTGTGTTTTTGTTAAAATATGTACCTGTGTACTGGAAGACAGCAGAAGTAATTATGAGTCTGAAAGCCGGAAAATCGCCAAATGATGTATTTTCATGGCGACCTATTTCTCTGCTACAAATGCTGCCCAAACTTTTTGAACGACTATTACTGACTCGAATGCGGCCGATTATAGACAACAAGAGAGTTATTCCAACGCACCAACTTGGCTTTCGCAAAAATCACTCAACAATCGACCAAGTCCACAGGATTGTTAGAACCATAGAGTGTGCGATAGAGAAAAATAAAGTTTGCGCAACGGTGTTCCTTGATGTCCAGCAGGCGATTGACATACGACTTTATTCCACAAGTTAAAATTGCTTTTGCTTATGAAATATTGAGAAATCCTTTCTTCGTACCTGGATGGTAGATACTTTCGTGTCAGACTTGGCAACGCCTATTCTTCATTACATAGAGCAAGCGCAGGGGTATCTGAAGGAAGCATCCTAGGCCCTCTCCTTTACCTTCTTACCTTACCTTACCAGTCCACGAGCAACACGTTATCACAACCTTTGCAGATGACACGGCTATCCTAGCAGTTGGAGAATTTATCGAGATTGCAACGACGAAATTGTAATCAGCGGTGAATTCTATTGTAACATGGGCGAAAAAATGCGTATCAAACGAAATAATTCAAAATCGGTGCACATTGTATTCGGTCTGAAAAAAAAACAATTTACAAGCCAGTTTACATAAACAGCGTAAATATACCATACGTCAATGAGGCAAAATATCTTGGAATAACCCTTGATCCAAAACTGCGTTGAAGAAAAAGTGTGAAGAGCTGGAATTAAAAACAAAAAACCTTCTTTATCTTATTGGCAGACACTCTATTCTGTCAACGAGCAAGAAACTACTGCTACATAATCAAATTCTTAAGGGGAACACCACTGTGACCGCGTGAAAACTAAGTGATTTTCATGAATTTATTTTAATAGGTAGGGACGATTATTTGAGGATCGGACAAACCATAATTTGTTTAACATATATTCAACAATACTGCCAAAAAATTTTATTAAAAAATATTAAATACAATTATTATTAATATAAATGCAATGACGTCATAAAAATCTCATGCACCCTGGTGGCCACGATACATCGGTGAAAAATCATCTGAAAGTAAAAAACCAAAAAAATTCTTAATCTATACATCAATGATCGTACGTGGCAGTTTTTTATTTTTTTTTTTTGAAAAACAAAAAAATGGTGCAGGTTTGAAAAATGAGTTTGTTTTTTTACCTTTTTTTTGTTTTCGAAAGGCTTGAAAAAATATTTATTAATTTGTGGAATTTTTAGAAACGGCTATGTACGACTGTAGCCAATACATACATGTACAAAAATTAAAAAAAAATTAAAATCGGTTCATAAGTCTTCGAGAAATCGAGACCACCGTGTTCAGAAAAGTCGCGATAATTGAAATGATATGTAAAGTATAACTTCGTCAATTTTCAAGGTTTTAAGTTAAATTTTGTTTTACATATTTTTGTGTATATCTACTTTAAGAAAATGCAAAAAAAGAAAAATCGATTTTTTTGAAAAATCACAGTGGTGTTCCCCTTAAACCGGTCTGGACGTATGTCATTCAGCTATGGGGTTGCTCAAGCGAATCTTGCATTACTGTTATCCAACGATTCCAAAATAAAGTGGTGCGCAACATCATCAATGCTCCATACTATGTGAGAAATCTCGACCTCCATTGTGATCTTGATATGCTGCTCGTCACTGACGTGGGGAAAAAGTGTGCCATGGCTCACAGACAACGTTTAAGTACACATGTCAACGCTGAAGCATTAGCTTTGCTCCAGCCAAATACTCATCGTCGGCGCCTCAAGCGTAAAACAGTTTTAGACCAGATGGGCACCCAGTAGAAGCTGTACCTTATATATTTATAATATGTAAGCATTCATAATGAATTTATAAATATTGAGGCAACTTAGTTTTCCTTCTTTTAATATATGTTCAATAAAAACTTCTTGTTAGTATCTTTATTTAGTTGTACTAGTTATAATTTCTTAAGGTTATTCTGTTTATACTTAAAGCTGCGTTAATAAAAAAAAAAAATTCTCAGTTCCATAGTATGCAGAAGAATTCCCATTACAAATTTCTTTACATTGGAAAATTCATGGTGCGGAACTCATAAATATCAGCGAAAAGTTGTACTAAAGATTAATTTAATGCATGCAAGTTACGAAAAATATTTTTTCATTAAAATTCACATCCAATTTATCAAACGCATTTGTGTGCTCAGCAAAAGTTTGTAAAATTTAACGCTTTTTACTTTTTCACTCTCTTCGTAATGCGGTAATGCAGTAAATTCCCTGTAACCCTTCCTGTAATCCAATTTGAGTTGCTTCCACTCACAAACATTTTTTTTACAGCCCAAGCATGAGTAGCATAAAATTTCACGCTACTGGCAAATTTGCACTCATTAAAGTGTAAGCACTTTTCAAGTGCTGTTCGATTATGGGTTATTTGCTTTTTGACAGGAGAAAAGTTTGTCCTTACCGCAAGCTTATGGCTTCGCATGTACGCATGAAAACGCTTTTTTTTTGTGTTTTTTTGACGTACTAAACTTTCGATGGTGCTATCAGTTGCCCAAGTAGACGCATGTTTCTGACACTCCTCTTCAGTATACGCCGGCAAATTACTACGCAAAGATTTTACAAATTGTTGAATGCCATTTCATAGTCTGCTCTGCCGACTTTGCGGCGTAGTCACTTCGTTTTGTGGGTAAGTAAAGTTATCGCATTTGAAACGACACTAATCTACAGGTGCGCGATTCTATGTCAAGTGATCTAAAAAGTTTGGAATTGGTGTTACATTTCTCAGAAAATTGATTTATTTGCACGCTTGCGTGTAGTAAGGAGTAAACTCAAAAAGTATTGAAAACAAAATCTAAGAGCTTTGAAATTTATTATGTTCTGAATATGGCCTCAATCGGACCATAAAAACGATTTGGTGGAATATAATTATTTTAAGCACTTTCAGAAAACAATTCAATAAAATTAAATTTTATATTTATCTTATATTGTAAAAACAAATATCATAAAAGCCTAGTAACGCGTTTTTCAATAGGTGCGCTTCAACTTTTTCCGATAGGGAGGGCGAACGACGCAATATTTTTTATTTTTCGCTTGTCATTTGTAAACTTCATTAGTATACATTTCATCATGGAACGCTACACACTTGAGCAACGATTGTAAATCGTGCAAATTTTTTATGAAAATAATCGTGCAAATTTTTTATGAAAATTTATAAATTTTCCAAAAAATCATCTTCAGTGATGAAGCTCACTTTTGGCTCAATGGCTTTGTCAACAAGCAAAATATGCGTTACTGGGCAGAAAGCAATCCACACGTGATTCATGAGGCACCGTTGAATCCCGAAAAAATCACTGTTTAGTGCGGTTTACATGCCGGCGGCGTAATTGGCCCATATTTTTTCGTTGACGAGAACGATCGCCACGTTACTGTGAATGGAAATCGATACCGCGACATGATAAACGATTATTTTTGGCCGCAATTGAATGGTATGGACTTAGACGACATGTGGTTTCAACAGGACGGGGCCACAAGCCACATAGCACACACTACAATTGATTTGTTGAAGAGTAAGTTCGATGAGCGCATTATTTCCAGAAATGGACCGGTCGAATGGCCGCCGCGCTCGTGTGATTTGACGCCTCTAGACTATTTTCTTTGGGGTTATGTGAAGTCATTGGACTACAGTAACAAGCCGGCGACGATTTGTGAGCTCAGAGCCAATATTGAACGCGAAATTGCTGGAATTTCGGCCGATTTATGCAAAAGAGTGGTCGAAAATTGGGTTCAACGATTGGACTTCGTAAAACGTGCACGCGGTGGTCATGCAAAAGAAATCGAATTTCATACTTAAATGTATATGTTCAAACTCGATAATAAAAAAAAAATTAGTTAAAAAAGTCAAACCGTTTCTGTTTTATTCAAAAAAAAAAGTTGAAGTGCTCTTACTGAAAAACGCTTTATAAAGTAGTTTTACTAAGAATTTTCTCTCTTCTGCCAATTGAGAAAAAAAATTGTTCGCCCTTTTACGCATATAAAATTTCACAAATGCAAGTATATGCATACACTCGAGCATCTGTATTAATGCAGATTCTTTATGTGCTCTTTTGTGCCCTGCGAATTAATGTAAGTATGTATGTATGTTTTTAACTCCTTCGCCTTCGCCTTCTCCTCAATTACTCAAATAATACTTTTACTTACACTTCCTAAATCAAATTGAATGGAAAATGCGCCAGAAGTAAGCACTGAACTCCGTTTAATTGCCACTAACACATAAGTAAATTATCAAATTTATCACTGTGTGAGAAGATTCCATAACTTATGCGAGAGAGCAAAACAAATAGTAAGTCGATTACTCTTTCTCTCTTTTTGTATTGAACTTTGGAGGTGAAAGTGAAACTTGTTGCTATCAGCTTCCATTTTGCATCGATATATTGTACAAAGGGTGTTTTTTAGAGACGTAGAACTTTTTTCTTAAGTTAGGCTTTGTAAGGTTGGAAATTTTATAGCTATTAAGGTTTATAAATATTCCTAGAGAGACTGCCCGGTTAGCGCCGTTTTATACCAGATTTTCACAACCGGGCTTATCTCGTAAATAAAACCCGAGTGTTTACTCCAAGTCGACATCGTAACTTGTTTATCAGGTGAGCGATTAAATGTCGAGTGATCCAAGTAATTTTTTTAGGTATTGTCGTAAATTTTTCTAAGAATTGAATATAATAAAAATAAATTAATTAATAAAATAGTATAAATAAATTCAAAAAATTTCGAAAAAATTTATAATTTTGAGATTTATTGAATATAGAAAATTTTGATATAGAGTTTGTTAATAGTAATAGTAGTCTTCGGTTCTTTTATATTATTAAAAAAAAGGCTACTCTGTCGTCTGTCATGATTTTAATCATCTTCCATAAGAACTCAGCCGTAGTAAACTGCATACTGTATTTTCGACATGCTCGTCGCTGTTTGTGAGCTATAGCAAATTGCTTCGTTACTTTTGTCACAGTTTGTGTTTCAAGCTGAGATCTACGCATCAACGAAAGCAGCAGACTTAGCCACAGAGAACAGTCTCTCTCTTCGCACTCTGCAATAAACTATTACATTGACATCCAAGCAGCTATCAACGCAATAGCAGCTGTAATGAAAAACTTATACTGCGTAGGACAATGCCGGCACAGTATATATTGGCTAGGAACTGAGAAACAAGTTACTATCTACTTGGCTCTAGGACGCAAGGGGATTGAAGAAATCGGGAGGGAGAGAGCAAACGAGAGATATACTAGCTGAAGCAGGCGCAAATCTTCCTGTAGGTAGCGCGGCCGGTAGACATAAATACAACGATTGGATATACATAGATGCAGCAATGATTCAAGAAGCGAACTCAAGATTGGAAGAACCAGCTCATGCAGTATCACGAAAATTATGCTATGCAGGTACAATATCAGGTCTACAAACTATACTTTATCGCTCACCAGGAAAGACCGAAGTGATGGATCCATGTTTCCGCCATTGTCACATATAGACAATTTTTTTTTTAAATTTGTTTTTTACTTACTTTTTGCCATTAAACTTTTTTTCAATTAAGGGGTTAATGGTAGTCAGAGGCCCAGATGAATTTCAATCATTTTTGTTTGCTAGTTAGTTGCATTATTTTATAAAACTAAAAACACAGCATTAATACATCTTCTTACGACTTGACATAAGCAAAAATTCCAAAAAAAAAAATTGTAATTGTAAAAGTTATCGCAGTTTGTGTGGAGCCAGTTTATCCAGAAGTCCCTTGCGGTGATCATCACAAGTGCTTGGAGTTTGATCTAAAATTAATCGGACAAGAGAAACTAGTTTTATTAATAGATAATCTTGTGCCCGATCGAAGTTTTTTTTCAAAATTAACAATATGGCGGCCTCAGTAAATATTTTTCTGATTTTCGGGGGAAAAAACCGACAATTAATTGTTTAAAAAAAATTAAATTTTTTAAGATATTATAGGTACTTTAAGAAAATGTAAAAAAAAAATTTAATTTTTTGAAAATTCTGACTACCCCTAACTCCTTAAATTTGCCTTAGGAATTGGAGAAATAAGAATAATTACCGGGGCGATTGAATAAATGCGCGTGATTACTCATACTATAGAGCGTAATAACTTTATAAAAAATTATTGGCCTACAACGCTGAGAAGCATGAACAGCAATCACTTGCATGTGCACATAGACGTAGCCACAGGAACTCCGCTTCGATGTCGACGAAAGCGCCCAATAGAGACGAAATGTTATTAATTTATTTCTGAGGGCATTATTGAACTTTTTTTATATAATCAGTGAAATCCAATATACGCGGGTGCAGCATAAAAAATAATTCCAACTCTATAGACATACATTTGTATCTTACTGTAACTTGCACACCGCCGAAACAAGAGAAATCGAAATGCGTAGTCAGAGAAGGATATTTCTAAGTTCTTATTCTGTTCGTATGTTTGGTCCCCATAGTAACAAGAATTGATTGGTTTATAAGGGCATTTTTTTGTACAATTTTACGGTAATTTTCTGGGGGCATAATGATGCCAACTCAGAACGAAAGACCTAGCAAAACAGCTAAATATTTTATTATTCTCTGGAAAATTTTGTACGGCCATACTCGTTAAGCTTACAATTTTTTGCGTGAGTGTTTTTAGAATTTGTGGAAACAAGATTAAAATGCATATCGGAACAAAATATGTTATTTGGGTGCGTATAGTAGAATTTCACGAGGAATAATTTTGTAGGACATTTTAAACCATTAGTTCCCTCACGAAAGGGTAGTTTATACCCCTTTTTTGTAAAGTCTAAATGAAATGGCATTTTGAAGGTCGCTAGAGGGTTAAATTATTACAGAAAATCATTCGGCGGTGTAATCTCAAACAAAATGTCAATTGGGGTAATTTCAAACAAAATAATAAATAATGTAAAAGTTGACATAAAATAAAGAAACAAATATTGTGTGACTCCTTGAAATATGCAACAACTTTTTTACTATGTGGGAGTTCACGCATAGCGAGTCGCTTTCGAACGGTATTTGATCCTACACAAAATGGAATTTCATTTGATTTGCTATTGCATTTTAATCCATCCGAAATGTGAAACCTCTTAGTGGAGATGTGTAAGTACATATGTATGTATATACATACTACAGTGCACATGCATACATTTTTTGGTTTTACGATTGCCGAATATGCAATGAAACATCTGTTTGTATGCACATAGGTATACATGCATTTACACATATTTCAGTGTGTGTTAGTCACATTAGTTTCGGCATTTGTTATGCGTCCATAGCAGCTCAGCAAAAACGTACATACCTACACTTGCATTTTCGCACACTTCTGAAATTTTGTGGTTGTTGTTTGCAACTTTGTTTAGTGTTTTTGCTGAGTTTTAACTCATGGTTTTTAGTTGAAAATTTGTATTTGCATAATTGCTTGTCTAAATTTCCATATATCCGCAAATGTATGCAGAGTAACTAAGCCACCCACATATGTGCATAAAAAATGAATGCAAAATTATTTGTATACCACCGAGGATGTTATTTGTGCATTTTAATATAGGGTTTCCCATAAGTTTCGGTCAAAATGACATAAAGTACAGTGCGAGTGGGGTTTTAACGAAATTACTTTGTTTATTAGACAGACCAATGCATGGAATATGAGATCATTCCTACGCTTGCCGTGGCTTGGCAATACGCCACGGATATTAGAGCGCCAGTTTTCCAACGTTTTGTTATGCCGTGTACCGAGTCACTTCTTCTAACACATTGTTCGGTTAGCTAGCTGGCAGAAGCCCTCATAAAAATACGAATGCCTAGTTGTATTGTCAGAACAATTGGTAGCTATTTTTCGGAGCGAAACTGAGATTTAGAACCGACAAAGGGATTGTGAAGTACAACGTAGGAACAGGGGCCCCCCAAGGTTGATTTTTAGGCTCACTACTGTGGTAACTTATGCATGGCGGTGTTCTAAGACTGGATATTCCTCCTAGAAGCAAAGTTATTGGACTCACGGATGATATCACGGTGGTAATAGTGGCAAAACACATCCAACATATTGAGAAGATTAAGGCTTGGTTCACTTGCATGAACCTGGAATTAGCTGAGCACAGAAGTGATGTGGTTCTAATAAGCAGAAGAATTTATGAAATGTTGGGACTGCAACTATTAATTCAACTCTAAGGGTCTAAGTGAGACCTTTTTTACAGATCGGCCAGCACTACCCAAGGATGATGAATACCAGGTTTACTTGTTAGGTATGGTGAAAAAAAAATTGTTAGGGGATCTTTGGATTCCACGTCATTCGTTTTGTGTTTCAAAAAATGTAGCTCTAGTTTAGTGAAACACAAAACGAATGATGTCGGCGTATCTGTCGAATTCGCTCAGACTCGAATAACGGTCTGCTAGATAGTACACCTTTAAAAATCTTTTTACCATGAGCACTACCTAACCTATCTAACCTAACTATCAATTCAAAACACTCTATTGAATACGTAGGGGTGATGATAGATAGCCGTTTAAGCGGTCGTTTTGTACGCAGCACCGATCTGAGCTGATGCCCTGAATATAAATAGCTGCTCAAGAAAGCTAATAACCGTCTACAGGCTAAGCGCTCTGCAGACTATCTGCGGCTTCCGTACAATTTCTGATGACGTTTCCTTCGATATTACAGCCCTAATCCCGGTATACACTTTGGCAAAAGAAACGTCTACGCTATGATCCCGAAACCTTTAAAATCTTGAACGGAGAAAATCGTGTAGATTTTATGCAAGAAGCAGCTGATACCTGTAGAAGAAACTGAGCGCGTGTAATACATATTTAACTAGGGATTATTTAGCAAACCAGCTCCTTGAGATAATACCTTTCGACAGTTCAGCCAAAATGTTGTAACACGGCTGGCAGAGCGTTTCAACGCCATCCTGAAGGGTTGACCTCATATCTCCATTTGAGATTAGCGAGCTCTCAATTACATCGCATGCGGAATAATTCTCGCATCAAACAAAAAACAAAAGAATCCGATCAAAGACTTGCTTACATGTGCGAGCAAACAAAAAAAAAAGCGCCTGGTTTTCGTTTCGAGTTTCTCTTTTGATATTATAAAATTTTCTCTACAATGATTTCATAGAAGTGGGAAAGTAGCTGTCTAACCGCCAAATTGGCATTTGATTGCATGCGATAAGTCCCAAGTCATAAGCTGTGCGATTTATTGTATGAGGTCTGACATAAACGATCTCCACTGGCATTATAGCGCAAACAAAAATTTGCATGCGACCAGTGTTCATTAGGCCGGGTCGATTTGTGGGGAGGCAAAAAAATCGCCCATTGCTCTGTGAAAATCGTATTCTAGGGATCAAAATAAGAAACTTTGCCGAAGGAACCATACCTCTAAAACGAATTCTGATGTCCCCTCAATTTAAAAATATCACCATTTTTGGCCTTTACATGAAAAATCAGAGCAATGAACGATTTTTAAATCGACCCGCCCGAGTGTTCATATATCGGGAGAGGAGATGAGAGATCGCAGAAGGCTGCTATACAGCTCCTATTTTTCTATCCCCTTGAACAAAATTCCAGCGGACAGCGGCTAACGGGTTGACAGGTACCCGCTGTCAAATTGCATGAAATTGCACAGAATTGCGACGGGGACGGATTTATTGTCGTCGGTTATGTTTAGGACGGCAAGATAATTAGTTTCATTTATATTTTCTCCGACGTGTTGAAGACTCAAGGTTGCTTTTCTGATCACTTGATGACAATTTGTTTGCTTACAAGCAACAGCAGGCAAATCACGAACAAATAATAATATTCGATTTGCACAAGCAATCCCACAGCTTATCACTAATATAGAAATAAGTTACTTTTTTGTAACAATGAGCTTTAACGAGTTGTTTCACAAATATAGCAAATAGCCCACCGAATTTTTCGACGGAAGTGGATCAGCTGATCACCATCCCTAAACTCGTCACTATTTTCTATTTTTCTATTCTCTCTTTTTGTATTTTTACTTGTTTGCAATAACATCTCTGGCATTTGCTTCTAAGTTCTCTCACACAATTCTTCTACAACAAAAGGCCTTTTCTATTCGCTATTTCCCCGCTCCTTATCTCTATGCTCGAATAATTGGACGAAAAATTTGCATGCGAAAGCAACAACAAAGCTATCGAGTAAGATTCGGCGCTACCGAATATGGCTATAGCTCATTAGGCCGCACTGCCTTAACAACACATGCAATTTAAGGCAGCTCTCTGCCGCTCTGTATGTTCATTAGCTCCATCTATTCGCCACTTGCTAAGACTTGGCGAAAAAAAGAGGCCTAAAGTTGCTATTCTCACGACAAAGTTACGCTTCTATCATTTCAACCCCATTAGAAAACCCTTTATATCTCCTTAAATATGCACCATAAAAAATGTTTATCATTTCAACAAAATGCGCACTAATACGAGTGTGGTGAGCTTTTGCAGCTCATAAAAATTGCGTTTGTCGGGTCAGCGGCACCTGTTTCGCATATTGCAATGTAGCAAAGCAAGCACTGGGAAATTATTTGCCATTTGATAGCCTGCTAAGCATACAAATATTGTATAAATATGTACATATTATGAAAATATCTGAAGTGTGATGAAAATTGTGAAATGCGATGCGTAGGCATTTATTAAATGTGGTATGTATAATATTTACCTGTGTACATACCTATATAAGTATGTATGCAATTCTATTCTAAATAAACTGAACTTTGGTGGTTTTTATATACAAATTTGCATCATTCTAAAATATTTTCTACGGTATCGATGTGGGTGCTTACTTGTACATACACTTTGGCTCACATAATTAAGTCATTTCATCTCTTAACACTTTTTTTCCCCTCATAATTTTCTTTTTCACCATAGCTAAATAGCAAATCTTTTATACTTGTAGGATGACTATCTTATGATGGTCAAATGGCTGTCACTTTTCTTGCAAGGTGCTTTATATTTAAGAAAATTGTCAACATGGTACAAAACAAATATTAAAAATCAAAGCAATTTTTGAACCATTTTAAACTTTCACTTTATGCTACAAATGAGTTGGCTATAAAAGTGCATACCCACTTTGGTTTATAAGATTTTTATTAAACAACTAACTGACCCGGTGCATTTTGTTCCGCCCTAGAGGGCAATAAAAAAGCAGAGTTTTGATTTTATTAAGTTAATTGTTTTATTAATCAAGTATTTCAAGGAAGCTTTAATAGATTGCACTCTTCAGTTAAGCACCTTGAGATACACGACATTTTTTTTTTTGTTATCAGGTGCAAGAACAAATAACGCAGATGGTTTTCCAACCCGTGAACATGCCACATACGAGTATAATTGACCATGTGAGATACATTGATTTTCTAGATTCAGACCACAAATTTTCAAAGGTTGGCCTTGTGATTTGTTAATGGTCATGAATGCAAGACTGATCGGAAATTGAAATCTTTTAAACTCCAACGGAAGATCGGTTGCGATCATAGGGATCCTCGGAATGAGAACTTCCTCACCTTCGAATTTTCCTTTGAATATCGTCGCGTAAATCACATTGTTCATGAATTTATTTACCACCAAACGCGTACCGTTGCAAAGTTTTGGTGGGCTTATGTTTCGAAGCATAATAACTACGGAACCAACTTCTAGGCGTAAATTGTGCGGTGGTAAGCCAGGCACATCCAAGGAGTTTAAAAATTCAATTGGATAGTTGGTAGCTTCATCTTCATTTGTTACACAGTCAATGGATTTGAATGAATGCATTGTTCCAATGATATCATTTTGAATTATGTAGTTTGGGTCATTTACATCTTTATTCTTAGCAGCTAAAATGGCTCGCTCACTCAATTGGGAATACTTTATTAATAAGTTCGTCTTTCGATGAGACAAAGTTACAGAAATTCTGAGGAAATGAAATCAATCCGCTCGATTCGTTTACAGATACTCGACCATTACCGATAATCAGTAATTGCTCAGAGAAACCTTCAGTAGATATATCATAAAGTAATGCAACTCTCATGTTTGTTGTCAGCTGAAGTTTCTTCATATAGCGCCATAGATTCGATGATTTGAGGCAGGCGGTTATTTCGTCAGCAGCCGTTGATCTTGGAATTACTGGCAGTGTTTGGCGGAAGTCGCCAGACAGTAAAATCATTGCGCCTCCAAAACATCTCGAGTCATTGCGTATATCTTTCAATGTTCGGTTAAGTGCTTCTAATACATGTGCCATTGTGCAATCGTCCCAGATGATGATTTTCGATGCTGATAAAACTTTGGCCATTGCTGGGTAATGCGCCACAATACTCGCAAACAACGTTCATTGGCCTAATGCAAACGCTAGGACGCAAGCAATAATCAGTGTTGCAATCATATCGAAACGCTGCTCGATTCAAATCAGCACTTGATAATTCTCTTCTTGTGCGTCCAAAATGATCTACTTGTTGATCTCTGTTATTCGCTCGACTATTTCGCATTGCCAACCGAGACGTTTCACGGGCTGCCTCGCTTTGCTCTTGTGATTGAGAAACACGAAGTCGAGCCACACTAACGCGGCGCTCTTCACGGGCAATTCCTTGTGCTTCTTCAGTCGTTTCATTCGCAATGTTTCGTATCCTTCTTGCATTGCGGCTTTGTCGGGAAAGATTCGATAGTCTTGGTCGCGGCATTGATAATGATGATTCAAAGAGAATACAAATTACTGTGATTATATATTTCTGACAAAATTTATATTATCAAGTTTACTACTTAACCATAGATAAAATTAGGTTTAGCTGCGATATGCGTTTTTGTTATACCATTATGCCGTTCTCGAATTATAAATAGTGTAACTAACATGTCTTTCTTTTATATATATAAATGAACTATTATATATTTATATAAAAGATTAATGGAATAAATGTATTATGAAAAATTTTGCGAATATTGCAAAGAGATGAAGTGGACTTAATTATGCGAACTGAAGTGTATGTACATACACTTGAAATCTATCTGAGCGCATTCTTCATTCAAGAACAACTTTTATCATAAGCTCATACCTTCCCCTCTAACATTTCACTTATTTTTAAGCATTACACTCTCGTGTGCTTGCAAACAAAATACTTTCGGTTTACTTATGTTGATGCTTATCAAACTTGATGCTTTCAGCAGATTAAGGTTACAAGTACTCGCACGTACAAACATTCAAGTGTTTATATAATTTTTTTTTTGCTCAAAACGAAATTGGTTGGTCTTAAGACCGATTTCACACAGCAAATGGTAGAAAAAGTTTGTTCATGCCTCGTCACACCTCGGCAAACCACCGAGTGCATTCCAGCCATGAAAATATTTCTGATAAAAGAATAATTTGATCTGTCGTCCGAAGCCGGCAAACAACTGTAAATACCCCATTTGTGTAACAGCATCAAAACGCACAGGCACAGATAGAAGGAGAAGTTCGGCCGTATGCGTAACAAAGCACGTCTGAGGTCATATACCTTCTTCTATATATGTACGTGTATGCGTATGTATGTATGTACGCATTATATTGAAAAGTTAGAAAGTTTATATTTGAGTTTCTACATACGGATACATACTCGTGGTAAATGGAAATTTACTTGACAAGCTTCGAGTAGATGAATGAATTATTTGCATGATCAAATAGCTGGCAGCGCCTTGTGGCGCCCAAATTGCTGAAGAAGATGCCTGATAGGGCATAAATCAGTTGAAACGAATTTTGTTTTTTGGTAATCCTGTTTTCACATGATGCTGAGCGCATAAAATATTTGTTTTATTTCGAGCGCACGAAAACTGTGAATGAGCGCAAGAATTCGGGAAGTGTGGTTAGTCCTTTGAGGGCCTCGTGCGCGTTGATTGTAATTATTACTCTCCTTGTCGCCTATAGGAGTTTCACCCATATGAAAGCAACGTGTAGTTTTTTCACTTTATTCTGTAAATGTTAATTTCGTCGTTAAAGCACCTCTTTCGTCATATTTTGTGTAATTTTAATGATCTTATTGTTACTAGTGAAATCGAGGCAGTGCAAGTAAATTGTTTTATTTTTTATAAGTTCTGAAAAGTGTTTTAAAAAAGTGAGTTATATACTTTATCCTGCCATAAGTTCTGTTGCAAGTTAAGTCCGTTATAGATCTGAAATTTTAATACATTTTAAATGAATGTGGTTTTATTTAATCATGTAAATATTAAAAAAAAAAGTTAAATTTTCATTCGAAATGGTCATCATTTGCTTCTACACAAACCTTCAAACGAATAGGCCATTTAGATATCACAGCACGCACGGTTTTCATGGATATTGATGTTGCTGCTTGATCCAAGAATTGTTTGAGACTCTCCAAATTTCTGTGAGCTCTTCGACAGGACATGTTCTCCAATTCTAACCACGAACTGTAGTCTAATGGATTCAGATCTGGACTTCCAGACGACCAATCTTCTGCGGCTATGAACCCAGAAATATTGTTTTTTAGCCACTGCTGAGTGCTTTTTGCTTTTATGGGCTGGAGCGGAATCTTGCTGGAAGTACCAACGCTCTCCATTGAAGAGCGTACTGCTCAACTGCCTCATCACGCCTTCTCAGACAACCTCCTGGTACACTCTTGCCCAGCTCTTAACTCTTAGCTCTTTCGCAGAAATTAAGAGCTGTAACGCCTCTATAAGACACTCCCCACCAAACCATTACGAAGGCTGGGTGGTGTCCACGCTGAATCCTTGTAACAACATTTTTTGTGTGTTTAGAACTGCGTCTTTTAGCATAGATTTTTCTTATTATTCTTTTCTTTCTTTTTCTTATTAAAAACTTCTTCAACAGTGAACATTTTCTCATCTGTGGGAAGAATATTTTCATGTCCGTTAACCGAATGCCACCGAAGAAGCTGCTTTCATCTATCGAGTCTGATTTTCTTCAAGCCCGTTGTCAAAAGATTAGCAGTTGAGCGACTGAAGGCTTTCATGTGGAGATCGCTTCTAATTAAACTTGACATGGATCTGGTCGATATGTTCATTTCTCTGGAAATGATTTTCTGCTTTCTAAGGTGATTTCTGCGAATTCTTTCTCGAGCGGCTGCACAGGTTCGAACTATGCGAAGGCGACCACTTCTTTTTCTGTCTGCCACTTCAGACGGTTGGGAAAAACGTTTGATCGTGCGAAAATATTAAGTTTTTTCAGCAATCACTGCAATGCGATTTTCCTTAACTGTTAGCTAGCGAAATTTGCCACGAAACAACAAGTATACTCGTATTATGAGTAACCAATGCATACGAACAAAAGCGGAACTTATTCTTGCGAGTTTGTTCTCGCCGTATGTATTGCAAAATTTTTCACAGAATTAATGGCAAAGGTAAGTATTGTTTTTTTTTTATTTTAAACAGGATTTTTTTCGATTTGTATTCCGAGGTTCAGTGTTTGTCGTTCAGAAGTGCATACCTGCCTATCATTGGCTGATTCCTTTTTAATATTTGAATTCAAATAAACTTTAGTAATTTTGTCTAAAATACAATACATTTACTTACATTCTCCATTTTAATTGCATATTTATTTAAATTAAGATCTTTGATTCAATGCGCAAATTTTATTTGTGTTCATTTTTACTTTGCGCTCCAAATAAAAAATTATGCGTAAAAACTTGCAACTTCCCCTCAAAACGGAATGTGATTTTGCTCTCTCATTTCCCCTACTTTGCAGGTTTTTTGTGTACTCGCACATGAACAGCAAAACTTGATAATTTGTTACAATTTATTTGTTTCATGAACAGAACAGAACTTTTGTTATAGGCTTATAAAAATATTTTACGGACTAAAAATTAAAAAAAAAAAAATGTAATACAATTTTGAAAAATCTCCCTTTGCTATTATTGTGAACACAGGTGCATATCGGGTAGAGCTACAACTGACTAATGGTGATCGAGCATTTTAATGGATTTCTATGCGCCGTAGCCTAGCTAGTTTGTATGGAGCATATCTATCTAAGGTTGAGCCTACGGTTTAGATAATATGTATAGGAAGTTGCGCTTATAGCGGTACCGATACACGGTTTTCAGACAATTTGGTAGAATCAGGTATTGACCTGACGCAAATATTAGAGTTTTCTTTACATTTATTTTGTTTAGAAACCACTTTTGCTTTGACTATAAAGACGTTTATAAAATGACAATAAAGCCGCAATAATAATGGATTTCTTTTTCCTAGGACTATGAATAAGTTCGTGCGGTTTTTTCGAAATTTGAAACTTTATTGACGTAAAATGGTTACAAATTTAATATTCAAAATATTGTCCATCGCTTACTACTACTTTTTCCCATCTTTCTGGCAATTCACGGATTCCCTTTGTGAAAAATTCGGTCGGTTTTGCCGCAATCCACGAATCGATCCATTTTTTGACTTCATCGTAATTACGGAAGTGCTGATCAGCCAGGCCATGTTGCATCGATCGGAAGAGATAGTAATCGGATGGCGCAAGGTCTGGACTATACGGCGGGTGGGGTAGGACATCCCATTTGAGCGTTTCTAAGTATGTTTTGACCACTTGTGCAACATGTGGCCGAGCATTGTCATGTTGCAAAATAACTTTGTCGTGTCTATCGGCGTATTGCGGCCGTTTTTCTCGCAGTGCTCGGCTCAAACGCATCAATTGTCGTCGGTAGACATCCCCCGTAATCGTTTCATTCGGTTTCAGTAGCTCATAATACACAACACCCAGCTGGTCCCACCAGATACACAGCATAACCTTCAGGCCATGAATATTCTGCGCCGACGTCGATGTTGAAGCATGGCCAGGGTATCCATACGTTGCCCGACGTTTTGGATTGTCGTAATGGACCCACTTTTCATCGCCAGTCACAATTCGATGCAAAAAACCCTTTCTTTTGTGCCGTTGAAGCAGTTGTTCGCATGCCATAAAACGGCGTTCAACGTCTCTTGGCTTCAATTCATACGGCACCCAATGGCCTACCTTTCGGATCATTCCCATGGCTTTTAAACGTTTGGAAATGGTTGATTGATCAACTCCCAAAGTTTTTGCAACCTCTTCTTGCGTTTGAGCCGGATCTTGATCGAGCAATTCCTCCAATTCGGTATCCATGAACTTTGGCGGCGCACCCTCGCGTTCTTCGTCTTCCAAGCCAAAATCACCACTTTTAAAGCGTGCAAACCACTTCTGGCACGTTCGCTCAGATAGAGCATGCTCACCATAAACTTCCACCAAGATACGATGACTTTCGGCTGCTTTTTTCTTCATATTAAAATAATGAAGAAGAATTCCCCGCAAAAACACATTATTTGGCACGAAATTCGACATTTTCAAGTGTGGTAAAAATATTGTTGTTTACGCTTCAAATAAAAAACTTATACTGACGTTTGTGCCTTACGACAGTAGCTCTCCAATGAATGTTTGGAAATGTGGATCGATGGAATAATAATCAAGTTACGCCATCTGTTGTAAAACCGCACGAACTTATTCATAGTCCTATATTATCTTTTGTATTTATTTTCTTGTTTGCTTTAACCTAACCCATGATTCAGATATTAACGGTTTGCTCACTTGTGACATTAGAACTCTGACACTCTCTTACAAAAAACGCATTTAAGAAATTCTTCGCCTTTCTGGAAAAATTAAATATCCTTTTGGATATTATTATGAATGGCACAAACAGAAATCGCCAGGAATGATATTAAAAAGAAAGTTTTGATTAATATTTTGCGAATTAATTTTTGAACTGAAGTTGGGAAGTTTCGCTAATATGACGCTATTATATTACTTAATGGAAGCCTTTCATAGGAGAAGCGAACTCATTATAAATTTACTTTGCTAAAAACAAGCTGTGAACAAACCCACGTCTTGCTTTGCTATGCTATGCCCACGTAAGTTTAGAGTAACTATTTGACAAACTACCCCGGGCATGAAACGCCCAATGGTAGAAAATGTTGCTGGTAATAGCGATGGCTCCTCGGCAGGCAATGGCACATCTCCGAGTGCATTTCTGCCATGAAAAAACTCCTTATAAAAAATATCTGCCCTCCGGAAGCTGTGATTAATTACATATTGCTAAATGAGATGATGTTGCTAGCTTATGTCTCTTTAAAGGAACCTAGTGCGCACTTCCCCAACCTGGATTTGAAAGCTATCGGGCTCAAATTGTCAAAACGTCCATCCTTCACGTTCACTGCCCCAAAAAGATGCTCTATGATATCCTGATTTAAGCTGTATGCCAGGATATTTTCTATATCGCTTTGATTATGAACATACCGAGAAAGAGCTTATACACCCTTTTGAATACGAAATATTTTTCCTACAAATTTTACTTTTCTTCCACTTTTGCTAAACATTTCTAGCGTTAGCAACCCAGTGTCTTGCTAAGGGAGCCGATTTGTCAAGAGGGAATGAGAAAGCTGCTTACTGAGCAAACCTTTTATTATTGGATCATGACCTAACCTCAGATTTAGTTTTTGTTTATATGTTCTGACTATTGTAACACTCTCTTCTTAGTCCTCTCATTCCTACACATTATGCATTATATCACGGTTAAATTACGCGCATTGTTCTATCTATCTGCAATCTCCCCTATCAATGCATCCACTGTTCATTTTACTTCCGTCTCAATAACGGCTGATTATTATTATTATTATTATTTAGTGACTGGTATGAATACCAGTACTAAAATTATGTTTGAGCATTGGCTGCAGAGGCCATCAGCTCTGTGTCGTCTGTGGGTGTCTGAACGGCTGATTAGAAGAGCGTAAGATAGGTGTGAAATGATGGGGCACAATTCTGCTGCTATAAGATTTCTCAGCTATAAGATTTGTCAGCTGAATAAAGCGCTGAGAGCCATAGCACATTGGGCACTAGATATGGAGTTCTATCTTTACCCATTCGTGATGGATGCACCAATCCGCTATTATAACTTTATTTATTTAGTTACTATATTTATTTATTAGAAATATTATTACGAATAGCTATGCTGCATTACGAAAGTCACTAGGAGCCAAGACAATTGGCCCGCTATTATAATTATTACTGCAATTCGTTCTAAAATAACATACCAAGTAAAATTTAGGTAGCGTAGATTTTAATAAAAGAAAATTCCTACTGGCCTCCAAACGCAACTGCTTGAAATTCTAAACTCGTGCGCGAAACTTGATTTATGATTATTTGTATTGTGATTGCAGACAACAATGGAAAGGAAAACACCAACATTATGATAAAAATTGCTTGAAAAAGAATTAGGGAAAAGTTGAACTTTGCACATTTTTAAGTGAACAGACGTGAAGTTTATTAAATTTGAAAATTCATTTAATTTTAACTTTCAACTTTAAATCACAAACTTTGTCGTAGTCGACTTCATTTAGCGTTCAACAGAGGCTTCATTATTCTGTACTCGTAAACACGCAACAGCGCAACAAATGATACCTAAATAACTTTTATTGAAATTACTGGGGCTAGGCTAGTAGGGCAAGCACCGGTAAACAATTTTCGTTGTTTTTCATTTCTCTTTCAGCAGGTCGAAGGCAACACAAAGCACACACACACATACATATGTATACCTATACATAGATGTGTTTCTAGCAACCTTGTAATGCCGTTGAAATGTAATATTTCGAAGTTACAAAAAAGTGAGCCAGTCGCTGTTTTTAGAAGTTTTGTTGCTACTTTTTAGCGGTAGAATGTTTCGTTTAGTGAAATTCATTCCAGCAATTGATTTATAAGCACCACGGCAATTTCAAGTATTATCTTAGCTGAATAACATCAAATGCCGCAAGTGAACTTTGTTGCCAAAAAGGGGAAAAATGTTTTGCTTTCATCATCAAGTGGAAAGAGAGAAACGAGAAACTGCCGGAAACAGATGAATAATAAACGTGTCGAAGTTCAAATTGAGCGCAAAACTCAAAACGGAAATTTCATTTGTTTATTTGAAGAAGAAAAATAACAAAAACTGTTGTCTCTGTAGAGAAGTGTCGTAGGGAAGAGATGAGTGCGGATAAAGTTAGGAAAAAATGCAAAAGAATAAAATAGAAGGTATATGAAAATTTAAAAGCAAGATACTAAATAAAGTCGAAAACTATTTTAAAGGTACAAAATGAGAGTGGGGGCTTTGTGTTACTCAGGTGTTAACATTCAATTAGACTACTGTCGTTATGCTACAATTTTATTTGAGTTTTAACAATCTGAAGATTAATAAGAAGAAAAATAATTACGCAAAAATCTATCACACTTGGGGTAACTTTTCCATGCTAGACAAGCAGCATCACAAACGATGAATTCTCACGTGGTTCCCACAGCAATGGGGTCTACGTTACTAGAACTACGCGCAACTGGTCAAGAACTGTTACTCAAGCAGCGTTCTCCGCTATGTATGGGGAATGCTTATACTGCTACAAGAACAACGAAATGAATTCCAGAATTGTTAGTAATCGCTAGTCGATGTTAGGTTCGACGACCAATCACTACATAGCTCACTCGCCTGAGGTCCTGGTTATGAAATATAACACTAATTAAAGAGAAACGTTTTGAATTAGGCATTGATAAGTTGACGAATCCGAAGGAAAGACATTGCGCTCTTTCTTGGAGTGAGCAAAAGCCAATCAGGCATGAATTTGTTGGAAAATGGTTCAAAGCAAATGAAAGATGAGACCGGTTTGCAAAAAAATGATGCATATTTGATGTAATTGCGAGAAATCAAAAGCAAGAGTTCGCTTAGCAGTACAAAAAGGCCTACGTTAATCTATTTAAAAACAACACACCAGGGATGTCTCATATTATTTTTCTGAGAGGTTGGGGAAAATAAGGAGGAACGTATTTTACTACTTCGAAGCTTACAGTTCTCATTGTATATAGTATAGTATCTTCTTCTTCAATGTCGTTACAGCTTCTGCAATAGTCGTTGTAGGGTGCTCGCAATCTACATACTGGCATGTCTGTCAATCAAACAGTGCCCTGTTAGAATCCCAAGAAGATTTCTCATGTTCTTCCTGTTCAGTTTCAGCAGTCGGCTTGTGCGACCCATGTTCCATTCTGGCCACGTCATTCTACTTGTTGCACAGGCCAGGGACTGAGTCCATAGCCTGTTGGCAGCTGTGATAGTGTGCTTGTATATAAACATCTTACAAGTGGCTAAAGGTATAGGTATGTTGGCTTTGTCTGGTTGGATCGGTAATGTGGTACCCAATCTTGCCAGTTCATCTGCTTTGCAGTTGCCTTCTATGCCTCTATGACCCGGTACCCAGAGCAGGTTTATTACAAAGTACTGTGATTGTTCTGTCAAAACGTCGATACATTCTTTTACTGTTTTCGAGTTAAAATTAAGCGATTTTAAAGCTTTCAGGGCCGATTGGCTATCTAAATATATGTTTATATCTTTTGTGGTAAGGACACTTTTAGTTAGGGCCAGCAGGCCTTCCCTGATAGCCAGAATTTTTGCTTGAAATACAGTACAGTGAACGCGTAACCGGAATAAAATGTTGGCATACATTCCTCCAGAATGAAAGGCGCCACCTACTTGTTCATTTAGCTTGGAACCTTCAGTATAGATACTGATTCCGCTTCTATTGTCCATTACCCCATTGTCTCAATCTTCTCTCGTTGGGAAAGTTGTGGAGAAGGATGTGTTTACAAGCAGCTCTACTGAGTTACAATACAAAAGTCTGTCGTTTGATGTAAGAAGGGGTATTCGTCTCGTATTCTTGCGTGACCCCTCCTGTTAGTGGCTAAGTTAGAAGATTCTCTTAACCTAAGTGCCGATTTCGCCGCCAGCTGTTTGCTGTAGGCCTCAATCGGCAATACGTGCAAGATGACATCCAACGCTGCCGTGGGCGTTGTTGTTAGTGCCCCGCTTATGAAGAGACTAGCACCCCTTTGAAAACTTTCTAAGCGTTTTACTGTAGTTTTTTTCTCAAGTGTTGGCCACCAAACTAAGGCACCGTATGTCATGATAGGCCTTACCACTGCTGTATATAGCCAGAGTACTGTTTTTGGGTTTAGGCTCAATTTTGCTCCCACAATTCTTTTGTAAGTATAGAGTGGTGTGGCTGCTTTTTTACTCTATCCTTAATCGTTTGTTTCCACGAGAGCTTCGTAGGCCTACTAGTCCTAGGTAGCTTGCCTCCTCCCCAATTGACAGTGTGATTCCCTCAAGGGTAGGGGGGTTTAGAACAGGTATCCTGTGTTGTCTGGTGAACATGATTAGTTCTGTTTTGTTGGGACTTACCCCAAGACCACTCGATACAGCCCACCGGCTTACATCGTTCAAAGCATTTTGCATTATATTGCAGAGGGTATCTGGGAAACTTCCTCTTATTAATATTGCAACATCATCTGCGTAGGCCACTACGTGTATTCTCCTTTCCTCTAGATTCTTTATTCTAGTGTTTCGCGTGCATATGACATTTTTTCTAAAATATGACTTTTTCAGCCTTTGAAGCACTCCTTAATCGAATGTTTTTGCCCCATTTACTTTAGTTGTAGAGAGTGTTTCCAACATTCAAAAATTGTGTGCTTGGCAATGCTTTTACTCCGTAGCCCATTTCGCAAGCAACCGGCTTGAATTTTGCCAAGGTGCTGAAAGTTCAGGAAACTCAGTCACCACAAAGCTTTTGAGTATTCAGAGACGTGTGTTTGTTTAGTTCGCTTTATTTCTAAGCGCGTCTAACTATGAATGTTTTGTGTTGGTTGGTGTTTTTGTAGCGTTCGCGCACACGTATCAGATATGATTGCCTATGGAAATGAAGTTATTTACCCATTCAAGTATAGTCATTGATTCATACACACACACACACACACACACACAAGCACACAATTAAATTGGCTGAACGAATGTGCACACTTTTAGTTGATTAGACACTTTTCGTTAATCCACTTTGGTTGGCGCACGCATGCAACAAAGTGAAAAGAAGGATTATGAAGTGGGTGGAATGCAGCTTTAGCTTTCTTTTCAAATGCCACGCACACACTTGCACTGCCAGCATTCCTTAGGTTTGGCCAGTTTTTCGGGAGTCACGTTGTAATGAGTTACCTTGTGTTAACCCAAGTTCAATAATTTCTTGTAAAAAATGACGATATGCAGCAATAAATATTACACTTCATTGCCTATGTCCTTTAACTATGTAAGCTTAACTTATCGGCTGTTTATTCAATAAATTACGGCTGCTAAAAACCCAAATTGAAGCTGACTGAGTTACGTGCCGCTTTTTCCTTGGCTGTAGCATAAAACTGATTCAATTATTGGCAAATGTGTTTGCCTTTTTTCGGATAATAGAATTTGGCATTTTTGTTCACACTTTACTCAACTAACGGTGATAGGCAATACATGATTTTCGGTCAGTTTCCAAAGGTGCTTTGAGATATTCTTGCTTGGCGATATCCCTAAAAGTGCACTGTGAAGGATTATTGTTGGGAACATGCAGAAAAATATTTTTGAAAAAAAAACACACATCGTCATCAACAATTTCTTTTGCCCCATATGGAACACAGAGCACCTCAACTACACAGCCCGCGAAAAAACTATAGTACCACAACATTTTGACCAGATTTGACAACTTTTTATTTTTTTCTTATAGTTCTCGTAAGTTCTGTATAAAAATATAATTCAATTCAATTCAATTCAAAATACTCCTATAGTACTAAACACTTATTATAGGTACAAATAAAAGTTAAATATTTTATACGAGATTTATAAAAATTCGGCAAGTTTTCATAAAAAAATTTCAAATGATTTAATCGGAGTTTTGAAAAAAAAGGGAACGCAGATTTATACCCCATTAAATTTTGGTATAACAAAGTGCAAGTTTCAATTGGCTTAAAATTCGTATTGAGTTATTTTTTATTTTTTCCGCTGACCCTGTTGCGCACATTCTGCATATAAAAAAGTGTCGTACATTCGGTCTTTTGACAGCGATATTCCTTGAATCAGCGAAAATATTAGTTTGGCGAAACAGAACTCCATTACAAGGTGTAGTCCAAAATAAACAAGACTGGCGTCATAAAAATGTTTTTGATGGCGTCATGAGTTGGAAGTTACATCCCTAGCTGACTTTCACTGAAAGATTTGTGACATTGGGTTCTGTGGACGCGAAGTTAATGCGTCTAAGGTGTCAATATGTTTCTGTCATCGGTACAAAAACGAGTTTCGAACGAAGAGCTAATATCAGATTTTGTTTTAAAATCGCCAAAACGTTTATCGAAACATTTGAATTGATGAAAAAAGTTTATGGCGATGATTGTCTATCTCGTGCCAGAGTTCATGAGAGGTTTACATGTTTCAGAGATGGTTGTAAGGATATAAATGACAATGAATATACGGGTCGCCCAAAATCAGTAATCTCTGAAAACTCCATTGAAATTTTTCGTAAATTTAGCAAAAATGAACCGAAATCATCGTTGAAATTCATGGAGTCGGAGTTGAATATCTCCAAAACCTCGATTTATCGCATTTTAACTGATCATTTGGGCTTACGAAAGGTCTGTGCACGTTTCATTCCGCACCAGTTAACTGAGGACCAAAAATTGCTCAGAATTCATCATTCGAAAGACGTCATTAAAGAGGCAAGAAAAGACGACAACTTCCTTTAGAACATTGTTCCTAGTGATGAAATGTGGGGTTTCCAACATGAACCTGAAACTAAACGTCAAAGTGCCGAATGGAAGGCCCCAGATGAGTCACCACTCAAAAACTTGCGTTTGGAGAAGTCAAAAATCAAGTCGATGCTCATTTGTTTTTACAATTCAATTGTCCTCAAGGAGTTCGTGCCAATGAGCGCAATCGTCAATGCAATTTTCTATCTTGGAGTTTTGATGCGTCTGTTGCATCGCATTTGTCGAATTCGCCCTGAATACTGCGAAAGAGGAAGCTAGCGCTTATTGCATGGTAATGCACCATCTTATCGATCCACTGATCCACTCTTGTGACTGATTTTTTAACTAGAAATCGCATTTTAATCATCAATCACTCACCGTAGACGCCTGATATGGCTCCCAGTGACTTCCACCTATTCGGATCATTGCATTTGGCCATGAAAGGAAAACGTTTTGCGTCCGTAGATGCCATCCAAAAGGGTTGTACCGATATCCTGAAAGTCATTCCGTATTCCGGTCAATGACCTGAAACACTCTTTCGAAAAGCTTTTAGGTCACGCAAAACAGTGTATCGAGACCAGAGGGAACTATTTTGAATAAATAAACTCGAAGTTATCAGAACAAATTACCTGTCGTTTCTATTTTTGCTCAGTCCTGGTGTTTTTCGGAATTCACCTCGTATCTTTTCTGTAGATGGCTTTGGTGATCGATATCTCGTAAAGGATAGTTCAAACAATTTAAAGTTTATGCTCGTTTGACACTAAAAGAAATTGAGCTGAAATAGAGTGTAAAAAATTTATCATATTCTATTATTTTAATATAGTTGCATGAAAAGTATAAAAAAAATAGATAACCGTTTTTTTTAAGCAAGAAAACTTCAAAGTTTTTTTTCAGAAATGAACTTCTCATACCTAAAAATCTTTTGCAACTTATTTTTATAAAAAAAAATTAAACGATTATTTAAATTTTTTTACTGTTCTTATTTACCTAAAAACCTTTTAATTTATCTTCAAATAAATTTTTGTTTTAAGCAAGAAAACTTCAAAAATTTTTCAGTTGCGCCTACTGGTGTTACTATTATCTATTATTTTTATAAATTAAAATGTTTCTAAATTTTAATATATTAAACACTTATTTTAATTTCGTAAGAAAAATTATGTAACAACCATTACTGATGCTATTCAAAGGAAAACAAAAAATTGTGCCAGCCCATATATGATGCACATTGAAGCGCCTATTTAATCGAGAATAAACAGTTCCATTTTATTTCACAATTTCTTAGATCACAAGATAAGCTAATAATAAACCCAGACCGACCGCCTGACAAACCCACAACAAACCCACAACGCAACCCAATTACCAGCTAAACAATTCTAATGTTTCTATGCTTTTGTTATTTCATAACCCTTTTCTTTTCAGTACTATTGACTGCCCTGTCGGGAAACACCTAACTAGTCAGACAACTGGAATTAGTTTGAAACTGGAATTTCTCACAGAAATCGAAGTAGTCCGAAAGGGCCAAATGCACATACAAAACGATTCATTCATGTTCGATTTATTCATTTTATTTAACTTTAACTTTCTAATTAAATTGTATGCCGCTATGTTGCAAACTATTAAAACGAGCACATATTTAATTTCATTTCATTTGGGTAAAAAGAAATCCATTATTTTCTCGCTAAATGGCTGTAGTGATCGATATCTCGTAAAGTATCGATCAAACAATTTGAAGTTTATGCTCGTTGTCAAGGTGACATTTCACACTAAACAAATTCGTTTGCTGTTTCTTCTTCTTCCATTCAGTTGTGAGTTACAGGGTGTTAACAATGAAGATCAGCAAAGAGAAAATTCGGCACATTTTACAGTTTTTCTTTGATAGAGGCGAAAATGCAACCAGGCGGCTGAAATTGTGAATGATGTTTATGGTGCCGATACTGTAACAGCTGATTTCGTGCAATTTTCGTTTCGTTGATTCCGTTCAGGCACTTTTGATGGTAAAGAAAATGCAATTGAATATATTGCCGTTTCGCCCATAAAAACATATTTAACATAATAGGGAAAAATTCTTTTAGGTTAAGTTTCAAGGGCCGGTGTTGATTTTGAATAAAATACAATTTTCTTGTGAAATTATTGTCATTCCTCCTCATTATGATAATACTGGTGTGGCTCAATTACGCATGGTTCAAAATATTGGCGGCCTCGGCGCCACACCTTCATTCGATGGTCCAAATTTTCGATGACGCTGTGGCATAATTGAAGTTCTATGCCGTTAATGTGCCGAATTATCTAATCCTTTAGCTCTTAAATTGTTGCTGGCTTATCGATGTATACCTTTTCTTTCAAATAACTCCAAAGAAAGAAGTCCAACGGTGTCGTTGACGCTTAGGTGTGGTTCACATTCAACATCGGCCCTTGAAATTTAACCACCCTTTATATAATCTTTGGAATGATATTAAATCTAAAATTGGTGGCCGCCCTAGCCAAGTATGTTGATGCCTGACTATTATTCGGTAGTGCCTGAAATCGAAACCCCGAGCATGAAACCCCAAATAATAGAACAAGTTTTTCTAATATTGGACGCCCTCGGCTAGCAACGGCAAACGTCTGGGTATATTTATGCCCTCCTTAAAAAAAACATTTGATATTCGGAGGTGCCATAAAACTATAGGTCCTTCCATTTCTGAAAAAACAAAAGCACGCAGTCCACAAATAGAAGGATGAGCTCTGCCAAAACAACCAACAAAGGGTGTAAGCGTCAATTATACATCAACATACTGTATATATCTCAATACTTAGAGGAAGTTGGTCTAATATTACATTATTTGCAAATCTAAGTCTACTACCCCAAACTCTAAAATATTTTACATTATGCTTAATAAAATGGTTTTTAATTTTTTTTAATCCCAGATTAGTGGTTTTCGTCCATAATTGGGCTAGTATTTTTTGTCTATATTGAACTTGTTACTAAGTGGTATGAGACTGGTATATTTCTGATTAAAATTTGATAATTTACATATGTGTGGAGAATCGTTACGCAAAAACCACCTGTTGCCACTCATATCGGCTAAGGGGTAGTTTACAACTATTACATTTGAACACAGCTAGTGTTTTTTGTGTTGTTTCTTTTTGTTGCGAGGAGAAAGCATCGAA
Source organism: Anastrepha ludens (assembly GCF_028408465.1). Classification (NCBI taxonomy): domain Eukaryota; kingdom Metazoa; phylum Arthropoda; class Insecta; order Diptera; family Tephritidae; genus Anastrepha; species Anastrepha ludens. The sequence continues at coordinate 7,724,694 of NC_071502.1, forward strand.
GGATTGTACCACGTCAGTGTGGGACTTTTACCGGAACTAAACCTCCTACCGTCAATGTAGCGATCCCCTCACGATACTACCGTTAAGTAAATACTCTGGATGCGGTTGAGGACGAGGCTCTACGTCAGTTACTATTCTTATGCGGTCCTTCAAAATTTGCATGGACTTTAATCTTCAAGAATCACAGTTTTGTCTATTTCACAAGGAAACCACCACAGTTGGGCCTGTCCACCCTCTCCCACTATACTTGCTCAAGTTGACTTAAGAGTCTTGTCAAGTATCCTCGCAAACCTCGTAGACGTCTGCGTGCATTAAAGCCAGGAGCATATCGCTGATTGCTGACGACAACTGGTCCTACGCATACTTTGAAGTCATCATGATGTCGACCATGTCTTCCAGGTCTTCTGATAACGCGGCTAAATCACGTCTGCTAATCGCAAATCGGTGGCATACAAAAAATACTTGCATCTTCCTCTTCATGGCACTCTGGGCATAAAGGCGACTCACGTACCCTGAAACGATATAGGTACTTCTAGTAGTAAACATGACCTGGCAGGAATTGTGTTAGCTGGAATTTAAGCTCACCATAGATTTGACTTAACCATCTTGGGAAGCTTGGGATTAACCAAGTAACCAAGTGTAACCAACTTCAGACCTCTCGTGTAGCTGATGCGCGGGCATCAGCTGTTTCTTAGTTGACTAAATGACAGTCCAGAGTATTGTCTACAAGCGCGTGGAAGCATTTTGCCGATAAATGGCTAGAAAACCACAACCAGCGATTGCTCGTGAGCTCGAGCACCTCAAAGTAAATAAAGTTTTTGTGTATCGCACCATTACTCGTTACAATGATACTGGTAGCATCGCGAAACGTCATGGAGATGGTCTTCAAAACACGGCCGCATCACGTGAAATGGTTCAAAAAGTGAAGAAGCGACTTGAGCGAAATCCCCGACGAAGTGTCAATCTCAAATGGCGAAAGAACTGAAAATGCCTGACCATAGCATCTACCACATATTGAAAAATGATCTTAAAGTCAAGCTTTACAAAATCCAAAAGGCGCATGATCTGACACCAAAGCAGCAACAAGTCAGACTTGAGAGAGCGAAGGAGTTGCTTCGAAGCGAAGCCGAAAGCGGTCAAGGTAATTGCGAAATATTATCGAGAAAGTATTCTGGAGGTTGCTTTGAAGTCGTGGACAAACATTTCGGTGGCAGATCATGGACGTTTCAACAGGACTCGGGACCATCTCACAAAGCTCGAGTGAACCAAGAATGTCTAAAAAACAACGTTCCGAACATCATAACGTCCACGCAATGGCTCATAAATTCAACAGACGCGAATCCGATGGATTATACTATTTGGGCCATTTTGGAGAGCAAAGTACGCACTCAAAGATACACCAGTGTTGAGGCGCCGAAAAAAGCGTGTGGTCCAAATACCTGGAAGTCACATTCGGGCAGCTTGTGATTCATTTCTGGACCGCCTCAAGGTCATAGTCAAGGCAAAAGGTGGTCATATCGAGCAAAAGTAAATTGATTCTTAATCACCATTGCAGCTTCGTACGAGGTGACTTTGTAAGCGCTTCTCACCCTCAGTGCGCAAAGTCTGTACTAGGCCTCTGTACTAGGCCTCGCATTTCGCTCATACTGGTTCAGCATATAGCAGAGTGGATGTGATGACGCTAGTTAATAGCCTGCGCTTGCTGCTTCGTTGCCCACCCACGTTCGGAAGCATTCTAGAGTGCGCACCGTACATTCTCGACGCTTTTTGCATTATATATTCCGCAAGGAGCCCAAAACTGTGCCGGTCATCAATTATTACACCCAGAAATTTTATCTGAGGTGACGATTTACCTTCGCGTGTGCCTATGCTGAGAGAGGCTATCTCTGGTTTCTTACGGGCAGTTATGGGGACCGCTTCCGTTTTCTTACCTACACTATTCAGCCAGTTTGTTTCGATTGCGATAACACTGTTTGCTTTGGATTCAACGTCGTATAGTATACATATAAACATATGTAAGTGGGCATGTGAGTATTTATACTCGACCTCTTTTCAAATATTTGCACCAAGCACCCTTTCAGTCTAACAGTATTGGCTTTACGTTTCTTTGTAATTGTCATTAGACCAATCCGGTTTACCTTTCATTTACCAACCTTTCGCTCCACTCGTTAACACACACGTCTACCTACAATTTATGCCTTCCACTTCATTGCATGCACACTCACACGTGCTTAAGTAGCTAAATACGGGTTTCATCGATTCCATTTTGCTCCTTAATCGACCACAACGCTTTCACAACTCAACCCAAACACTAACAACTTAATTAACTCTGCTTTTGTTTTGAAAATAAAAAGGGATATTTGAAATGATTCGTTAAGTGGGGATTTGACCAAGTGTTACTTGCCTTCGTACAAAAACATACAAGCAACAACATGCGAGAGTGCCATATGTGGGCTTTTGTATTTATAAAAGGAAACAATTCCATTTTGAGATAAGTGGGTAGATTGTGTGTGAAAGGATATTGTTTGTAATTAGCCTTAATTCCTTACTTGTGTATCTCTAGGAATTTATGGGTGATTAACGTAGACTTTTGTTGCCAAATGCGAGTGTATCGGGGAGTGGAAGTTCAGGAATTCAGTTGATTTGCGTTTAATGAATGAATGATTTCAGTTTATCTGTTGAGTTTGTGGTTGATTAAAAGACAACATAGTTGAGTTTATTCAATTGTCTGTATTATTTGCACACGCAAGCATTGAAACTTAAACTTTTGTTTAGTTGTTTCCTATACAAATTGACACATGTGAAGTTCTGTTAGTAATTTCGACGTAGTGTGAATTTTTGAGAATTGAAATTAAATTTTGGTTGAATAGCCGCAAGGTTTTCAATAAGCTGATATTTAAATAAAAAAAAAAATAATAAGAAATGAGAAATAAAAATAATAAAATAATAACATAAAAATTAATTAGGAGCAAAATTTTGATGTGACATCTATAACTTCGTACAATTTTGCGTAAAATTTTCGCACAAATGGTTTAAAATTGTTTTGTGGTCAAAATTAGGTTCTGGGTGATGCTACGACTACAAATATGCCCGGCAACTTCGATAAAATTATAAAAATGTAGATATTTTCTTTAACATCAAAAATCCCTGAACGGAATCGACGAAGCCAAAATTGCACGCAATTTACTGTTATAGTATCGGCATCATAAACACCATTCACAATTTCAGCGGCCTGCCTTGGCGCCCCTTTACACAGGGAAACATTTGGAAGGGAAACATTTTGTTCGGCAGAGAAGGACAGCCGCGGAAGAGAGAAGGGAATCTGTCTCTCGTACTGGCGGCACGCTTTGTGCTTCTTATTCGTATTTCCAATCTTAAAGCAATTTTTGACAGTTGCTTTATTTGTTTTCTTTTTTGTGAGAGAAAGTTCTGAGTTATTTTTTGGCTTTTAATCAAACGGCAGAAATCAACGATGACAAACATCCGAACGCTGCTTGGGAAATGCAGGATTATTTTTGCTAGTAAAGTGGGTATAATTTAAAAAGTTTGTTTGTTGAATTCAGCATGCCACCTATTGACCTCATGGCGGAAAACCTGGCAGCGAAATCTGCGAGGAGGCTAATGGCTGCGGGGGTATTCACCTGCAGAACCTTCGGTCACAGCTCAATGGGAAAGTGGAGCTCAGGTGGCACGGACTACATGACTCCGAATTTAATTGGGAGAGAAGGTTTTGCACTACAATTGAAGAGGAGGGATGGCACAAAGGCATGAAGCCTGGCCATAGAAGCTTTCACATCTATACAGACGGTTCGAAAACTCCAGACGGAGTGGGAGCGGGTATTTACTGCTCAAAACTAGGAATAAGGCAGCCTATCAAGCTGCCAGACCACATTAGTATTTTCTAGCCTACACTAGAACAAGAAAGAATTCAACACTTAATATATACGTGGATAGTCAAGCAGCAATAAGAGCAATAAGCTCATATAAGTCCAAAAATGTTCGACGGAGCAGGGAGGCCATAGTAGGCTGCATATCTACTGGGTACCTGGTCACAAAGGCATTGCGGGGAACGAAATAGTAGATGAGATAGCAAAAAGAATGGCATACCAAGACCGCTAAACACAATATACAATGAAATGGACGACCACATGAAAAGGCAAGTGGAAGCTAGGTGGACTAACCTGACCACATGCAAAACAGCAAAAGTCATGTGTAGAACTAACGACAAAAAATTGACTCAATTCGTACTTACGCTCTCGCGAAAGGAATGCAGAACTATCATAGGTATGCTAACAGGTCACAATCTATTGGCTGCACATGCGTACAAGATAGGGATTGCTAACACGGACAAATGCAGAAAATGCAGAGAGGATGTTGAGGAAACTTTAGAACACCTTCTGTGCGTTTGACCGGCATTATCAAAAACGCGACTAAGATGCCTGGGAGCCCCACTGTTTGAGGGTCTGAAAGACGTCTCAAAAGCGGAGCTCCCAGCCCTACTTAGATTCGCCAAAAGCGCTGACATCCTACATGATGTTCACTTAGAGTATTCATAGAGGTCGGTCTCCATCTGGTATCGCTAGGGACCAAAAGGTCTATGCGTGGCTTATTGCCAACTAGGCTAACCTAACCTAACCTAAAAAAAATTACCCACTAGAAAGAGCTGAGGACGAGATATTTCGAGTGCGCCCTCTAGTTAAAAATATATATTTTTCGATATTTGGCGCTGGGCTCAAGCTGTTACGTATTCACAGGCCTACTGGGTTCCTATTCACAATATGCAAGCAGGTGGCGCTGTGGTTGAGATGTGCTGCAAAATCTTATATTTATCACTGAGTTGCGCATTTTCAGTGGCAGTTTAACGTACCAAAAATTAACTTACTTGGCTTTTAGCTCAATACTTCACTGATTTAATTTTGTTTACCTACTTATGTGTGCACGAGTGTGTGCTTTCAACCTCTTTTCCATGAAAGCTCAGCTGTTGAGTATTCCGTTATATGTGAGCATTTATTGCATCCCCAGCTCTGCACTCACACTTCCACTTTACGTGACAAGCATGCAGACATGCGTAAGTAGCGAAAACTCTTGAAAAAATCTGAGCTGTGCGTTGCTCCTTTCGGTTTTCTCCATTGCTACCCCCAAAGGGGTAACTTTTCTTATTTAGTTTACGCGAAAGAGAAAGGGAATACTCTCATATGCGAGTCAGTTGAGTTTCGTTAACTCGATTAATTATAATAACGGGGGGAAAAGTAAGCATTAACGGCAACGTCAGCGCATTAAATTTTATTTACTTCACATCCAGTTCGCTCTTGGGGGTTCAATTTTTTGTTTTCTTGGTTGAAATAAATTTACGAATCTGGCTTTATCATTGGTCTCCAAAGCATTTTTCGATTTGGTGGAAAAAAATTGTATTCCGGTGGACTTTTGTCTCATTGATGGAGAGAGCACAATAAAAGCAATTTAAGCAAAATGTGTGCAAAAATCGATGGTAGACATACATTTAATTTTTGTGTATTCCTTTTGAAATTAATAGAGTTTCTCTCCTTATTTCAGATATTGTTCATTCAGTTTTGAAAGTGAATTATTATTCCTTTTTTAAAATAATAGGACTATGAATAAGTTCGTGCGGTTTTTTTCGAAATTTGAAACTTTATTGACGTAAAATGGTTACAAATTTAATATTCAAAATATTGTCCATCGCTTACTACTACTTTTTCCCATCTTTCTGGCAATTCACGGATTCCCTTTGTGAAAAATTCGGTCGGTTTTGCCGCAATCCACGAATCGATCCATTTTTTGACTTCATCGTAATTACGGAAGTGCTGGTCAGCCAGGCCATGTTGCATCGATCGGAAGAGATAGTAATCGGATGGCGCAAGGTCTGGACTATACGGCGGGTGGGGTAGGACATCCCATTTGAGCGTTTCTAAGTATGTTTTGACCACTTGTGCAACATGTGGCCGAGCATTGTCATGTTGCAAAATAACTTTGTCGTGTCTATCGGCGTATTGCGGCCGTTTTTCTCGCAGTGCTCGGCTCAAACGTTTCATTCGGTTTAAGTATCTCATAATACACAACACCCAGCTGGTCCCACCAGATACACAGCATAACCTTCAGGCCATGAATATTCTGCGCCGACGTCGATGTTGAAGCATGGCCAGGGTATCCATACGTTGCCCGACGTTTTGGATTGTCGTAATGGACCCACTTTTCATCGCCAGTCACAATTCGATGCAAAAAACCCTTTCTTTTGTGCCGTTGAAGCAGTTGTTCGCATGCCATAAAACGGCGTTCAACGTCTCTTGGCTTCAATTCATACGGCACCCAATGGCCTACCTTTCGGATCATTCCCATGGCTTTTAAACGTTTGGAAATGGTTGATTGATCAACTCCCAAAGTTTTTGCAACCTCTTCTTGCGTTTGAGCCGGATCTTGATCGAGCAATTCCTCCAATTCGGTATCCATGAACTTTGGCGGCGCACCCTCGCGTTCTTCGTCTTCCAAGCCAAAATCACCACTTTTAAAGCGTGCAAACCACTTCTGGCACGTTCGCTCAGATAGAGCATGCTCACCATAAACTTCCACCAAGATACGATGACTTTCGGCTGCTTTTTTCTTCATATTAAAATAATGAAGAAGAATTCCCCGCAAAAACACATTATTTGGCACGAAATTCGACATTTTCAAGTGTGGTAAAAATATTGTTGTTTACGCTTCAAATAAAAAACTTATACTGACGTTTGTGCCTTACGACAGTAGCTCTCCAATGAATGTTTGGAAATGTGGATCGATGGAATAATAATCAAGTTACGCCATCTGTTGTAAAACCGTAACGAACTTATTCATAGTCCTATTATCATCTGAAAATCAGTTGCTTGGATGGGAAAGTATTTAGCTAAATAGCCCTCTACCACGCTAAATAGCGGGCTCTACCACGCAAGCCATGTTGACGTATCCATATAGCCAATTATTAAAAAATAAATTTCCCGAGGAAATAAAAAAAAAATTTATATTTATAAAATTTATAAAGGCCACTTCCAACTTTAGAAATAAAATAAGTTTTTGTAACTTTTGATTATTCTCTTGAGATAGAAAAACATCCAAAAAAAGTTATTTAAATTTTTTCCCTAAAAAAATATGTATTTATTAATCTTTAATTTATTTTCACAGTTCTTGTTAATAATGTTTCTAGGATTAATTACATTTCGAGATTAAAGTTCCTGAGGAAAAGATGCCTTAAAAGATTCAGAAGCAATAATTTGGGAAAAAATTAACATTTTGCAAAACCGCATGACGCAATTTAAATACACCCCACCTAGAAAAAATTACTAAGTAGCAACAAAATCAGATCATTTTTGTAGAGGATATCCTTTGCGAATGTCCTGCGTTATTTAAAACACCACAGTCTGATGGATTGGAAGCTATCTCAGCAGTAGGTTGAAAATGTCTCCTTAAATTCGCAATAAAAATAAGCAATAATGGACTTTTTCAAAATGCATAACTAATGAACTCCGTCTGGTAACGCTATGAACTGAACCGGCTTATGCGAGACTATAAGTCAACCAGTTCAACCCAATCAGACAGACAAAATCTGAAATTGAAATAAACAAAAAAATCATTTTTGATAAATTGAGCAAAGGGTGAGCAAATGGCACAATCGAGCCGCCTAATGGTTGATTTCGCCCTCGGCTTCTTTAAGTTTTTAACTTGTCAATACCCTGGCAGTAAGGTGGACTAATACTGAGAGTGGCCTATCTACGTTAAGCAGGCAATAAAAAATTGTCTGTAAGAAAAAGAATCTTATTGGGACATTTTCAGCCTTATAAATATTATCTCTAAGGTTCTGTAGCATTATCCGTTGACCGTAACCTTGTTGGCGTTAAAAATATTTCGTGCCGTCGCTTCAAAAACACCACCAAACAGGCAAGTTTTCGCATGTTTTAAGGGTAACAAATTCGTAGGATAGCTTAGGGGTATCCACTACTGCAGATAAAACGGAAACAGTTCTTAAAGTGCACATAAGAAACCTGAGGTAGCCGCCTCCTTTACAGTTGGGAATCACAAATTGAAGTCCTCTCAACAGCTTAGGTATCTGCGAGTACCGCCCGAGTATCTAGACGCCCGACTCAGTTTCGGGGCACATACGGAATATGTCACATAAAAGTCGTCAAAAATATATGGCACACTCTTCCGAATGCTTCGAAATATTGGGAGTTCGAGAAGTAGAAAACGAGTGCTGCTAACCATTGTCATCGCCTCGGCTCTGCTCTATGCAACTCCAGTATTGATAAGTTCATTGAGTGTGAAGTTCTACCGCAGATAATACGATACTTTGCATAGACTTCGTGCACCGAGGGCGATACAAGAAGAAATAACGGGAGCCCACTTCTAAAGAAATAAAGAGAGTCCATTAGCAATGAAACCAACACAAAGCAGATTCAGCTGCAACTACCGAGGCTACTTCTCTGCGAAAATAACAGGAACTTTGGTGCAACTCAACAAAAGCAAGGTATACCTTAACCCCAAATGTTGCTAGATTGCAAAAACGAAGAGATGGTGAGCTAAATTTCCAGTTAATGCAAACAGCTTTGCAATGCCAGATTCGCCACTATGCTCACAATGTCAGGAAAATGAAGACGCGAAGCACGTGTAGTAGACGTGGAATAGCAGCTCCCTCAAAGGATCAGTTGAGGCTAAAAGGCAATCAGAAGTGAGCAGTTGAAATGCGGGTACGAGGTAAAGGGACGCTACATAGGCGAGACCAGATCTGCATAGAAACGGGCACTAGAAGTCAAAACGAGATAAATATGGTGGGGCCTGATAGGGGTGGTGTTCAGCGGGAAGAACCAAGTGCATGTAACTTTCGGCGAACTGCAAAAGAAGCAGACGTTGAGCCCAGTGCTCAAACCGTGTCATGGCAATTTACTTCACGGTACAACTTACTTCAGGGATTGGAACTGGGACGAGAAGTTAATGTTTTGAGCAAATGTACGCATGGACATCAGCCTTACCCTCCTTTGGATACTTTTTTTAAAACCTTCGGCCAGGTTTGGCCTTTTTTCGTTCTGTTCGAAGACTCTTTTCAAAAGGTTAGATTCATAAATCTGTCGAAAATTAAATTTTAGGAAGCTTCCTGGATTATCCAGTCGTTAGCTATAATAGAAATTTGTTAAATTCGCGTCGAAAAAGCCAGTCTGGCCAGACCCGGGTACCGAACGGAGTGTTGAAGCAGCTCTAAAGCGTATGCAAAGAAGTGAAATTGAGACAGATGATCATTTACCTTCAACTTCTGGGCTTATGCGTCTGTTGACCCCGGGTTTGAAACTTACTGTGAATAAGAAACAACAAATAAAATAAAAATGTCGGTCGCCTATCGGAGGTTAATGGCATCCATCCGAGTGTATTACTGCCAAGATTTTTTTTTAATTAATTGACAGACTAATTCGTGCACAATTTTCGATTAAAAAATATTTTAAGTTGTGCACATTTTTCACCTTGCCTCAAAGTTAAAGAACTTACGATACTTAACAACACATTAAGCAAACATTTATCTTCTATCCAACGGCACCTCAAGTAGCGAATCGCTATGTATGCAGCTAAAGAAAATTTGCATTTCGTTTTCTTTACAATTCACTTAATTCGATTTCCTACTTGAAACGCCATCAAATGAGTGAAGCGCTTGACTATAGTATTCCGCCAGACGCTTAAATGACGTAAATCAATTTAATTGCTGATAAATTAAATACGAAAAATATGTTTGCTGCTGCCAGTGGCAGTGCTACCTGTTGCTGTTGTTCTTGCTGTTGTTGGGCATGTTCTTGATAGCTTTGGAATGTTGGTCGTAGCATGAATGTAAAGCAAGACGGAAGCAAAAGGGAGAGGCTGGCGAAGGAAATGGGCTGTCTACAACTTTGAAATATAAGAAAAAACACATACCTACATACACTCGTACATATATGTATAAATATTTATCAAGTAAGTATGCAGCACACAACTACGCTAAGAAGTAAAAATGGCAGATATTTTTACCAGCAGTACAAAATAGTCAAATGAAGCGAAATGAGTTAACATCGTCAAGTTGTTGTCGGGGGTCTATGTAGAACATTAAAAGGAGGCTGAAAATGTTGTTCACCGGCACTTAAGACCATTCCTTCCAGCTGCTGAGTGATGTGAACACGACAACAACACGACCACTGATAAATGATTTTTACGTGCGAAGGCTGTGCATGACTGAGCTCATTTGCTCGGTGTCGGTGACGAAAGAAAGATGCTAAAACGCTAAAAGGCTGAAAGGCTAGCACATATTCCAGGAATTTTAGAAATGGGGGCAAGGACTTTCTTAATATAATGCAAATGTATAATCTGTTTGGTAATATTATTAAATAAGAGCATCCTGCAGGGACAGGCTAGTAGAACGGGTGAGAAAACTTGCAAAATACGCTATAACAGAATTAATAAGGACAGCAAATTTAAGCGTGTGCGTATAAAGAAATATAAAAAATGCCTCCGCCTTTGAGTATATACGATATATAATATGCATATGTACATTAGGGTGGGCCGATTTGTATACAAAAAAAATTTTCGATATCGTTTTTAGCAGATTTGAATTCTACATTGAATTCTAAGAAAAAAAGTCCGCTCTAGCATAGCTCTAAAGTCAATTTCCAATTTGAATGAATTCCTAAGTCTTTAATTAATACGAAAATTAAGAGGAAGTTGTGGCATTGAGGATAAAAAAGGATAGATCTGAAATTCAAATAATTATTGTAAAAATGTTGTTAATTGTACTAAAAAAGCTAATGATTAGAAAAAAATATACTGTAATTAATTTGTAAATATTTTTAATTTTAATTTTCTTTCTTCTTATATTTTTACAAGTTTTGGTTCGATTTACATACAAGAATAATTATATACAAATTATATAGTTTAATGCCGTAATGGCGTTCTTAAAGTAACTATTAGAAATCTAAAATAAATTCCTCGTACTAAAAAATCTCCAAGTATATTATAATTTGGTAATAAAAAAAAATGATATCCATGTCGCGTACACCCTTTCTGAGTGTTTGGCCGAGCTCCTCCTCCACAAATGGAGGGATCTACAGTTTCATGCCGACACCGAACGGCAGATATTTTTTATGAGGAGCTTTTTCATGGCAGAAATACACTCGGCGGCTTGCATTGCCTGCCGAGGGGCGACCGCTATAGGAAAAAACTTTTTCTTCATTTTGATTTTTCACCTAGATTCGAACCTACGTTCTCTCTGAATTCCGAATTCTCAAACTTGACTTTAGAGGTATGCTCTAGTGGACTTTTTGTCTTAGAATGTTATGTAGAATCCGAATCTGCTAGAAAAGATGTCAAGGAAAATCGCTCCATACAAGTTGATACACCCTAATGCACATACATATATACAAATATATTATCTTCAAACAAATTACATTTCATTTACCACCATACAGACACTGCCTTAAGGCTGCTGCAGAGGATGTAGCTTGTGACATATGTCACTGGGCTATAGCGATACCCGTCACGTTGATGGTTAGCCTACATTTATATGTAAATTCAATTTTTTTTTGCCCCGTAGTTACACCACCAAAGTAGCAAATTTACTATCAGACATACATTTTCACTGCAGCACTAAGCAAGTGACTTCTTTCGAATTTTTTTTAATGTTCACAGCAAAATGGATACAATTATGTTCTCTTAAAAATAAGTTAGTTCTGATTACTCTTGACGTCAAACTTGCAAACAGAATAGGAACTTGCAGTTGAACTTTTGCTGTGTTTAATGGTATGCATACATATAGTACCTACATAGATTGTAAAACTTGTAGAATATATTTTGTGCCTTGAATGGCCTAATGGTATTTTGTGCCCTTATTTTGTTCCTTAAATTACATCACTTATATAATTTAATATGAAATCATATCACATCACATAAAAATATGTACACCACTCCATTGCATTTGATATCATATCACATCCAAGCATATCAAATCACATCGCACCACACGATACCACATCACTTCGTATCATATCAAATAATAGTACATCACTTCACATCACATCGCTTCACATCATATGACCTTATACCATATCAAATCACATGAAGCCGCCTCACCTGATTTCATTTTATACCATAGCAAATCATATGATATCACGTCACAAGACTACATTTAATATTATATCATATCAATTCATATCAAATGATATCACATAATCTCACATCACTACATATAAAAAAAATAATATCAAATCACATCACATCGCATCACCTGATATCATATCACATCATTTCATTATACATCATATCGTATGACATCAAACCATATCAAGCCCTTCACATTACATCACTTTATGTAATATCATATCAAATCACATCACATCGTATCACCCGATATCAAATCACAGCATTTCATCATATATCATATCGTATCATATCAAATAATACCACATCACATCAAATCATATCAAATCGCTTCACATTACATGACACTATATCACCATATCACTTCCTTGTATCACTTCAAATTATATCTCACATCACCTTATATAATATCATATCAAATCAAATCAAATCAAATCAAATCAAATCAAATCAAATCAAATCAAATCAAATCAAATCAAATCAAATCAAATCAAATCAAATCAAATCAAATCAAATCAAATCAAATCAAATCAAATCAAATCAAATCAAATCAAATCAAATCAAATCAAATCAAATCAAATCAAATCAAATCAAATCAAATCAAATCAAATCAAATCAAATCAAATCAAATCAAATCAAATCAAATCAAATCAAATCAAATCAAATCAAATCAAATCAAATCAAATCAAATCAAATCAAATCAAATCAAATCAAATCAAATCAAATCAAATCAAATCAAATCAAATCAAATCAAATCAAATCAAATCAAATCAAATCAAATCAAATCAAATCAAATCAAATCAAATCAAATCAAATAAAATCAAATCAAATCAAATCAAATCAAATCAAATCAAATCAAATCAAATCAAATCAAATGAAATGAAATCAAATCAAATCAAATCAAATCAAATCAAATCAAATCAAATCAAATCAAATCAAATCAAATCAAATCAAATCAAATCAAATCAAATCAAATCAAATCAAATCAAATCAAATCAAATCAAATCAAATCAAATCAAATCAAATCAAATCAAATCAAATCAAATCAAATCAAATCAAATCAAATCAAATCAAATCAAATCAAATCAAATCAAATCAAATCAAATCAAATCGAATCATATCACCTAACACGAGTCAGCCTTATGACTCAACACCGTAAATTAGCCAACACGTTTTTTGAAGAAATTTTACTGAACACTAATTTTGCGAATAAATTTACAATTTCTAAACACTCAATAAGAGTTCCTTTTGTAATATCGGAATTGGTCATGGTGTAAAAAGGCCTTAAAAATACACATTGTAAATTAATAAGAAAACAATTTTGTATGACACCTCCAAAATCAGTTTGTTGGATGAAAACAATGTGGCACAAATACAAAAATAAATAAATTTTATTCAAAGTGTGCGTGCATATTTTTTTTTGCAATTTGGGGGTTAGAATGACAAATATAAAATTCTATAGGTAAATATTAAATTGTTCAGATCAAAGGTTTTATCACGAATGCAGAAAATCAAGATGTATAAAACTTTGATACGTTCGGTTCTTACTTATGGTGCTGAAATCTGGACACTGAAAGCTAATGATATAATATAAACCAGCTATTGCGATTTGAAATATCCCTAATGAGAAAAATCTACGGTCCTATTCCGCTTGAAAATGGCACGTATCGCATTCGTTACAACAACAAATTTGAAAACCTCATTGGCGGTGAAAATGTAATGTGTTTTATTAAAGCGCAGCGGATTAGATGGATTGGACACATCATAAGAATGTCCAATCCAAAAAAGGGTGTTTACTTTGCGTCCAATTGGAGGAAGATAGAGAGGCCGACCAAGAAAGAGATGGCTTGATGACGTAGAAGTAGACTTAAAAGCGATGAACGTTCGTAATTGGAGAAACGAGGCAAGAGAGGGACGGAATTGGAGGAGGATTGTTGAAGAAGCTATGGTCCACCACAGACTGTGAAGATAAGAGAGAGAGAGAGAAAGTTTGAATGACAAGGTAGCAACAAAGAAGCAGAGCACTTTGATATTCAATCCATTAAATCGCAACAAAAAAAGAAACATACATCAGCTGCTACACCGAAGTTGCCAATTGGGGCTTTATTTATTCCGTTCCAAACTTATTCTGTGTTCCCTTTGCTTTTTTTAGATTTTTTTAGAATACAGATAATGCAAGTTTGTGTAGTAATTTTCCATATACATAATGACATCATTATAAGCAATATTTTATAAAATTTTAATTGCAAAATATTGGAATTTGTTTGACAGTGAATCTCCAAAGGCACTTCGAAAAAAAGTTGCTAGGTGGTGTTCATAATAACTCACAACAGAACTATGTGCAATATAAAAATAAAAGCCCTATTTATTAAAAGAAATGTTTCTCGAGATATCCTTGGGAGGATTTTTTTCCAATTTTTAAGTTTTTCATGTCACTTGGCAGACAAAAAACAAAAAAAAAACGTTAAATTTATTAGTGTAAGATCAATAATTATAAAGAAATATATAATTTGTAATCTTATATTCACAGAGAAACCTGGCAAATTTTGTAAAGAACAACTGTGCAAAATTTCAAATTTCAAAATTTCAATTGATTTATTCGGTTTTGGCCCAGTGAGTTATGGCGTACACGAACTTCAAAAATAAATTTTTTTTTCTTGCCATAACCACTATTAATTCATCTCCCTATATACACCCCGTTACAAAATTATAAACACGCCACCATTTCTCTTTCTAAAAATATTCTTCATACTACAACAAAAACCATATACCTAACGCCAAGTTTCAAATGTTCAACAAACTTTTCAAAACTTTATCAAAACCCTCAACTTTTTCACTAGAATTTTTGGAATTTTTCTGGGTATGCAGTTTTATGGCCCATCGAATCAATGATATCCGCAACAAACACACATAAAACTGAAGGCCATTTCTGATATTCATTTACCAAAAAAAAAACACAAATTGCCTTTGGATATTTTGCACTACTTACACAGAAAATACACAAAAAGGCTCAAAAGGCTGTCAGCAGCATCTCAACAACAGCTCAATTCCTCAAATGCGGGCGGCCTTCATTCCTCCCAGTCATGATCAATCACACTGACGTTGACAGCTCTTTAAAGTTCATCCTTTTGCATACTGCCGGTCTCTATATTGGCAAGATGAGCGCAGTTGTTGTGAGTAGATACACAAAGCAAGTGGTTGAAGTAGCTTTGACCGGATGTGGTGAATGCCAGTTGTACGCGTTAGCCCAATGCTTAAGTGACTCTCGAAGGCTTAATTAGCCGCAGACACATCAACGAGACCATAAATATTCTCGATGGGGGCTAATTATAATTAGGAGGGAAGCAGTTGCCTTGAATTGAAAAGATAAAGTAAGCTAAGGGTGCCTCGCGTATACGAAATAGTAGTAAGAAATGAGTAAAGTTGTTGGCTGTGTTGTTGGTGTGTGTGAGAAACGTGGTAAAATAAAAAATGTTCAAGGATTGACTGGGAGGTATTTTGCAATAATTGGCATTTTTTGCTTTTACGCTCATCAAGCGTGTTTACTGTTTTTGTGCATATGCAAGGATATAATAAAATTAAGACGCGCTGAGTATGCAAATAGCAGGAATGAGAAGTAAGCGAATGTGGATGATGAAAGAGTAATGAAGATTAACTGCACTTAAACTTTTATCACAAGGTGGCTTTGCTTTAATGACACCACAATTTATGTATTTTCTATGGAGAGTATTCCAAAAACAAAGCAAAAAATTATTTGCGAAAATTGAGGACTCACTCAGAACAAACATTCAAAAAAAAATGGTATATACAAGCAAGGTGCACATAAAATAGAAAGATGTGAAATTAAAGGTAAGAATGTGGAAAATATTAGGCGCGCTACTAAGTTCTCGCTGTTTGTCAATAGACGCCGCCAGCAGTGTGTGCTAGTCGATTCTAACATAACCTAAACGTCATAAACCAAGCTTAGACATATGGTAAACAAACTGCCTCGACACATTAGTGATTTTGGTTTGGTATCATCTACTTTTGGGTTTGTGAAAATGTCTGATTTTGTGCCGAATAATCGTCATTTGCGGGAAGTTTGATTTTCCTCTTTCATTCGAAAAAACACGGCGGCTGAAGCGCATCGAGAGTTACAAAAAGTTTATGGAGATGCTGCTTTAAGTGAAACAACGTGTCGAGACTGGTTCCGTTCCACGTCCACGACCGTCCACGTGGAGGAAGGCCAAAAACCTTCGAAGACGCTGAATTGGAGGCATTGCTCAATGAGGATCCGAGTCAAACACAAGAAGAGTTTGCTTCAGCATTAGGACTTACCCGCCAATCCATTTCCAAGCGATTGCATGCTTTGGGAATGATTCAGAAATAGGGGACTTGGGTTCCTTATGAGTTAAAACCAAGGGATGTTGAACGTCGTTTTTTCGCCTGTTCGCCTGTGAACAACTGCTCCAGCGGCAAAAAAGGAAAGGTTTTCTTCATCGCATCGTGACGGGTGATGAAAAATGGATTCATTACAGCAATCCAAGGAAAAGAAAGTCATGGGGACTACCCGGTCATGCCTCTGCCGAATATTCACGCTGCGAAGGTTATGATATGTATTTGGTGGAACCAAGTTGGTGTTAGTTATTATGAACTGTTAAAACCAAGCGAAACCATCACTGGTATCGACTTCAATTGATGCGATTGAGCCGAGCACTGCGCGAGAAGCGGCCGCAATACGCGGAGAGGCATGAAAAAGTGATTCTACAGTATGACAACGCTCGGCCTCACGTTGCCCATCCCTTTAAAACCTACCTGGAAACACTGAAATGGGAAATCCTACCCTACCCGCCATATTCTCCAGATATTGCGTCGTTCGATTATCACCTGTTCTGATGGATGGCACATGGCTTAGCTGACCAACAGTTCCATTCATATGAAGACTTCAAAAAATGGCTTGATCCGTGGATAGCCTCAATAGATGAACAGTTTTACTGCGACGGTATGCGACATCTACCAGAAAGATGGGAAAAAGTAGTAGCCAGCAATGGACAATACTTTTAAAGTTTCCCTTGTAACCATTTTTTCAGAATAAAGTTTTATTTTCATCAAAAAACAGCGAGAACTTAGTTGCGTACCTAATAACAAGATATGAGGTATCTAAGTTCGGTCAGTGTTGATGTTCCTGGATAAAATATTACAATATTCCTGGAAGAAAAAGTTAGCTATAATTCTATAAATGAGGTTAGTAAATAAAACTAGTCGTAGGCAAAATTTATTTGTGATATCAGAAGAAACACATGGAAACCCCCTCGTTATAGCAATCGGAGCTCCGTTATTTCCGTTACTTTGTTTGTCAAAAATACCATGTAACTTATATTTTTAATAAACTTTATTTAAGTCAAATAAAAAAAAAAAAAATACGAAGCAATGCGTGTACTGCAGATGCCTTAAAATGACCGACTGTGTTTTTCTTAAGCTGCTCTCATTACAACTATGCAAGCAGCGACGACGACTAAAACAATGCGGCTGGCGTTGTTGGTGGAGAGAGCATTTCTAGTGTGAGCATAGAATGCAATGCGTAAAGGCCTTTGTATTTGTTTCGATTGTGAAATGACTAGCCGCGAAGACAACAGTTAATGGGAGAGATGTTGTTGAGAGATGGGTTCGTAGCAATGTGGATTTATTAAGGTGACAGCATTCACCCAGCTGAATTTTTCACCGTAGGTATGGCTTACGTCAAAATGATATGCTTTGTTTGTATGTATTGGTATGTTTACATTTGCTTGCTGATTTTGACGTGATGGTTGGACCAAACGCAACAACAAATACATGTAGGGTTTTACTTATATGTGTTTGCTGTCACCTGTAAAAAATTCGCCTTGGTTCGTAGACAGTTGCTTTTTGCAAATAAAAATATGAGTAGGTACATAAACAAAAGCGCCGCTGAATATAGATTTTTGCTGGAAGCGTGACCATCCCTAATTCACAATTCTAAAATTCTGCGAATTGGAAGTGCATAAATTTTTGTGTGGAATTTCTTGTTCTTGAAACTTAAATCTGGAATTATATTTGCAGCTTAGGCGACATTTAAGATATTCTGAAAACTGCTTGAGAAGCAATGTAATATATTTTTTCACTCTCCGATGCTAGCGCTGCACTACTTTCAGTTTGTATAATAATTGTATTGTTATGTAAACCTTTATAAAAATAAAAAAAAAAAAATAAAAATATTTTTCCACTTTACTACCAAACTTTTGTCATTACAACATCTAAGCCTTCTATGATAGAAAAATATAAGAAAATGTTTAGCAAGTTTTAAAGATTTTTTACACTGTGCTACAAAATTTAACATTTTTTTTTACTTATGAAGAAATCGACATACGCGACATCTAGCTCGAATATAAAAAAATTGCGTTTTTAGTTGTTTCATTTTTTAAGAACCTTAAAGTTTCCACAAGGATAGCGGTTTCGTAAAAATCGTATAGATCTAAAATTATACAGAATATGGAAATATGGGTATCAAATGAAAGTCCTGTGCTTAGAGTTCTAGGAAGCTTTTTTCTCATAGTTATCCTGTGATGAAACAAGTCGAAAATTTCCTTTAAGGTTTTTATCCTCGAATATCCTTAGCAATTTTTATGCAAATCCTTTGACAAAAATTTATTATATCACCAACCCCAATTTCATTCCCTTACCTTCAAACTTCAGGATATATAGGGGTACATGTACATTAGTGTGCCTTATAATTTGATATTTTTGTATCGCTCATGGAAAACTCGGTATTCGCGCGAAACTATAGGTAAAATATAATGAATCTGTATTTTTAGTTTCTTCACGATTTTTAAAGGAACTGAAAGTTTCAATAATAAATACATACAAAGACGACTTCAGTTAAGAAGCTAGAGAGGGTCCAAAGTCTGCCCTCACTGGAATTTGTGGGACGCTTCGGACCACTCCTACTCCCACTCTTGCGCTGTACGCTATGCAGGATGTCGTACCAGTGGTACATGGCAGGGAAAACTGCCGCTGCACGCGCCGCAATCAGATTGAGGTGTTCGGGACTTAAGTCACGGACACTTTAGTATTCTTAAAAACTTTGAGTTCATCCCCATAGGGCTGGATCATTGTACACCCTCGCTGGGTCCCTGAGGTACTTTTTCCATTCATAT
This sequence comes from Anastrepha ludens, assembly GCF_028408465.1. NCBI lineage: Eukaryota > Metazoa > Arthropoda > Insecta > Diptera > Tephritidae > Anastrepha > Anastrepha ludens. The sequence continues at coordinate 7,743,992 of NC_071502.1, forward strand.
TCCCTCAAGGGAGAAGTGGGCGGTATGCAACATATGGAGAAAGGACATAGCAAACATGTTTATAGATGGCGCGAAGTTGTACGGAAGAGTTGGTGGGGGGAGAAAACTGCGAAGAGCTCCCCATCAAGCTGAAATTAATTCTTTCGGACCACTGTATTGTTTTCCAAGCGGAGGTAGTCGCAATTCAGGAAGAAGTGGGTTAGTTGCTTTCTTCTGTAATTACTGTAAAGGATGTTAATATCTACTCCGACAGCCAAGCGGTAATAAGAGTTTTGGCCTCGTTGTTTGTGCGTTCGAAATTAGTCGGTGAATACCTGACTTCTCTCTCGATTGCATCCTAATACTTCGATATTAGGCTCATTTGGGTTCCCGGACACGGCGGCATAGAGGAAAACTGCAGTGCTGATGAACTGGCTAGACAGAGAGTCCTGTGGACCTACCTGCGGTCTGCTACTGGAAAGATGAGCCTTGCATCAACTCAACGAGTGCTTAGCTACTACGTAAACGTGCAAAGTCGAGAGATCCTTCTAACCTGATCTACCTTCTGATAGATCGGAGGTGGTCAAGGGAACTTCTAAGACCAACAAAGCTGCAACTATCGAATTTGGTAGGCATCCTTGCTGGACATTGTCTGTTAGGTGTCCATAGGGTGAGACATGGGTTTGCTTCAAGTCCCTTCTGCAGAAGCTGTCAGGAGGATGAGGTGGAATCATCTCAGCACCGTCTTCAAAGCTGCCCTGTGTCTGGCAAAGATTTAGACATATGAGCTCACACTTTTTTGCTACACCCGCGGGTATTGCGGGTTTAAATATCGCACCCCTGGTGAAATTCGTGAAATTCATCAGTAGCTTGAAGCGGTTAATACGAACTTAATTAGTCCCGGTTGGTCGTCATGCTCTTAATAAAAGCCTTTTTTCGCTTTTCCACCTGTTTGGTTCTTTTCCTTCTTTTCCCCTTGAGGCCCACCAATACCAAGCGCTGTAAAGGAATGCGTACACTTGAAATAAATAACTTTAAAATTGCATGCCACCCAGAGGGTTAAAAAAGTTAGGGCTCAAAAAAAAAAGAAGAAAAAATTATGGTTTCATAGAAAACCATTTGCAATTAACAAAATTATTGAAAATTGTATTAATTTACCTGCATACTGAAACTGGCTTAGAATTTTTGTAAATAATTCTTTAGTCTATTCTAAATTAAAAAAAATAACAATTTGTATAAAACCTAAAATTATATAAAACTTACTAAAAATTTTCCAAATAACATTTTTTTTGGTTTAAGTTTGCTTCAATTTCTCTTTTTAGAAATTTTAATTTCTAATTGAAAGCCAATCTACCAAAGGTGGCGACGCTAAAGTGGCTGCAAAATCATTTTTATAGAGGCATGCGTAAAAATATTTGACATGAATTCGAAAAATGCTGATACAGCATTGAAAGTTAGTGCACTTAACCTTTATGGTATACATCAAAACTGGAAAAAAATTGAGTCAGTCCAACCACGTCCTTCACTAGACTTCATATGAGCCATTCCAGGCTGTATCGACAACGTCGTTGAGTAGGTACGTAAGCTCTGCGCCAAAATAAAAGTGATTGTCGTGAGTTTATAAAAATAAATCTTAAGTCACAACAATAAATAAAAAAAAACATATACTTTTTTTATTATTAAGAATTTTTCACACTAAATTCCAAAGAATTTCTCACTTTGGCAAGTCTCGGAATCGCAGGCACCATCGTCACCAACTAAAGATAAATCAAGTGTGAAATGAGAACTGTCGGTTGTTAGTTCTAAAAGACAAATTGGTTTATTTATAATTTTCAGGTTATTTGAAATGTGGACTGTTAGAAAAACAATGCGAAAAACGATTAAAAGTTTTTTTAGTTCATGCGAAGAAATTTGAATTTGAGCATTGCACACCTTTTTCTTGATTTAAGACTTGTGCATTTGCGACACCGATGGTTTTGTAATATTTTAAAATTTATTTTAGAACAAAATTCATGAAAAATGTCCACTCTACCATTCGAAAAAATCAAACGCAGAATCGTGTATAGTTTCGTCTGCGCATTTTTCTATGCTAAAGTCAGTTCCATCTACCTGCCAAGCTATTCTAAGCTTACTTGTTAAAATTTTTTATTCCATGATTTGCTTGCGTCATTGCGTCGGTATAAATAAATAGCATAAATTTGCAAAGAGACACATAAAAGTAACGAAAAAAAATATTTTTTATCATTATTCAATGCTTGTTTATAAAATAAATTTTACAGATAATCAAAAGAATTTGGCACTAAGAATAAAAAAATTATGAAAAAATAAAAAAAACAAATAAAAATAAAAATTCAATGCAAAATAAAAACGCACAAGGGGAAAAAGGTGACTCTGTGAAAACTATTTTAGAGGGTCGTCTATTTAGCGTTAGGAATTTGAGCTACCGATTTTGTTTTACTTTGACTACTAACATAACAGCCGCGATATTTAAGACATTTAGTTTATGGTTAGACATTTACAAAATAGCTCGGTTTTCGATTCTGTAAAGTTAAATAAAAAAATTAAGAAATTTTAAAATCGAATATCGAACATTTTGAGGTCAATTGGCCGTCTATGAGCAGCTATTTGACTCCATCAAATTATTTTTGTTGAGGCACTATTGAGGGCAAATGTTATGCCAAACACCACAGGGACGATTTAAGAGTTTAAACATGTAGTTGAAGCTACCTTCGTTATATAAGTGCAGTAATTTGCGAAAATATACAGAAAAATTGGGTCAGTATGGCTTAAAGTCAGCCAGGGAAATATGAAAAATAAAAATTGTATTTCATGTTTAATAGTGAGATTTGCCCTTTTCAGTAGAAAAAATCCTGAAAAAATTTTATATGTATTTTATTTATAGCAGAATTAAGGCAGGTAGGTGAAATGGTTACAGTACCGGACTAGCACTCCTCAAGTAGCACTAAAGCGACGTTTTGACACCAGTATGAGACCTCCAATGGGTAGATATGTAACTACAGCCAACCAGAGCTCTTGGTGTAACGGAAAAGGCTGATGGGATTTAGGTTGGCGCACTGCTTCACGCTATCGAAGACACGAGCAGCCATCGTTTGGCTCCCAAACCCGGACATTTACAGAGAAAATGCTCGACAGTCTTCTTCTCTGAAAGGCTCTCACAGCTTCTGCAATGAGGATTAAACGGCAAACCTAGCTTTGCTGAGTGTGTGTCGATCGTGCAATGACTGGTAAACGCAACTACGAGTTTGGAAATTTAATGACGTGACTTTCTGCGTTCTGCGTCCATTGCTCTGTGACCTAAGGGGTTTCGAAATAGCACACGAAGAAATGGAACTCCATCTGATTTGCGCTTTCCTAAGAAAGAAGTTGTGAAACTCCTTTTATTGTAAACAACAGTCAAGGGAATGCCGATGACCGGAATTAAACAATGAGCGCATATAAACGGATGAGCAGCATTGAACTAAATTTTTTTTCTAATAGCGGTCGCACCTCGGCACATAATGGCAAACCTCCTAGTGTATTTCTGCTACGAAAAAGTTTCTCACAAAAAACCATCATCCGTTGGGTCGCAAAAAACTAAGTCTCTCCATTTGTTTAACAGCAACTAAAGGCACAACACAAATTGGAGGGGAGCTTGGCCAAATACCTAACAAGAATATATGAGCCACATTCTGATTGAACCCCAAGTGTTCAGAGGTTAAGCACCAAAAAAACAGGTGCTTATAATTTCATGACCATGTCAAATCATCTTACGATCATCCCCAAATTTTGTTTCTTCATTATTACTTCAAATGGAATTTTCTTTCTAATTTTATTTACTTTTGCACAAAAACTCATAACATCTACTTGTAGATATTTGACCAAACTACATTCCCTTTTAAAGAATTTGTTGTTATTGTCACTGAGTTCTTACCTGTTAAGAGGCTTTAATATTTGGAGTGCTTTTAGGCGCCTGTGTATAATACCAAAAACATACTTACGAATAGTAGCAAATACTTTCGTTTTTGTTGCATTGAATGCATGCGAATATCGATACTTCTACATAACAACAGAGAAAAAGGATTTGCCTGAAGTTTTTTGAATTAATAAATAATTTATGTGAATACATATGCGGTAACGCACAAACTTTTCCAATTTCTGCTTCGCTTAGCGTGCTTGTGAAAAATGTACAATATTTCTTTTGTCAAATATTTTGTTTACCACAGCGCTCGGCTTCTCAGAAATATTATTAATTTTATCACTGACTTTAGCTCACTTTTCAACAACAAGCAACTTATTTCCCTCAAAATATTTTTGGAATTTTTACCGCTGAAAGTTATTGGGTAATAAAGGCGAAAAAAAATAATCATCATAAATATTCCAACAAGCAAGAAGTACAGGAAATCTCATTCATGTCTTTACATTTTCCAAAGTAATGAATTTTAGTACGAAACATAGTAATAAGAGTGGGATATTGAATGCAGCAGTGAAAGATTTAAGAAGGACCTTTGCGCCAATACGTTTAGTGTGCAGTTATTTTGTTCAAAAAGTGCCTCAGTAGGCAGACCTAACCCGGGCATGTGAAAACGCAGTCGATTGTGATTATTTAAGAAACTAGTGGGCAGCCTGTGTAATATCAGCTAATCCGAAACACTAATGCTTATATTAATTTGCAGAATAGTTTCAATACAAAATTTTGTTATTTTTATTTCGAATGAGTTGCTTTTAGCTGCAGACGGTCTATCGACATCGACAACTATGGTTTGACAGCTGAGAATGGCAAACTGTGTTGTCGCTTTTGTCCATTAAGATTTGGCAAGTCACGCCTCTAAATTGTGGAAATATACTTCGAAAAAAATCGAAGTTCATAGAGCGGTGGCGGCATCATAGGCCCTTATTTCTTTCGAAATGAGGAAGGAGCTACCGTTACGGTGAGTGGCGAGCGCTATCAAGCCATGCTGACTGAATTTTTGTTTCGAAAATTTAATCAGTTAAACATCAACGATATTTGGTTTCCGCAAGACGGTACAACTTGTCTATACTGCGCTTAACAATCGATTTACTGCAAAGTCAATGTGGTGACAAATTTCTTTCCAGAAGTGGTCCTGTTCACTGACCCTCTTGTTCTAGCAGCGATATAACACCCCTGAATTACTTTTTATGTACTTTTATCATTGGTTTATACCAACAAACCTGTTATTGGAGGATTGAAAGCCAAAATTCAAGCCACCTTTGACGCCATACGGCTAGATTTATTGGTAAAAGTAGTAACAATTGAACTGATCAAATGGATCATGTAACTCATAGCCACGGTGGACATACGTCGGATATCATATCCAAAAAATAAATACCATAAAATTATCTACGAGATTATAATAAAAAAAAAATCATTCCAATAATATTTCTGTTTTGTATTATATTTGTAAGCTCTAAAACACTTAAAAGAACAACCGATACAATGTGAAAATCTTTCTACATAAATTTGTCGCTTTATTTGTTTGTTTTGTGGTTTTTCAAATATGTAAGAACTTTCTATCCAAAATAGTAAAGTTCAATTTAATAAAAATAATAAATCAATCAATCAATAAATTTAATAAAATTAACTTTAAAGAAAAATCAGTACACAAATATTCAATTCATTCTAAACCATTTTATTGATTTTGTTTGAACGGGGCAGAAGTTGCTACTCTGCAGCGCCACCTGGTGGCGAGTGGCATCAATGAGCATATTCTATAAACCTTCTCCGTGGAAAAATACATATATATACCAATTTTTATAAAAATCGGTCCAGTAGTTTTTGAGTTCATCGATGACGTACAGACAAACATTCGTTTTTATATATAAGAAAGATTTAAATTCCACACATAGAAAGTACTTATTTAAGACTTTTCTTTGCGTTCCACAACCCACATCATAAAAATTCTCCAACAACCATTTGAAAATACAATTTTTTCTTTCAAGACTATTCAATAGTTTATGATTTAAGTGTTAAAAGGGGGTGTCGCTTTTAGAGAATTTTCCTCAGAGAACTTTAAACTTTCACCACAGTTCTCTGTGACATCTAATTTGAGAGTAGAGCGATTCCATGTTCGGTGATCCAAGTAGTTTGTCGTAAATTTTTCTGAAAGTTCCGAAAATTTAATTGTTTCTAGACTTGAGTAGAATAAGAAGTAAAGTAAAAAACTTTTGAAAATAAAATTAATAATTTTAAGATTTATGCAATGTTGAAAATTTTGGTAAAGTTGAGTTTTTAAAGCAAAATATGCTCTATCAATTTTAACAGTGCAGATTTTTTTCTTACATTTTTTAGTAAAAAATGAAATTTTTAGTACAAAATATAGGCAATTTTTTTTTTTAATATTAGTACAAAAGATATGTATGCCATATTTTGTTTTTTAACTTTAGTACAAAATATATATACACATTTTTTTTAGCTTTGGTACAAAATATATGTATGTCTCACTTAAGTAAAAAATATAGATTAAGATTTTTTTTAATTTAGTTGAAGATAAGGATGCAATTTTTTATTAACTATAGATTAAGATTTTTTTTTTAACTTTAATACAAAATATAGATTAAGATTTTTTTAATTTTAGTACAAAATATAGATTAAGATGTTTTTTAACTTTAGTACCAAATTTGGATAACATTTTTTTAACTTTAGTACAAAATATACATTAAGATTGTTTGTGAACTTTAGTACAACAATTTTTTTACTTTAGTGGAAAATATATGTATCCCATTCTTTAGTACAAAATATAGATTAAGATTTTTTTTAACTTTAGTACAAAATATGGATACAATTTTTTTGGCTTTAGTACAAAATATAGGTTAAGATTTTTTTAATTTTAGAACAAAATATAGATTAAGATATTTTTTAACTTTAGTACAAAATAGGAATGCAATATTTTTGGCTTTAGTACAAAATATAGATTAAGATTTTTTTAACTTTAGTACAAAATATATATTAAGATGTTTTTTAACTTTAGTACCAAATTTGGATAACATTTTTTTAACTTTAGTACAAAATATACATTAAGATTGTTTGTGAACTTTAGTACAACAATTTTTTTACTTTAGTGCAAAATATACAATATGTATCCCATACTTTAGTACAAAATATAGATTAAGATTTTTTTTAACTTTAGTACAAAATATGGATACAATTTTTTTAACTTTAGTACAAAATATAGGTTAAGATTTTTTTTAACTTTAGTACAAAATATAGATTAATATTTTTTTAATTAACTTTAGTACAAAATAGGGATGCAATATTTTTGGCTTTAGTACAAAATATAGATTAAGATTTTTTTTAACTTTAGTACAAAATATAGATTAATATTTTTTTAACTTTAGTACAAAATATGGATACAATTTTTTTGGCTTTAGTACAAAATATAGGTTAAGATTTTTTTTACCTTTAGTACAAAATATAGATTAATATTTTTTTAACTTTAGTACAAAATATGGATACAATTTTTTTGGCTTTAGTACAAAATATAGGTTAAGATTTTTTTTAACTTTAGTACAAAATATAGATTAATATTTTTTTAACTTTAGTACAAAATATGGATACAATTTTTTTGGCTTTAGTAAAAAATATAGATTAATATTTTTTTAACTTTAGTACAAAATATGGATACAATTTTTTTGGCTTTAGTACAAAATATAGATTCATATTTTTTTAACTTTAGTACAAAATATGGATACAATTTTTTTAACTTTAGTACAAAATATAGATTAAGATTTTTTTTTAACTTTAGTACAAAATATAGATTAATATTTTTTTAACTTTAGTACAAAATATGGATACAATTTTTTTGGCTTTAGTACAAAATATATGGATGTATGTTATATTTTTTAAACTTTAGTACAAAATATAGATTAAGATTTTTTTTAACTTTAGTACAAAATATAGATTAATATTTTTTTAACTTTAGTACAAAATATGGATAAAATTTTTTTGGCTTTAGTACAAAATATAGGTTAAGATTTTTTTTAACTTTAGTACAAAATATAGATTAAGATTTTTTTTAACTTTAGTACGAAATATATGTATGACGTCCTTTTTATTAACTTTAGTACATAATATAGATTCAACATTTGTGAACCTTAGTACAAAATATGGAAACAATTTTTTTTAACTTGAGTTCTAAATTTACATAGATTATAAAAAAAAAAAATCGGAAAAAAATAAATTTTTTCAACAATTTTTGTGATAAATTTAGTTTTATCATTTTTCAAAAACAAACCCCCTAATTATAGTTTTTTTTCTAATAGCTCAGTAATCTCTGTAAGTTTCATAATTGCATGCACAAAACTCTTCGAGTTGTATTCCAATACGTACAGCTACCCCGTGAAGAGGGGGGCAAATTGCTGCACTAGCGATGCGCTACGCACTCGTATTATGCGTTCGTTTGCAAATCGATCGAAGCGTCGTTAGTAAGCCCTTACACAGTAAAAACAAATACAAAAAAAAAAGAAAAAATTACTCCGTCTTTCCAATAAATTCCGTATATTTACATTTACATTTAAATAAATCTTTTACAAATAAACGTTTCATGTACCGTTATTTAGTAGTAAATATTTACTCTTTTTAAAATTGTTTGATTATTTGTTATTACTCTTTGATTACATTAAAAATTATATATATATATATATATATTCACATGTGTATATATATTACATACAAACATATATGTGCAAACACGTGCCGCCAGTAAAATATTTACTTTATTTTATCCACGCTTCGTGAATATTTTAATTCCATTATTTTCTCATAAAAATTATGAACAATATATAATCGTCGCCCACTACATAGGAACTGGCTGCGGGAACATTGTTGCGAAAATTGCAAACAGATGCAAAGACAAAAGCAAAACGCCGATAGTTTTAAATTGCGCATTTAATTTAAATATTTCTTTGGGGCATTTTTATTTGCCTTAATTTATGATTTGGTGATTTTTTTTATAATTCTCTATCTTAGTTTGGCCGCATGGCAAATTCCGATGGTTGATTGCTTCAAAAATTAGTTGTTCTATTCAGAATACCATTTCTTTCAATTGAAACTTCCTTCCAAATTATTTGCCTGCAACTCTCCCATACTTATGTTAACTGTGCAGCAAAAAGCCAATTTCCTCGTGTATATGGCTGATGGACTGGAATTTGACGAAAAAAGTCATACTGGTTCCAGATTGGCTGGAAGTGTACCAGTTGCAAAGGGACCAATTAAAGTTCTCCGCAAAAAGCAAAAATTCGTATATTTGATATCAGGAACTAAACTCCACGCGTTGAACATGCATTTAATGGACATTAGCCGAATATAAATGTTGATGGAGCCACACAAACTTCGAGGTGAAATCTACAATTCAAATTTATTACAATTTCAAGGATATTTCCTACAGTCAATGGAAAGGAAAACTGCCTTTAATAAAAATGGAGTGTTTAAAGGAGTGAAACTGAGTGAAGCTATATGTAATTGAGTGCCAGTGTCCAAAGTTTATGTTTATGTAAGCTCCCACAGAATTTCAGCGGATGGAATAAAAATTCCCTTTATTTCAAAATTCTCTTTGATTCAAATTTACTTCACCAAGTTTAAGAAGTTAGGTTATTGTAGTGGGGAAACAATAACATAAGAAAATGACGGCTGCTCAGCTTTTCCTTGAAGAAGCGGTTGGATCAACTCCGCCTTTTTATTTTATTATTTGTACAAGTGGAAAACTGTGCAGGTATACTTTTTTTTGATATATTGATTAATATTAAAAAACAAAAAATTCTTCGAAAATTGTTTGCAAAAAAAAAAACTAAAAATTATGCATACGAGGTGTGTTCAAAAAGTATCGCGAATTTTGAATTTTCGATTTTTTTGTGGCGATGTGTTGGTACTTATGCCGATGAGTTCGGCCATTTTGAATGTTAACTGTTGACAGCTGCTTTTCTTGCACGTATTTCGGCTCGTCTTCGATTTTTACCTATTCAAAAAGATGGATCAAAGAACCTGTATCAAATTTAGAGTGAAAAACGAAATTAAGTGCGCAAATGTATTACAAATGTTGACTGTGTCATGCGGAGAAGCTACGAGTACTTTGGACCAAAGCAACGTTTATCGGTGGTACAAAATGTTCTCAGAAGGCCGAGAAGATGTGAACGACGAAAAGCGTGCCGGACGCCCGAGCACTTCAACAACAGACGAAAAAATTGATGAAGTGAAGAAAATGGTATTGGCCAATCGTCGAATCACCGTTAGAGAAGTTGCTGAGGACCTAGACATATCGATTGGCTCGTGAAATTTAATTTTTTTCAATGATTTGGCATGAGACGGGTCGCCGCAAAACTCGGGTCGCATCGCTAATGAGATGTTGGACTCTGTCCGCGACGACCCAAATTTGCTCCAGAGGGTCATAACTGGTGACGAATCGTAGGTTTATGGTTATGACGTGGAAACCAAAGCTCAGCCATCTCAATGGAAGCTGACGCACGAAACAAGACCAGAAAAAGCGCGCCAAGTTCGGTCGAATGTAAAGGTTTGCTTATCGTTTTCTTCGATTGCAGGGGCGTTGTGCAATATGAGTTCTTGTCACAGGGTAAAAGGGTCAATAAGGAATATTAGCAGCAAGTTATGCGCAATTTGCGCGAAGCAATCCGCCAGAAACGCCCGGATTTGGGGAAGAACAAAAATTGGTTCTTGCATCACAATAACGCTCCTGCTCACACATCATTGCTTGTGCGCGACTTTTTGGCCAAAAACGACACACTAATGACGCCACAGCCACCGTATTCCCCAGATCTGGCTCTCTGTGACTTTTTCTTGATCCCGAAACAGAAGAGGCCCACGAAAGAACGACGCTACCCTACGATTGACGAGATAAAGACGGCATCGAAGGAGGAGCTGAACAAGGTAAAAAAAATAAAATAATTTTTTGAAGTGCTTCGAAGATTGCAAAAAACGTTGGCCCAGGTGCATAATATCTCATGGGGATAACTTTGAAGGGGACAAAATAGATACTAATGAATAAATAAATAGTTTTTGATAAAACACAAAATTCCCCATACTTTTTGAACACACCTCGCACACCTCGTATACTTATATACCTATGTGGCGGCACCCACGAGCTTCCGTACAAAATTTAATTCTGAAAATACAGTTAACCTTCACGTTTCAAGATTTTTTTTTAAATTAAATATAGGTATAGTGCGTAATAATTAATATTTCTATATGTATGTAAATATAACTACTTAGAACCACACGATGGGTTGTTTTTGTAAACGAGTGATCGAGTAACAAGAAATTTAATTTGTCTCGAAGTCCGTCTTTGAGTCCGATTAAGGTTGAAAATATATTTTTTCGAAAAACGCGTTCAAAGTGTTCGGTACAATAGGCATCCGGCCAAGAGTGCCTGCGTCGAAATTGGGAATAGAACTATTTACACATTTTCTTTACCTTCATCCACTAGGTATGACATTTTAAAGTTATAAGGCTATTTTTTTCGATTCAAAAAAGACACTAAAAAATGAAATTTCATTTATAACAATGAGATGCGCGTCCCTAATTAAATATGAGTCTGCTGTTAATTGCTTAGACTTAGAAAACGATGTTTTGAACATTTTTTCTGAAATTTAGGCGAGGCCAATTTGTATCGCGCCATGCCGCGACGGTGTTGAAGTCTGACTGGAGCTTGCACGGGTCGGAAAGACTTGAAATTGATGTAAAAAAGTTTATATTATCTGGATAAGCAATAAGAAGGAAAATTACTATTCAGAAATTTTGCATCTTAAATGCGAAGTCTACAGGGTTACCGAGATAGTCGTCGAAGGGAGTTGGTGGCTCCAGAAGATACGCCAAAGCCGAGAGTCTAGCCGGATCTTAATCCAAAAATTTCATATACAACTATGTGTTTGGCTTCAAGTAATCTAAAATGTTCACTTCTATGGCTTATTTTATATACTAAGGATGTAAGTGAAGACTTTAAGAAAAATTCTGCTCAATGAGGCCTGACTAATTCCTAATTTCGGTAAATCACGCGCAGTCGACTGATTTTACAATTTTGAACTGATGCTCTTACATCTGCGATGTTTACGTTACTACGACCAGCGTTTTGGCGGTATTCAACAGTACAGATCTTGACTCGAATTTATCCACTAGAGCACGCACTGTTTGTTCGAGCGGAATTTGAAATTCGTACGATCATTAGAAAAAGAAACCGGGAAATCGAAGAGCATGGCAGGGAGGGAAAGAAGAGAGCGGCGGCCAAAGTTCATGCGGGAGAAATCGTCATGTGGCTCTGCCGACACTTCTGCATCTATGTCTTCCAAAAGACTTCGGTCGGCAGGAGTGACACCCACGAAAGCTACCGAGTCCTCGATGGGCACGGGCGCTCCAAAACTGTCTCGCTCTCGAGGTAAGCGGAGGAGGATGTTGGCTGAAAGCAGTACACTTCCTTGTCCTGCAATTGCCGTTAATGGCCGAACCACGACCCCCCAAGGTAAGAGCGCGGTATTAGCGCCAGTCAATGTGGCTGGAAAAGGTTCTGCTAAGCCACGTCCCTATCGGCGCCTTGACAAAAAGTCAAGCACAGCTGTCTGCCCGGCGAAATTTTCATCAGTGGAGGATGTTGAGCTGGACTTTCGCCCGAGCACATCCAAGGGTGGGGCCAAGCCACCCTATAGAGCGAGAAGGCTGCTGGCCCACGATCTGTGGCTGTGATTGCAAAATTGTGGCCTGATCATCAGCTGACGTATGCAGAAATCAAATACTGCTCAAAATCTACATAGTTGAGGACATTAATGGTTAGGTCGTCTCTGTTTAATTTGGCTTTTTATTTTTTTTGCTTTGGCCATGTTATAATGCTAGTTCAAGGATACAACTTGTTTATGCTTTCACTTAAAGGGTATGTTAATTAATATAATAAAAATGATCAGTCAAATTTGTGCCCAGCCCTCATAGTTAAAAATGGCTGCTTGATAAAGTTTTGAAGGTAGGAAGTTTCTTGCTTCACATCATCAAAAAAAAAAATTGTATTGAAAGAATTCTGAAAATTATTTTAAATACTGGCATGACTTTTTAGCTTCTACTTGTTTTTTAACTTTTTATTTGTTTATTTTTGTTTGAAAATTCCTACGAGAAGAGCGGTAATATTATGATAACTAAAGAATGAATTGTTCTTGATGTTTTTCATCCGCTATTTATGCGCCGCATGTTGAATTGCGCAGTTGACTTATAGATTCTAAAAATCTGTTTACTACAGAAACTTACATATTATATATCACTCTGATTTCAAATTCAGTCCGCAATAAGCAAATAGTGGCAGTAAAATCTTTGGACCTTTGAAACAATCAACCGTTACTACTAGAGCGGAATAGAGCAGTAAAAGAAAAGCCCGTTTGAAATAATCAAATTAATTTAGTTTTTATATTTTTTTTTAATTTTTTTAATATATATTTCTTTTTTTTTAATTTTTTAATTTTTCTATTATTTAATTTCATTCTTAAAATGTGGCATTTTGTTAATCATCACGATCTGTGCATGATGCATGTGCCATTTTTTAATAATGCACAATTTTTTTCATATATTTAAAGCACTGAGTTTTGGTATGAATTTTCCTATATATCCTAACCCGAGTGATAAGTTCGCGGCCCAAGGTACTAAGTGATGCCTTATTATCAAGTATAGTATGCATACATAGATATACATACACATTGCAGTAAACATTCTACATAATGTAGCAAAAAAGATGCTTCACAGAAATGACAAAGCACCTGGGCATCAGAGTTCAATCGGATTTGAGGGTTTGAAATGAATTATTCTTCGACTTTCGCCAAATTAATTCACGTGTTCGAGACCATAAATTTTAAAATAAATTTACATTTCGCTTTAGATGCAAACTTTATTTTCATAGTTTATTTATTTAACATTTTTTGTCGGAACTTTTTCGATGGTCAACAAAACAAAATCGTCGAAGGTTACTTCAAAGTTTCAAGCCATTCAAATTACTGCTGAAGCCAGAGTGCATTTCTAACTTAGTTTGTATAATACAAAAAAATATTTATTTGCGTTCGTTTTTTGCAAAAAACAAAAGGTAAAAAATATAATAAAATTTTCGTAGAGTGCATGCATACCATATAACCGAACAACGCAGACTAAGGTAAACAAATGTCTGATTGGCATCGGTAGAATGAGCCTTTTGACCTTGCCACGTATTTACAAACTTTGTCTATAGAAAATTTGTCTATAATTTATGCATTTAGCAAAAAAAATAAAATAAATTGTTCATGAAGACCCACATACACACGTACATACAGTTGTGTTCACAATAATAGCAGTCTGACATATGGGTTATCAAATAAGAGGTGTTATTTTCATATTCAAAGAAAACTGCTATTTTTTAATATAAATGATCGGATGTTTATTTCATTATAAAGAGGAAGGTATGCCGTTAAAAGTGGAAAATAATATCAGGCAAATGACCACCGCGACTACGCTGACGGGACAATATCCTTTTCATGAAATTTTCCATAACCGAATTGCAAAGTGGCTACCCTAAGTCCTCGATATCCTCCCGAATTCCATCTTTGAGGTCTTGAATCGACCCTGGGCTGTTGGCGTAACCTTCTCTTTCACGTGGTCTCAAAGAAAAGAGTAATAAGGTGTAAATTCACAAGATCTCGGTGGAGAATTGTGATCACCTCTTCGAGAGGTAACACAGTCCGGAAACTTTTCCCGTAAAAGATCAATGGTTTCGTTATTTGTGTGGCACGTAGCGCCGTCTTGTTGAAAATAAACGTTGTCCAGATCAATACCATCCAATTCCAGCCATAAAAAATCGTTTATCATCTCTCGATAGCTATAGATAACATCTGTTATTGGAAAACTCATTATTTCAAAGATCTCAGTGTTACATTTTTTTAAATTTTTTCTTTTTATTTTTTTGTTTATAAAAATATAGGTTATCCATAAAATCATTTAACTCATGGTTGCAAACTTTTTGGTCAGAAACTTCAGACAAATTTTGTTTTAATAAAGTGCAAGTCCGAAGTGGCACAGAGAGCACGTTGATTTTTTATAATTTTTTTTGTGAGCGCTGCATTTGCTCCGTAAAAAAATTAACATACGTAATACGTAAAGTTTTGACTATTAATGTAATTTTTAATACATTTTTTTTTTAATTTTTTTTATAAATATAAAGCTTATACTACAATTACAATTCAAAAATATATTGCATAGTTTCAAACTTTTTAGTTAGAACCTTCAAACGATTTTTAGGTATGCAGTTTTATGACTCATGGAATTTTGCTTTAATAAAGTGCAAGTTGGAAGTGGCTCAAAAATCGCGTTGATTTTTGAAATACTTTTTCCGGCGGTTTTGTGAATTTTCTCCGTAAAAAACAAAAAATTGGAGCATTCATTATGCATGATCTTTCTCTCTCTCTCTCTCTCTCTTAGCTTTACAGTCTGTGGTGTACCATAGCTTCATCAACAATCCTCCTCCAATTCAGTCTCTCTCTTGCCTCATTTCTCCAATTACGAACGTTCATCGCTTTTAAGTCTGCTTCTACGTAATCAAGCCATCTCTTTCTTGGTCGGCCTCTCTATCTTTTTTCGTTGGATATTCTTATGATGTGTCCAAACCATCTAATCCGCTGCGCTTTAATAAAACGCATTACATTTTCACCGCCAATAAGGTTTTTAAATTCGTTGTTGTAACGAATGTGATACGTGCCATTTTCAAGCCGAATAGGACCGTAGATATTTCTCATTATGGATCTTTCAAATCGCAATAGCTGGTCTATATCATTAGCTTTCAGTGTCCAGATTTTAGCACCTCCTCTCCTTGCCTCTCCTTGTTTAACACCAGACAGGACCAGGAAGGGTTCAGACATTTCGCCTTGTACTAACACTTTGCTAGTACATAGTATTCTTCAACGTGCAGAGAACCAGTTCAAACAGTTTCAACGGAACGCCAAGTTTTTGGAAACAGTGCTTGATTTGCTTTCTGTCTAGATAAATAGGCAGAATGTAATATAAAGCAGAAAGAATATAATACCAGAAGGAGATTAGCCTCTGGAGACAATTTCCTGTAGGATATAGTAGCATCTTGAAGCAGATCTCACCTTCCTTGTCTGTTCTTCGCACTGATCTCTCCATCCGCAAACTGGGAATTGAGGGTTGTGCTAGGGCTATCTTTCCGAGCAGGCAAGACTGGAAAGAGGGGAGAGTCGGTACGGATATAGGTACCTCTGTTTTCACTGACGGATTCAAGATGGAAGCAGGAGTGGGAGCGGGGGTTTTCTCTAAATCAGCCAGCGTTTTTCAAGCAGAGGTCTTCGTGATCCTGCAAGCATGCAAAATGCTTAGAGATCGCTGTTGGCAGGGAGACATTAATATTTTTTCCGATAGCCAAACTGCGATCAAGGCCCTGTCATCGCCGTATTGCAGCTTTCTTCTGGTGAACTCCTGTAAGGAGGAACTGAAACATCTCGAACGAGCAGGAAGCATTTCCTAGGGTTCCTGGGCACAGGAATATAGAGGCAAATGAAATTGCCGACGAGCTTGCCAGGAAGGGGTCGACAGAACCGGTTTCAGCTGTCCCCCTCTCAGACATCGGTGTCCTCTTGAGCGTTGTTAAAGGGAAACTACACAATTTCTTTCTAAAAAAAACGCAAGACAGACACACCTCCAGTCTCATCGTGCGCTACTTCGAAAACACTATGGCCTCAATACGATATAAACAGAACGCTTAAGGTGAAGGGAGTCCCCCGCCACTCATTCCGGTGTTCACTGGTCACTGGGTGATCGGTACTCATGCGGAGAAGCTGGGAGTTTCGTACAACCCCTATTGCACAAGTTGTGGGGAGACTGTTGAGCACTTTCTCTGCAAATGTCCGGCTCTGGTGGCTAGGCGCTTGAGATTACTTAGCGTGCCCTTTGGGGATGACTTGAAGAAATTCTCGAGCTTAGATCCCTTTTCTCTCCTCCATTGCATCAACAGCACTGGATGGCTGTAGAAGGTTTTCTCTTCCCAAAATTTTTCTTTGCACGGGTTGGTTGGTACACTTGAAGTGTACCTGGGGTACTCTTGCCATCTTACCTACCTACTTACAATATCTGTGTTATGCTCGAAAATTTTTCAAACATTTGGTTTACCAAGAAACTTTGATCAATTGTTGATCGATTGCTTTTAAAGCCACTCTGGTACATCATCAGCATAAACTTTTGATACAAAACTGCACACAACATTGTTTCTAAAAACTCTGACTAAAAAGCTTCATTTTTTGATGAAAATATGTTGTATTTTTTTCAAATTCTGGAAGGTAGAAAACTTGCGTTATTTGGTTGTCGTTGAAGAGTGAGCTTTGTTACAGTTTTATAAAAACTTGAATAAAAAATAAATAAATATTCAAAACCTTGCCATATGTCGCGCTGCTATTATTGCGCACACAGCTGTATAATATATATTGGCATGTACAAATTTTAACATGCGGAGGTGTGGAATAAACTAACAATCGCTTGTTTGACTTTGGCATTTAGCAGCAAACGGCCAGGGAAAGGGGCGCACTCCCCGTTTACAGCGAAATGAATTCGCGCGACTGACTTTTTGTTGATTTTTTTTTGTGTTTTTTGTTTGCATGTGTTAAACAATTCTCATAAACTGAAATGTGTATGCATACACACACACACCCATATCTATCACATATACATATACACATATCTATGTGTGTGTATCATAAATTCGCACCCACGCAAGGCTCATTAATTTAGAAAGTTGGAAAAAAAAATGTTTTTGACGTACATTTTTTCTTTTTGAATTTCGAATTTTTGTTTTTCTTTCGAGAAGCATCTCAAATAAATTGTTTAATGAAATGTACCATTTTGTGACTACGCAGAAGACGGTTGAGGAAATTATCTATGCTGTCTATGCGGCTTCCTCTTGTTTAACAAACCATATATGGGTATTTTCGTGAAATATTTATGAAAGTTTGTTAAAAACACAAACGTTGTAAATAATTTATATCATACATTTTGCTCTTCACTTTAAATTCATTGCTGAGTTGGGTTGGTTTTTTTGCAGTTGGTTTGGGGCCATTGCCGTGATAAGCAGATTAGAAACGCGATATTTTTACCAGTTTTGATTACTTTTATTTAAATTTTTTATTTCCATTAATTTTTTTTTTGTAAAAATATAGTTTATTTCTTTATAAGCAGCATTTCAATGAAAGTTTAAAACTTTGTTTACGATTTATAAAAATTCGATAAATTTTAATCAATATTTCACTCATCTTTCCTTCAGAATTCCAGTGCTTTTTACTGGAATTAAAAAAAAATTGGGTACGCAGTTTTATAGCTCATTAAATTTTAGGGTAATAAATTGCAAGTATGAAGTGTCTGAAAATTCTCGTTGATTTTTGGGAATTTTTTTCCCTGACGATGTTGCGCGCTTTCTCCATATCGACATATTTGCCATTATTTTTATGAGGAGAAAATGCGCAACACCGTCAGGCAAAAAAAAATCTCAAAAATCAACGCAATTTTTTAACAACATATAGCGCACACTTTGTTATGTTAAAATTTAATGAGCTTTAAAACTGCGTACCAAAAACCTTTCTAGAAATTCAAGTAAAAAGCACTGGAATTGTAATGAAAAGTGTCTGCAATTTTTCTAATTTTTGTTTAAAGTTGAAAACTTGGATTTATACTCGTATGGTGTTTGCTAGGAAAAGAGTTATATGTACTTTTATAAAATAATAATAATAATAAATAAGGAACATAAAAAACATAAATATTTATTTAATCTTGATGTGCTATTTCTCGTCGCGTACTGTGCATCAGACATACCATCCATGGCATGTAATTTTTGACTACCAGGAGAAGTAAGAAAACGGCCGAGTTTGATGAGTTTTATTATTTGAATGATTATTACTTGAATGATTTTTATCTGTGCCAGTCGCACCTACTAACTTTAATATTGGTTTTTATTAGAAAATTTGCTTCTAATGTACTTTTTATTAACCATTTTTTTATTTCAATATTCACTCCCACAATGCCCAGCCCTCGTTAGTAAGAAAAGACATTTTTGTTTTCAGTTCCGAAATTACGTTGTGGCATTTGTTGTTTTGATCAGTACCGCCTCAACTTCTTCACTTCATTTTATTGTATTTCAATCACTGCAGCTGTCTATTTTCCCTGATTAGCGACTCTTTCATTACAAATGTGAATTATGAGATACATTTCAACGATTTATTTTCATATATAAAATAGCTTAAGTATAAACTTAAGATTCTAAAACTTGCATTATCTTTTGTATAAAATACAAATCTGCGCCATCATTCTTTCTTTTACATTATCGTTACATTTTTTTGTTACTTTTTTTTACATCAATCTCCTTTTTCTAACTTTGGTTCTTTGGTTTTGTGTGGTTTTGAAGTTATGTATTTGTTTGAGTCTGTTTGTGTGTGCATTTTTGATTGTTTTTTTTGTTTCAGGAATTTTTACTTTAACTTATGCATAAAATATATTTTTCATAAATATAAGAAAATAATTTCATAAATAATAAAGATTAAATAGTACAAAAAATCGGACTAAACCAACCAGTTAATGAGGTTGTTGTTTATAAGCAGTTGGTTCAAAGGCCTATTATTGATTGGGTTCCAATTTGGCTTTTTTCCTCTGGAAAACTGTTTACTTGCCGAGCAAGATTTTGCGGCTAGCGCCCATGTTTTGACCAGCTTGTGTGGCACCCTTGTTGGAACCGGCTTGCAGACCAATGATACCTTGACCAGCACGCAATGTTTCTTCCGTGAAGTCACGCTTGCATTCATCGGCAGGCTTGGGTCCAAGGAAGGGTCCTTTGAATTCGGGGTGTTTGTAGGCGGCACGTCCAATGGCGAAGATGGTGTTGGTCACTTGTGCAATATCCTTCTTTTCCCACAGGTCAACTGTTTGGAAGACATCCAAATCGGGCACACCGTATTCGATCAATGCTTTCTGGAAGTTGTTGATGTTTTCCATCATTTTGAATTGACCACCGGATGAGTTGATCTTGGCCACGGCGTTGGGGGAAAGTTTGTTGATCAGAGTGCACAACACTTGACCGTCCTTGAGATGATCCTCATACGAAACACCGGCGGGGAATTTGGAACCAAGAATAGCTTCAATCCATTCCTGGGCTTGTTGGTCCATCTCGGGATTGCGCTTGCCAGCAATCTATAATAGGAGAGAGAAAAGTATTGTAATTCATAATCGTGGAATGGAAATGGTGTACGTGTAGATATTTCTTAAAGGAAATTCTTTAGCGGGAATTCTTTAGTGACGGAAATTTTTTAATGACGGAAGTTCATTAGTGGCAAGAATCCTTTAGTGATAGAAGTCTGAAAAATTCTGCATTATGCTGATTATTTTCTCTTCTATTGACTATTTTCTATTCTCTTCTATCGTTTATTTTTATTGCATTTTTAATGGTCCAAAAGTACTGGAAGTTATTTGTATGTTTGAGAAATAGTTTTGGCAAAAATTGTAAAATAATTTGATGGATCGCCAGCTCAAGAGTTAAAAATTAATTTTTTTCATTTACTTCAGTATTCGCAAAACATGGTAGATCACATGCTCCGAAAAATTCGTGTAGCTCCGCAAAATTTTGTAATATTTGAGTAAGTCTTACAAAAATTTTTATTTGTTAAATAGTTTGTCTGCGATAAACTTGCCAGATGCCAGCTATGGCAAAAATACTCTAAAATCTACTTGATAACTTCGAACTGCATTTAAAACTCTTCAACTGTACACTGCACCAGCAAATCAACTTTCATCCAATGCCATTCATATATTTCACCATAACATTTCACTTTTTAATGTTTTTTTCTACTCCACTTCAATTCGTATTTAAGATATCCTTTAGATTAATTTCCAAAATTGATTTTCTTTTGATATTCACCTTAGCACGAATAGCACGCTCAAGAGACATTTTGTGTGTGTGTGTATTTTGTTTTTGTTTGCTTTTGGAAAAGTTTGAAGCTTTTGCTTGTGATCCTCGCTGGTAGGAATATAGCCTGTTACTGATGCCTTAGCTCGGTGTGCTGGCCGCTTATAAAGTGACCGGAGAGCCGTTTCGTATTCGCTCAAAATTTCAATAACAAATATGCGGAATAATTTAGGAAAAAATCTCAAAAATACAACAAAAAAAAACATGATGAGCATGAAATTTCTATACGTGAAACATTTTTCCAAAAATACCGCCGATGAAAAATTTTCCCGTTGCTCAGCTACAACTGACATCGGACTTGGCTGCCTGCAAAGAAAATTGCGTGGGCGGCGTTGTTGTAGAACGTTGCTGCCACTGTATAGTTGATCTTATTATTATTGCTGTTGTTGTTGTTATTGCGATGAGTGTTCCTATTTAAATTTAGCGCAACAAATTCACACAACTTTTCGAAAATAGCCACTTTGCTTAATGACTTCAGCTCTCCCGTCCCTCTTCTAGCCATCACTAGCAGTAGCAAGCGTTTCGAATGCTTTTATGAATTTCTCAAGTTCTTAATAATTTTGTAGGCATTTACTGCTCGCAACGAATGTTTAAGGAACTTACCCAAAACCCAAATTTGATTGTCCTAAATAAATTGGAAAATTTTCAATTAGTTGTGGTTTATTTCGAATGCGAAATTTAGCGTAGTACTTTATTATAAATATTTATTGTGCCAGAAAAGGCTTGAATATTCGAAAAATTTTGTTAGTGTTTATTTGTAAAATTCCTCATTGTTTTAACGCTATAAATCAAAAATTTTAATTGAATTCGCTGAAAATGCGGAACAATTTTACGATGCATTAGGAAAAAATTATTTACATACTTTGAACTGAATATTGAAGTTACAGTAGAGTTGGAAAATATAGCACTATCTGGTAGAACGTAATTGGTAATAAAATAATATGAAATAATTTGGGGTCTTGGATGCGATGGAAGCGCGAGTGGTAGGATTTCTGCCATCCAGAGTCATGCTTGTCAAGAGATACAGTGTGGTGTTGCCAGCGGCTCAATCGGGGTCAAACTCTGAAAATGAGTCCGGCAAGTACTGTTTTCACATTTTCACTGATAGCTTCAGGACCGAGCACGTCTCCGGCTCTGGGGTCTACGTGGAATCCTGCGGGACAAAATTGCACACTTTGTTCTCGGAATGCATTCATCTATGTTTCAAACGGAGGTGTATGCTGTTCAAGAGCAATGGACTTTGTAGTGGAAAACAAATGGAGAGGCCGATCTATATGAGTCTGCAGTGACAGCCAAACTTCACTCATGTCCTAGACAGTCACCCAACCACATCAGGGGTAGTCGAGTCCTGTAAATCCAGTCTGAACTACGTCGGTAGACATAATAGCCTGATGCTAACATGGGTTCCGGGACACGTGGGTATCGTGGATAGCGAGACCTCTGACTCCTTATCCAGGTTGGGTTCTGAGGCCAACTTCTTTGGCCCAGAGCCCGTTCTGCCACTCCCCTGTGCAACCATCAAAGCCACGGTTAGCAAATGGGTTACTCTAACCCACAAGCGAGCTTGGAAAGCTGAGAGAGGCTGCAGATGGACAAAACTGATGTTACCTGTCACGTCCGACCGACTGTCACAAATCCTTCTATCATTAAGCAGAGGGGACTGTAGGAGGCTGGTTGGACTGATAACGGGTCACTTTCTGAGGGCAAAGCACATGGAAAAGGTAGCCATCTCAGACAGTGTACTCTGTCCGGTTTGTGAAGAGGAGAATGAGACGGCAGACCACTTTCTGTTCGTCTGCCCCGCCTTCGCTCGAATCAGGTTTGATGTCTTTGGCCCTAATGCGTTAAGAAGCGATCATCTTCGTTCTTTGGCATCACAAAATCTACTCAGGTTTCTTCGGAGATCGGGTAGATTTAAAGAAAATTAAACGGGAATCCGAGTGCAGTACAAGGGACTTAAGTGTGTCTGAGTGCTGTACTTGCTAGTTGTCCCGACAAAAAAAAAAATGGTAGGTAGGCCGTCAATATGACCAAATTAGACCTGTCCTTTGTGATACCACTGGAACTTTTCCCTTACAGTATTAGATTCCTTGTAAACCATCCTGCGGCTTTTATAAACGAGCTTAGCTTCGTTGGTTTAAGATGCGCTATATCCGCTGCATCTGTTAAAAATGCACTACCAAGCGTGTAAAGTCCCCTTCTAGCTAATCCTTCACACTCACTACGAGGTGTCTAATATTTTCCTCTTCTTAGGTGTTCAGGCAGCTTCTACAATAATCATAGTATGACCTCCCAGCCTTCTAGCAGGGTTACCTACTAAACAATGACAGGCAAATACACCTATAAAATTTCTGGTATTCTCTCTGTTGAGTTTTAGCAGGCATTGTGAACGAGCTACTAGCTCGATAGGTAGTATCAGTAAGCAGTTTACAAAAAAAGGATCTAAGATGCTTTCAATAAAAATATTGTGGTTGGTGTTAGAAAAAAAAGATGGTTGGGGGGACATGTACGAAGAAAATTAAAATAATACATATTTGCTAGGCACCGCGTAGTCGTCTGAAGATACTAAGTGAAGTATTTTTAATTACATCTTTTCCAACCAATCTTAGCTGGGCTAACCTATAAAAAACAAATGGATGCGCTGAGTACAAAATGAATAAACTATAAGTCTTTTTGTTTTATTGAAAGTTTTCTATCAGCTTTCCGCTTTTTTTGCGCAGATTTCTAATGAATCGCTTACGAGTTGAAATTTCAAAATGCATAAATCCACGAGATATACAAAACTAAAAACATTGAAATATTTTGCACCACTGGCCACATCGAGGCTCAACAATGTGACAATTTGCTTTTGCTAATAGTGTTGGGTGTTTTTTTCCGTACAAAAAAATTTCGTGCGCTGGTTAATTGGAGAAAATGCGCAAAATCGCCAGCAAAAACAAAAAATTCGAAAATCAATGCAGTTTTTGCATCACTTCATAATCGCACTTTATGATATCAAAATTCAAAGGGCTATAAAATTGCATTCCCGAAATGTTTCTAAAAAGAAAAAAGGGTGAAATTTCAAAGGTAATTTTCCGAATTTTTCTAAATTTTGCTTGAAATTACGATTTATATGCTTTGCTAGGAGAATAAACTATATTTTTAGAAAAAAAAAGAAATCGGAAACAATTAAGTTGTGGAAACTTGTCAACAAGTTTTAGCGCTATAGTTATTTATGGCAGTATATATGTAGAAAGCAAATTTCAAGTGTATGCAGTTCGGCCGTTCAAACCGGTTGAGCTTTTGGAGCATTGCAAGGGAGTAGGTTTCCTATTTTTCGTAAAAAATAATAGCATCCACTACAAAATTGAGCAGCTGGACTTTGATATGGTCTTTTATTTTTTTAACTATTTTTAAGTTTCTACAAAATTAGTGCAAATTTAATATCCAATAAAAATAAATTAACAGTCCATGTTGTCTGCAAATATTTTTCACATTACTATATTTTCTAATAAAAATTTACATTTTTGACATTCTAACAAAATCAGCGAAAGTTCCAATAGAAACAAATCAGTAGGCACTTCTGCCTATATATATTTTTCACAACACTGTAGCTCCGTTATGTAATACAATTTTTAATTTCTAACATAAAGAGCCTATATCTGATTCACAATATAAAAATAAATCAGAAATCCAGGATGTTTGCAAATATTTTTCACATTACTGTATTTTGAATAAAAATAAACATTTTTGTTTTCCAAAAAAAACAGCGTAAATTCGATATCCAGTAGAAATAAATCAGCAGTCACTTTTGTCTCCATACTTTTTTCACAACACTGTAGTTCTATAATATTATATATTAACATTCTTGATTGTTTCACAAGAAGCCTAAATCTGTATCCCAATAAAAATAAATCTGCAATTCATGCTTTAAATCAGCAATCCACTTCTGCCTGTTCTTATTTTTCACATCACTGTATTTAAAAAAAATTACATATTTGATTTTCTAACAAAATCAGCGTATATTTGATTCCAAATAGATAGAAATCACCAATTTATTCTGACTGCAAACATTTTCCACGCCACTGTAGTTAAATTAACTATTTACATATATGTATTTTTTAGTTAAAAGAAAAGTATATATTCAAGAAATATTTGTCTACAAATATTTTTCACATCAGTGTATTTTCAAAAAAAGTTAAAATTTTTGATTTTCTAAAAATTACCGTAAGCTTGATTTCTGATGGAAATCAATCAGCCATTCATTTTGACTGCAACAATTTTCCACACCACTGTAATTCCATTAAATATTTACATATATGTTTTTTTCAATTTTGTTTCAGTTGAAAAAAGTACATTGTATATACAAGAAATATTTGATTTTCTCTCTCATTAATTCGTGTAAACAAAGTGCATTTTTTCTGTATTTTCTATTCGCATGTGCAAGTATGTAAATATTTTCCTTCATGGCTCGGTTTGGGTGTGTTTTTGGATTGGTAATATATGCGTGTTCTTGTTTTATATTTGGAGGCTGTATGTGTGCGGCAAATACTTTTCAAGTTGGGTCACAGTTTTATTGCATTAAAGTGCAATTAAGCGAAAATTCTTGATTGGCGGATAAGGCTGACATCATTGGAAAATTCCGATTTCGTTAAAATTTTATTTATATGTATGCAGATGTGCATGCCTATTCGTATGTATGTACATACGTACACGTGTATAAATTTATGTTTATGACCAAGAAAATTCGAATTAGTGTAAGGGGTATTCAGATCGAGCTGGCAGAATTACAAAGTAAAATATGCCGAATACCGAATAAACCGAATACTGAGTTACTGAGCTGGTTAGTCTGATGAAATTGCAAGCAAATCAATTCGGAATTGATTTAGCAGTTTTGGCTTCGCATCCATATAAACTATTTATTATTTTCTGGAAACTTAACGTGGGCTTTGAAGCAAAATTAATTAATTTTTTTGCTTTTTCTTCCACGCATCCACGCATTTGTCAAGTTATCGAGAAGCGGACTTAGAAAGTTTACCGAGTACCGAATTCGGTCTGATGATCCTCATAGTTTTCTTAGCTTCATTTTGCTTTAGAAATCATTTCGATACCTTAGAAATAATAGTTATTATAAACACTAAGTGCCATAAGATTTACAAAATACTAGAGAAAAACTTTGATTCATCTTCATGATTTTTTCCTAAGAGAATTCTACAGCTACAAAAACAGCCCTTTCATATACTTTAAGGACATTTTCATTACTCATCAAATTAAGTTCATACAAAAACTTGTTCATAGGTATACGTACATACCTACATACATACATATGTTTAAGTTTCGTTGCGTGATTAATGATAGTATTCACATCCCTCATTCACACTTCCATTCCTTTTATTGATTTATTATTCTTCGACTTTTCTTTCTATGTTTAAGTGAATTCACATGAGCATGAAAATAATATATTCGTATCCTAATATGGTTGCCTGGATTTCATAACACTCTCGAGATACAAACTCAACAAGTTTTTTCTTAGACTCTCGAACATTGAATACGTTTTCGGTATGTTTTGTTCTCAACTGTGTTGAATTGTATAATTTTCGAGATATCATCTCGTTGAAAATCTATTTTTGTTGGCATACCTCATATATTTTTCGAGCTACTTAGTTTTCGAGATATCACGGCGTTGGAAATCTATTTTTATATGCTGACCACAAATATTTTTTTTTGTTAATTTATTTCATGATACTTTTACGCAGCTGCGTTATTTTCGAGATATCATGCCGATGAAAAATCTATTCTTATTTTATTAAGGTGTGAAATGATTTGAAAAAAGTATGAGACATTTTTTCGTTTTGTGTGTTTGTGGGATTTTCGAGATATCGCGATGTGAAATCTCTAATTTTGTCTGCAACCAGCAGTATTTCTTTTATATGTTGTATTTATTTTTAGAATCACGCGATGGAGAGAATGATGCTTACTGAGCATGAGCGAGGTGTAAGCAGGAAAGATTTAAACTGGGTGTGCAAATATTTTGGTGCGAAGTAAATATTTTAGTTTCACGTTGAATATTGCGTAGATTATTGGTGTGAGCTTAAGGTGCTGTTGAGCATATTGGGGCATTTTATAAGTGGATACTGGTTGTGAATTCAGCCTGCAGGAAATTTAAGATACTGAGAAAAAACACTTTTTTTACTTTTTTATTTAAACAATAATTGATAGTTTGACAGATACAGATACATTTTTTCTTGACACAGTTTTTTCTGCTTTGGCCTAAGGATAAGCTACTTAGGGTATTTCTCTAGCTTTCCACCCTTTTAGCAGGAAAGGTTGAGAGTCTGTAGCATAGCTCACATTTTTCTTTAGCAATTTTTATTTACCCCAACGGCGCTGGACTAACAGTTTACGGACAAAATCAAAGACAAAAATTTAATAATCTAAAATTTGTTTTTGATAATTGAAAACTTTCTTTTGATAAGATACGCCGAGGATATAAGCTATGTTCTTTTTAGTTTTCAATAATATTGAAAGTACCCTGTTTTAGAATTTGCAGTAATTGGTCATACTAGGTTTCAAGCAGGATATGAAATAAAGGGTGGTCCAACGGCAAGCTTATTTTTAAAAATTCGTGCAAAAAGGTTGTGGCATAAGAAATAAAGGGTGGTCCAAAGGCTAGTTTATTTTTAAAAAATTCTCGCTTGGTCAGACTAGTTTTAAAACACGATAATTTGTGCGACAAGGTTGTCACATAATACAAAAAAAAAATAAAGGGTGATCCAAAGGATAGTTTATTTTTAAAAATGCTTGTTAGGCCAGTTTTCAAACACCATCATTTTTATGAAAAATCAGTATTTTAGAAAAACATAATTTTTCAATGATTTCTTAAGGGGGGAAACCGGCTTAGCAGGCCGAAATTTTGATGTTTCTCGAGAATTTTTTGAAGAAGGAAGGAAAAATCAGAAATTTTTTAAAGATGGAGGGCATTTTACTCATATTTTTAAGTATACTTTAAAATTCTTTCAAGCCATTTCCGCCGGAAATAGTGGTGTTACAGCGTGTTGTCCATGGACGATCGCCATCCGAGTATCTTGCTGGTGGGCATTCCTGAAGTTGCAATATTTCTTCGTAATTAACAACAATTTTTTTTCCGTTAACAAAATGTTTCCTAAGAATATGAACCTCGTTGTGATAAAATAATATTGACAATGGAATTTTTTCATACCATATTTTTTCATCTATTTTGTTAAAAAAAATATTTTTAATGATAGTATCATCTCAGGATTAGGTTCATATGAATTAGGATTGAATAAAGAATGCACCGAAAAAAATTTGTAACGATTGGTCTATAACTTTTTGAGCTAGAATGCCCACCAGTTGGAAAAAAGTAGTTTCGAGAAAAACGTCGTTCTAACTAACGCGCGCTACGGTGCGGAACCGACTGGCAGTCACTTAAGTGCTCATAGAATCGGGAGTAATGCGAATTTCGCTTTAAAATTTTTACCACATATTCTTGAGTAGTTATATATCCTAACAATTTATGCAATAAAAAAAAGTCGAGTTTTTTGATCTAAACTGGTCTTAACTGGTTTCTCGCAATAAGGGTCAATAATATCTTACAGGTCCTGATCGATCTTAGGTCAATAAAATTTTTGTTTGAGTTGAGTTGCATTGGTACATTTGATGCCAAGAAGCAATGAATAGAATATTTTTCAGTTTTATTTTTTTAATTTATTTTGTTTTTAAGAAGATTTTTAGTGAAAATCTCTGTCAATATTAAAAAGTAAATCAACTAGAAATTCGAAAAAAAATTGATTTTTTCTTTTTAATTTTTGATACATATGTATGTACCTTCTAGAGATACATTTGATGGCAAAACGTAAATTAATACAAAACTTATAAGAAATATATTTTTAATGAAAATTTCAGCTAAATTCTTTATTGATATTAAGAAGTAAATAAAGAGGAAATTTTATAAAAATATTAAAAAAAATCGGTTTTGAGAAAATTTTGAGTTGAATGCTGAAAAATAAAAATTAAAGTACAATATTTTAAATTTAACTTTTTGGTAAAATAATAAAAATAAATAAATTTTGAGTTGAGTTGTATTGATAAATTTGATGGGAAAATAGAAATGGCAATAAATAGAGAGCTTTTTAATTTCGTTTTTTTTTAACAAAATTATATTTTTCAAGTAAGTGTTAAGTTATTAAATTATTCTTTATATTATATAAGTATTATGATTAACAGAACTTAAAGAGTTTAACCTAACTGTGTGGTAGCCCAAGATTGCTGCTAACATCTTCACCGAACACAGTGCTCCAAAAAGTGAGTCATTTCGTATTGCGGCTGTATGACACTCGAGTTTGTGCCACTTTCTCGAGTGCAAAATAATTGTCAATATCAAGGAAACATGGGGAAACATGGGCACAAAATACCAATTGACAGAAAAAAGTTCTTTCTAATAGCGATGACTCCTTGGCAGTCAATGGCAAATCTTCGAGTATATTTCTGCCATGAAAAAGTTCCTCATAAAAAAGGAGCCATCTGCCATACGGAGGCGACATAAAACTATAGGTTTCTCTATATCTGGAGCACATCAAGAAGTGTGAAAAATAGTACGGCCCTGCATAAAACAGAACGGATTGCCACCGTACCGTACCCTATTTGGGTTCTTGGACGAGTTTCTATTCCTATTTGTGATATGCGTCGTGATTTTGTTCCGCAAATAGAGGCTCCAACAATTTTAATATTTTTTTTATGAAGACCTTTTTCAAGATAAAAATACTTTGGAAGTTTTGCCATTGCCTGCCGAGGGCAATGCTTTACGTACGGAGATTCGAACCTACACACTTCCGAATGGTAGTCAAGCACCGCATTCCGCTACGTTGGATCTCAAAATTCACAAAGCCTAAAAGCTCTAGATTTGAAACCATATATACATATTTGTTCGCTAAATACACTTTTTTATGAAATCGCTTGTACAGGGTGGGCCAAATAAGACCTACTAAGGCTACTACCGCACCAAACAGTACATTTAGATGGGTGCAACTGATGATGGTGTGTTGCCCTTAGATTTTCAGAGCCCCACAATCTACAGTTTTGTTTTTTGACAAAACCATTTAAATGGAAATGCGCTTCATCCGACATCAAAACGTTATTTAAAAAATCAATTTGTGTGGCTAATTGTGTAAAACGAATAGCGTATTGTAGTCGTTGTTGGTGGTTTTGCGGTAGGGTTCCGTAATAAATTTCCAACAATTCAATTATAACCTACAAAAAGAGAAAAATAAATATGTCAAAAAATAAAAAAGTTATTTGTGCTTAACATTAATAGGTCTTATTTGGCCCACCCTGTATATGCAGTCGAGCATGTACAAAGAGATATATTTCTAAATAAGATATACATACATATGAGTATATTTTTTTACCTTAGCTAAGTGCAAAATGCCATGGCAGTAAATTACGTTAATACATAAATGAAGGCATAAATTGGGTGGATATTTTTTAAAATTTTACACGAAAATATTAAAGAATTATTACAGCAATTAATTTGAATTATTTACTGCTAAAAAAATCAGACAATCGCTAAAAAAATAAAACAAAAGAAAAAGTAAAATTAAAAAATAAAAAAATAAAAAAAATAAAATGAAAACACGACGCTGATGATGTCTTTGACTGAGCAGAAGGCTAACCATTTATATTTAAATTATAATTAAGTTTTAAAAAAACCTTTCGTGCTGTTTTTTATAGAACACATTTTATAGAAAAATATTACTTAAAACAAATCTTACTAATAAATAAATTATAGAAATATTTTACTTCCAAAAAATCTCATAATTGCAAAGGTTTTTGTTACTCAGTGACGATACGTAGCGGAGAGATGGTCCAAATGCCAACGGGGGTGCGAAACCAATGTCAAAAATTTGGCTTTGCTTTCAGTTTCTCCAAACAAGTGGAAGAGTGCAAATTGCATGATTGCTGCCTGCTAAGCGCTTTTGGCTTGAACACCTGAACACCTGGTAATAATCATTTAATTCCATTTTCTCTACCTGCTTAGGGAAGGGTAACGCAACAGAACAGATTTTTTATATCTGACCTGCCTTCAATCTGTTGAGGTATGAGACTTACGAGGAAGCTTTGTTGAGACAAGTACAGCTAAGCTCTCTAACATTTGACAACTACTCTAATTCATATGAAAAATGGGGAAAAGCAGATTAAAAGAAACACGAAACGAGTGCTCAGCAGCAGAATAAGTAGTATAAGTGTTCTTCTCTATACTCGTTGCTGTCTGTCTTGAAAAAAAGGAAAAAACAAAAATATACAATTTTTTCAAGCATTGCAGCTTTTTGTACAATATTTCATGATTGTAATTGCAAGTAGGATAGAATTCGAGATTAAATTGAACTCATTCAAAACACGAGCAGTGGGGACATTTCATGTATAATCAGTCTTACGAAATCCCACATAGAATGGGAAAAATAAAAGAAGATATCTTTAAAGGACATTGAAATTCTTTTTTTCTAATTCAATAAACAGTGTTAAAAACAAAATACAAAAGGAGCACAGAGTTTCTAGCTTCAAATGACTTGAGGTTAAGGTAGTAGTCTGGTCAAATACTCATTTTTTATAGATATTTTTTTGGAATGCTTTTTTAAGAAAATAAAATGCGACCATTTTGATTTTATAGTATGTTATTATTGACATCAAATATGGGGTTTTTCAATTGGTGCGGGTCGATTTTGGCACTCTGTGGCAGCCATTTTGTTTTGGTGACATCTGTCAAATCTTTTGTTTATTATTCAGTTGTTTATGCCAAACCATCATGGCAAGTTACACGATTGAACAGCACGTTCAAATGATAAAACTTTATTATCAAAATGAGTGTTCATTAACGCGAACGTTGCGCGCATTGCGCCCATTTTTCGGTAGACGTGGTCGCCCTTCAAAGTCGACTCTTCAACGTTTGGTGGCCAAATTTGAGACGACCGGGTCAGTAAACAATCAGGCAACACCCGTACATTCAAGGAACGCAAGATTAGCCGAGAACATTGCCGCGGTCCGTGAAAGTGTACAGCAGAATCCGAGGCAGTCTATTCCTCGCCGTGCACAAGAATTTGGCCTTTCGCAGACTTCAACTTGGCGAATTTTGCGTCGGGACTTGGGCCTACACCCGTACAAGATCCAACTGACCCAGGAACTCAAAGTTGCTGACCATAGACAACGCCGTTTGTTCGCTGACTGCGCTTCGAATCGTTTGGAAGAGAACCCCAGTATTGGGCGAAAAATCATCTTTAGTGACGAGGCGCATTTTTGGATGAATGGCTTTGTTAACAAACAAAATTGCCGTATATGGGACGACACCGATCCACACGAGGTTCACCAGGTGATAATGCATTCTCAAAAAGTTACCGTTTGGTGTGGATTTTGAGCCGGCGGCATCATTGGTCCGTACTTTTTTGAAAACGACGTTGGTGAGGCGGTCACCGTCAACAACGAGCGCTACGCAACGATGATAACCAATTTCTTATGGCCCATATTGAACCATATGGACCTAGACGACATGTGGTTCCAGCAGGACGGCGCTACGTGCCACACAGCAAGCGCCACGATTGACATTCTCAACATCTACCCGCCCTTATTGAAAAACCCTTTAGTATACAAAAACATTTGTTTTTTTGACACATGTTTTGTAGTAATGTGGCACCAAAGTCAGCGTCCTAAAAGAGATAGGTGGCTTTGCAACACGATTTTGGCTCTTTCCGACATCTGAAACGAAAAAGTTAAACTGATTATTATTCTGTAGATTTGTCATTCTGGCAGGTACAATGGAAAAATTTTTGTGAAAAATAAAAAAATGGCGGACTTTGGAAAAAATGGTGTGCTTTTCGGGTGGAAATCAGACTGTGGTATGGAAAGTGAGGGCTGAAAAGAAACGAAAGTAGTACATGGTAAATAAATGTCGCGCATTCTAAATTGGGGTGTACAAAGTATGTTCATATATTATAATTTGAAAGTATAGGGATCAGAAGGATTGGCATAATTTCGCAAAACTAAACCTAAAGTAGAATTTGACTGCAATGCCATCGATGTCATTGAGTATTAAAAGCAAAATACGAAGAAAAACCAACACTAAGATCTTTGATCCCAACAACATTTTCTAGTACTGAATTGGAACTACCGTAGGGCGTAACTTCAAAGAAATGTTTAATAATGCACCAAAGTTTAAGACGTTAATTTCTTCTTGAAGCCTAACCACGTCACTTGTGTTTTTTATAACAGAAAAGCAGAAAGCTAACAAAAGAAAAGCAATAACTAATGCCATTTATAAGTAAAACGAAAAGTAGAGGTCCAAAAATACTCCCTGGAATTGATCGAATAGAGGCAATGAAAGGTTCGGAAGATATACGGACGAATTTTTATTGGACTATTAGTCAGATTAATTATGCATTCATATTACAGAAAAAAGTGTGTGCCCATAGACGCTTTGGCCTGTTATTGCTCATATCGTTAATAATAATTCAACAAACCTAAAGCACTAAAATATTCCATCAAAATTGATGTGAAGAAAAACCTTTCAAAACAGTCTTGGCAGCTGATTGTCAATTTTGCAGCTACGCTGCCATATGGGGACGGGTGGATTAATTTTTGTGTATTTATTGCCAATCACTGCATATGTGAACGGTGTCTGTATGCAGTTCTCCACAAATGGGTTGCTCTACAATTTTAAATTGTTTTTTATGAGAAGCATTTTCATGGCAGAAATACACGCGGAGATTTGTCATTGTGTGTCCAAGAGCGGCCGCCATTAAAAAAATATTTTTTTTTTATTAATTGATGTTTCGTACTTTGAATGGTAGTCACACCCCAACCCATTCGGCTACGACACAAAATTTCTTAACCTGCTAAGATCGAGTGCCATACTTTGGCACTGAGATTGAAATTGCTCCGGTATTTCTTAGGTTTCCGTTTTACTCTCGATACTGCTGTGGTAGTGGAGCAGGTAGCGCAAAACGCGGGACTAACTGTTTTACTTCAACTTCGCTGTTCTTCTTCTTCAACTTCGCTCCAAGCTACGTGTACAAGCAATCGATCTGAAAATCCTCAGCTGCAACACAGTATTCATTGTGGATCAGTTAGAAATCTAATCATGCGGATTTGGCGCTACTAAACTTTAAAAAAGTTCTCACAAAATAACCTTTAAATATCAAAACTAGTGCGTGACACGAATAAAACGCAAATTATTTGCTAGAATTTATTTAGTTTTATTTTATTTGCATATTTCCAAATTGTATTCATCAGCTTTATTTTTGTTCTGCTATGTTTGCGGTGTACCAGGAAAATAAAAAACAAAAAATGGGAATTCGAAAAAGAAAATCGTAATAAACACATCCAATGCGGTCAACAAGAGAAGCGTCCAACGCTAGTGCTATTAATGTGCGTGTATGTATATGTGTATATGTGTATGCTGGCTGCTTGCATGGGAAAAAATAAAATAAAAATTCAAACGTGAAAAACAAGAAAATTCGTGTTGCTGTTAAGACGTAAAACAGGTGTACAACTACAAATAGCATTTGACGTGATCGACTGTTTATTGGCTGTATTGTTTTTCGCCAAAAATATATGCATGGGTCTCGTCATTTGCTGTTATTTTCCAGAAGTACAATTATTTTCAAAAAAGCCTAATTCGGAATTCAGAAAAAAAATAAACAGTAGAAAAACTAGAAAGTTGAACGAATCATTGGAAAACTATTTCGAATGCAAAACAAAGTGTGTGTAAGACACTTCAAAATCTGGCGCATACTACATATGTGTATGTGCATATGTATGTGTGTTTATATGTGTAAGAAAATAAAATACACATATGCACGTATGTACTATGTATGAATCGATGTTAGAGCAGACTGACTCTTGATATCCGCTTGATTGACGGCCACCAGCAGCCGCCTCTTCCACTTCGCTCGTAATAGACAGAAATCACAATCAACCATCCAGCATTCAGCAGCATTGGTGCCTCAGCATTTCTTGCTAGCGATAGCGCAGTTGCGGGCAAAACAATCAAGCGCACCTGCATCGATAGCGGCGGCATCAGCTAAACCTGCCACAGGCAGACTCACCA
Organism: Anastrepha ludens; assembly: GCF_028408465.1. Classification (NCBI taxonomy): domain Eukaryota; kingdom Metazoa; phylum Arthropoda; class Insecta; order Diptera; family Tephritidae; genus Anastrepha; species Anastrepha ludens. The sequence continues at coordinate 7,779,029 of NC_071502.1, forward strand.
AGCAGCCAAGCATTTCTTCGCTCAATTTTTTTTCCTTGCCGTTGCCAGTACATTTGGCTCTAAGTTTTCAAATTAACTGTTAAATTTATCCTTCCCTCTTAATTTTAATGATAAAAGTTCAGCTAATGAGATTTTAAGTGTCATAAAAACACTAATTTTTTTGTTTTTCTAATTAAAAATTGTACGTGCACACAATTATTTGTAGCTGGGTGCATGGATGAGTGTATAGACATCCCGACGGTGTTTGAATAAACAAAATGTAAAAAATATGCCACAGCTAACACATGCACGCATTCACATAACTGCACATGGCTTGTTGAAACCGGTGGAACTATCTGTGCGAGGGTGCGTTCGAAAGTGTGTTGCTGTACGTTTAGCCCTGCTGCTGTCAGCAGCAAATAAACAAGCAAAAAAGTGAAACGGGAGAAGTGATTCAGAAGTTAATTTAACTGACATTTACAAAGCTTAACAATTATAATTAAAATGAAGTTGCTCAAAGTATAAGAGAGTGTGAAAAAACTGTGATGACTTTTGTGAAAAATTAGGCCTAGTAAACATTTAAATTAATTTAACAGAAAATTGGATTAGAGATTTTTTAGAGAGAATTAGATGTAGTTACTGAAAATAAGTAACAGTTTATTGGTGAGAAGTACTTAAGGTAACATTTCAATTGGATATGAGTGACACCATGTGAAGTGGCGGAGGTAATTTGGACATTGCCGCTAGTTCTTATAAAAATTGCTTTAGTTCTGAGCTTAACACAATAAGAAGTAAATTAAAAGAAATTTTAAATTTAACAATTCTGAGACTTTTTCAATGTTTTAAACATTGGTATAGGCGTTTTTATAAAAAAAGTTAGAATAAAATATATTTACTAAAAAAAATTTAAAAAAAAATTTAATTCTTGAAAATACGGGCATAGGCGTTTTAAAGTGTAATAATTTCGGTGCTTGTTTTTTTTTAAATTTATTTAAACACATTTTTTAAATTTTTTATGAAAAAATATATTTACCAAAAAAAAAATTTAATTGTTAAAAATACTGGTACAGGCGTTTTAACAGTGAAATAACTACGGTGCTTCTTTTATGAAAAAATTATATAAACATTTTTTTTTAATTTTTAGGATAAAATATATTTATTGAAATGTAAAAAAAAATGTTAATTATTGAAAATACTTATATAGGCGTTTTTAAAGTGAATCGCTTTGGAGCTTGTTTTATAAAAAAAAATTATATACAATTTTTTTTTTAATTTTTTAGGATAAAATATATTTATTAAAAAAAATTAATGCTTGAAAATACTAGTATAGGCGTTTTTAACGTGAAATAACTTCTGTGCTTGTTTTATAAAAAATTTATTTAAACTTTTTTTTTTAATTTTTTAGGAAAAAATTTATTTACTAAAAAAATTAAAAAAAAATTTAATTGTTGAAAATACTGGTATAGGCGTTTTAACAGTGAGATAACATCGATTTCTTTTATAAAAAATTTATAAAAATTTTTGTTTTTAATTTAATTTAATTTAAAATATATTTATTAAAAAGTAAAAAAAAATCTAATTCTTGTAAATGCTGGTATAGGCGGTTTTAAAGTGAAATAACATCGGTGCTTCTTGTATCAAAAACATTATATAAACATATTTTTTAATGTTTTAGGATAAAATGTATTTATTAAAAAGTAAAAAAAAAGTATGTAATTTATATAAACATTTTTTTTTAATTATTTAGGTCAAAAAATATTTACTAAAAAAAATTAAATTGTTGAAAATACTGGTATAGGCGATTTAACAGTGAAATAACTTTGGTGCCTCTTTAAAAGCAATTGTTTCTTAATTTTTTGGGATAAAATATATTTACTAAAAATTTAATAAATAAAAAAGGTCTTGTTAAAAATTGTTTGACAAACATGGTTTTGATAATTTCTGAAAAAGTTATATCGCTCTAACCACTATTAATTCGATTTCTACGCATATACACTCCATTGCAAAAGTATAAGCTCACCACTATTTTTATCATAAAAATATAGTTCATACTATAACCAAGTTACAAACTTTGAACAAAAAAAAACTCAACAAATTTTCATCAATATTGCAATATTTTGGATCAGAATTAAACAAAACCAAAAAAAAAAGTTCGAGGACGCTTTTTTACAGTTCATTAAATTTTAATATTATATACTAAAGTACGAGTGTGAAGTGCCTTAAAATTTTCCTTGAGTTTTGAAAACTCTTCTTCGCTGTGCTGTAATAAATTTTCTTCCATACAAAATAATGCCAGAATTATAGCATTTTATTTTATATGTATAAAAGAAAAAGCTTATCATCGTTAACAAAAAATTCACTTTTACTCAATCCTGGAAATTTTGGTAAATAGAGCTGATACCCAACGTCTAAAAGCTTTGTGAATAACACAGCTTCGATTGAGTCATTGGAAGCCAACATTACTAAAATATTCACGAGATATCGACCGAAGTCCTCTAGCAAGTCATTCAAAATTGGTGTGTTTTGATGGCCGAATTACCGCACAGTTGCGGCCAACATTTGAAAGGGAATATCTTTAAAAAATAAATGTCATGCATGGTTATACACAAAAATAATAAAGATTGCCCAATCTATTTGAATTTTCGTTGTTTAATTTCAATTTAAAATCCGACACCTCTAAATTCATCAGCCTTTATTATAATTAAAGGTTATTTTTTTTTGTAGTAACGCACACACTTACATGCAAAAAACAATTTTAATACTTATTTGTTTCAGTTTCTGTCTTTTTTTCTAGTTCGAATTTAAATCAACGGAATTTTGCATACAATTTACAAACGTTTTATGGCACCATGATGTTTGACTCAAAGTATGTAGGTACATTTCAAAAACTTGTTACAAATTACTTAGAAATCATAGTAAATAGTATACTAAACATTTTTGTCAATAAAATGCTGTTTATTACAGTAACTTTTTCAGAAATTTTCAGCGTGTTTGAGCAATTTAAGAAAAACAGGCTTTCGGCTGAGGGAAAAGCGCTGAACGGCACGCATTGTAGTGAGGTACGTATATTTTATTTGGTTTTAATATATAGTCACATACCCATGAACTCACTACCAACAACACGCACATCCTTACTCGTTCTCTTTTTACAACTCCTACTTCTGTAGGAGCATACATCGCTTCTTCACGTTTCTTCATTTCCTCCCTTCCTAACTGATCTTTTCTTTAATAACATAATCTAAGCCAATCTCTTTCTCTTTGTTATACAACAGCAGCAACAATTTACATTTTGACTTTTACTATTAGTTTTTAAGCGCATATTTGTTAACTTAGTTGTCAGAATTGTGTAACCCTGGAAATCATTAATAAAGCTACCTTAGAAAAATATGGATTATCATTATACATATATTATTTGTATTTTATTTCTGCAACATACATATGTTTCCTCTCCAAGAAGAAAGTAAGTAACATTTATTGAGTATTCGCTGTTTTTGTATATTAGCTGCCAGTAACTTTTTTTTGGTAATTTGGATTTGAATAGAGAGAATTTTGTAACAGAGAAGCTCGACTGTGTGTGTTCGGCTCTTTTGCTCTTACAGCTGCCCTCTGAATGGACGAAAAGCAGCACTTATTTTGCTGTGATAAACGTAAAAGGTTTTCTATTGGACTATTAAGAGCGGATTTACAACAGCAAAGCATGTTTAACACTAGAACTACGAAGATTTACTATATACCTATTTCAACTAACCGGTCATTTTGACCGGTTTTTTTGTTTAACTACACAAAACAGTAGAAATTTAGAAATAAAACTAAAAATTCATAAGATAATTAAATTTTCAAGCAAAAGAAACATATTTTATTCATTTATTGTAATTACATAACATAAAAAACATAAATAAGATTATTTTAAGTTCTTGGCTTCATAAGCGCCACGCGCAAATAAAATGGCCAGAAAAGCGTTGAATTTTTCTTCTGATAAATCCAATTTTTCACCAGTAACTCGTAAACCTTCTTTTTTTGTGCATGTTATGATATGATGTATAATATCACGATTAATAAGTAATGAGAAAGCACTACTCACAACATTCTTTACAATTTTTTTTTTTGCATATCCTGTAGGTCCTACTTTTTGTTTGAAAATGGTATGTTTTGGTTTTCTCCCTGGATAGGATCCAGCTTTGATTTCATTCCAAATAGTTTCATTAGCAATTTCAGTTTGCTGATCTTCACTCTCATCGGAATAGGACGGAAATCTTACACTTTTTCTTTTACATACCTTGAGTATGTTCTCCTCTTCACTATCACTGGATACATACACTTTCTCTTTATCAAACTGGACCGCTGAAATATTTGTTGATTTGCAGACAACTTCGGATATATCTTCGCATATATTTGTTATATCTTCAAGAAATTTTGTTTTTTTCGAATGTGACGCCATTTTCAGGGTAATAACTTCTAACTGAAAACTATAATTTTATTTCCCTTTCTAATAATGAAAAAAATATTCAATCAGAAACCACTTACAATGTATGCAAGAATAATGTGAGATTATAAAGAAATATAAAAAATATTCAATTTATTGTCATTTGCAACTATACATGGTAAGTAAGAACACTAAATTGAAATGTTTATATGCTACGATTTATGATAACTTATCAGTATAGGGGTTACAGACTGATTGTAGAAATTGTATTCATATTACGGATTTAGTATAACTGTATATACCATATTACAGTTATACAAATTTTCGCATAATATATGGAAAACGCAAAATCTTTGAATTCCGGGAATTTTCCATATTCAAAAAGAATATTTCAAGAATATACAAAAAGTATTCATGATATTTTTATGACCGATCAAAATGACCGGTTCGTATATTTAGGTATAACACATAGTTAACTCTGAAAATTGGAAGCGTAAGAACAAAATAATCTATAATATTATTCTATACACAAATTTAATAAAAGTCATGACATTATCGAAAAAAATGTAATTGGAATATTTAAGAGGAAATGGGAAATAAATGTTCCAACCGGTCATTTTGACCGGTTCGTAGTTCTAGTGTTAATTGAAATGGAGGCACATGCATCAAATGTTGCGTATACGCCATGTACCCCATATACGAGTATTATACTATCTATTTATACTTATATATTTTACCCAAAAAAAGTTAAACACTTTATAGGAAAGAATTATATTATTTAAGTGTGAAGGTTGCATTATTAATGCCGAGGACTTAAGTTTATTTAAAAAATTTATTTAAATATACAATAATAAATATACTCCTTAGCAGCAGAATACTTCGGTTTCAAAAACAAATAAAAATTAATTAATTACTTAATAATAATTAAAAAATTAAAATTAATTACAGACTAAAAGGCCTTTGCATCTTTCAAGGGAATATATGCTTTTTTTTATTTTATATGAACTTACATATATTTTGTACAAAGAGGTTGCCGAGGTGAGCCCTAATGAATGTTTATGGCAAATAATTTTCCAGATCACCTTAACCCTCTAGTGACCTTCCAAATTCCATTTTATATTATAAAAAAAGGACCCAAAATATCCCTTTCGAGACATAGAGAATTGTTAGAATACATATTAAACAAAATCATTTCCCATAAAATTTTACTGTATGGACCTTAACGACATCTTTCTCTCCGATAGTTATATTGCAAATTTAAAATGGCATTAGTAAAGAAATTTTATTAAAGAATGCAAAAGGATTTTGAGGTTTTACTATATTGATCTTAGTTTTACATCCAGCGTTAGAATCATTCCGACCACAGACAATGACTTACATGCTTAGAAAACCACCTGATATCATTATGAGAATGGCACTGAAGCTAGCAGATACCGCCATGTTGTTGTAGCAGCATAAACATTCCCCATACTTATGTGCATACGGTGAATGCTGCTGGAGTGACAGTCCTTGGCCGGATATAAATCCGGGTCGTTTCGGTAACGTAGAACCGACTGTCGTGATACCGCCATCACATGGGACGGTGCAAAAATAGCAGCCCAGAATCGAGTATGATGGAAAAATCTTGCCTAAGCCTTGTGCTTCCGAGCGGAGTGAATAAGGAAAAAAATGTCTTTAAAAGGGGAAGAATCATTTTAATAAACTATGATATGATATTAAATATATTTAATTTGCTGAAAATAGAATAGATTTTTGTACTTCAAAACAACTCATAAATCATATTGGTTTTGCCAGAAAGTCATATTTACGTAGTTAGGTTAAATTAGGTTAGGTTGTAGCGGTTGTTCACCGTGGAATACACTTAGACTCGTAGCCCATTGTAGTGCCGCATGGCAAACTAGCCCTTGTCTCTCTTAAAATCAATTGGAATTGTTCAGGAGTTTTAGAAGGCCTTTGATTTTCACTGAACTGAGATCTTCCAACTCATGGAAAACTTGTCAATGGTAAACCTGCGTCTGGATTAAGCAGGTAGGCAGCGCAGAAAGTGCAAAATCGTCTCTTACTCTTTCTACGCTAGGCAGTTTCTGTAGAAGTCACTCCTCTGATCTGCCTATTGGATAGTGGCGTGCAAAAACGGAAACGAAAGATTATACTTAGGCTTTAGGTGTGGTAGATATTTTGTGAGTTTAGCATTGAGAGACCGCAAATTGTCGAGTGACTCTGCAGGTGCGTTCGTTATACCATCTTTCGTTCGCTATTCTTATATTATAATTTTCTCAAAAAATAGGTCTGTAAGGCTTTTCCTATGTCATATGTTAGTCTGCGCAATCAGCAGCCAGTTCGGTGCCGCGTCTCGATAGTTCATCTGACTTACAGTTGCGCTCCATATCGCATTGGCCAGGAATCTATCTTACTTTTGAGAAAATGAGAAATGACTCAGCCATCTCGTTACGTAAAAATGAAAAATTTTGTAATTTAGATTAACGTAAACTGCAGTAAATGAGATTTTACTGTAAATAATCCATAAAAAACAAATATCAAAATATCTGGTGATTCAAATCAACTAACTCCATATTTTTATTGAATAAATACGTGACTTAATCCGGACTATTATAATAAACTAAGTATTGACGCACTTGAACATTTTGTTATTTTTAGCAGCTCTTGAATGCATCAGTTTTTACTCCATTCCGTCGACAAGTACAAAAAATTGTAGTACATTTTCCACGAATGAAATTCGCTGTGCTCGTTTATTAAATTTTGCTTGAAGCAACACCTGGCTGCCAATATTGGCTATCACGAGACAGGTGAAGCCAGAAAAATTTTAAAAAGAAGAAACAAATGCCAGCCAATGCCAAAAGAAAAGTTCAGATCACGCAAGTTTTGTGTGCTTATTTTTTTGCTACGTGAAAAAGGATGCCTTTGGTTAGGTGTTGAAAGCATTTATTGGATCGATATGCCAAACTTTTATTTTTCATTTTTTTCTGCATATAAGTATATGCATACGTAAATCTTGTTCTTTAATTTATTTTTAAATTTTAAAATTTTAATGTAATTTCTGTTGGATTTTTAGCATTAAAGCAGATGTGAAAGAATTTTTTTTTGCTTGAACTAACAATTTCAACTTTAACTAAATTTAATTACAAAATCGACAAATAAATTTTTGAAATAGTTTTCAGTTTTTAGTTGCAATTTTTAGTAGCATCTGAGTTAAGATGTTTATATGCCAACTGTTTCATTGCGAACAGCTACTTCCGTTGGGAGCACATGACACTGGTCCAGTAGTCTAAATATAAGTTTGATGGGGAGCTACTCGCAAAAGACTCGTTCACCAAACTTGCCGCCTAACTTCGAGTGTTCAGTGAAAAGTTAACAGAGAACTGCCTTCAGTTGCTGCGCATCGCTCATTGCTCTCTGGCGTGCATATGGAATGGCGAAATTTCCGCTTGGATCTCACGTGGTGTGCACTGGTTAGCAAACGCGGAACTAAAATCGAAATTACTAAGTAGCTGGATGTTCCCTTTGTCGCAGTCTGTGCCTCTTACCCTGATCGACTACTAGGATGTTTATAAAATAAAATGATTTTATTGAAAAATTAAATTCAAGTTTTATTTCATTTTATTGCACACTTACCGGCCATTCGACATCATTTTATATCTTACATCTGTTATTTAAACGTTTATTTATGAGCCAATTAAGAACAAACAATTGTCATATTTTAACAATAAATTTAAAGGCCATGAATAATCAAAAAAAAAAAGAAGAGAAAAACAGGAAAATACGCTAATTTTGAAAATAAAGAAGTGCAAATATTTCGATTCCCGCTGAAGGCTGAGAGAAATACAAGAAAAAGCGCAAACATGCACACCAGCTTACATGCGCACATACACATCCATATGCACTCACGGTCAAAATAATAAACGCATTCTACAACAGATATCATGTAAGGGGTCAGAATTTTCAAAAACTTGGATTTGTTTTTTAAGAAAAGCATATTATCTTAAAAATATTGTATCAAAATTTGAAGTGAATCCGACAAATATTTTTCGAGTTATTCAACAATTAACAAAGGACGCTCGGGCGCTCGTTTTTCTCAAAATTATGTTTTTTGAACTGGTGATCACTGTAACTTAAAAACCGCTTGGTAAATTTCAATAAAATTTATACTGCTTTAATTGTCGGCTTTTTTCTCCAAAATCTTAAAAATATTTCCTGAGGCCGCCATATTGTTAATTTTTTTAATAAACTAATTTCTCTTAACCGAGTGATTTTAGATGAATTTCTAAGGACTGAAGAAACGGGCTCCACACAAAGAGCGATAACTTTTACAATTATTAATTTTTTGGTTTGAAATTTTTCTAAAGTCAAGTCAAAATATAATGTCTTAACGCTATGTTTTTATTTTTGTAACATAAAGCAGTTTACTAGCAAAAAAAAATTATTGAAAATCATCATTTTTTCGGGCCTCTGACCTTGACCCAAGTCTTAAAATATTTATCAAATTTTCGTTGGATTTCAAAAGTTTTAATCAGAATTAAAAAAAAAATTGGGTACGTAGTTTTATAGCCGAATAAATTTTTGTGTAATATTTAAAAATATTGTAAAATTTTATTGTAATTTTTTACCCTGAAAGTGTTGCTCATTTTCTCTTTCTTGGCAAACTGGCTGCCTTTGGACGCACCTAGGCCAAATAGAGGCCCCATGTCGTATCACCGGAACTATCACATCCTACCCTACCAATTTCAACCTTCTTCTACACAGAGCCACGCACCCGCATAGAAGGTGTTCAGCTGTCTCTTCCTTCTTTTTCTTCCTTTAAGACAGTGCGCAGATGGGACTCCTACTAATATTCTTAAGTCTTTCCTATTGAATTTAAGTAGACTGTTGGTGCGACTCATCCTCCATTCTGGCCTACTAATGCTACAGGTATATAACTGTCTCCAGCGATTTTTGCCAATACATGAGATTGTTTTTTTTTATGATAAATGGCCGTTGGAGTCCTAACCGCAGGTGTCCCTTTAAAACCAGGACAAGCCTGCTGTTTAGTCGAACAACTCATCCAGTGGGGTGGCTGTCGCCAAGCATCACATGGCGGGGAGAAGAGCAAATCGTTCGTCGCTCCTATGCCGTAGTCTTTCGAGGGTCCTTAATTTCTTCATCGTCTCTGCAATGACGTCACATGCTGCCCTCCATTTTCCCAGCTTTGTAGCATAGATTGCACTAATGACTCAGGTTCGTAATTTCCGCCAAATATACTGCGAAGCTTCAATCTACGTGGTGGACATCTTCTACCGCGTTTTCCCACAGTATTCATAACTAGGATCCGTTTCGTGGTTGAACCGCTGGAGGTATGCCAGATTAAAAACTGAGTTAGGTAAACATCCACTTCTCCGTGTTTTCTTGCTAGCCAGCTTCGCAAATCCAGAATGCAGCGATGAGTCCAGTGGGCCTTCAATGTGTTTTCCATCTATGCTGCCAAGTTTTGGTACTTATTTCCCGTAGAATGAGACGTCGCGTTTCACTTCCAGCGAACATTGCAGCTTCATTTGCCAGTGTGTCCACTGGATGCAATCCAGCGATAGCTAGCGCGTCTACTTCCGACACAGTTTTGAAGGCCGAGCATACCCGAAGCGCACATAAACGGTAAGCTGCCTTTATACCGCGAAGATAAAATGAATATTGTGTAGCATGCACTTAAGGTGTATCTACTTTTTAGGTATATCATTTTTGTCCTGAGTAATTTGGATCGTAGAGCCCACATTCGCCTTACAGTTACCCTTTATCTTGCTGTGTCCCGTGGCAAGTATTCTTAATTGTTCATCACACTCAACCATTGTTTTCGAAAAGTGTTTTCATGACTGAAGCGGTTTCAGAACTGTCTGACTTTCGGAATATATGCAGAAATTTCTGACTGTAATTGCGCCTTTAATAAGCGCTAAAAGACCTTCTTTCATCGCCAAGTCTTCAGCTTGGAATACGCTGAAATGATCGGGTAAGCGGAAAGGTATACTGATACCTGTAGTACCGAATAGACACCGCCTCCCACTTGATCTTTGAGTTTAGAACCGTCGGTGTATATACTAAATCCATTTTCATAAAATGAATCCATATTTTCAATTTTCTCTAGATGGAAGTTTGATCGTTTAATGCCTGTGAAGGTGTAAATCCACCAAGTCGTAAAGAGTTCTTCGAGTTTTCCATATAGCGAATACACAACATTTTTTTATATGGAGAAAATACGCAACACGTTCAGATATTTATTGCTATATTTTTATAAAAACTTAATGAAAAATCTTCATCATCATCATCATTCCTTCGTCTCTGTTGCGGAGCATACGGCCAAAGTAACATTTTTCCATTTTGTACTATTTTTGGATATAGTTTTCACTTGCTGCCAGGTCATTGTTTTGTCCACGGCTTTGTTTTCCTCTTCGATGCAGCGTCGCCAAGAGCCCCTAGGTCTGCCTCTTCTGCGCTGTCCTTGGAGTTTCCAGTCCAGCGCTTGTCTGCTGATTTCAATGCCACCTTTCCGTAGGGTATAGCCAAGCCATCTCCATTTACGTTCTCTTATTTCAGTTGCAGTAGGTTTCTGATGGCATTGTCGATGCAATTCGGTGTTAGATATCCAGTTGTCTGGCCACCAGACACGTAGAATGCGTCTCAAGCAGCGGTTCATGAACACTTGTACACTTGTACTTCTGTACAATTTCCGCAGACAGGCATCATGTTTTATAGGCGTAGGGCTGATCTGATTTAACATTGGAGTTAAAAATCTATAACGTTTGTTGTAATGTGCATTTGCTTGGACTGCCACACCGGACGAATATTTGCAAATGCATCTCTTGCTTTTTGCAATCTTGTAGACACATCCTTTTTGCATCTGCATTCCGCAGTGAATTGGCTTCCAAGGTATTGAAAAATGTTTTCGTTATCAATATTTTCCTCTCCGATATTGTAGAATCCATCGTTCGTGTGTACTGCCAAATGTTTGGTTTTCTTTGCATTGATTTTAAGTCCAGCAGCACTAGAATGTTTTGCGAGATCATTCAATTTGCTACGCATATCCGATTTGCGTTGAAAAAATATACCGATGCCATCAGGAAAATCTAGGTCTTCGAGATGTTCCATTGCAAACGGTTGCCATAGCATTCCTCTTTTTCCTGCATTGTCGATTGATGTAGTTTGTATCTCATCGTATAGTTAGTATATCATAATATAATGTATTCATTATTTTGCCCATAACTGTACATAAGTATGCACAATAAATTTCTATTCTCGTCTAAACGGATAAATGCTGTAGTGGTTGCTTTGTAGCTGGAATGCTGTATAAAATTGTATTGTAATGGTGTTTATGGCTCGACCCGGTTTTGCTGCCCACTGTGAACATGAAGCACTAAATGCTAGAAAAAGTTGTTTTTATGGCGATTGTCCCTCGGCTGGTAATGGTAAACATAAAAACCATCTGCCTCCCAGGTGCCTCATACAACATCCGAATGACAGATCAAAAGTTGGAGGGAAAATTCGGCCGTACACCTAAAAAGAATGAATGTCCTCATTATGTGTAGATGTATGTGCATAAGTACCTATGTTGTGACTGCTGGTTGTCTCATTATATCAAACAAATAACGAACATGTCGAACGAGTGTGACGCATATACGCCATGTCGCGCTGTTGGGCTTAGAGAATTGCTATTACGTGGCGAGTTGTCTGCTCTTTTACCCAGCAAAAGGTCACTGCAAGCATTACTAGTTTTATATGTGCCGAGGACGATTGGAGAACTCGTTTACACTACGTAAGACAGAGAAGCGTTTTCCAAATTTTATTGCAAACTTGGTTTAGTGCAGGCAAATTTGTGGGCATATTTTTGTAATTTATGTAGGTTCCTTTAAATGTGAAAAGAGTGTATATGTATTTAAATTAATTGATGTGATGGCCAAAATTCAGCGATGAATAGGAAGTTCAAGGGGCAGAAGGAAAAATTCACGAGCTACTCACATTTTTCATCACTTTCATTATTAACCCTTCTCTTCTATGCTCCGCCGAAATTATTTTAAAATCAGCCCATTTTGACAAACTTTGACTATTTGCTTATTTATTTTCATTTTATCATTTACACCACAGCAATCGAAGTTTCAAATTGTGCAGAAAATTTATAAACATTCCTTTTAAAATAATTTCGCGGGTGTATAGCATCAGCTGCTGGAATACAGTAATTCCTAAAGATGACGATTTAGTTCAGCAAATAATTTTTAAAGTAGTTTCCTCTTGAATGCGAACGGGTAGACCGGCAACGTGAATGACGAATGGACTCAAATTTATGCTGCGATTACCACGGAGCATCTTGAAGCGATGAAGTCTGAATAGAATGCAGATGCAGATTGGTTCAGTGGCGAGTGCAAACAAGCAAATGCGGCTAAGAATCATGCCAGGGAAAGGCTAGAGGTAATTTGGAAGCCTACTCTGAAGAAAGAAAAAGGGCCACCAAACTATGCTGTGAAAAGAAGAGAGATACGCTTAAAAACGAAATAAAACAGTTAGCTGTCGAGCAGAGCCATGGGTAGGTAGGTGAAATGGTTTAAGTGCCAGTCTGGCACTCTTCAAGTAGCACTAAAGCACCGTTTTGATACCATTACGAGACCTCCAACAGGGAGATATCTACAACCAACCAGAGCTGTTGACGTAATGGAGGAGATTGATTGGATTTAGGTTGACGCACTGTCCCAGGCTGTCGAAGAAAGGAGCACCCAGTTGCCTTAGTCGTCTAGCTGCCAAACCAGAACATTTACAGAGAAAATGCTTGACAGTCTCCTTTTCTGAAAATTCCCCACAGCTTCTGCAATAAGGGTTAAATGGCAACCCTAGCGTTTTCGCGTATGTGCCGATCGTTCAGTGACCGGTAAACACAGCTACGAGTTTGGAAATTGAATAGCGAGGAGTCCAAAGGACTTTCTGAGTCCTTCTTATATTGCACTAGGGCCAAAGGGTTTTCGAAATAGCACATGAAGAAATGAAGCTCCATCTTTTCTGCGCTTTCCTGAGAAATAATTTTTGCAGTTCCCCTTTAACAACTGTCCAGGGGATGTCAATGACCGAGTAGGAAGTCTCTGAGCACAGCCATAACCACAGCAGAATTTTCTGTAGGAAACTAAAAGAGCTAACAGAAGGTTTTCAACCCAGGGTAAATTTTTATAGAAATAAAGTTGGTGAAGTGATTACGAAGGAGAATCAGATAATGGAGCGTTGGCGAGAAAATTTTCATGAACTGTTTACTCCGAAAACAATAGAGGAACATGAAGATATTAAAAAATAATGCTGGATATGACTACAGTGAAACAGAGCCAACGCTAAATGAACTAATGAAGATCCTCAACTGTATGAAAAACAACAAAGCACCTGGTAAAAATGGCTTTACCGCTGAACTCTTTAAAGCTCTGAACGAAGATGGGCGCAAGTTCATACTACGACTATGGAGGAAAGAAACTGTTCTTAAACCGTCTCAGATGTGCGGCGGAGAATATACTGGAAGAGTATCTGCGTGGCCTCGCCCAATAACTGATCAGGTGTTTGAGCTAATGCAAAACCTTAAAAGGTGTTTCGAATAAAATCAAAATCCCTCAGGCATTCACCAAGCTCGGCATAAGCAAAAAACTGTTACGCTTAACTATGATCACCTTTAAGAACACTAAAGGAAAAGTCCTTGTGCAACAGTCAACCTCAGTACACTTTACCATCGAAAGTGGTGTCAAACAAGGCGACACCTTATCAATCAACTGTGTTCAATTTGCTTTTGCACTATGCAATCAAGGATGATGTGAAATCTGGTCATCTATTCAGCCGCTCTGACCTAACCATTTCTAACATCGAAATAGAAGCAAAGACTCTCGAGCTCCATATCCACGGACCAAATGCATGAAAGTGTGACGCGATATTGAAAGGTGGGCCTGAAAATATAACTGTTGGACAGTGCCATTTTGAAGGAGTAGACAGTTACAAGTAACTGGGGCTACTACTTAAAAATTACATTAGTGTTTAGGACTGCACCCAAGATCGACTTGTTGCAGCAAACAGAGCTACGCCAACTTGAAACCACTAAAAACCAGACTACTCTCGTGCAGCGTTGGTCCGGTCTAAAACGCTGCAGAACTGCAAAGTGTTTTGTGACAAGTCCAAACAGAAAACTGTCAAACTTTCTACTAAAACTTGTAAGGAAAGACGTTAGGTTGATGGTCGGTATTATTACAGGACACAACCCATAGGGTCAGCATATGACCACCATTGGAATCATTGAGCACCCAATGTGTCTGTCTTGCTTGAAGGAGGCGGATAGCACTGAGCACTTCCCCTGTGAGTGTCCTGCCTTTGCTAGAAAAAGGCTACTAGTTTTGGGTTTCGATGTAGTGAGAATGAGTAATATTCGTTTATTTACAGATTTGCCAAAGAATCTGAAAAATTCTCGCAGGACTAACTACCTTTATCTCTGTCTCTATTCTTTCCTATCCATTTCTCTGATACTTTTCTCCTTCCCTCCTTGACTATCTACCCACTTTCCAGAGCCTCAATACATTGGGCTTTTTAGCCTGAGTGTTTTAGGAACCACCAAATCTCTTGGTGCTCCTTGGCTCGACCTATTCAAATTTCAATTTCCAACTCTCGTGCAGCTGTAAATTACAAAATGTTATAAATTTACAAGATAACAATAAGACCAGTTTTGACGAAATTTTGGCAGAAGAGTTGTGCAAAAAGTATATGGTCCAATCCAGGTTGAGGATGGTTGTCAGATACACCGAGGAGCTACTTTGAATTTGCTAAATGGAAGACGTTGTTAAGTTCGTTAAATCGCAATGCCCCCAATTGTTTGTTATGTTATTATGTTATTTAGGTCATGTCAACTGCATGACCAAGGAACGTCCCCAAAATCCTTCTTAAATTACAATGCCAGGACCACCAGATGTAAAGGAAGTCCTAGGAAACGCTGTTTCAACGACGTCATCGAAAATATCAAGAAACTGAGAATAAATAACTGGTGGCCTCTGCCTGGAATCGTGTAACTTAGAGAAGGGTAGTTGATGAAGCTAAAGCTTACCCCGAGCTGCAACGCTGTCTGATGACGATGATAGTATCAGTTGAAGTAGAAAGCGCTTTCCGGAGACACTGCCTCGGTTCATAGCATACGACGTTCTAAAAGTGACACAATATTTCAAAAAGAGTTTAACTCTTCATTTATTCTTGTAAATCAATTTCATCCCCTTCAAAATAATCCCGTCTCGATGAAATACACTTATGCCAACGATTTTTCCAATCCCCGAAACATGCCAAATAGTCCATTTCCGGTATAGCCATCAGCACCTTCTTCGATGCAGCTTTTATCTCCTCAATCGACTCGAAGCGCGTTCCCCAGAGTGCTCTCTTGAGTTTTGGGAATAGCCAGAAGTCACATGGAGCCAAATCAGGCGAATACGGTGGTTGCGGAACGATATGCGTGGAATTTTTGGAGAAATGGTCACGAAGAACGAGTGCAGTGTGAGACGGTGCATTATCGTGATGCAAAAACCAAGAGTTGTTGGCCCATAATTCTGGTCTTTTTAGACGAATTGCTTCAAGTAAACGACGCATAACGCTCAAATAATATTCCTTATTAACAGTTTGGCCAGGTGGAAGGAATACATAGTGCACCACACCACGAAAATCGAAAAAAACTGTCATCATGACCTTTATTTTTGAACGACTTTGACGTGCTCTTTTCGGTCTGGCCTCGCCTTTAGCACGATATTCGCTTGATTGGTCGGTTGTTTCAGGGTCGTAAGCATAAATCCAAGTCTCATCTCCCGTAATGATGCATTTGAGCTTGTCCTGATAGTCTGAAAGCATTGTTTCACACGCATCAACGCGATGACTTTTTTCCAAGAAATTAAGAGTTTTCGGTACCAAACGAGATTTGACTTTTCGTAGGCCCAAATGGTCTTTCAAAATGGTTTTCACAGATCCTTCTAATACTCCGATTATATCAGTAAGGTCTTTAACAGTCAACCGACGATTTTTGAGCACTAGCTCCTTCACTTTATTGACGTGTTGGTCATCTGTTGACGTCGATGGTCGTGCGGAGCGCTCCAAGTCATCAACACGTTCTCGACCCTCTTTGAAGTCTTTGTATCACTTATAAACATTTTTCTGCGACATGATCGAATCACCAAATGCTAAACGTTTCCGCAGCCGAAATTTCATTCCGCAAACAAAATTTGATGGCACTTCTCTGCTCAATCAAATCAGACATTGTAAAAATCGAAAAATGCACTCTTGGTCGTTTGGTAAACACAAGCGTAAATATAATATATTACTGATAATGACATAGAGCGAAATTTTAATCCCGCGAACTTTGACAAATAAATGCACCTTACTTTTTGCCCACAGTAGTACATCCCTCCTGTTTATCATGAACATTTTAAGAATTTTAAAAACTAAAAAAAAAAAATGATAAAAATGTACTACTTTTTAAAAAAAATTAATAAATGTTCATGAATTATTTCGTTAAAGTTATTGTTTCAAGTAAATCTCATAGTCATAACTCATAGGAGATTCACTTATTTTGAAAATGGTCTGAGTCAATTAGAGCTTTAAAAACAATATTTTCGTGTGAAAGTCATACAAAATTTCATATTGATAATAAATTTGCATTAATTAGGACTAAGAAAATGGTAAATTTTAATGTCGTATAATATAAAAATATGTTTTAACTTGTTGAAACGCAATTCATTAAATATCTGGAAACAAGAAATATATAACTTAGACCACTTTCATAATTATGGGCACATATTATATTGCAATAGACATGCCCAATCGGGTAAAAAATCAAAAAATTAT
Source organism: Anastrepha ludens (assembly GCF_028408465.1). NCBI lineage: Eukaryota > Metazoa > Arthropoda > Insecta > Diptera > Tephritidae > Anastrepha > Anastrepha ludens. The sequence continues at coordinate 7,796,289 of NC_071502.1, forward strand.
AGATAAGAGCAACTCTTTGACATTGTGGATGGAAAAAAATGAGAATCCGGTCGATAACTGCCGAACGAAAGTTGGCTCAGACAATTTAAAAGGAAGCAGTTTAAGGGAAGTCGCCACAATCAAGAACGCCTTTCAAAACTTATGATAGCTTCAGAAGATAATTCACTGGAAATATTGGTAATAACCATCAGCACCGTACATTGATGACTTCAAAAGGATGGTTTTTAGATTCAGGCCCCAACAGGAAAAGGTCTCCTCTGTCTAAAAGAGCTCGTCAAAATCCCACAGAAAATGCACAAGACGCTGGCAAAAAAAACAAAAAATGTCGACAATTGGCGTGATTTTTCAGACACTTTATACGTGCACTTTGTTGTGCCACAATTTAGTGGACTTTAAAACTCCATACTCGAAATTTTTCTAGAAATTCTGTTTATAAAGTGGGAAATTTTTATGAACATTTTTTCAATTTTATTGATTTTTTTTAAATATGCACAAAGATTTAAATTTGATTTATTTGGTTTTTGTAAGAGAATGAGGCATTGGTATTTAATATTATGTAAGTATATCATAAAGTCCTTGTGCTATATTCATGAAACGCACTTTTGATGAGTATTCTCACATTCGAGGTTAAAATATAGTTAAAAAAAATATCCAAAAAAATTCTAAAGGTAATCGAGTGCTGCACGGTTCTACTCGCTATTTCTCTTATTGCACCTTCCACAGGTTCGCGCCAATAAAATTTGTTTTGCCCACAAGTGTCAGGTGGGAGTCTGAAACTATGCTTTGCATATTTTGCTCGCAAATATTTTAAATTTCATTTCTGTTGCCGTATTCAATTATAATTGCAATTAAAATAATTAATAGACTGAATGGCTGAAATGTTGCTTGTGTGTCCTGCGTGATGCTGCCATTTGTGTCAGCTGCTGCTGTCGGTTGCCGACATTTGGTGCAAAGTGCCATGTGCCCTCTGAATAAAGTGCATACATACATATTTGCATAATACATATATACATATTGGAATGCAAACATACAATATTTGTGCCTGCTTATGTTGCAACACATTTTCACCAGCACATTTGACATGACAGCCGCTGGCGCTTTACATGCAGCAGCGCGCCATTTTGCAGTTCATCAGCAGTTACGCATGTATGTATGTACATAAACATACTTATACGTGTGGGTGAGTGCATGCAAACGTGCAACGCATCTGTTGTTTATTAATTATTTTACATTGTCCTGGAGCGGCTTATGCACTCAGGCACCTAAACTGTGCACTTCATTAAACGGCCAAAGGAGACGATTGTTATTGCAAATTAAGTGCTTCCCTATAGTCAAAATGTATGAGTAAATAGGTGATATATTTTTCGCTCCTCGTTTAGTATCACCCCCCTTTTAATATCTCATTAAATACTAGCATAGTTTCCAAACTAATTCGATCATTATTCAGTTGGCCAGAACAGGAGTGGTTTATGCCGGCATGCAAAAAAAAAGAAAATCATAAACATAGGCGATTTTACATTGATTATGCGAATGTCTTTGCATTTCAACCCAGAAAAAGAAAGCGAACTGCAAACGCGAAAGCAGAGCTTGGCAGTAACTAGAACCATTGAGCTTCAATTAGCAGATCGTATCATTTTATTATGATCCAAATTTACATTTTTTTTCTCCTTGATTGGCGCGTTAACCGCTTACACGATTTTAGCCAATTTTAACAAAGTCCGGCAGTCGTTTCTTTTTCGAGCTAACCGTCGCCAATTGGACGCACTAAGTGAAGTCTAGTCCTTCTCCACCTGAGCTTTACAAGGCAGAGAAAGCCTTCTTCATCCTCTGCTATCACCAGCTGGTACCGCATCGAATCTTTTCAGAGTCGGAGCGTTTGTATCCATTCCGACGCAGCCCCTGGATCTTTATTCGCTAATCGCTAATATGTCTATGTTGTTGTAAAATTCATACAGTTCATCGGTCCATCGCCTCCGATACTCGCTGTTGCTAACGTGCAAAGGTCCAAAAATCTTACGCATAAACTTTCTCTCAAACACTCCAAGCGTCGCTTCATCGGATGTTGTCATCGTCCACGCTTCTGCTCCATACGTTAGGACGGGCATGATGAGAGTCTTGTAGAGTGTTAGTTTTGTTTGTCGAGAGAGGATTTTACTACTCATTCCAATAAAGCACTTGCTGGCAAGAGATATTCTATTTAAGCTTTTGATAATAACAAACTCAACTGCTGCGCTCATCTCGGTCGATCCACATAGTCAGCTAATCATTCCTCCTCACTTAAAAGTAAATACCCGATACTTTTTGCTCGAAGCCAATATGTAGTTTATTGTTCCACTTGACGCTTTTCTCGAGTTTATCGATCCTTTTCTGCAGTGTTTGCTATATGGCAACGTTGCAACTATCATTCATCATAAGTTCTATCATGCCAAAATATGCCAAGTAAACCACAATTTGCTGTAATTCTTTCATATTTAATTTTCTTGTAACTTCTGAGTGTAATTCATTAAGCAAAGTTGAGATTTTGGAATGTATAAAATATCTTCCGCATGAAAAAACTTAAAAAATTTTGCCTCCAATCCGGTCAAGAACAACATCAAGATGCAGACCACAAATAGGAGGAGGAGCTCGGCCAAACGCATGGCAGAAGTATACGCGCCAATTATTTATTTTTTTATAATATTAATCCGATCAAGGGAAAAGTGAGACTTTTGGGATTGGTGCGTGATTACCATTCGGAATTCACAGAGAGAACGTTGGCTCGAATCTCGGTGAAACACCAAAATTGAGAAAAACATTTTTCTGATAGCGGTCGGCCCTCGGCAGTCAGTGGCAAGCCTCCGAGTGTATTTCTGCCATGAAAAAGCTCCTCATAAAAATATCTGCCGTTCGGACACGGCTTGAAACGGTAGGTCCCTCCATTTGTGGAACAACATCAAGACGCACACCACAAATAGGACGAGGAGCTCGGCCAAATACCCAAAAAGGGTGTGCGCGCCAATTATATATATATATATCTAAATAAATTCACAACATTTGCAGAGAATACAAATAGACAAAATTTACAAAAATAAAATAATGGTTTAAGATAAATCAACACTTATTTTATGCTGTATTTCTATTTATAGTTTACGTATGCGACAGCAAATTACATATGTGACTTATTGACTTATTTATTCACATGTCACAGCACATCACATTCCTACAAGAAATCAGTTCAAACATACATGCATATATGCACGAGCACAGCGCTCCCTTCTTGCTTCCGTGTACTTTTGCCTTCCACCTGTCGGTATTCCGAATATTGCACTTACAGAAACAAAATACCTTGATTGACGCAAAAGCAGAGGCAAGCGCAACTCGAAGGCCGATTTGGCACCACGCATTCCAAAATGTTCTAGAACACAACAAAAACACAGCGCATTCACTTTAAACCTCGTATGTCGTCTAAGACCAAAATCTAAGCCTAGCGACTATAAAAACAAAATACATTCGTAGACGCAGTCGCAGCGGTCATGATTCTTTTAGACGCGACGGCGCTGAACAATTTAGTATTATATGGTACAAAAACAAAATAAGGGAGACGTGAATAGCCTAAAGTGTATCTAAGATATATATAAGCTATAGCTCTCGCTCTCCTTTTCCTCTACGTTATATCGTTTTTCTTTCTCGCGGAACGAAAATGCCCAAAACGTTGCATGGCCTTCAAATTTAACTATCCATTCTCGCTTGTCCATCGACGCCTAAGAAGCTTCACGTTAAAAAATTAAAACAAATTCTGCTCTTTATATGTAATTTACATATTTCGCACCGATAAAAGAAACAAGTAAACGTATCGAAACATACCAAAGTGTGATTGAATGATCAATAAATACAGCAATCATGACGGGCGAATCTTTTTTTATTTTTTAGATTTGACAGCAATACATAAAAATTAAGAATTTGTTAAGCGTCGAGGTCAAAAACGGCTTAGGTACCGAAAAATTTCATCAGCAGAACAAAAAGTTGGTAATTGTAATAGGTCTATTTATAAGTTCGTGCGGTTTTACAACAGATGGCGTAACTTGATTATTATTCCATCGATCCACATTTCCAAACATTCATTGGAGAGCTACTGTCGTAAGGCACAAACGTCAGTATATGTTTTTTATTTGAAGCGTAAACAACAATATTTTTACCACACTTGAAAATGTCGAATTTCGTGCCAAATAATGGGTTTTTGCGGGGAATTCTTCTTCATTATTTTAATATGAAGAAAAAAGCAGCCGAAAGTCATCGTATCTTGGTGGAAGTTTATGGTGAGCATGCTCTATCTGAGCGAACGTGCCAGAAGTGGTTTGCACGCTTTAAAAGTGGTGATTTTGGCTTGGAAGACGAAGAACGCGAGGGTGCGCCGCCAAAGTTCATGGATACCGAATTGGAGGAATTGCTCGATCAAGATCCGGCTCAAACGCAAGAAGAGGTTGCAAAAACTTTGGGAGTTGATCAATCAACCATTTCCAAACGTTTAAAAGCCATGGGAATGATCCGAAAGGTAGGCCATTGGGTGCCGTATGAATTGAAGCCAAGAGACGTTGAACGCCGTTTTATGGCATGCGAACAACTGCTTCAACGGCACAAAAGAAAGGGTTTTTTGCATCGAATTGTGACTGGCGATGAAAAGTGGGTCCATTACGACAATCCAAAACGTCGGGCAACGTATGGATACCCTGGCCATGCTTCAACATCGACGTCGGCGCAGAATATTCATGGCCTGAAGGTTATGCTGTGTATCTGGTGGGACCAGCTGGGTGTTGTGTATTATGAGCTACTGAAACCGAATGAAACGATTACGGGGGATGTCTACCGACGACAATTGATGCGTTTGAGCCGAGCACTGCGAGAAAAACGGCCGCAATACGCCGATAGACACGACAAAGTTATTTTGCAACATGACAATGCTCGGCCACATGTTGCACAAGTGGTCAAAACATACTTAGAAACGCTCAAATGGGATGTCCTACCCCACCCGCCGTATAGTCCAGACCTTGCGCCATCCGATTACTATCTCTTCCGATCGATGCAACATGGCCTGGCTGACCAGCACTTCCGTAATTACGATGAAGTCAAAAAATGGATCGATTCGTGGATTGCGGCAAAACCGACCGAATTTTTCACAAAGGGAATCCGTGAATTGCCAGAAAGATGGGAAAAAGTAGTAGTAAGCGATGGACAATATTTTGAATATTAAATTTGTAACCATTTTACGTCAATAAAGTTTCAAATTTCGAAAAAAAACCGCACGAACTTATTCATAGTCCTATTATCAGTATCTCTCTCTTTCTCGCATATTGTATTGCATTAATTTTTATTTTATAAATTTGTTTGATTTTAGGTATTTAACATTTTTTAATGGCTGATAAATCTGTAAAGATGTGAAAGTATTCAGCATTTTTTTTTTCAAATAAATCAATCCCACTATTTAAGAACGTTGAAAAGTTGGCAATCAAACTTATAGCGCTAATTGATTTTCTCTTTGTCTTATGTTGACAAGGACAAAGTCAGCAATTTACAAAAGTGTGCTTTGAGATATGTGCGTACAGTGCCGGTAGGAAAAACGCTGGAAATATCGAATACTAAATGTAATTTCCTAAGAACAGAAAGTGATTAAATTTATGAGCAGATACTGCCACATCTTTGAACTAAGTGCCTCAAATAAATGCACTACTTTACAGCCAAAAAGCCGTAAATGCAGAGCATCCAATTCGTATGCAAAGTCAGTCGCTAAGTTCGAAAATCCACATAAGTTTTTGTTTCCAGCGCATTATTTTTCGAAATATTTTTTATCATAAACATTTCTAATGCGGATAATGCGTTAATCGATCATTAGTAGCAGTTTTAAGATTTAAATTTAGTACAATAAATGAAGGTTTAGGGCGTTAACTTCGACATAAAAAAATCGAGCATTCGTTAAATCGAAAAAATGCATAAGACGCAAAAAAAATTGTTCAAATCAATGTGATCTTCGAGTCAGTTGAAACTTGCACTTTGTTATAGCAGAATTCAATAGGCTATTAAATTGCATACCTACAATTTTTTTTTTAATTCTGGTTAAATTATTTTAGTACAATGCTTAAAGCTTGGATATATACAGTTCTTCTAGGAGAATAAAGAGTTTTTTTTAATTTTTTCGCAATATTAAGATAGTTCATTCTCGCGATACTTCGCTTTGCTGCTGGGTGTACAGGTGTAAGTTTGTTTTTGCTATAACCCAGCCTGCTGGGAGTCTTGCGGCCATTATTTACATTTAAGTGCTTACCTCCATTTCATCAGCGATTTATGTTTGTAACAGCAACAGCCATAAAAATGCTTAGGACAAAACACTTTATGGTTCAAAGCCAAAAGTTTTTTTATTTTTTTTTTATTTTAGTAAATGTCTTTCGAGCCAATCACCTGCCTATTTTTAGCCGAATGTGACAACGCGATGTGTAAACAAAAAATCATTTTGACTTTGTTGTCATTTTCATCGTGAATACAGTTCTCAAAATATATATACACACATGAAAATACGCCTACGTATCAAGGCGAGGGCTCATACATACACACACACACACACATACAAACAAATACCATTTCATGTGTGTTAATATGAATTTTTGGCACACTCGCCTTTATTGCCTTTTGGAAGTGTCTCGAATCGCAGAAATTCGTACTCACATATTAACTTAGGTACATATAAATAAATACATACATACATATGAATGTATGTATGTATGTACGTATGAACTCACGAACGAGCCACATGTGGCCACGGCGTTGATTACTTTTTCGTCCAGCCGCTTTGATGTAGATTTTATTTTTGGCCATATGTTTTTGATTGTACTTCCATACAGCTAAACCTCGATGAGCGCGAACTGGAGTGGTGGAAAGACTTTGGTGGTGAGTGTAATAGCACTGGTGTACACATAAAATTGTTCGCCGAGTCCGCAAATCGAGTTAATTTGTTTTTATGCAGTTTTTCGAGATATTTTCCATTTACTGTTGTTCAGCAATTGCGCTGCATCGTATGATTTTTTTTCATTGTTCACTCCTCTCGGGTCTCGACAAGGTCTCGACAAGACTCTTCCATCGTACATAGTTCTGTGCTGTTGAGTTTGCACCGTCCCATGAGATATCGACTTCTGCGAGTTCAGCAGCATCGAACTTCTCCAAGTGTTTTTTGGTCGACCGCGACCTCTGCTTCTTTGGGGGCTCCAGTACAGTGCCATTCGCGTGATGCTATCTGGTGGTTTTCTCAGTGACCTATCCATCGCCCCTTTCTGCGTTTGATTTGCCTAAGGATGGGTTCCTCGTTCGTTAGTATCCACGGTGCGTCGTTACTGATGGTGTTTCGCCAGAATATTCTGCAGATGATGCGGAGACATTTGTTGATGAAGGATTGTAGCCTCTGTGTGATAGAGTTAGAGGCGCATGGGCCGAATATTCGCAGTTTAGTGCGCCTGGTGATTTGTAAACTCCCCCATATTGTATGAATTCGCCCGAATGCCACCTTTGCTTTGTTTAGCCTGCAGTTGACTACTTCATCTGCTCCACCATCTGCCGTGATGATGCAGCCGAGGTAGCAGAAGCTTTCAACGAATTCCACCGGGCATCCGTCAACCAATATCTGCCTTGCGTTATTGTGGTTAACTCTCATGGCCTTGGTCGTGTCGATGTTGACCTCCAGTCCGACAGTACGCGACTAATTTGTCCACCTTCGTTTGCATATCTGAGAATTTGTGAGCGAGAAGGCTAATGTCATCGGCGAAGTCCAGGCCCTCAACGCCTGCTTTGGTAGTGAATGGATCGCTGATATCGTCTTTGTGAAGTACTGCCAGTTCGGAGTTCTCGAAGAGGGCTTTGATGAGGCGGATTATCTTGGTGAGAACTCTCTTTCTACTCAGTGCCAGACATATTGTGTCTCGTTTGATAGTGTCGAATGCCTTCTTAAAGTCTACAAACAGCATGCAGACCGGGGAGCGCTACTCAACTGATTGTTCTACTACCATCCAAAGTGTGTTGGCGTGGTCAACACAGCGGCGGTGAGGGCGAAAACCAGCTTGCTCGTCACTTAAGGAGCGTTCGATCTTTGTATGATCACAGCTACAATTTTGTAGATGGTATTACGTAGGGCTATTCCTCGCCAGTTGCCGTAGTTACGCAGGTCGCCTTTCTTGGGCAGCTTTACTAAGATGCCATTTGTCCAGGACGGAGGCAGCCAGACGGCGGGATGAAGAACTTCCGCTGATATTTGCGGGTCGGCTGCCATTAGTCCAGGCTGTATGCTATCTTCGCCCGCCGCTTTGTTGAGCTTCAGCTCCTTAATTGCATCCTTAATCTCCGCTAAGCTAGGTCAGCATGTTGTTATTTTATTTCTGGCTCTTGATGTGCTGCCCACTTTAAAGCTAGGTATACTGCTAAGAACAATGTTGCTAGTTGATTCAAAGTGTTCAAAGCATCGTATGATAACTACTATTAAATTTGCCGCTGAAATTATGAAAGAAGCCGATACTGTAACAGCTAATTAAGAGCACTTTTGGTTTCGTCAATTCCGTTCAGGCATATTTGATATTAAAGAAAATATCGAAAATGTCGATCAAATTACAGAAATAATCGAGGCTGACTGGCATGTTAGTAGTCGTAGCATCGCTCAGACGCTAAAGATCGACCAACAGTTGTAAGCGACTAACTCACCTGCTTTTTTCACTTCTTCACTGCGAGGAATCTACAACTTTCCCCCACGAAGTCTACGGCGACCCTCTTTACCGCCGGGACAAAGGAGATCAAACTGCAACTTAAAGTAAAAGTCGACGGCACACATCGGTGTGGTTGGTATTGCCCACTGTTAACAACCACAAAATCTTGGGAGCTACCTTCGACAGTTTGCTCTCCTTCTCAGCGCACACAACCGTCATTGCCACTAAAGTACAAACTCGAAAGAAGGTCTTCAAATCGCTTGCCGGCAGCACTTAGGGCAAAGACAAAAAAATGATACTACCGGCGCTTAATGCAATTGGCCGGCAGGTTCTAAACTATGCGGCGCCAGTCTGGTGGCCTGGAAGTAGTGATTCGCAGTGGACGAAGCTTCAGACTTGCCAAAAGCGTGCCTATCCCCGTTTTAACACCTGCACCACGAGGCTCAGATGCTCCCTGTAAAGGAGCACAAAAAACTGCTCAGCAAACAGTTTCTGTTAGGCTGCTACGGTAGACAGCTGCTTGAGCCTGAGCCTCCTCCTAAATGCCAACGAGATCCAGGACAAAACATTTCGACAGTTACTGGACCAGACAGTGTACAGACAGACAATAAACGACATTCATCGGGAGACACCTACCACCTTCTTAAGCTTCCGACCCCCGAACGCCGTTATCAGAGTCCAACCATCACCCATTCCAGACGAAGAGCTCCAGCTTCCCCGAGAATCCCGCGTAACCTTGGCACAATTACGTTCTCGATGCTGTAGCAGGTTAAACTCCTACTTATCCAGAATTGACACCAACATACTAAATATATGTCCTGCATGTGAAGGCACCCCGGAGGACGCTAACCACCATTTCACATGCCCCATCAACCCCACTCATCTACCAACCCTCTCCCTCTGGACCCAACCAGTTGAAACAGGAAGTTTCCTGGGTCTACCGTTGAATGAGCTAAACGAAGACGACCGGTGACTAACACCACAATGACAGGGTTATGTATACTGCTACAACAACAACAACAACAACAAAATTTACTTTCCCACACGAAATATTTTTTCTTTAGAGCCCTTTGATCTGTGGTGAGAACGGCGTCAATTTTACAAATTCAAACTGGTGAATAAAATGTTTTCAAAACTTTTAAAGATCCACTTCAAACTCTGAAGGTAATTAAAAAAAAAAAAAATCTCACGCCCTTTTGGATTTTTTAAATCTGAATTTGGATGCATAATCAGCAATCTTCTACAGTCCTTTCTCGAAGTACACAACTAACTCTCTGTAAAGCTCTCATTATGCCCGTCCTAACGTATGGCGCAGAAGCTTGAACGATGACAATATCCCATGAGACGGCATTTGGAGTGTTTGAGATACAGATTCTGCGGAAGATTTGTGGACATTTGCACGACAGCGACAGCGAGTATCGCAGGCTATAAAACAATGAGCTGTGTTAGCTTTACGGCGATATAGACATAGCGCAGCGAATAAAGATCCAGGGGCTGCATCCGAATGGATACAAACGCTCCGACTCTGAAAGTATTCGATGCGATACCAGCTGGTGGTAGCAGAGGAAGAGGAAGTCCTCCTCTGCGTTGGAAGGACCATTTTAATTACCATTCAAAAAGAAGAATAGCGCTCATACTGTTGATTGCACTTTTTTCCTTTCATTGTTTTTTCGTTCCATATCATTCAGACATCACATAACAAATAACACTAGAATGGCTCGACAATGGGTTTAAATAAGTATCCATCTATGTACTTATTTACCACTGCATGTGAAATAACCTGCTTGACCACCTCTAGCAGTAAAGGAAAGCGGACACCTCTGTAAGTGAAGAAGACAAGAACTCTCACTTATCCAGGTTTCACTGTATTTTATTTTTTACACGCCAGTTATGCTCATGTATGCGCGCACTTCTGTGAGTTTGTGAAAATTACGCCATTGACGGCTGCTATTTCTAATTTAAACCGAATCATAATGAGCGACGAAAAACGCAATGACATTTGGTCAGTCCTTTCTAAATATGAATGACCAATGTGAGCTATCATATTTATTTTCAAAGCTCGGGAAATCATTGCGGAAAAATTTACCTGACGTATGGCCATTAAAATGTGTGTATGTATGTATGTGTGCATGCATAGATGTCTACAAATACTTCAAAATATTTGTGTGACAAAAACAGAAAACCATCTCAAGAGCATGAGAAGTGAAAAGTTTAGTAACCCGCGCGCCAACACACACATATGCACATACTAGTATGTGTGTGTGTATTGATTAATACTCTAAAATACTTACAACTATTTGGAAACAAAAATGTTTAGTTGGGTAAGGAAACAGATACCCGCTAAAGATTCTTGACATTCGTTTAGGCCGAACGTTTGTTTTTTTTTGGTTTATTTTCATGTAAAAATAATAATCTGGCCCTTGAAAGTTGTTGACCGAGCTTCTCTTCTAATTTGTGGTGTAAGCCTGATGAAGGCCACTCAGTTTTATGCCCCTTCAACATGACAGAAGATAAAGGGTTTTCCAATAGCAGGTGTTATTTTGAGTAGCCCGCTATTCCGGTAGATGTCACTTTTGAAGCTGCCATTTTTTAATATTTGACTAGTAGAAGCTAGACGAAGAAGAAGTAGAAGCTACGCCATTAATAAAAATGGAACGATACAGGCTTAAACAACGCATTGAAATGATTAAAATTCACTATAAAAATGGTGAAAATTTGGCAGAGACGGTTCGAAAAACTCGAACATTTTTGGGTCATTGTGAAGCACCTTGTTGGACCGCAATACAGAAGTTGGTGAAAAAATTCGGGCTGCTGGGACAAGTTAATAATGTGGAGAATAAAACCCGTTCACGCCGCTCAAGAGCAGCCGAAAATATTGCAGCTGTGCTGTTGTAGCCGAAAGTGTTGAAGAAAACCCAGGTTTGTCCATTCCTCGTCGTTCTTTGGAAATAGTCATTACACCGGAACGTCATTACACCGTATTTTGCATAAAGATTTGAGTCTTAAGGCTTATAAAGTCCAGTTAACACAAGAACTCAAGCCGGTCGATCATCAACAACGTCGTGTCTTGGCTGATTGGGTCGTTGGAATGCATGAGAATGAACCGCAATTCCATCGAAAAATCATCTTCTACCTCGGTGGCTTCGTCGAGAAGCAAAATTGTTAGATATTGGGCTCAGAAAATCCAAGAGTTATTGTTGAAAAGCCTCTCTATCTTTTGGATCTTTCTTTTTCGGAAATGAAGCTGGTGCAACAGTTACGGTGAATGGATTGCGCTATCGACAGATGATTAACGATTTTTTATGGTCGGAATTGGATGGTATTGATCTGGACAACGTGTATTTTCAACAAGACAGCGCTGTATCATGGCTTGATAAATGGGGAATAGAAGTCAACAAAGATAAAACGGTACAAGTAATTTATACAAATAGAAAACCTAAGAAACACAAACCAACAATAAAAAATAGTGAAATAAAAATCCTTCTTAGTGCAAAGTTCCTTGACATAACTATAGATAAAAAACTAAATTGGAAACGACATATAGAAAACAAGCGAAATGAAATCAAAAACAAGTTCAGACAACTATACTGGCTGTTGGCTAAAAATTCAAAACTAAGCCGTAACAACAAAGTAGTGATATATAAATCTATAATCTCACCCATTTGGAAATATGGGATATAAATCTGTGGCACAGCAAAAAACTCCAATATCAAAATAATTCAAAGGACCCTATATAAAATACTTCGAACAATAACAGAAGCAGACTGGTATATCCCAAACGATGTGATCCACAGCGACCTCAATATCGACACAATAGATGACACATTTAGAAAATACAGCACCACGCATATACAAAGACTAACAAATCACGTTTCCACGACAGTCGGTTTTACGTTACCGAAACGACCCGGCTTTATATCCGGCCAAGGACTGTCACTCAAGCAGCATTCCCCGTATGTAAGTATCGGGAATGTTTGTGCTGCTACAACAACTAACAAATCATCAAAATGAACAAATGCGCAAACTACCACAATCGGAGAAAGCGGGAAAACGAAGATTAAAACGATTAACTCCAACAGAACTAACAATTTAACAAAAGAAGAAAGAAAAAAAAAAATTAATAATAATAAGAATAACACAGGCCTGCAAAATCTCGCTTTTTTACAGCTTCTAAAACCGCTATGGGTGTTTCTTGAAGGTTTTTTTATGCTGAAAACGAATAAGACCTTGAAAATGCTCCAGCACGTCAGGATTTTTGGCAATTTGAGGTTAAATAGTCAAAAAATGCAGATTTTGGCCATTTTTTAAATTTTTTTTTCAGCAAGGTAAAGTTTTTTTTTAATTTTCTACAACGGCGTCGCAAAGTACTAGTCTTCAGCTTTAAAATCCATTTTTAAAAATATTTTTTCGATTAATATAAAAAAAGTTATTCTATTTTGAATTGGAGACTTTTAGATATGCAAATTCAACCTTTCTAACTCTCTAACGCCCCTCTAAAGGGCGAATTCAAAATAGTATAACTTTTTTTTATATTAATCGCCATGGCCTGTGTAATTATAACACTTAGAAAATAATATAATGTAGCATAATCTGAAGCAAAATTGAATGTTTATCTAGCATTGGTTAGAGAACAAATAATTCTAATACTACTTTAAAAATAATTACTTAAATACCTCCAATAACACCTCTTATTGGAAAACCCTTTACTTTATATGAAATTATTTTCATGGCGGCAATACTCTCAGATTTTTGACATTGCCTGCCGAGGGTCGACCGCTGTTAGAAAATGCCTGCAGTGGGCATCGAACCCAGCACTTGCTGCGAATATCTTTCGTATAAGTACATTTGCCTATCATTGTTCTCAAAAATATTCATAGGTATGTATGCACATTGGGAGGCCTCACTAAAGAAGTAAAAGTTAGTTTTCCAACAGAATTATATAATTTATTATATTTTATAGCCACTGAAATATTTCCAGAAATTATTAAGATTCACGTGAACTGGAACGATTATAAAGTGCCTTCAGCATAGCGTTTTTTATAAATAACATTAGTTAACAAATTTTTGTTTTTAGATGCTAGATGAGTTTAAGCTTAAAAAATTAAGCTAAAAAAATTTTTGTTTTTAATTAAATTTTAAAATTGTTTGCAATCCGGAATAAATTTATTTATTCAATTTCAATATATACGTATTAAAAAATTTATTCCTATCGAACTGCCGCCTTCACGTTCTGTCTCTTTCTTTGCGCACACGGCTCTCGCTTTGCTAAGCTTCTCTCTGTTTTCTTTGTTTTTTTACTGACAAATCAGCGACTGACACGTATTGCATGATTCCAATTGAGCAATAGTGTGATTTGCACTGACTGACTAGAAGGAGTGAATTCTCCAAGAATTAATGGGTTGAGAAAATTCCTTCTCAACCATACCTTAGGAGCTTAAATCGGTCAAGATTTGGCTATTTATTGAAGTCTTCCGTAAAAATGTCTTTGAAAAGCTGCGTTGATAAAATTTCTAAACAATTCTATGCACACTTTTTAAAATTAAACTTTTTATCATTTTAAGTGTTTTTTTCGAAAATTTTTTTTGAAGAATTATATAATTTATAAAAAACTCGATTTCTTAGTGATATGGTTCTTGAGGGTGTGGGAGGAATGCAGCTTATTTATGCATACCAGGTCTTTTAAACATTGTCTCCATGGCTTATAGAGATCCAAAACTGTTCTGCTTCAAGAAAAAACTCCTCGGCTGAATAAAACTTTCGAGGTATACCACAGTTAATGATCTATTGAGAAGGAATATAATCATTTTCTTAGCGGTAAGTAGCGAATTCAGTATATAAAAATTGCTGGAATAAGAGTTCAAATTTTGTGATAGGGATCAAAACTATTCATTAAGTTCATTTGCTTACGACTGTTTTAAAAATATATACAGTATATGACCCTATTGAAATTAAGGTGTAAATGTGTGGGTCAGATTTCTATGCGCCGGTAAAGACATTAGGCGTTCAACGACACTCACACCCTTTCATAAGTTCATCATGTATTTTATATGATTTTAAAAAAGTGCTTTGAGAGCGCAAGAGAGGGTGTCTTCTACTACAGGGTTCGACACTCGAAGTGTAACCAATGGTTTTCATCGAACCTAGCGTCAAGGTAAATATGAAATTTTATCCGGAAAGTATTTTGGAGGTTGCTTTGAAGCCGTGGCCAGACAAAAATTTCAGTGGCAGACCATGGACACTTCAACAGGACTCGACACCATCTCGCAAAGCTCCAGTGAACCAAAAATGGCTTCAAATCAACGTTCCATGAAGTTCGTCCACACAATGGCTCTCAAATTCAACAGACCCAAATCCGATGGATTATTTTCTTTGGTACATTTTGGAGAGTAAAGTACGAACTCAAAAGATTCACTAGTCTCGAGGCGCTGAAAACCCCCATTGATCGCGAGTGAGCCAAAATACATGCAAACCACATTCGGGCAGCTTGTGATTCATTTCTGTACTGCCTCAAGGCCATAGTCAAGGCAAAAGGTGGTCATATCGATTAAAAGTAAATTGATTCTTAATTTTGTTTTATTTTAACACATTTTTTACAAATTGCATATACGTAATTTTTCAAACTAAATTTAAACGAACATTTTTTAATTGGATGCGCTTCAAGTGCCGAATCTAAAAATCGATCATATGAGTAGTTTAACTATAATACTTAGTCTAGCTATAAGTTCTCTGAAAAAATTTAAAATGCACAGGCGGGAACAAATTCTTACAAAAAAGTTCCGTTGTTCTTCCTTTTGTTCGTATGAATTGTCTACTCATAAATTATGAGTATATTTAGTTTCCTGGCAAATTTCGCTGATTACCAATGGAGTAGGGCCCTAAGGAAAATGGCATTGCAGTGATTGCATTACAAAAGTGTAAGTGAGATTTATGAATTGGCGAAAAAACTTAATATTTGCGGAATGTTTGTTTGCCGCACGATCAATCGTTTTCCTCAAACATCTGAAGTGACAGATAGAAAAAGAAGTGGACGTCCTGATGTGGTTCGAACCCGTGCAGCCTTAGAAGCCGTTCGAGAAAGAATTCGCAGAAATCCCCTTAGAAAGCAGAAAATCATGACCAGAGAAATGAATGTAACGACCAGATCCAAGACAAGACTAATTAGAGATGATTTCCACATGAACGCCTTCCGTCGCTCAACTGCTCATCTTTTGACAACGGGCTCGAAGAAAATCGGACTCGACAGATGCAAGCAGCTTCTTCGGTGGCATTCGGTTAACGGACATGAAAATATTATTTTTATGGATGAGAAAATTGTCACGCAAAAAATGTTGTTCCAAGGGTTCAGCGTGGGCGCCATCGAGCCTCCGTAATAGATTGGTCGGAAGTGTCTTGTAAAGGTGTTACATCTCTTAATTTCTGCGAAAAAAAGGTTAAGACCTGGGCAAGCGTGTACCAGGAGGATGTCTTAGAAGGTGTGGAGAAACAGTTGAGCAGTACGCTCTTCAATGGAGAGCGTTGGTACTTCCAACAAGATTCCGCTCCAGCCCATAAAAGCAAAAAGCACTCAGCAGTGGCTAAAAAACAATATTTCTGGGTTCATAACCGCAGAAGATCAGTAGTTTCATCTGAGCAACTTTTGTATCATAATCTGTAAGGATTGCAATTCATAGGTTTAAATAAATAATAATAATAAGATTGGTCGTCTGGAAGTCCAGATCTGAATCCATTGTAAGATACTACAGTTTGTGGTCAGAATTGAAGAACATGGCCTGTCGAAGAGCTTGCAGAAATTTGGAGAGTCTCGAACAATCTTTAGTTCGAGCAGCGACGTGAATATCCATGTCAACGGTGCGTGCTGCAATAGCTGAATGGCTTAATCGTTTAAGGCATACACTTTTACAGCAGGTTACCAACTACGGAAATCTCATAAGAGCTAATAGGCGTACGCAAGGCAAAGCATAAATGCCTTGCAAAATATTGAAATTGTCAAAAATTTTTGTTCACAATCAACTCCAGCCATCGTTTATTTTGTTTGTTGCATATCATCCGCTAGCGCCCCATTATCGGTTGGTCATTCGCCACTGGTGCGCCACGTTTGCTGCAGCTTAGGAAGGGCCATACTAGGTAATGTGTGAACATGCATGCGTTCGACGGATACACGCGTGTGCGTGGGTCTTACTTTATCTTTCATTATCATTGACAAAATAAAGGAAATAAAATTGTCAGTGCGTCTGTCATAGCAACTGAATATCGGATGTCCTTGCGCCGGGCGGTTGGCTAGTGCCGGCTTTATTACACATTGTTGACAAAGAAATGTATTTATATACATACACAAGCACAGATTAACATTTACATTTTCATTTTGTAGCACAATCACAAGCAGGTCTTTATTGCATTTGTGTGTGTATGTAATATAAAACTCGGTTCTGTTTTTTTATACTCGCACGCAGAAAGATACCAGTAAGATGTGAAAATATATATACATACATACATACATCGAAACGCTCATACATATGGCTCATGTGCAGACAATCTCATTTATATTCCATAGTCGGCTGTTCAGAGGCTCATTTTATACTTATCCCGCCTTACTTATAGTGACGGTAATAATAAAAACATAAATAACAGTAAACAAGCCAGGGAAACATAAGAAATAAAAATGGCAACAAGAACAGTAAGAGTACTTCTGTTATGTGTTAGCATCTCGCAATAATTGAAGCGACATACTCATCATTTTCATTTGCCACGAAATGAGGCATGCAATAATTTTGGCCAAAAGCGCTCACGTACGCGCGTACAAAACCTGTAGTCATTCATAGTTGCGCCTATAAACACAAATGAACGCCCACTTGTGGCAACAAATCCTCATACTTGGACAGACTTTTTCTTTGATGATTTTATTTATTGTTGTTTGAAGTTGGCATGTAGATATATATGCATTTATATGCGCCAAGTTTCCGTACCACAAAAGGGTTACTCATTTTGTGATATGATGATTTTATGATTAGTAAATGTCGGAGTTAAAAATATTCATTAAAGCCTCGCTTGTAAACATAATGCTAGAGTACTCGTGGTTAGATCAGCTGATACATTTGACTACTTTCTTTATATAAATTTTGCAATATACAAGGAGAATTCCGAAATAAACAATACTAAGCTAAAAAGAAACAACAGGAACTTTGTTCTGATAACTTCGAGTTCATTTATTCAAAATAGTTCCCTCTGGCCTCGATATACTGTTTTGCGCGATCTAAAAGCTTTCCGAAAGAGTGTTTCAGGACATTGACCGGAATCCGGAATGCCCTTCAGGATGTCGGTACAAGCCTTTTGGACGGCCTCTACGGACGCAAAATGTTTCTTTTTCATGGCCAAATGCAATTTTCCGAATAGGTAGAAGTCTCAGGGAGCCATATCAGGCGAATGCAGTGAGTGATTGATGGTTAAAATGCGATTTCTAGTCAAAAAATTAGTCACAAGGGTTCATCGATGAGGTGGCGCATTACTATGCAATAAACGCCAGTTTCCTCCTTCGCGGTATTCAGGGCGAATTCGACGAATGCGATGCAACAAACGCTCCAAAACGCCAAGATAGAAAATTGCATTGACGGTTTGACCCATTGGCACGAATTCCTTGTGGACAATTGCCTTGGAATCGTTAAAACAAAAGAGCATCGACTTGACTTTTGGATTCTCCAAACGCGATTTCGGGTGGTGGCTCGCCTGGGGCCTTCCATTTGGCACTTTCATGTTTAGTATCAGGTTCCTCACCAGTTGCAATGTTGTAAAGAAGTTCTCTTCCTTTCTCGCCTCTTTAATGAGGTCTTTCGAACGTTGAATTCTGAGCAATTTTTGGTCCTCAGTTAATTTGTGCGGAATAAAACGTGCAGAGATCTTTCGGAAGCCCAAATTATCAGTTAAAATGCGATCCATCGAGGTTTTGGAGATTATCATGGAATCGGAGCCATGAATTTCAACGATGATTTCGGTTCAAATTTGATAAATTTATGAACAATTTCGATGGAGTTTTCGGTTATTACCCGTATGCTCATTGTCATTTATGTCCTCACAATCATTTCTGAAAGGTGTAAACCACTCATGAACTCTGGCACGAGATAGACAATCATTGCCAGAAACTTTTTTCATCAATTCAAATGTTTCGGTAAACGTTTTGGCGATTTTAAAACAAAATTTAATATTAACTCTTTGTTCGAAACTCATTTTTCTACCGATGACACAAACATACTGACACTTTAGACGCAATAACTTCGATTCCACTAAACCGAATGTCACCGAGCTTTCACTGGAAGTCTGCTAGGGATGTAACTTCCAACGCACTAACTCTTTAAAAATGTGGGGCCATCAGAAACATTTTTATCGCCAATCTTGTTTGGACTTCGCCTTGTATTTCTCAATAAAGCTTTTAATAGCTAAACGAAAGCTGACAAGATAAGACGGCGATAGCAACTTCTGAAACGCTAGAATCATTTTACGAGGTTGGGCCACTGTAGAAATTTCTCAAAATCGCGTTTTTTTGGTTTTTGCTTAACCTTTAATACGCTCAAGGGAACTTCTAAGGCTAACAGAGCCCCAGCTCTCGAATTTGGTGGGCATCCTTACCGGACATTGGCCGTTAGGTGTTCATGCCGTGAGACTTGGGATTGCCTCAAGTCAGTTCTGCAGAAACTGTCTGGAGGACGAGGTGGAATCATCTCAACACCTTCTTCTCAGCTGCCCTGCTCTCGTCGGGCAAAGACTTAGACATCTGGGCTCTCACTTTTTCGCTACGCCTGTGGATATAGCCGGTGTTAATACCATAAATTTGGTGAAGTTCATCAGTAGCTTGTTGCGGCTAACTACGAACGCAAATCAGCCACTGTCGGCGTCGTCGTAAAATGTATGGTCATCATCGTCTCTAATCCCAAGGCTCCTTCTTCCTTCCCTTCTCCTTTCTCCTCTCCCATGTATGGCACCACAACGGACGAATTTTTAATATTTGTCCCAGTGAGCCCTTAGCTAGGGCAGCCATTTAACCTAAACTAACCTAACCTAACCTAACCTAACCTAACCTTTAATACCTTAAAAATGATGCTTTGAGTATGATTATGGTTAAAAAAGTATCTAAGTACAAGGTGGAGAATAATTAATCATCCAATTTCGTTTTTAAATAACTATTATACTAAATAAAAAAATTATTTTGAGAAACGAAAGTCTTTATTTTGACCTTTACGCGTTCCATTGCTTGTCTGTTAGTACACTGCAGCTGTCTATTTCACAAGTGTCAAATATGATTGACGTACGCCGCCTTCCGGAATAATTATAAATCTTCGAATGGGTGATTAATTTGCGCCACCTTGTATTTCTATTTGGAATTTTTGCGCGAATTCGGTCCGTGAGTACCGAAAATTTCAAAAGCGTTAATCTCGAAAAGACATTTTTCAAGTTGTTCAGACTCATAACACCGAACAAATATTGACCGATTGAACTCAAATTTTAACTGTAAATTCGCAATTACATTAGGAAGGCAGCGAAAGTTTGTTTTTGTTATAAACAAATTTCCGACTTGTTTCAATTTTTTTGCTAACTCGTTTTTTGAAAACGCGCCATTTTTGCGAAACGTGGTAGTGGAAAAGTTATGCTCTACTTCTATAGCTATTTACATGTATAACCAAAAACTAAAAAAAAAAGTCACCTTAAATTTAAAATTTAATACGTAATAAATTCAGAGGCGCGCCATTCTACGAAAGGCCTTCTTGAAATTAAGTTATACCCCTTTTTGGTTGTTTCGTCGAGCTTCTCCTCCTATTGGTGGCGTATTTTTTGATGTTGTACCTCAAATGGACGCAACTACAGTTTTATGCCGACTCCGAACGTCTCATATGTTTTATAAGGAGCTTTTATGTTTGGTGTTTCATGCACAGAGACTCTAACCTACGCACTTTCGAATGCTAGTCATGCACCAACCCGTTATATTCAACCCATTTATATTTAGGCCTTACAAGCCATTGACCGTCGCTGTTTACCTTATTAATTTAATGCTAGTTTTTCGAAACTCTAAATGGCAGAACTTATGGCAGAAAATTGATAGATGTGTGAGCTTATTAGATACGTTTTATAAAGCAATGGATTCAAAAGATCAATGGATACTAAGCAAGAATGTAAACAAAAAAAGTTTAAGTACGATCAAAAGTGGTGCAAATTGTCTAGATCACATCAAGCGGATTATTTTTAGAAATTCGAAGCCTTGGAGCTTACCAAGATGCTTCTCCCAATTCTGTAAGCCAGTGAGTAAATGAATTAAATAATTTTGAGCTTGCCGACATAGACGACGAACTATAAAGCAGCTACAAAAATATCACAAAAAAAAAAAACAATTAAACATAAATAAAATTAGAACTAAAATAAAGAAATAAAATTAAATATCAAAAAAAAATCTTTTGAATATCGTGGTTAATAGCTATTTATATTAGTAGAGCGCGAAGTGTTGCATATGTGAAGAATTGCAAGTTTCACATAATTTCATGTAAGCATTGGAATCAGTCCAAGATGAAACTGTCTTGGTTTTCAAAAATTCGCATTCTTTTAAAGAATAAAAGCGGGTAGAAGGCTTTTAATTACTTTTATAATTCAAATAATACTACAATTTGCAAAAAACAAGAAAAAAGCAAGGTAACAGAAAACGAAAAACTCTGAGTATCTGGCAGTACTAAAACAGCAAATGATTGTAATTTAGACTTGAGCTTAATATACCTTCATTTAGATATAAAACCATAGCCTAGTCCATTTACCAATTTCTGAGTTTGATTTTGGTAAATTTTCGCCACTGAGGGAATTCTGGTCCACAGTATTGGACCCGTTAAAGAAACGCCTTCTTCTTTAAAAATTTAAATTGAATGAGAAAGCTGTGCGCGAGATGAGTAATGTCGGCGTCGCTTGAAATCTCTCTTCGGGTAGCACTCTCAAAGAAACGATATGACTACTGAGTAAAGTCGATACGAGGTAAACCGAGTTTCCATAAATTTCGAACACAAATTATATCCAGCAAGAAAGCTGCCAAAATTAAATCTATGCGAGCGCCGAAACAAGGAGTATAGCTACTTTAGCTCGTATAACCTAAATTTTTGGAGTAAGTATAGGCAATAATCTTTTTGGCACTTCTCTCCCACAGCAAATTATGTCTATTGGGAACGATAATGTTTAAAAATTTGAATGCATTAACTGCAAGCGCTGACTTAAGGGGACCCGATAGTCTAGGAATTTAAAAAAATCGATTTTTTATTTTTTCGATATTTCGAAAGTATAGTATCCTAAGAATATACTGTGAAATTTTCATGCGAAAATTCCCAATATTATAGCTTCTAGTACCCATTATCTATGTAGAGAGCCATCCGCGCGCTCCAGTACCTCAAACTTTAAACTCGTTTTTCTCGAAACGACTTTTTTCGGCCGGGTGTTGTCAAAAAATAATTTTTAATATGTTGTTCGCAATATCAGTGGCTATCGCCCATACCAGAATCACATTATTACTTTAATTATTTTGCTTTTTTTTATTAAAACACTTGTCAACCCCCGATTTTTGTCAAATTGAAAACCGCGCAATTTTGTAAAATTTTTTGTTTTTTTTTCTATTACGGGACAAAGCTACAGTCATACTGATTAAACATTTTTTTTCCTTTTTGTATTTTAGATAAATAGAAGCTACAAAACGAGTAGCACCGTCCAGGTCCAATTTATCGGGAAGGTCAACTTCAGCGCCATTTTTTAAAGTATTAAAATTAAAAAAAAAATGTTCCTTTTTGTATGTAGATAAAAGAAGTAAAATGAAAAGCCTAAGAAATTGAAATATACTTTTTCATTTTTTTTATTGTAAAAAAAAATTCCTGAATATACCCTAAATTTTCGAGCTCTAGACAAC
Source organism: Anastrepha ludens (assembly GCF_028408465.1). Classification (NCBI taxonomy): domain Eukaryota; kingdom Metazoa; phylum Arthropoda; class Insecta; order Diptera; family Tephritidae; genus Anastrepha; species Anastrepha ludens. The sequence goes on from NC_071502.1 coordinate 7,818,912, forward strand.
CGGCACCCCTTAAGAAGAGGCAACGAAAGAACGTGTTTTTTCATATTTTAGAAACTAAAGTTCAAAATTCTAATACTCAAAAAAGTTTACAAAACGTCTTCCGCGTACATATTCTTCGCAAAAATGAATCATTCGATTTGGTTTTTGAATATTTTTTTCATTAAGTACAAAAAAAAAAACTATTTTGGGTGATGGAAATCTTAAAGGAGCATTCCATGGAAAATGGTAAATTTCCACAGCCGAACAAGTTGCATTTCCGGATGATTATATTAGTGTTAATGTATTTAAAATATATCAATCTTCATTATAAACATTGGCCTTTTACTTGACCTCAGTTTGAAGTATCTTTTTTTTACAACAAAATCAATTCATAAAAATTTTATTTTCTTCTATCGAAATTTGGTCAAGTTTAAGCGCTTAGTTCTCATTATGTGTGACATATAGCGTGAAACTGATAATTGGTGTTAAAAGAACAAACTTTTACGTTTTGAAACGTAATATTAAAAAAAAGTTTATTTATAACAACCATAGCGTGTCACGTTATAAAAAATGGAGAGAAGAGAAACAAAAAAAGGTTCAGATTTCAAAAACAACGAAAAAGAAAGAGTGAAACAGTGGAGGAAAAGAAAAACTGAAGCCATGACCCAGGAAGAAATACAGAAGAGGAAGAAGTACGAAAAAGAAAAAAAGAGAGTCCAAAGAGCCAAAAAGTTGATCCAAACCCAAGGGAGGCTGGTTCAAATATTGTTGGTGATTGCGAATCTGAATGTTTTCCATACAAATGTAAGCAAACGTATGCTAAGGCTGTACAGAAATGTATGCGAAGTCTACCCAGTTCACCCACTAAAAAAAAGGCTGTTGTAGCGGGTGTGGCAAAAAAACTTGGACTTAGTATTGATAAAGTTAGGAATAAATCTATAAATGAACCAATTAACGATGACGAAACCACCAAAATGGTGAAAGATTTTTACTTTCGTCCAGACATTGTTTATACATGTCCGGGCATGAACGACACAATGGTCTGTTGGACTAACGGTAAACAACTTACATTACAAAAGCACTACCTCACCTTATTTTTAAAAGAAGCTTTTTATATATTTAAGGAAGAGTTTCCGAACATAAAAATAGAGTTTTCTAGATTTTGTGCACTACGACCGAAAAATGTTTTGTTATTAAAAGACACGCCATCAGAACAGTGCAAATGTATGATTCACGAGAATTTTATTCTAAAATTGAAGTGTTTGAAAATAAGCTACACTAGCTCCTACTGGAGCAACATTCTCTGTGATACGGCCCTTGATTCAAGCTGTTGGAGAAATGTGTGCGATACATGTTAAAATGGAAGTAAAATAGTAATACCTTATGACCCAGGAAAAAATATAATTTATAAGCAATGGAAAAAAGGAGACGATCAACGAGTAAAACTGAAGACAGAAGAAATCAGTTGTGGAGAGTTACACGAAAACCTTATATACGACTTACCATATGTCATGTATCACATAAATATAAAAAGAGTACAAGCACAAGCATTCCAAAGCGATAAAAATAATGAACATGCAAGAATACTTCAAATTGATTTTGCTATGTCTTATGCTTAGTCTTATTCTTGCGCATATCAAAACGAGGTGCAGTCAGCTTTATGGAGCAGGGAAAGTGTTACTCTTTTTACAGCTGCTTCATTTTTCATGGCACAATGTAAAACTTTTGTGATATGCTCTGATATAAAGCAAAAAGATAAAGATAGTATATTCGCCTTCGTGACATATTTGTATGATAAAATTTTTGCAGCAGATCAGGGCGAAAGAATTAAAGAAGTTATATGGAGTGATGGTCCTTCTTCTGAATTCAAAAATCGTTATATGGTCTCGTTATTGGTATATCTCTCTGAAAGATATATATGGTCTATGTCTATTGTTTTAAGTAATCATACCTTGCTGCTGTATGTTAGTATATAGGTGAGAATATCGAAAACCCCAAAAATGTTCAACCCATGGAGGTCAACCTTTTTTGATGGTAAAATTAAGGTTTTATATATATATATGTAGGTTCCAAACATTGGAAGCAACGTTTAAAGCTCCAATCTGATGCTAAATGTAATGTTTGGGTGCATGAATTAAAATTTCAGGCGAAACTTTTTTTGTAAACCATTTTAACCCAATATCTCTCGAAGTGGACAATTTTGATATCCTATTTGGCAAGTTTTTTAAATGAGCAGTTAAAAAGGAGTTAGAGGTCTAAAAGGTTACACTGCTTCATTTCCAGAAAAAATTCACTATGGGTCTCCTCTCACGAAAACTTCATGTAATTAATAAAAGCCCTCAAAAAATTCGAAAATGTTATAATAGGAAAAAGAAAGGAAAACACACAGTTACACATTGCATCAGTGGCGCCAGCAAGAGGAAGCGGGCAACCGCGGTAATAGCGCAGACACATCAAATTTAGCGAAGTCCTCAACCATTTGTGCGATCCTTCTGGTAGAAAAATGTGAAACACAGATGGCGCTCCAAGCAATAAGAAGGCGTTGTTCCTAAGCAACGACAGGTGGGCATTCCCACTATTTGGGACTGGTAGCGGCAGGCTAATCTTCTACCCTGTCAAAATCAAATAGATTAACGAAACCAACGCAAGCAAGTCTTGTCGAGGCCCTATGCTCCCGAGGGGAGTGAACAAAGAAGAAAATGTATATTTACTGTATTACAGCATAGTTCATTTCATTTCATTTAATTTCACGCCTTGGCTTTAGCTTACTTGAAGCCTTTTAGCAGGCAATGAGCCGCTCAGTTCAATTGAATTCAATTCAGAAATCGCATTGAAAATACTTTGCTAAAAACTAACTATCACTCCCTTGTTGCAACTCGAAATGGATAACCCTGTTTAACACTTTAGTGGCTTAACTGTTGCTGTTTTATTTGTCAATTTGTGTGCTATTTTTCTTAATGATGACTTATGTCTAGACTAATTCGGAAGGAAGTATACATACGCACACTTTATCATGGCTCATGCTTTGGATATGCAAACACATATGCGTACATATGCATGTGCACGTATTGAAGCACGCGCTTACAAAGACCATTTATTAGTATTTAATAACGGGATTGTTACTAAGCGAAAAATTATAGAAATCTTATGAATATGGACATAGATATATATGTACGCATGTATGCATGTGCCTATTTGCAGAATTTTACGTGAAACTGAATTTCAACAGAAATTTCGTATACTACCTTAAGGGGTCACGGTGGTCTAGAGCTCAAAAATGCAGGGTATTTTGAGGAATTTTTTTTACAATAAAAAAAAATGAAAAACGATATTTCAGTTTTTTAGGCTTTTTATTTAACTTCTTCTACATTAAATGAAAGAAAACAATTTTTTTTTTTAATTTTTAATTAAAAAAATTGCACCCTTAAGGTGTTGTCCATTTTGGCACTTCAATCAGTATGACTGTAGCTATGTCCCGCACTAAAAAAAAAAAAAACATTTTGACGAAATGGTGCGGTTTTGAATTTTAAACTCTTTTTTCAGTTTCTTAATCAAACAGACGAAATAATTGAAAGAATAATATGATTCTAGTACGGGGATAGCCAGGGCCGTGGAGAGAGTATTCGGGTCCCTTCAAATTGTGTCTAATTCATATACAGTCGAACTTCTCTACAGTGAACTTCCATATAATGAAGCTCTCCTTATAATGAACTGGTTTCGAAGACACTGCTTTTTCGTTCTACTTTCGGTGTATTTTTGTCTCCTTATAATGAATTTCTATATAGTGAAGTTTTCTATATAATGAACAAATATTACAGCTGGAAATTCAAGCGATAGTGAATTTTTTCAAAAGTTTTCTGTTGCAAAAATTTACAATTAGATGTGGACAAACTGTAATGAGGGGAATCCCAAAATTAAAACAGAAAGAGCTGAGCTATTACAGTTTTATTCAGTGATTGAAGTTAAAATGACGTGATTTTCAGGTCCCGTGCCCCTCTGAAAACTCCGGCCCGGGGGAAAAAGTACCCGATCATTTTAGTAACAAAAAATCGCTCTGATTTTTGACAATTTTCTTTCGGCCGCCTTGTAAATTTTCTCCATATAAGAATGTTCGACATTTTTTTAAGAGATATCAAATTGACTGTCTGCCAAGATTTCTAGTGGGAAAGAGGGGACGTTGTCAAAATGACGCTATATGGCAACCCTATATTTTGAGAATAAATTAAGAAGTTTTTTCTTAAAAGAAATAGAAAAAAAATTGAAATATTGGGTTCGGGAATAGGTTAGGTTGACCTGGCTGGCTGAAAGCCATCACATAGACCTATTGGCCCTTAGTGTTACCAGATGGAGCTAGACCTTTACGTTTCCTTGTAGTAGGCTTCTTGTAATAAGCCTGCGCCTTTTGTGAATCTAAGTAAGCTCTGTAGCTGTAACCGCGAGAGGCATTCTAACCTCTCTATATTGTAGAGTTCCTAAACATTTCATTCGGATTCTAGCTAATGCAGGACAAAAACATAGAAGATGTTCAAGAGTTTCCCTCTCTTCTAATTCATTGCAAAATCTGCAGCTGTCATGGATTGGATAATAAGTTTATAGCGTTTTTATAGTTTCTTTTATTTTACAGCGATTTATTTAATGTTTGGCAAAGAGTAAGTATTCATTCGATAGAACTCTTTTTGCTTATTAGTTTTGAGGCTTAGAAATTTAATACTCAGGAAGCAAAAATGAACATTTTCGACACCTGCTCTTCTTTGCTTTTCATCGAGGTCAAAAAGCTGCCTATGCAGCCCGGGACATTTGCGACGTGCGTGGAGAAGATGTCATAGGCGAGTCTACAGTCGGAAATGGTTTACACAGATAAAAAATTGCGACTTTGACGTCCGAAGACTTTCTGAATTCATAGAAGAACGTCTCAAATCACTTTTGAAGGCGAACGGTCGCGAAACCAGTCGTTAATTGGCAAAACCAAAATTCACCGCGATCATAAAACGATTCTCTATCACCTTCATTCAATGGAATTTACCGAAAAATTGGGAGCCTGGATGCCTCACAATCTCAACGAAAAAAAAAAAAGTCGCCTTCACATTGCTTCTCGGCATCTCGCCCGCCATCGAGCAACACACTGCCATAAAACGCGCTTTTTGTATCGAATCGTGACGGGAGATGAGATGCCTATACATCAATATAAAGCAAAGAAAGAAGTGGGTGGCTCCAGGAGATGCGCCAAAGCTGAGAGTCATGCCGGATCTTCTTCCAAAGGGGATCATGATATTTGTTTGGTAGGACTGGGCGGGCATGGTGCACTGGGAAGTGCTCGAAAAGAATGCCATGATCAACAAGGATCCCTACATTTCCCAACTACACCGCGTGAATGAGACTATTCGACTGAAAAACCTGTTCGACATGATCAAACCATACGACAAACTTCACGACAATACCAGGCTGCATGTTTCACAAGCCCTCAAAGCCGCACTCCGAGAGCTCGAATGGAAAGTCCTTCAGCATCCGCCGTATCCTCCGAACCTTGCACCGCCCGATTATCATCGTCTCCGTTCCCTGTCAGACTATATGAAGGGCGTTACCTGGTTTATGAGGTCTAAAAATTGCATCTTTTAAGGAAAAAATTAATTTAGCACTGCAAAGTTTTTTCTATCTTTTAATGAACATTTAAAAAGTATAAAAAGATTTTGTACTGGTTAAAATAAGTTGAAAAAAAATGTTTAACATAGAAATTAGTAGAGCGCTGCAACGCTGGAGTTTCCAACTGGCGTACAAGATACAGCTCGTAATTATTATCTAAAGCAAAAAATTCAAATGGATTTCTAATTATCATGATTTTTTATTCTAGATGAACTAAGAAAACTGAGAGAAATTCCAAAATTTCAACTTTTTGGAGGTTTTAAAGAAAAAAATGGCTTTCTATAAAAAAAAATTCACTTCAACTTGGTATAAAAATCTTGAAATTGTTTTTTTTCTAATTTGTTAGTTCAAATAGAAGAGAATTTAATACTGAAGGGAACAAGCTATGATTCATTTCAAAAAATTCATTCGTTTTTTTCATTCATGTCGCCAATTCAAAGAAATCATAAAAATGAAAAGTCGAGAGAAGAAGATGAAGTTTGTACTTTAGCTGTCCGGTCACAGCGTAACTACCTAACGCTCGCCTACCTTTGGCTTTGTATCTACGGAAATATTGAGAATTAGGCTCTGTAACTTTGTGTGAATATTCTGAAATATTAGGAATCGCTTAAAATGAAAAAAAAATTGATTTTTTTGACCTTATAAACCAGGCTTAATAACTTGACACCAGACACCAGGCGATTTTTAACGGAACGGCATCAACAAATTAGTCGAGAGGTGGGAAGAGGTTGTAAACAGCTATGGGGAATATAAAATTGATTAATTTATTGATATAATTATTGTTTTTGTTTAAATAAAATTCTGCGGTAAAAACACTATGAGTTTATTCCCCACTCTAATATTTTTCATGGAAATTATTTTGGAAAGCAAAAATGAATATTTGGAAATATTTAAGTTTTACATGTAAATATTTCTTTTCTACTCAAAACTTAGATTTGCTAACCTCAAAGTAAACTTCGCATCAACCTAATTGAAGAAAAAAAAGTAGTCACGCCAATATTTTTGTATAAACATATTCTGCGACCTGCATTTTTTATTTTTCATAGAGTCAGAACCGATGCGCTTTTTTTACAGTTATAATTGAGCACAATTGCCAACACAATTACAAACATTTACTCTCCAGCTTAGCTATTTTACGCTGTAAGTCCTCTTGTTTATCACGCAATTTCTCTACTGCCTTTCCGACTTTTTTCAGTTGTACCACTGTATTATCATAGTCCATCATTAGCGCTGGTTTATCGAGTAAGCCACTTTGGTACCTTAGCTCTTTGATTTCTTTTCTTACTACATTTCGTTCGGTTTTCGAATTATAAATATTCTCGCGTGCGCTTTTCTTCTGCTCATCCAGCAAGCCCATCATTGATTTTTGTATTCTAATTTTATCGCGCAGCATAGCCTGTTTCTCCTTTAAATGCCCCATCTTGTGTAGATCTGCATTGCAACGCATGCGCGACTTGTTTAGGTCGACATTGCGCTCTGGAAAATGCAAAGTAAAATCGAACTATTTAACTTTTCTTGTAAGTTTTTATAATTATGAATAATTTGATGCATAAAATTTGCATGCACTCAGATTTTTTGCAAAATGTTTACCTTCGATTTTTTTACCCAATGCTTGCACCTCATTTTGCATGCTCTCGTATTCACGCAAGAGTAAGTTGTTGCCAATATCTTCCAATTGCTTAAGTTTCTGGAAAACAGCAGGTTAAAAAATTGTAAGTAAAGGCAAGCACACAGACATTGACATATAAACATTCGTGTGGGCTTTTGGCAGAATAAAAAACACTGCGTTAAATGGCACAGGGACTATAGCACGGGGACTTATTGACAATTTATTTGTTTCCCATTAAATTATAATAATTTTTTCAGAAAAAATTAGTTGATTTCGTAGAAAAATCATATGAATCTGACTTTTAAATCTATGGTTTAATATGGAGAGGGAAATGTAGCTCAGCCCCAGCGGTTCACAACGGGCCCATTTCGTGGTCTAAGTGGCATCGTTGTCTCTATGTGCGATGCGGCTGCCAAACCTATCCTAACTTTTAAATCTTGTGAAAATTTTAAGAAATTCAAAAAAATTGCATCAAAATTCCAAACTTTTTAATTAGAATTTTCAAACAAATTTTGACTATGCAGTTTTATAGCCCATCAAAATCTGGCATAATAAAGTGCCAATAAAGTTTAATGTGGGTTGAAAAATAACGCTGATTTTTTAGATGCTTTTTGCAAGCATTCTTGTGCATTTGCTCCATTTAAAGAATGCCATAATTTTTTTACATTGATGAAAACACCCAACAACTTCTAGAAGTTTCTAAATTACTGCCTCTGAGAGCAAAAACTGCTTAAGTCAATTGATTCTAAAGTGAAAAGTGATGGAATTTCTCCAAATTCTTTCAGTTTGGCACACACACATTTCACGCAATTCTCAAAGTATACATAGGGTAGTCAAATTTAAAGGTTTGGAAACAAAATTTCTTCCGAATGAAGGCGAATTCAGAATCAAGGCATTAAAAAAACAACAGCAGCTTTGCCATCAGAATATAACGATAAAGTAAATCAGAATAATAGTAAAATAAAGTAGAGCGGCTTTTCGTGATTTAGTTTTGTGCTGAAATCCTAAGCTTAAGATATGATGGCCAATAGTAATAACAAACATGGAGCTCTGGACAATTACACGCCAAAAAAAGCATCAACAACGAAAAAAAGAAGAGAAAATATGCAGGTGTAGGGCAAACTGTGCGAAAGCTGCACGATGAAATACCGCATGTCGTCTTCACTTATGCTGAAAACAGTGAACACCGTAAACGCAATCCCGACTCAGCTGTTCCGATCAAACTAATGAGAACCCCATGTAAATGGAAAGTTCCTTCCTTCCGTATCGTAGTACCGTAGATTTTATTTCACTATTTAAAAAAAAATCCCGTAATACCGACTCAGCTGATTGCTCTCTCACCACACAGTGTTGCCAAGCAGTACATTTCGAAATCATTTACAAAATAAGCTTAGAAAAATGATAATTTTTGTTAAAATAGCTTAAAAATACTGTTGAATAGTGTTAATTACAGATAAATAAACTATTTGCATTTGTTGGTTTTTGGCTTTGGTTTATTAAACAATGAGAAATTGTAACTGATAACGCGGATGTGTGAAAAAGTGTGTAAGCAAAAATATCAATGGCAACATTGTGTAGATACAACCAAACACATACACACACAAACCGATGTATTGTGTAAATATGTAATTAAAAGAACGCAGTTGTTCTCGGGGGTGAGTTTTTGTGCACGGTAAGGGACTGCGGTAAGGGATTCCGTGCGGTGTTCACTGTTTTCAGCATTAGAACGCGCAAGGAACGAGAAGAAGAGGCAGAAAACTATTGATGCCTTGGTAAAGGACTATTCGCAATGAAACTGGAAATTGTTTAAGGGGACAGATACCTGTAAAATTTCGAAAAAAAAAATTCTTTTTTCCATAAAATGTAAATATAATCCTTTAAGAATATGTCAACAAATTTTTAGAACGTAGATTTAAGAATTTCTTATATTACAGATCGTCAACCGTGACGACTCTATTCTTTGCGTTCGAGCGCTGAGCGAGTATGGTTACGTTGTATTCAAACTTTAGACGCGCTTTTCTCAAAACTATAATTTTCGAATTGGCGTACACGATAACTCGAAAAGTTATTTACCGATCTGCCTGAAATTTTGCACACATCTTTTTGTGAAAAAAGAAAAAATAATTTTTTCGAAGCAAAAATAGTAAGAAAATTCGCCCCAAAATGCATTTTATTCCGCGATTTTTTTTTTATTTGTTTATTTTAGATAGAAATTATGCCATTAACAAACAAAAAAAATGTTTGCTTTTTGTATCCAGGTCACTGACGCCGATGCTACAATGCCCGCCGATTGAGAAGCCCCGCTCCGACCTTCCTGGAAGAATTGAGCGTACATTCGCCATTTTAAATGATTAAAATAAAATTTATATTATTTTAATGTATAAACTGTATGCCAATTTTGAAAAAAATATATTGACTTCTTCATTTTAAGTAATATTAATGAAAATCAGGGAAAATATGGCCGTTTACAGGTATCTGTCCCCTTAAAAAAATGGGTGGAAGCCTTCTCTCAAGGATATGACTCACATTTACAATACAAGAAGTAGTCGTTTAATACGTTCGCTGCCACTACAAAAAAAAGTTTAGACGAAGGCCAGGCTTGTTTTACTAAGTAATTGAAATTTGGAATTTCGATATTAAAAAATTATTAAAATTATTTTTTTAAAAACATTTTCATCCAATAAATGAATGTTAGTACTCAGTAATTGAAATTGTGAAAAAAAGTGAAATTTTTTTCCCAAACCTTTTTTTAAAAACATATTTTACCCAAAAAATATTTTCTTTTTTTTTTTAAAACATATTTTTTGAATAAATTTTTGAATGAAATCTTTTCCCAAAACTTTTTTTTAACATATTTTATCAAAAAATTTTTTCCCAAACCTTTTTTTAAAACCATATTTTACCCAAAAAATATTTTATCATTTTTTTTTTTAAAACATATTTTTCGGATCAATTTTTGAATGAAATTTTAATAAAAGCGGTCTTTCTTGTTTTAAGTCTTCTTGAGCAATGACAATTCGCTTTATTCATAGAATTCATATTAACGTATGCTTTATGTTACTAAAGCAGGTATGTTATTATTACATGTTTCCTTATTCTAGTATATTTCAACACTTCCCCTGAATGAGCAATCACATAATCCAAAAACAAGAAATTACTTTTCAATAGTTACTTTGAATGAACAATCATAAACTAAATATAGGTTTGCAAGTCATTAGAATTCAAGGTATTAAAAAAAACTTAGCAAAAATTTACACATCATATATAAATTCAATTTACTCCAAGACTTTTTACTAAATTTTCATGTTTTACAATAACAAGAGATTTCGTCAGGCTATCAGCAAACATTTCATTTGTAGGACAATAAATAAGTTTTACATCACCGCTTTTAATCTTTTCTTTTACAAATTTGCATTTTAATTATGTCTACATGTTTTGTCCTATTAGAATATGCGTTATTACTTGCTATATGAATAGCACTTTTGTTGTCACTATATAAAATCATCGTCTCAGATACTCTTCTGGATAACTCTGCTTCTAATCGCTTAAGCCAAAGAGATTCCTGAATCGCAGCAACAATTGACATGTACTCGGCTTCTGTAGATGATAGTGCAATAGTCTTCTGCCGCTTTGTAGCCCATGAAATTGCACCATTCTGACACAAAAAAACATAACCCGTGGTTGATCTTCTATCATCAACATTGCTCGCCCAATCAGCATCGCAGTATCCAGCAAGCGCGTCACCATTTTTCTTATACACGATACCTTTATTTATAGTGCCCTTTACGTAACGTAGCATTCGCTTAACAGCTTCCCAGTGTACTTTACCAGGATTCTGACTGAATCTGCTTAACATATTTACAGCGAAACAAATATCAGGTCTGGTAACCTGAGCTATGAAAAGTAATGCACCAACTGCTTCCATGTACGGTACATTCGCCATATATTTTTTCTCGACATCATCTTTTGCACACATATCCAGTGTTAACTTTTGATTCGGGTCAACAGGAGTTTTTACTGGATTACAATCGAGCATACGAAATCGTCTCAGAATATTTTCAATATACTGCGATTGGTCGATTTTTATGTCACCATTCACTTTATTTCTTGTTACATGCATGCCCAAAACTGATGATACTTCGCCAAGGTCTTTCATCTTAAAGCTCTTCTTTAACTTTGCTTTAGTTTTGTTTAGCATTTGCACTTCATTTGTAAATAATAACACATCATCAACGTATATTGCAACGATCATTATTTGATTCTCCTCTATTCTGAAATATATACATTGATCAACGTCGCTTCTTTTAAGTCCAATATCAACTAAAACATTATTAAGAGTTTCGTTCCATATTCTGCTTGATTGTTTTAGACCATAAATTGATTTCAAGAGTCTACATACCTTGCGAGTACCGTCTTCAAACTTACGTGGTTGTACCATATAGACCTCTTCTTCAAGTTTTCCGTTTAAAAATGCGGTGACAGCATCCATTTGGTGTATCATGAACCCATGGTTCGCATCTAAAGCTAGTAGGAAACGAATCGATGTGTACCTGACTACCGGTGAAAACGTTTCTTCATAGTCAATGCCCTTCTTTTGACTATAACCTTTGGCGACTAATCTGGCTTTGCGGCATATCACTTCACCATCAGCATTTATTTTTGTCTTGAAAACCCATTTGGATGAAATTGCCTTTTTGCCGGCTGGCAAATCCGTTAATTCCCATGTTTTATTTAACAATAAGGAATCATACTCTTTCCTCATTGCTAGTTTCCACTCGTCAGCATGTACAGATGATAATGCCTGCTCCGGAGTATCAGGATCTTCAGTAATTTCCATTTCTTCAACATCACATGCAAAATTCGCTTGTTTATTTCTAGTGGAACGTCGAAGTTCTAATTCTGATATGGTGACATCTTCTTCAGGAGTATACGTAATATCATTCGCATCATCATAATCACTGATTTCATTATCAGTATTCGTTTCATCTGACTCATTTTCAGCTTCAATTTCTTCTATATTATCTTCATCCTCGTCCACTTCTATAATTGACAATTCTAAGTCTTCTTCCCTTCCTGAATTGTCTATTTTGTTTTCATTTATAACAACATTTGGGAACGATAAAGCATTTTTTTCTTTGTTCAAGCACCCTTTCTCATTTTCGAAAAAAATAACATTTCGGCTTATTATTATTTTACTCGTTGCTATGTCAAGTAAACGATATGCTTTTGATTCTTGACTATAACCCAACATTATACATTCAATCGATTTAGCATCTAATTTCAATCTTTTCTCCTTAGGCACGTGAACCATCGCCTTGCAGCCAAATACTTTAAGATACTTCAAATTTGGCGTTCGTTTTGTCCAAATTTCTTCAGGACTTTTATTATTTTTTCTACATGGGATACGATTTAACAAATACGCAGCAGTATCAACTGCCTCTGCCCAAAAACTTTTATTTAACCCAGCATCAAATAGCATACAACGAACTTTTTCAGAAATGGTGCGATTCATTCGCTCAACTACTCCGTTTTGTTCTGGTGTGTATGGAGAAGTCTTTTGATGAAGAATACCGTGCTGAGACATATAATTTTGAAACATATTGCTCACGTATTCTTTGCCATTGTCAGTTCTTAGAATTTTCAGCCATATTCTTGAATTTTAAAAATTGATCAAATACTTCTGACTTTTTCTTAATTGGGAACGCGAAAATTTTCCGCGAATAGTCATCGATGAAAGTTAACAAATATCGTGCACCCGAGTACGATTCAACTTCCAATGGTCCCATTACATCCGAGTGAATAAGCTCCAATAATTCACTAGCGCGATTACCACTTTCAGGGAACGGCAAACGCGTTTGTTTCCCTTTTATACATACAATGCATTTCTTATCGGTGATGTTTTTTACATTTTCTAAGCCTTTCGACGAATTTTTAACTGCAATTAAGTTTTCACGGCTTATATGGCCTAACCTTCTATGCCACAGTGCAAAGTCATCATTATATTTACATAGCATTGTACTTTCTGGGTTAATTTTACAATTTAATTGATATAAGCCATTAACCAAATTCGCGTTTGCTATCAATTTATTTTCGTCGTTAAAAATCTTGCACACATCATTTTCGAACAATACTTTATTTCCTCTCTTTGCCATTTCACTCACTGACAATAGGTTTGCACAAATATTTGGTACATAATCTATATTATGTATAGTGACGTTGTTTTTTGTTAGGCATAATCACATTAACGGTACCTGTGTATTCAACTTTCAATTTACCATTGTTTGCAAGTGAAATTTCTTTATCGCTCTTTCGCATATTAACTAATATGTTTTTGTTATTAGTTAAATGCACAGATGCGCCTGAGTCAATGTACCAATTACTGTTTGTATTTGAACGGTACTTTTCATTGTCTGCAAAGAGAGATGCAAGAAATCCGCTACCAATAGTATTGTTGTTCTTGTTAGTACTTACTTGCGTTTTCTTATTTGGACAGTTACGACTTATGTGACCAAATAAATTACAAGAATAACACCGAATCTTTTTCTTGTTGTTGGTTTTTTTCACATGCATTACATTATTTTCCGTATGCATGTCAAATTTAATATCTTGTAACATCAAATTTTTAACGACGTCGACGCTCAGCTGCGTTTTAGAATTTTCTACAGCTAAAACAAGCGCCCTATATTCACTTGGCAATCCAGCCAACATTAATGATGCGACAATTTCGTCACCTATCTGCAACCCAGCATTATTCACCTTCAATGCCGTCATTACCATTGCGTTGATGTAATTCTGCGTAGACTCGAAATCCTCCAACTTTATGTGAACAAGTTGTTTCAGCAATTCCACTTTTCTCGTCAACCCGGTATCCTCATAAGCAGCAACCAAAGCATCCCATGCTTCCTTTGCAGTTGTTGCTGTTGCAATATGGGATCGATCATCATGGTGATCTCCGCCAAAGCTTGCTGATCCCTTTCAATCTCCGCTGCCGTCGCATTGACACCTAGACTTTGTTCGACCGGCTTCCAGCACTTCTTGATGATTAAATAAGATTTGGCCAGCCGCTTCCACGTGTCGAAATTTTCTCGACCACGCAGCTTTTCAAAAACTAAAGCTGGTGCAGCCATTTTATTTAATTTCGTTGCCAAGAGATTAGAAAAAACAAAACGCACAAGATTCTAATAAAAGTATTATTAAATTAAAAACGCTTATTTTTTCCGTGTGTACTTTTTGCGTGTCAAGTCGCCCATAACTTAATAAAAGCGATCTTTCTCGTTTTAAGTCTTCTTGAGCAATGACAATTCGCTTTATTCATAGAATTCATATTAACGTATGCTTTATGTTACTAAAGCAGGTATGTTATTATTACATGTTTGCTTATTCAAGTATATTTCAACAAATTTTTTCCCAAAACTTTTTAAAAAAAAAAAAATTTTATCCAAAAAATATTTTATTATTTTTTTTCAAAACATATTTTTAGAATAAATTTTTTCCCAAAACCTTTTTTAAAACATATTTTATTCAAAAATTTTTTCCCGAAACTTTTTTTTTAAAACATATTTTATCCAAAAATTTTTTTGCCAAAACTTTTTTAAAACATATTTTATCCAAAAATTTTTTCCCTAAACTTTATTTCAGAACATATTTTATCCAAAATTTTTTTCCCAAAACCTTTTTTTAAAAACATAATTTACCCAAAAAATATTTTATCATTTTTTTAAAACATATTTTTTGAATAAATTTTTTCCCAAAACCTTTTTTAAAACATATTTTATTCAAAAATTTTTTCCCTAAACTTTTTTTTTTTTAATATTTTATCTAAAAATGTTTTGCCAAAACTTTTTTTAAAACATATTTTATCCAAAAATTTTTTCCCAAAACAGTTTTTAAAACATATGTAGTTTATCCAAAAATTTTCTCCGAAACTTTTTTAAAAACATTTCTTATCCAGAATTTTTTTCCCAAAACTTTTTTTTAAAAACATTTTTTATCCAGAATTTTTTTCCCAAAACTTTTTTTTAAACATATTTTACCCAAGAAATATTTTATCTTTTGTTTTTAAACACATTTTTTTTTAAAACATATTTTATCCAAAAATTTTTTCTCGAAACTTTTTCTTTTAAAACATATTTGATCCAAAAATTTTTTCCCTAAACTTTTTTTTTAAAACATATTTTATCCAAAAATTTTTTGCCAAAACTTTTTTTAAAACATATTTTATCCAAAAATTTTTTCCCAAAACCTTTTTTTAAAAACATATTTTACCCAAAAAATATTTTATTATTTTTTTTAAAACATATTTTTTGAATAAATTTTTGAATGAAATTTTTTGCCAAAACTTTTTTTAAAACATATTTTATCCAAAAATTTTTTCCCGAAACCTTTTTTTTAAAACATATCCAAAAATTTTTTTGCCAGAACTTTTTTTAAAAACATATTTACCCAAGAAATATTTTATCTTTTGTTTTTAAACAATATTTTTTTTAAACATATTTTATCCAAAAATTTTTTCCCTAAACTGTTTTTTTTTAATATTTTATCTAAAAATGTTTTGCCAAAACTCTTTTTAAAACATATTTTATCCAAAAATTTTTTCCCAAAACAGTTTTTAAAACATATGTAGTTTATCCAAAAATTTTTTCCCGAAACTTTTTTAAAAACATTTCTTATCCAGAATTTTTTTCCCAAAACTTTTTTTTAAAAACATTTTTTATCCAGAATTTTTTTCCCAAAACTTTTTTTAAACATATTTTACCCAAGAAATATTTTATCTTTTGTTTTTAAACACATTTTTTTTTAAAACATATTTTATCCAAAAATTTTTTCTCGAAACTTTTTCTTTTAAAACATATTTGATCCAAAAATTTTTTCCCTAAACTTTTTTTTTAAAACATATTTTATCCAAAAATTTTTTGCCAAAACTTTTCTTAAAACATATTTTATCCAAAAATTTTTTCCCAAAACTTTTTTTAAAACATATTTTATTCAAAAACTTTTTCCCGAAAATGTTTTTTAAAAACATATTTTATCTAGAATTTTTTTCCCAAAACTTTTTTTAAAACAAATTTTACCCAAGAAATATTTTATCTTTTGTTTTTAAACAATATTTTTTTTAAACATATTTTATCCAAAAATTTTTTCCCTAAACTTTTTTTTTTTAATATTTTATCCAAAAATGTTTTGCCAAAACTTTTTTTAAAACATATTTTATCCAACAATTTTTTCCCGAAACTTTTTTTTTAAAACATATCCAAAAATTTTTTTGCCAGAACTTTTTTTAAAAACATATTTTACCCAAGAAATATTTTATCTTTTGTTTTAAACACATTTTTTTTAAAACATATTTTATCCAACAATTTTTTGCCAAAACTTTTTTTAAAACATATTTTATCCAAAAATTTTTTCCCAAAACTTTTTTTAAAACATATTTTATTCAAAAACTTTTTCCCGAAAATGTTTTTTAAAAACATATTTTATCTAGAATTTTTTTCCCAAAACTTTTTTTAAAACAAATTTTACCCAAGAAATATTTTATCTATATTTTAAAACATATTTTATCTAGTAAAATTTTTATTCAAAAAATATGTTTTTAAAAAAGTTTTATTTTTCTTTCACAATTCAAAATTTCAATTTAGAAAAGTATAGAAGTGTTAATAGTCCGGGAGCCAGGGGTCGATTTTGGACTGCGGTTTTATACCGTTAAATTCTTGATTATACTTATGATTTAGCTTTCATAAATAACGAAAGTGAACCGCACCCACGGTGGGTGTAATTGTGGGAGGGTACGAAACGTGTCGAAAAAAAATTTCTACCAATTCATTTTATACCGGCTGAAAGTTTTTTGTGTATTGTTGACATTTAGTAGAAAAAAAAAATAGTCAGCTGCGCCGTAGAGAGAAAATACGTCAGCTGAACGCAATGATATATTCTTGCTTCGGCTGACGGTCTTCCCACCGCTATAAACGCAGCTGACCATCATTATTATATTTTAATATGTGCCCAAAATTATGTAAAAAAATTGTAATCGGCATAAAGTAGTTTTATTTTTTAATTTAGTTTACAAGTTCGCCTGTTTAGCTGACGTATTTTCCCCCCTCTGAGGCGCAGCAGACTATTCTTTTTATCCTACTAAATGTCAACAATACACAAAAAAAATTTCAGCCGACACGTTTCGCAGCATCCCACGCACGTACCTCCCCACCGCTACTGCACCAGCTGACGGTTGGTTTCGTCATCCACTGGATGGCGTCTGCCTTCAGTATTAAAATAAGTCGGCATAAAATGATGAGGTCAAAATGACCCCTGGCTCCCGGACTATAAAAACAAGCGATGATTGGCTTTAAAAACGGGTTTTTGAAGTCCCTCATTGAAACATTACAAGAAAAACCGAAATAGTCCCGGATTTTGTAGAGATTTGAGCTCTGCCAATAACAGCGAGCGTTTTTGTTTTTTATAAAATACACATTTTACTTGATTACTACATCTTTTTTTCATTTACATACTCGTTTTCCACTTTACTCACCTCCGTCATCTTGGCATTGGAATGTTGGTTCTCAATCATCACTAATCGCACTTTTGAGATTTCATCGCGCACCTTTGCCATAACTTGCAATTCCGAATCAACCACCTATCGAAATAGTGTACAATTTTAAAGTGAAAAAGCGAAAAGCATTGAACTCTCACTCACCGTCACTAGCCGTTCGCCTGGATAGGCGAAAGTCTTTCTGACAAGTTGTTCCAATTCTTGTAATTTTTCATGATTTTTCTCCTGCATGAACCACTCCTCTTCCCGCAGATTAGCCATTTTTTCTTCCGAAATTCTCCTTACCTCCTCTTCTCTGGCAAGAATGTGATCCAGTTTTTTTGTGGCGTCCTTGAACTTATTGATTTCTGCATTAATAGTTTCGGGTGCATCATCAGCAAAAACACGATAACGACCCTTGCGGTAGTGAAATTCGGCAACACGCCGACTAAGAAACGTACGTGTTTTCTGCTCCAATTCCAGTTGATCCAATTTTTTTGAAATCTGTTCAATTAGTGCAGCTTTATTAAGATTCTGACGCAGCAACACTTTCGGATCGATATATTCACATTTCTCTACAACATGTGCGATGAGCTCTTTCAGAAACACATCTGCATCCGCTGCTATCTTTTGGCGTTCCCTTTCACGTTCCAGTGCCACCCAATCGAATTCCTCTGTATCTACCACAATGCTGCCTTTTTCCATTTCCAGAAATGTTTCAAATACTTCTGCCTCATCTAACACCTTAGGTATTTCGACACGTTGGTCGGCTTTTAGTAATTCAAGCAACTCATCATCTTCTGTAATTTCCAAGTCTCCCGATGAGGAAGACTCCTCTTCCACTGACATTTCTTCCTCTTCTTCTTCTTCTTCTTGCACGCTAGGGGGTAATTGCTCACCAGTTAGTGGGTCGACAAATGAGCCAATATCTTGCCCCTCCTTCCTTTCTGTTAATTTAGCAACTTTGGTCACAGCTTTTATAATCGACTCTTTTTCTTCAAAATCGGCTATGGCAGGTATGGAGCCCAGTTTTTCGAAAAAATCGAGGGATTCCTCTAGTTCTGCTTGTTCTAAGTAATCGGGCTTCATCATAAGTGATACATCAGAATCACTGGAGAATAGTTCTTCGTCAAGCACTTCAATAATAGTTTGTATACGAGTTGTTTCGATTTCATTTTCATACTCCGTTGATTTCGTATCTTGTTCGGTCTCTTCTGTAGTGGGTTCTAGTCTTCTAATGGGTTTAAGCAATGACTTCTTCATACTGGTTTTAGACCCTTGTTGTTTATACTCTTTATCAGCTCCGTCAGCAATTCTAACCCTGGCAGCTTCTTCTTCCATTGCGAAAATTATGCTTTATAAAATATATTTATGTGTATTACAAGAATATTTTTCCCTTTATAGCAGAAAAATATTAATATTCTTGAATGTCATGAAATGCATAGATATGTACATATATTTTACAATATTAACACAGTGGAAACAAGTACCTAACACATGGGCTGAAAAGTCCCGTCACTAACAAAGAAAACACATTTTTTGACGTGATAACGTCTTATAATTCGATTTAGCCGGCTGCACGCTCGAAAAAATGTATCGTTACCTTGCTCATTCAACGTTACCTTGCTCATTAACGTTACCTTGCTCATTTGTCGCTACCTTGCTCATTTGTTTACCTTGCTCATTGCCGTTACCTTGAATGAACTGCAAGCGAAAGCGCGGAACGAACGACAAAGCAAACAAAGCAAACGATCGGCAACGTTCGACATCTTGCTCTCTCCTACTTAAGTGAGCGTATATATGTATGTATATGCGCATATGTACATATATAAATTCACGTATTTGTATTTGCATATGCCTTCTTATTGATTATTATTAATTTGATTTACTTGAAGAATTTAAAATAAAACCAAGTTTGTTAATAATACCTGTTGTTTTAATGTTATTATTATTTTTTGACGTGATAACGTCTTATAATTCTATGTAGCCGGCTGCACGCACCAAAAAATGCGTCGTTATCTTGCTCATGCGTCGTTACCTTGCTTGAACAGCATGTTATGTTATGTTATGTTATGTTATGTTATGTTATGTTATGTTATATTATGTTATGTTATGTTATGTTATGTTATGTTATGTTATGTTATGTTGTGTTATGTTATGTTATGTTATGTTATGTTATGTTATGTTATGTTATGTTATGTTATGTTATGTTATGTTATGTTATGTTATGTTATGTTATGTTATGCTATGTTATGTTATGTTATGTTATGTTATGTTATGTTAGTTATGTTATGTTATGTTATGTTATGTTATGTTATGTTATGTTATGTTATGTTATGTTATGTTATGTTATGTTATGTTATGTTATGTTAAAGTATATTATGTTACGTTAATGTTACCTCATTCTCTATATCCATACAAAATATCTATCAAACAAATAAAATTAAAATTTTCTTTTGAAAAATGCAACCATTCAATCAGTATTTTCTTATGACGTTATCACGTTAAACTATCGTCAGTAAACCGACTTTACAGACAACCTCTTTCTTGTACAAACTTCGCTTTACTCATCAACGTAATTTCCATCAAGAACAACGATGTCATTCCAGCGCCGCTCTAACATTTCAATACCACTTTTGCAGAACGATTTATCCTTTGCCTCAAAATAGGCCTGAGTTTCAGCGATAGCCTCTTCATTTGAGCGAAATTTCTAACCGGCGAGTATGTTTTTAGGTTTGTGAACAGCCAGTAGTCGCTGGCAGCCAAATATGGCGAGTACGGTGGATATGGCCGCAATTCGAAGTTTAATTCATGTAGTTTTGCCTCTGCTCAGAATCATCAACAAGTTTCTTGTTTTCGGTCAACAGTGAACACTTTGAACAGAGCTTTCTCATAGTCAAATGCTCCTGCATCACCGTCGTTTTCCGAAAATAAGACATTCCCCGAAAATAAACTCTACCGTGTTTTCGGAACTTTTTGTAGAATAAGACATCCCCCGATAATAATCCCTAGTTCAAATTATGCTACAAAAAGAATTCCTTAAAAAATTAATCGTGGAAGACTCCAGGGGTGTAAGTCTTGTAGCATTCTGTAAAAAGAAGATGCTGGATCTTCGTATGGTTCGTAAATGGCGTGCAGAGTACGATTACCTGTGTCAACTGGTGGGCCGAAGGAAGTGAGAAAAAACGCAGAGTTGGATCAGGTTGGCAGCCGTTATTTTCTAAGTTAGAAGATTGCATCTGGGAATGGATTGCAGGAAGGAGAGCAATGGCTTTTGTAGAGCGCACGGCTGATATGCAAAAAGTTTCGCTTGAAACAGCAATTGAATTCGATATATCCAAAGAAGAATGTAAAGCATCTTCACACTGGTTGGACAACTTCCTTAAACGATATGAACTATCTGCTCAGATCAACAAGTTTAAGCTGGAAGACAATAAAGTTGATGGCATCGATTTTTCGAAATACCAACTCTCACTCATGATTGCTATGGATGAGTCTGCGGTAGTCCTACGCCAAGGAGCTCAAGCGACAGTTTACCACAAAACTTCTTCAATTCATTTTTTGTTCCTTCTACCGGTTACGATAGTGCACGTGTTACCTGTATTTTGGCGTTTCGCCTAGATGGCAAGAAAGTATCGCCATTTTTAGTCACCAAAGGTAAAAAAGACCAGATTCAATGTGTTACAGGAATTTATGCCATTGAAAGTGAAAAGGCCTGGTACACCCAAGCAGTTATAAAAAAGTGGGTTGATTTTATGCTGCCACCACTGCCGAGGGCTCAGAATAGAGGTTTACTAGTTTGGGATTCAGCCAGTACTCACCGCGCTAAAGACATGAACAAATTTCTTGCTGGCTGAGAGGAAGATTGATCAAATAAAGATTCCGGCAGGAATGAGTAGTTACCTCCAGACTTTTGACATTGCAATAAACAAGCAAGCCATTCAAGGATCATTTGCGGATGGAAATCAATGAATATATTGAAAAGAGAATGTTGAGAAATCATCGAGGTAGTTTTATAATTTTTTGCTTACAAGAAGTTGTGAATTGGGTAAAAAATTCATGGGACAAATTACTGATAGTGAGATTTCCAATGCACTACGAACAGGCTACTTAAACAAGAAGTATTCATTTAATGATAGGAATATCGCAAGACATGAGAGATTCGGACCAATGATTCAACAGAAATTGGATTGGGCAGAAAATCAGCATATAATTCAGAATTACATTTATGACGATGTTCTAGGAGATAATCTGACTGTAATTGAAGACTTTTTTCAAAACTTATTTTATCCAATAAATTAAAGTCAATTTTACTTTCAATTTTCAATTACGAAACTTTGAGTTGTGAAAAAATAATATTTTTACCCAAGCTTTTTATATTTTTAATATATTTTATCCACTAAATTAAGTCAGTTTTACTTAGTAATTGAAATTTTGAATTGTGAAAATAAAACTAAAACTTTTTCCCACATCTTTTTTTTCAAATATATTTTATCCACTAAATTAAGGTCAGTTTTACTTAGTAATTGAAATTTTGAATTGTGAAAAAAACTAAAATTTTTTCCCAAAACTTTTTTTAAAAATATATTTTACCCACTAAATTAAGTCAGTTTTACTTAGTAATTGAAATTTTGAATTGTGAAAAAAAATTAAAATTTTTCCCAAAACTTTTTTTTTTAACGTATTTTATCCAAAATTTTTCCCCAAAATTTTTTTAGCACATATTTTACCCGAAAAATATTTTGTCTTTCTGTCTTTAATTGAATAAATTTAAATTTCTGTATTCTGTGTAAAATAAATATTAAATAAAAATAGTCCCAAAAAAGGAAGTAAGATAGTGTCTTTTGATATCAACACGTGCTTTTGATATCTTTATGATGTTAGCTAATTCAAGCAGTTTCACTTTGCGATCACTTAAACGATCCACAAAATCGTTGGTGTTTTCTGGTATTACGCCCACGTTTGAAGTCAGCAAACTATCGCTTTATTGTTGTTTCTGATGGAGTGGAGTCCACATAACACTTTTCAAGCCGTTGCTTCGCGTGAACGGTAGTTTTCCCATCTAGAAACAGTGTAAAATTAAAACACCAAATACTTTTTGATCCATTGGTTTGAAAATAACAAAAGTAGTGCCACTCTTAGCGCAATAACTCTTGACACTCAGAATTTTCCAGGGTATGCAGTTTTACAGTCCAGTAAATTTTAGTGTAAAAATGCAAGGTTTAAGTGACTGCAAAATATTGCTTATTTTTCACAATTTTTTTCGCTATGGTGTCACGCCTTTTCTTCCATACGATGTGCAAGCCTGACTTTTTGATCTAAAAATTCGTTGTTGATGAATATAAGCAAATACCTATTGTGTATAAATTTCATATTTTTCTGTTGAGCTAACATCAAGAGGCACTGGAAGAGGAGGAGCTGGGCCAAACACACCAAAAAGGTGTAGACTCCAATTATATATATACATAAAGGTATGTATGTACGTATAATGTTTACTTATATAGTGTCGAGAACAGAGTATAATTTTCAATAAAAACGAACATAAAATTTATATCAGAAATACTGTTTTTTTTTTGTCATTTGTAAAATACGCTCTTAGTAAGTGTTCAAAACACTTTGCACGTTTTGCTTTTTCTTTTTTGCGATGGAGTCTAATGTGTCTATATTTGTTGAATAATTTTAAAAATAATACATACATACATGACAACAAAATACCCGAAGAATGAGCGAGAGGCAGTACGTGAACAATTTACAATTACAGCTCGTGCGTTTACGGGATCGAATACTTCATCTCACTCTCATCTCTATTTGCGGTACTAGTGAACAGCACTAAGAATAAGGCGTACATTTAGGCACTGCTTCATGAAGGTGCAGAAAGATAAAGCTCAAAATTATTTATTAATTCGCTATTTGCAGTACAAAAGTTTGAATACATTCACTTTTTGCATCATGATGAAACTTTTGGTCTGAAAAAATAGTGATGCAGTCTCTCTGTAATATTTATAACACATTAGAGCACGCACACGTGTTTGCCATGCCCTATGCGTTACAGTTTTAACTGAGTGGCAGTAAATTTCACCATATTTTGGGGAAGCAGCAATAAAAATATAGCAAAGCGATGGGAGGGCAGATAAGAGAAACGTGCCTAAAGCAGAGACAACTTATTTGTGTTTGCACACAAATACTTATGTATATGCATATGTTGCTGCGTTGCTTCACAAAATTCAGCTTGTGAAAATGGTGCACGAATGCCGCTGCGTGGTTAGTCAATTGTAAAAAGTTGTGTGTTTCAAATTAAATTTAGCTGTATTTGAAAATCAATTAAAATATCAATTTTAATTAAACAAAACAATTTGTAGCATGTTTTTTTTCACACTTCATTCGTAAACAAACCAATGGTATGAGCTCTGGCTCTGATCATTTTTATCACTACCACAAGTCAAATTTTGTGCAACACATCCCAAGTGACATCAGCACATTTACCAGACTCGGTCAGAGCGGAATAACGGTCTGTTACGTAGTACACCTTTGAAAATCTTTTCGCCATGCACAGAAACCATAAAATAAAATTGGCTTGTACCTGTAGCTTTGATGCCGATACTGGAGCGCACATAAAAACAGTGGTGAAGTAGGGGAAAGCGTAGGCAAATATTTATTTCGTCTGGAGGGGAGTGCTTTGAAGACGATAAAATAAATTTTAATGATTGATTAAGGCAAAGTGGCATATTTTATTGGCTCATTTTCGGTGGAGGGTTGAGAAACGTATTTTAAATGCTTGCTTTCAGCAAATAAACTACGTGCATAAGAATGACGGATTCATATTTTGTGTAGATAATAAGCTGTCCCACTCATTGAAATACGAGGTCGCGCAAAAATTGTTTCAGCAACTGCATGCGCTGCTTCAGTTTATTTTTCTTGAGATTTTTGCTGTCTTATTGTCCTATGAATTCAAAAAGTATAGCACAAGGACTTATTAAGGGGTTATATAAAGTTACAATAGAATTTTCAAAAAATCGATTTTTTTAAATTTTATTTTCTTTATGTACATATATATATTTAAGAATATACACAGAAGATGTAATATCATTTCGGTGAATATTTTCGAAGTTACGCGCAAATTTGTAAAGTGCTTTTCAAACTTTAAGCGCGTTTTTTTTTCAAAATGTTGATTTCAACATTAATGCAACGTTTTGGGCATTTTCGTTCCGCGAGAGAGAAAAAAGATATAACGTAGAGGAAAAGGAGAGAGAGAGAGCTATACCTTATATATATCTTAGATACACTTCAGGCTATTTTTTCTGAGTTTTTCCTTGTGGTTGGTAATTTCTAGTGAGAAATAACACTGCCTACTTTTTGGCGCTTGTTTGTTGCTACAAATTAGTAGGAAATATATTTATGGTGTCTAATTTTTGGCGTTATATTTCTTTGGTGCCTACTGTTTGGTTCGTTTTTTGGTCCCAATTCTTTTGCACTTTTTTTGGTGCCTACTTTTTGGCGCTTATTTGTGCGTACTATAAAGTGCTATCCATTCCGGCATCGGATTTATTGGTATTGCCTTGCGGTAATTTATGCCGTTGTTGCGCCCCTCGAATTGCTGTGTTTGTGCGGGTGATAAACGCTCGGAGTAGTGCGCGTTGTTGCCACGGTTTGTGTCCGGCGTTTACCTACACCGGTCGACCCTTCTCCGTTTTTTGTAAATTTTGTCTATTTGTATTCTCTGCAAATGTTGTGGATATATTTAGATATATATTCTTTCTCTCTCTCACTCTCTCTCTCTCTCTCTCTTTCCTTGTCTCTCGGGTCTCTCCCTCTTTCTTTGTCTGCCTGGAAAGTTTCTCTTCTGTTATGTGTACTACGCTACACGCACTTTTTTGTTTAGTGTGAAATGTCACCTTGACAACGAGCATGAAATTTAAATTGCTTGATTGATGACTTACGAGATATCGATCACTGCAGCCATCTAGCGAGAAAATAATAGACTTCTCAAAAGACTTTGTCGAAGATTTTTGGAACAAGTCTATTCTGCTGCATTGAACCTCTACTGAATTTAAAAGTGATATGTATATATAATATATAATTGGCGCCACCCTTTTTGGGTATTTGGTCGAGTTCCTTCTCCTATTTGTGGTGTGCGTCTTGATGTTGTTCAACAAATGGAGGGACCTACAGTTTCAAGCCGACTCCGAATGGGAGATATATCTATTTTTTTTATGATAAGCTTTTTCATGGCAGAAATACACTCGGAGGTTTGCCATTGCCTGCCTGAACTGCGTATCATAAAATTATTCCCCTTTTATGTAGAGAATAAACTTTTGAGCAACCTAGTAAATCCCATAAATTGATTCCTATACTTTATTTCCACGTGCGGAAACTTCAAGCCTTACTTTAATGTTATTATTTGTTCTTTGCAGTAGCATCTTAATATACCAAAGCAAACATCCGCCAACAACAACGACCAATAAATAATTCATTATTCGCAAAATGACTTTTTTCATTTTATCCAAATTTCAGGCATTCATCATTGCCTATGCAAATAAAGGTAAGTACTTACTTAGAGTTGTTCAATAGGTATTAAATTTGCGACCTACTCCCAGGCTTCTACGCCTGCCGCCAACGAAATATTATTCCTTTTAATTTTATCACAAAATATGATGAATTATTGTCAAACAATGTGAAATAATTTATTGGGGTATGCGAATTTATGTATTACCACTTGTGGCTTTGATACCTATGAATTTAACAGCATAATTGTTGGGCTAAAGCCCCAGTGGGAATATTTAGCAAGAAATTGTAAAAATTGACTACTTCATTTGTAACTCA
Source organism: Anastrepha ludens (assembly GCF_028408465.1). NCBI lineage: Eukaryota > Metazoa > Arthropoda > Insecta > Diptera > Tephritidae > Anastrepha > Anastrepha ludens. The sequence goes on from NC_071502.1 coordinate 7,845,482, forward strand.
AAATTTAGTTTTAAGTTTAAGGGTAGCTTGTTTTTTTCATTTATTTTTTGTTTTTGTCGGGACAACTAGCAAGTACGGCCCTCAGGCAATATTAAGTCCATTGTTCTGCACTTGGATTTCCTTTTACTTTCGTTTAAATCTATCCGACATCTGAAGAAATCTGCGGCCGCCGTAGCCGAATGGGTTGGTGCGAGATTACCATTCGGAATTCACAGAGAGGTCGTTGGTTCGAATCTCGGTGAAGGCAAAATTAATAAAAACATTTTTCTAATAGCGGTCGCCCCTCGGCAGGCAATGGCAAACCTCCGAGTGTATTTCTGCCATGAAAAAGCTCCTCATAAAAAATATCTGCCGTTCGGAGTCGGCTTGAAACTGTAGGTCCCTCCATTTGTGGAACAACATCAAGACGCACACCACAAATAGGAGGAGGAGCTCGGCCAAACACCTAACAGAAATGTACGCGCCAATTATTTATTTTTTTTTATTTATTTATATTTTCTTTGATATATTGTGCCCTCAACAAGTGATTTTAATCGCGGATAGAAGCACGTGTTGTTAAAAAATAAAATAAAATCTTCGAACGCGTATAAGAGGCATATTTTGTATTTTTTTTATAAAAGTAGTAAAAATGCAACAACTGCTGCTGCAGATATAAACGCTGTTCACGGAGAGAATACCGTTAGTGTAAGAACTGCGCAAAAGTGCTTTTCAAAATCACGAAGTGGTAACTGCGACGTGGAGGATGCCCCGCGCGCTGGTCGTCCTGAAGTGTTTAACTCCGACTCCTTGCTCGAACTCTTGGGAGCTGAGCCAAATTTGACAGTCGATATGATAGCTCAGAGGCTGAATTCATTGCATGGAACAGTTCACAGGCACGTGGTTCAGTTGGGAAAGATTTCAAAGCTGGGAAAATGGGTTCCGCATAGACTTTCCGTCGCCAACCTTCAGCAGAGAGTGAATGTGTGTTTTCAGCTGCTGCAACGGCTTAAAAATGAAAGCTTTTTGAACAGTATCGTTACTGGTGATGAAAAATGGGTTCTGTTCGCAAACGCCAATGGTCAGATAAAGATGAAACACCAGAACCGACCCCAAGAAGATTCTCCTGTCTATTTGGTGGGATATGGCCGGTATTGTTTATTATGAACTTCTGGAGCCATACCAGACGATAACTGCTGATTATTATTCCCATCAGCTATCAAACCTGAATGAGCCACTTAACAAAAATCGCCCGTCTTTACTAAAATAAACCTTTCGTCTTACTAAAAATAGTTATATTTTTTGTGAATCCCTGCGGCAGAATACCTATCGAATTGATGCATTTTGTACTTAAAAAGAATATTAAGTAAAAAATTTGTTATCTCACTTACATTTCCTACAAACCACAATTTCAAACTGCCACTGCACTGGGACGGTCTCCAATCACCAGTTTTTTTGTGTAGGTGTGAAATTATTGGCTTCCTGTAGTCAAACAAAAATTTTTTAAGAAGGGAATATCAACTGTTTGCTGTTAGAGCGAACCAATTTCTTAGTGTTCCAAATATACGGATCAAACTCTGCCTGCTTGCACTAAAACCAGCCCCAACATTTCTCTTCGGCATGCAAACATAAAACCCCCGAATTGTTTGCGAAGCGTGTAAATTAGGTTCATGCCAAGATAAATTTCTTTATTATGAATGATGGCTAATGCTTCGCGCAGACCAAAGAGTAGGAATATTAAACGTTTGACTACATTCTTATAGGATAAGTAATTAATTATTTGTATGTCCATAGCAGCAGAGCGCATCAAGGCCATAAGGAGTAGATAAAGTTTTGTGGTTTTGACGTGCGATTGGCTAAGTATTCGTTTTATTGCGCAGATTATTGCAGATGCATACACTTTTTATGAGTTGATTAATATTTAATATTTCAAAGGCAATTAAGATTACTTTGCACGGAGGCTGGCAAATGTTGATTTATGAAATCAAGTGAGATTTCTAGCGCGGAGGTTGTAGATATTTTGGCAGCTAATTTTTGAAATATGAAAGTACTGTGAAATCATTTTTTGAAGGAAGAGAATTTGATGTTGTTTTTGTGGGAAAAAGTATTGAGAATTTTGTGGTCGCAGCATGAATATTGTCGATATATTTTGCTTTATATCTATGTATTGGGTAGTCGAAAAAGTCTTTTCGTATTTTGTCAATAGATGTCGTTGGAGTCATCTATCTTCAGTGCTACCAATCACATTGTGTCATATGATATGGTGTTAGAAAAGTGGCATTTTAAGCTTCATTTAACCAAAAAAAAAAATTAAATTCGGAGAAGTTATAGCTGTTCGAAAATGAGTGAAAATAATGAAGAAATTCGCTATATTTTGAAATTTTTGTATAAAAAAGGGAGCAATGCCACGCAAGCCACCAATGAAATTTGTGAGGTTTACGGAGACGATGTTGTATCAGTTCGTGTAGCACAACAATGGTTCGCTCGCTTCCGTTCTGGAAATTTCGATGTGAAAGATGCACCTCGCTCCGGTCGACCTATCGCTGAAAAAGTCGATGAAATTATGTAAAAGATTGACCAGGATTGTCACATAAGCTGCCATGACATCGCCAAGGCACTAAACATTCATCATCAAACGGTTTTGAACCATTTAAAAAAGGCTGGTTACAAAAAGAAGCTCGATGTTTGGGTACCACTTGAATTGTCTGTGAAAAATTTAATGGACCGAATTAACATCTGCGATTCTTTGCTGAAACGAAATGAAATCGAACCATTTCTGAAGCGAATGGTAAAGGAGACGAAAAGTGGATCAAATACGACAATAATGTGCGAAAAAGATCATGGTGCAAGGGTGGTGAAGCTCAACAAATGGTCGCAAAGCCAGGATTGACACCTCGAAAGGTTATGCTGTGTGTTTGGTGGGATTGGAAAGGAATCATCCACTATGAGCTGCTGCAGCCTGCTCGAACGATTGATTCTACACTTTACTGTCAACAATTGATGAGATTGAAACAAGCAATCGGAAAAAAATGGCCAGAACTGATCAGCAGAAAGGGCGTCGTCTTCCATCAGGACAATTCATCTTTGATGACTCGGCAAAAACTGGGAGAGCTTGGCTGGGAAGTTTTGATGCATCCACCATATAGCCCTGACCTTGCACTATCGGACTACCATTTGTTTCGGTCAATGCAGAACTCCCTTAATGGAGTAAAGTTGGCTTCAAGAGAAGCCTTTGAAAATTACTTGTCGCAGTTTTTCGCCGAGAAACCACAAAAGTTTTACACTGATGGAAAAATGTCTCTAGAAGAAAAATGGCAAAAAGTGGTCGACCAAAATGGTACATATTTGGTTTATTAAAGTTCATTATAAATATAAAAAAAAAATGAGTTGAAGTTTGATTAGAAATGCGAAAAGACTTTTTCGACTACCCAATATGTATACCTATGTACGAGTACATTATTCTGGCTATCGCGTGCAGCTATGCATTTATTATACTTGCACATAACTGCTGGCACTTCGCTCAAAACCAAAATGCCCTATTTTGTGTAATAACATACAACAATTTTCTAAATAAATTGTAAACAAGAAAAACGAGCAATTTTATAGTAAAAATGATTTCATGCATAATTCAACAATCCCAAGCACACAAACGCCACCGCTGCCAGAGTAGCGTCGTCGTCGTCGCCTATTGCATCCACATGGCTTTGTAGCCTTCAGCCGTCACGCTTCCACTTGAACGACTATAATCTGCTTTAGGCATTTGACTTGCGTTTGGGTGTTTGAAAATCAAACAAAATGACTTGTGGGTTTCATGGTTTCCAGCACAATTTAAGGTGCTCGAAGCAGTAGGAGGACACATGTGCGCTGCAGATTATTGATTGGCAGCAGCTGATTTTTCCGGTATTTTGCCAACATCCTTTCGGATTTGTGGTGTTAGCCTATTTTGGGAGTGTAAGCACTTCGACAACGCTGATTAATGTTTTTGTGATGTATATACATATAAATCAGTCACAAAATATTGCCTACTTATGCTTCTATGCTTATGTGTGTGTACGAGGGACGGCTGATAATACTACAACGGAAAGTAATTTGCTACTAGCCATCATCTCGTAACTAATAAAATTAATTGAGTGGCTCATTGCGAGTATTAATATGAGCTCCTTCTTTCATTTGATTCATGAACAGTTATTCTCTGGACAAGCAACAACACCGCGTCTAATTATTTGGATCACCGAGCTATGATTAAATGCTTCGTTAAGAAATACAAGGTGAAGTCCAAAATAAACAGACTGGCGTCATAAAAATGTTTTTGATGGCACCATCTTTTTAATGAGTTAGTGCAGTGGAAGTTATATCCCTAGCAGTCTTCCAGTGAAAGCTTGGTGACATTCGGTTTAGTGGAAGCGAAGCTATTGCGTCTAAGGAGTCAGTGTGTTTGTGTCATCGGTACAAAAATGAGTTTCGAACAAAGAGCTAATATCAAATTTTGTTTTAAAACCGCCAAAACGTTTACCGAAACATTTGAATTGATTAAAAAAGTTTATGGCGATGATTGTCTATGTCGTGCCAGAGTTCATGAGAGGTTTACACGTTTCAGAGATGATTGTGAGGACATAAATGACAATGAACATACGAGCCGCACAAAATCAGTAATCGCCGGAAACTCCATCGAAATTGTTCGTAAATTTAGCAAAAATGAGCCGAAATCATCGTTCAAATTCATGAAATCGGAGTTGAATATCTCCAAAACATCGATTTATCGCATTTTCACTGATCAAAAATTTCTCAGAATAAAGAGGCGAGAGCTTCCTTTACAACATTGGTGATGAAACGTGGTGTTTCCAGGTTAGGTTAGGTTAGATTATGGGGGTAGGTAGCCGGTCCGTATGACCAACTCACTTAGACCTTACAGGTCCGTTGCGTTACCACTGTGCGACACGGAAACCTAAGCAATTTATTTGTCCTTTTCTTGTTTATTTGCGGCCATAGTAGCATAGCTGTTACGCATGTATCTTCATCTTTCCATGACCTATTGGCCTCTTGTGTAATGTTGTTTTTTATTATTAATTTACTTGTGGCCAAAGGTAATCCAATGGTACTTTTATCACGGAACAGGTGAAGAGCAGTACCTTTTTTGGCTAGTTCATCAGCTCTACAGTTTCTCTCAATATCTCTGTGCCCCGGAACCCAAATAAGCAAGTGCCGACCCCCGTCCCCTGAAAGAGGTTAAGGTAAAATGGGGATTGCTCGCCTTAAGCGGAGTTGATCCCGAAACTCCTGGTGTTGATCGCTTGGATACCGGTTTTCCTAAGCCTCCTCGTCCCCCGCTGCATCCTGCAGTACTCGTGATGAGATCAGCCCTATCGCTCAAGCCCCCTCGGTCTGACCACAGCAGTCGGGTTCACTTCGTCGGTTTTTTGGGAAGACCGTCCTCCTTGCTAGATAAATATTTCTTTGAATTCATCCCCATTTTGCTCCCACGAGAGTCGAACAAGGGAAGTCCGCCGGCACAGGGGTCCATGTGAACAGGTAAGGCTAGACAGAACCGGAGGTCGCCAGGTATCCGGAGCACTCCGTTCACGACTGGGCTATTATTGATCTGGGTTCCGAGCGTTTTTTCAAGAGATTTACTCTTCCGGTTGGCAGAACTTGGTCATTGTTCAAAAAGGCAGTCCGAACCATAGGAATGGAGTGAACTCGCTCAATGCTGGAATGTACGTAAACGAACCCACTACCATCAAATGATAAGGCCTGATTAATGATTCGGCGGAGGGTGTTTCCAACATGAATCTGAAACTAAACGTCAAAGTGCCGAATGGAAGACCCAAGACGAGCCAACACATAAAAATTCGCGTGCGAAGTCAGAAGTCAAGTCGATGCTCATTTCAAGGCAATTGTCCCCAAGGAGCTCGTGTCAACGGAGCAAACCGTCAATGCAATTTTCTATCTTGGCGATTTGAAGCGTTTGTTGCATCGCATTCATGGAATTCGCTCTGAATACCGTGAAGAAGGAACCTGGCGCATATTGCATGGTAATGCACCATTTCAGCGACTCACTCTTGTGACTGATTTTTTGACTAAAAATCGCATTTTAACAATAAATTACTCACCGTAGTTGCCTGATATGGCTCCCTGTGACTTCCAGCTATTCGGAAAGTTACATTTGGCCATGAAATGAAAACGTTTTGCGCCCGTAGAGACCATCCAAAAGGGTTGTACCGACATCCTGAAAGTCATTCCGGATTCCGGTCAATGCCCTGAAACACTCTTTCGAAATGCTTTCAGATCACGCAAAACAGTGTATCGAGACAGGAGGAAGTATTTTGAATAAATAAACTCGAAGTAATCAGAACAAAGCTCTTGTTGTTTCTATTTTAGCTCAGTCTTGTGTATTTTGGATTTCACCTTGTATAACTGACTTAACTTGTACCAGAACTTATGGCAGGATTAAGTACGAGTGTAGCGATTATTTTCATTCATTCATCCAATGCCGCGAACTTATCAGCTGCCCCTTGTACCTATGTATAATACATAAAATGCTTTTTAACATTGCGCCATAAAAAATTATCCACTTCCACTAGACTTTTTTATTTCGCTAGGCTTCATAGCTTCTTCGACATAAATCTAATCTCAGGCCTACAGAACTGTACTTAAATTGTTTAATTTTTAAAATGAGAATCCACTTTGTGTCATTACTTTCATGCGAGAGAAACATGTGCTTAGTGTTTTCAAATTTTCAAAGCATGAATTACGGTAAGTAATGATACAAGGGTTGCCCTTCATATTTTGCGCCTTTGCAACACTGCCTACGGTGAGCTGTAATTTGATATTTGTATCGAAAAGTTTGGTATTTTTTTAGTCTAAGCTTTCATATAACGTTTTCACTTACCAGCTTTACTTGTTTTCTTTTCAGTGGACTCCTGAAAATTTTCGTGCGTTGATTTGTTACGATTTTCGACGTGGATTATCGAGACAGGAGTGCATTGATCGACTTAGTTCGACTTTTGGCGTTGAAGCACTACATTGAGCCACTAAGAAACGCTGCCACAAAGATTTCCAACATGACCGTCGGTCCTTGGAGAATGAATTTCGTGAAGAACGTCCTAAAACAGTTGTGGTGCCAGAAATAATCGATGCTGTATGTCAATTGATAATTGAAGATCTTAATGTGACATATCGTGGGATAAAGGCATTATTGGCCATTGGTGACCCCCCAGGCAGGGATTCAATATCACAACTGCCAAAAAAGTGCTATTGTGGATGGGTGTAAAGAAATGTTGAAGAAATTGAGCCTCGGTGGTTCAAAGCACGTCTATTTCATTGTAACAGGGGGCGATTATTTGAACTATGCATATAAGCCGGATACCCCAAGGCGACTTTTTTTTTTGTTTTTCTTGTTCACTCTTCTTGGAAACATAGGGTCTTGACAAGAGTCAGTCTTGCGTTGGTTTCGTTAACCTATTTTGGTTTCTGACAGGGTAGGTGGTTAGCCTGCCACTATTAGTCCGAAATAGTGGGAATGCCCACGTGTCGTTGCTTAAATACAACGCCTTCTTACTGCTTGGATCGCCATCTGTGTTTCACATTTTTCTGCCAGAAGGATCGGACAGATGGTTGAGGACTTCGGTGTGTCAGCGCTATTACCCCGGCTGCCCACTTCCTATTGCTGGCGCCACTGATGCAATGTGTAACTGTTTGTTTTTGCTTGTTTTAGCAGCCACAATGCAAATAATGCGCAGGCTATTTTGCGGGAGTAAGGGAGGAAAGGATAAGTTTTTGGGGTTGAGGAATGAGATTTTTTGTTTGTTTTTGTGTTTTTTAGAAACAGGGGAACCTACAACCTCTGGGATGGCAGGCTAGGGCACTTACGCTAGACTACCGAGGCCTTAGTTCCATAAAAGGTGCTCATGGAAGAAGCACCTCCAAGCAAATGGTCCCTGTTTTTTCGGAAAATCTGATCATATCGGAACTGCACCGCTAGAGAAACTTAAAAGAGTCAATTCAAGCGAACCGCCTAAAACGAAGCATTCTGCACAAAGACAATGTGAGCTCCTATGTTTAGGCTCACACAAGAGAGTTTTTGAACAGTCAAGAGATCGAATTAATGGGTCATCCCCCATTTTGCATCTAATGATCTCTGATTTTTTTTTTATTCCCTAACATCAAAAACTCACTGCCAGGTTAAAGTTTTTCAACGCCTAATGGAACTGTTGAAGCCTTTAAATGGCTCGTTTTGAAGGTATTCACTTCTGAGTGGGAAAAGTACTTTGAAAATTGATTCAAGCGAACGCCGAAGAGTACTGACATCCAAGGAAAATACAGTCGAACTTCTCTACAGTGAACTTCCATATAATGAAGCTCTCCTTATAATGAACTGGTTTCGAAGACACTGCTTTTTCGTTCTACTTTCGGTGTATTTTTGTCTCCTTATAATGAATTTCTATATAGTGAAGTTTTCTATATAATGAACAAATTTTACAGCTGGAAATTCAAGCGTCCTAAGTTTTTGTCTCCATATAGTGAATTTTTTCAAAAGTTTTCTGTTGCAAAAAATTACAGTTAGATGTGGACAAACTGTAATGAGGGGAATCCCAAAATTAAAACAGAAAAAGCTGAGCTATTACAGTTTTATTCAGTGATTGAAGTTAAAATGACGCATCGAAGCAGCATTTCGCTTGAAAAAAAGTTATTAATGATTAACAAAGTTAATGAAGGAAAGAAAAAAAAAAAGATATTGCCAATGAATTCGGAGTTCTTCCCAGCACTTTATCAAATATTTTAAAAAATAAGGAAGTGATTTTAAAAAATGCGGAGGATTTGGCAGTAAATACCAAACGCAAAAGAGTTCGATCTTGTCATTTTGAGGATATTGACGAAGCAATGCTGAAATGGTTACTCGTTGCACGTGGTAAGAATCTCCCTTTATGTGGACCATTATTGAAGCAAAAGGCCAAAGATTTTGCGGAAGCACTAGGACACCACGAATTTGAGGCAAGTATAGGTTGGTTAGACAAGTTCAAAAGTCGGCATGGCGTTATTCAAAAGACATTATGTGGGGAAAGTGCTGACGCCAACATAGAAAACCGTGATGAATGGGTAACGAACGTCTTACCGAAATTAATTGAAAATTACAACATTAACGACATTTTTAATGCCGACGAGACTGCTTTGTTTTTCAAATGCTTGCCAACTAAAACACTGGCATTCAAAAATTAAAAATGCTTTGGTGGGAAGCAAAGCAAGGAGAGAATAACTGTCCTGGTGGGAAGCAATATGACTGGATCAGAAAAGCTAAAATTGCTGGTAATCGGAAAGGCCAAAAATCCGAGGTGCTTCAAGGGAATAAAATCTTTAGGTGTCGATTATGAGTTTAACAAAAAAGCATGGATGACCAGTGAGATTTTTACGAAATGGATTGTAAAACTCGACAAAAAATTTTGTGATCAAAACAGAAAGGTGTTGTTTTTTGTTGATAACTGCACTGCCCACCCTAAAGATGTAAGAGACAAGTTGAGAAACATTCATCTCGCTTATTTTCCTCCCAACATGACTTCGTTACTTCAACCAATGGACCAAGGCATTCTCTACAATATGAAACAACATTACAGAAAACGAATTTTAACGAATATATTGACTCAAGTGGATGAGGGAAATTCTGTTATGGCCATAGACTTGCTGCAAGCAGTTCGAAATCTTAGCAATGTATGGAATGTCTATGTTAAACCAGAAACAATTGCCAACTGTTTTAAAAAGGCTGGATTTTCAAAAGATGCTATGCAGATTCCATTTGAGCATTGGGCTGAAGAGGACCTTCTTTCAATATCAGATTTGGCTGCTTTACAGTCTTCATTTAAAAAAGTAGCAAATATCGAAGCATCGTTTGATGACTACGTAAATGTTGATAATGGTGTGCAGACTTCGGACAACCCATCCGAAGAAGATATTCTCAACAGCATTTTTGAAAGTCGCGGAGTTCCAGCTGAACCTGGTAAGCATTTATCTTTTTATAGTCAAACAAAAATTTAATATGTAAATATTATTTCAGATAACGATGAACACGATTTGACCGTTGAAAAATTGGCAGAAACTGAGGAGGCATTACCTACGTTGATACAAGCTGCTTCATCCATTAGCGTAATTAGAACCTTTGTGGAAATGAGGAGTGACGTGCCGATTAATGTTTTCAACTCTCTACATGATTTGGAAGCTTTTATTGAAAATGAAAAATGGAAGGCTGTAATTCAAACAAAACTCACTGATTATTTTAAATAAAATTACATAAAAAATCAATGTTTCTTTATAATGAAGTTTCTATATAGTGAAGTGATTTTCAGGTTCCGTGCGAATTCACTATATGGAAGTTCGACTGTATTAAAAAAAAACAATGAAATAATTTTGATTTTTATTTTAGTGGGCGCAAAATATAAAAAGCAACCCTCATATTACAATCATCATGCTAGCCAAGATAAAAAAAACTCTTAGTGGGCCTGCTTGCCAAGACTTCTTTGTGAAACATTAAAGCTTATCCGCTCAAGTAGATCAGGACAGTCAGCGATGCCATTGAAAATACTGAAAACAAACGAAAGTGAAAGGACTGTCCTTGTCTTTGCTAGAGATTCTAAATTAATTAACTTTAGCCGAGAATTATAAATTTTTAGAATTTTAGGAATTTAGAATAGCATATGCTCCTCAATCGTAGGAAACGTAATGCCTGATTGATAAATATTTTTTGAATGCGCTCTAAGGCATGAAAGTATTTTTTTGAATTTTTGCCCTTTTCATATTTGGTGGTTTTAAAATAAGTATTTCCAATCGTCATTCTTCTGAGAAATCTGGTTGTTTTATTAAGAATTTTAAAGCTTTAAAACGTTAATATCGTACCTTCTCTTTATTGGATGAGCTCCTCCTTCTATTTGTGGTGTGCGTCTTGATGTTGTTCATAAAGCTTTGTTCAGCCCTTAACCCGGCTCCGCAAGTCAAATGGTATTTTTATAAGAAGCTTTTTCAAGGCGAAAACACACTTCGGAGGTTGTCAAGGAGCGACCGCCAATATCAACAACTTTTCCATTAATGGTTGTTTCGTGCCCGAGGTTTCGAACCTGGACACTTTCGAATAGTAGCCACGTACCAACCCATTCGGCTACAGCGGCAGCCCTTTTAAGCTGACGAAAATTGTTGCAAGCTATCCTAGCCTATAATCGACCAATAAAAGTATTCGACTTTGCAAAATAGAAAACTTACAAAACAATCGACTTGCGGCACAAATCACATGCATGGGAAGAAACTAGAGAAATGTTGAAAACAACAAGGAAAACGTAAAGCTTCAAATTGAAACAAACCATAAAAATGTTCAACAAAAATTTATTCAAAATTTTCAAAACAACTCAAAATTACAGGACACGAAAGCAAAATGTCTCAATCGAGTGCTAACAAAAAAGCGAAAAGAAGATACAGTCGAAACCGGAACGAAAATAAGTCAACACAAACTGAGCGAGTGCGACCGGCAACTCCAACAGCAACAATAAATGGTTCAGTTATTCTGAAAATAACCGATTTTACGAAAGTCGAACATGATGGTCGGAGTAGTGTTGATGAGGCATCTATGAGCGATCAGTCATCCCTTTGTTCGGCGAATTCTGCAATGCGGCGTCGTAGCAAACCGCTTGTAAGCGTTACAAACTGTGCGAGCCAAACGAGCAAAGAGCGGCGCAACTCTATTTTGGACACTTCTGAAGCGGCTTCAGCTTCGGATGAGGCAGAAAATATAACTACTTCAAATATTGTATCGTACGACTACTTGGAGGGGCAGCGGTTGGTAACTTCGTTGGTCGAGCTGCCACTCAGCGATAGCGAAAGCGATCCACCACAGAGTTTAAAGGAGACGATAAGCAAAACGAGAAATTGACGAAATTTGTACAGGGTCATACACGTGAACATAATTTCATGTTTCTTTTTGGAGAGACAGTTTTATTAATTTACTTTTTAGAATTCATCGCTTAAGGTCAGTAAATCAAAGAAATATGAAAAACAATTCTTTGTGTTTTTTTAATCGAAAGTAAACAAGAAACCCAGCCGGGTTGTTGAGAAAATTGTGCAATAATTTGACTTTTTAGTATTTTTTCCAAATACATGGCAAGTGCTTCTTTATACACCTTTCATCGCGAATATGTTCGTACCAGATAGAGAGGAGCCTGTGCTGGATCTTGTAGCACGACAATGCTGCCGCAGCCACTTTATACCGCAGATATTACGCTCTGGGACTTTTTCGTATTTCCGAGGACGAAATCGCTCTTAAAAGGAACTCATTCAAGGAGGCTGTAATCGCGGTGCTGAATGTGATAAACTCAGACGTTTCCACGGCGCGTTCGTAATTCACTTGGGCAGCTCTCCTTCTTGTGCTTTGCTTTTATTATTTTTATTCAGGTGTGAATAATGTTGATGAAGAAAAACAAAAATAAATTAAAACTAAGATTTTGTTTTATTGTATAAATTGCAAAATTTTTAAGAAAATTTTCGGCTCATCCCGAAATAATTTTCAAAGGAAACTTCATCAGCACGCGGACTGCCAGTGCATTTTCCAGAAGAATTGAGCTCGACCCAAGGCGTATTTATTGAAGGTGGTGGCACTAGAAAAACAACAATGTTTTGTACGTTTGATTGTCACGGCAAAGTATTGGAAAAGTGAAAACAAAAAATTAATTCGCCTTGTTTTATTCTGTGCTGGCCGCCACACAGCGAAGGAAAAAACAAAAATCAGCTGATTTGCCCACACCAACTTTAATAGATTGACCTTGGCTGGACCCTAATTTTATAAAAATATTCTAAAGTTTATATCAACTTTTCAATAGACTTACTCTCGCCAGGTAAAATTTTCAGAGTTTAGATAATTTTACAGTTATTGGAAGATTCAGTTGTTTCAATAGCTTCAACCACTTCTCATGAAGGTGCAACAATTCCTGATAAGAAATTTTTGTACTCTTCCAAAATTCTTGTGGTTTTCAGCTACCTCCTCCACATTACAACCTTTTCACTTTCATTACCTTTTGCTGCCATTTCTGGAAACCAGCTTTTTCTGGTTCAATGCTACGTTATTAATTATATTTAAAAATAATTTATAATTTCGAAAAGTTTCCGAAAAAAGTTAGTGAAGGTCGTTGTCTCCGCAAGGTAATTAAGACTGAACTACCTACAAATGAGGTGATTCACTCACAAAATTCTGTACGTCGAATTGCTGAACTCGAAAAGTAATTGATAAGCGAATTACGTGTCGTGGGGAAGCATTAGGTTTCCGCAAACCTTGAGAGCAACGTTGGAATCATTATGTTGAACTCCCTTCTTCTACTTAATTGGCGCGATAACCGCTTACGCGATTTTGTCCGAGTCTATCAAAGCGTGCCAGTCGTTTCTTTCTCGTGCTAACCCGCGCCAGTTGGACACACCAAGTGAAGCCAAGTCCTTCTCCACCTGATCTTTCCAACGCAGAGGAGGCTTTCCTCTTCCTCTGCTACCACCAGCTGGTACCGCATCGAATACTTTCAAAGCCGTTTGTATCCATTCGGACGACATGACCCAGCCAACGTAGCCGCTGGGTCTTTATTCGCTGCGCAATATCCACGAGTATGCCGTCGAAAAGCTCTTACAGCTCATTGTTCCGTCACCTACAATACTCGCCCTCACCAACGTGCAAAGGTCAACAAATCTTTCGCAGAATCCTTATCAGAATTTTTTCTCAAGCCCTCCAAGCGACTCTTCATCGGATATTGTCATCGTCCACGCTTCTGCGCCATCCGTTGGGACGGGCATGATAAGAGCCTTGTGGAGTGTTAGTTTTGTTGCACGAGAGGGGACTGAACTACTAAATTGCCTACTTAGTCCAAAGTAGCACTTGTTGGCAAGGGAGATTCTGCGTTGGGTTTCTAGGCTGACATTGTTATCGGTGTTAATGCTGGTTCCTAAATAAACGAAGTCTTTTACAACCTCGAAATTATAACTGTCTACAGTGACGTGGGTGCCGATACGCGAGTGCGTCGACTGTTTGTTTGAAGACAGGAGGTACTTCGTTTTGTCCTCGTTCACCCCCAGACTCATACGCTTCGCCTCTTTATCCAGTTTGGAAAATGCAGAACTAACAGCGCGGTTGTTAAGGCTGATGATGTCAATATCATCGGCATACGCCAACAATTGCACGCTCTTATAAAATATTGTGTCTGAGCGATTAAGTTCTGCGACTCGTAAGATTCTTTCCAACATCAACTTAGTCAACCTGTCTGAAACCTCGTTTGGTAGCAAACGGCTCGGAGAGGTCCTTCCCAATTCTGTTTGCGCTGCTGGTATTGAGCAACGTCATCTTGCATAGCCCTATAAGTTTTGCGGGAATACCAAAGTCAGACATCGCGGCATGCAGGAAACTCCTTTTCGTACAGTCGAGTGCAGCTTTGAAATCGGCGAAAAGATGGTGTGTGTCGATTCTCCTTCAATGGGTCTTTTCCAAGACTCGTAATGGTCGGGTAGCGGAACGACAGTTCCGCCTCCAACGATTGAGGTAACGGGATCTTCACATCCTCTGTGACATGCGCAATAGTCACTATTTCACAGGTTCCCTCCTTAATTTAAATATGCTCTGGGTGTCAGTCAGCAGATCGCCGTCTTTGTTCTTAAATGAAAACGCCCCGGTCATAAAACCTTCTGTAAGCCGCCGAACTTTCTGGTGAAATTTTCGGGCGTTGTTCCTGTTGGCCAGCATGTCAAGCTTCTTGCACTCACGTATTTGGCCTCTCGTTTTTTCTTTCTGATAATACGTCTCTCTTCCTTTCTTAGCTCTCGGTAGCGATTCCACATGGTTCGCGCTGCGCCCGATTGCTGCGTGGCTCTGTCGTACCAACTGTTTTTTCGGGCTCGCCGGAATCAAATTTCTTCTTCGGCGGAGCTCCGTACATAGAGAACGAGAAATGTTGCACCATTTCTTGTGCATGCCGGAGTGGCGAATCTTCTGGATGTCTGTTCTGATTGCAGCTTTTCGATGTCGAACAGTCTTTGCGTATATGTAGATGTACGTTTTTTGCTGCACGGGCTCGTGTGCGTAGTTTGGCTGCAATGAGGTAATGATGTGGAATTAGAGGGAGCGTAGTCTAGCGGTCGATAATAAAATTTTCTTCATAACTTAAATTGATTGTGTTTTATTGACAGACAGAAAATAGATCATGTGACATTCGCTTTTAATGATAGTGACCAGATTCCGAAATTTCATATCGATGCTGAAACGATATCCGCGCCTGAGAGTTTCAAATATCTTGGCTCCATTGCAGGCGATTAGTGCTCACTAGACCGCGAAGCGAGGAACCGCATACAAGCCGGCTGGCGTGTGACAAAAAGATGCTAATAAAGTTAAGAGGCAAAATGTATAAAGCTGTGGTTGGACCTGCAATGGAATATGCCTCAAAATGTCTTAACAGGAACAATGAATCCATGTGGCGCAGATGAGAATGCTGCGATGGGAATCGGGCGTAAAAAACTGGATAAGATAAGCAATAAACCCATTAGAGGTAGCTTTCATGCGGCTCCAATAACTGAGAAATTGAGAGAAAATCGCTTGCACTGGTATGGGAAAATTATGCGAAGGCCGGAACAGCATGCAAGAAAGAAATTGGTAACGCAGCCACTACCATCAATGGGACCTGTCCGACCCTTTAAATCCTAACTAAACACTATTACAAACGATATGCAGCGAAGCGAAGGTAACGAAGGGGCAACCCAGGATCGATAACCTGGAGATTGCGCACAAGGAGGGCGTACCCCAACTAAAGGACCGTAGCGACGGCGAAGAAGAAGAATACTGTACTCTTTGATGGGGTTGGTGCCCGCCATAGTCGAGTGAATTTGTACCTGAATATTCATACGCAGAAGATGATGCGCGTCCAGATATTGAACAAGGGATGTGTGCACCTTTCATAAATTTATGCCTTGCTTATTTTCTCATCTGCTACATGAGATACAGTTCAAAATAATAACTGAGTGATAACCAGTAAGGGTTCATATTCTGATACCTGTATTCAGAAGATTCTTCGTTACTTTTTTTGAAGAGAAAAATCCATTTTGCATATAAAAGGCGGCATTGGCTATGAACTTTGTGAAGTGTTTCATAAGAACTTATCCAGATACGTTGCGATCAAGTCTATTTTCTGATTAATAAATAAATGAGAAATCAAATTTGTGTCTAAATTTCTTCCTTATCTGCGCTGAAGCTGAGCTTGAAAACTTGGTGATCGTTCTACTGGCAGAAAAATATTTTTCTATTCAACTGTTCCCAAGTAGTTTGCACAGTTTCTCAAATCAAAGTTTCGTTGAAATATAATTTAGTTCTTCAAAGGCAGTCATTTGTTACAGTCTTGAGTTTTTTTATTTTTTCACATTTTTTTAAAGATTCTTTATTTTCTTACAATTTTGTATATTTTTTGTTTTTTGTGTATCACTTTGTAAACATTTCGGCCAAATGGAACTGGAAGAAGCCGCAGATGAGCCGTATGGCTTTGACGAGTTGACGTCATCGAAGCTTTTGTCTGCTACTACAACTAGAACGGAAGGATCTATAGATTCCGATATCCATGTTGACGCAATAGGAACTAAAAAGGAAAAACATGTACATACTTCAAAGTATAGATACTGTAGTGGATTGGAAGAGGATGATGAAATTTTGTTGGAGATTAAGGCGTTTGAAGAGGAACAGTCGTCAGAATCAATCGTAGAAGAAGAAGAAGTTGGGTTGGTACATCGCTTAAGGCTTAGCGCACTGGAACAACTTGCGGCAGTGCCAGATATAGAAAGTATCTCATCATCTTCGACATTTGTATATGAAGATTTCCACAAAGCTCGTGAAACCCAAAGTATCGATTCGAGATTAAAAGGAAAATTTGTGGATCCACTTACAGGCCTAGATATAGAAGAACCAGTTAGTTCAGATCAAACCGAAGATTTGGAATATGATTTTGTTGATATGGATGAATTTGCCGAAGAAGAAACGGAAGAACCCGCACTTACAGATATCACTGAAGATAGTGAATTATTAGAGCTCGAAAAATGGGATGCTGATAGGGAAAAAATCGAGGAGACAAAATTGGTGCAGCCAGATTATGAAATTATTGATTTCGGCTTCGATAAACAAACACCTTCAGCTTCAGAATTGGACTTCGAGCAGGCATTGCGGGAAGAAACACAGCGGCAAAACGAGGCAATCGTAAATTTATTTGTCGAAAACTTAATTGATTTAGTTGTTGACACAGTTCAATATAAGGATCCCCGAGAAATACTACGTAAGTCCATTGATAAACGAAAATTGATGGATGAGATTAATGAAAAGCTCGGCGAACTCGAATCGGAACAGATCGTGCGCGCGTGCCTCCATCAAGGTGTAGTTAAATATCATAAACGTAAAGGACTTTTTCGCGCAATTATGGGTGATACACCGAAAAGTATTGAATATTTCATGGGGAAATTTCAAGAGCAATTGCAGAAATACGATGAAGTGATGGGAAAAGAGGAAGAATTGATGATGTCAACCAAAGTAGAGAAAGAGCATTTAAAGGAGGTAGTGGTTGAGAAAGAGCGTACAGTTGAGGCAAAGGCTAAAGAATTTGAAGAGCTTGTAAGGAAAGTGCTCTTACCGTTTGAAGGCGCAGCGAAGAAGTCACAGAAGGCCGATAAAAATTTTAATTATAGCCAAGTAAGCTGAAAGTGAACAATTTTTTGCGATAAAAATAGCTTTTAATGCACACAAAGGTAATAAGAAGAGACGAAGTCAAATGCGTAAAATATTTTTCATTAAATTTTTCAAACCTGGTACAAAATACAAAAAGCAAAACGTAATCAGTTTCCTACAAAGTTCTAAAATTGGCAAAAGAAATTCCAGAAAAATTCCAGGTCTGCAGTTTTATAGCCCAATAAATGTTGGTTGAAATATGTGCCTGTTTAAGCAGCTTAAAATTAGCGTTGATTTTTCATAATTTTTTTTTTTTTGTTGACGGTGTAATACGTTTGCCTTCATATAAATAAAGCTCGAATTTTTAAAATTATATAAAATATATATATTAAAAAATTACAAAAATTCGACATTTTTATGAGGGTAATTTGTTGAAGTTTTTTGAATTTTGTACAAAGTTTGAAATGTTAAGTTTTTTGTGGGGAATAAACTATATTTTTATGAAAAGAAAAACAATGAGCGCGTGAAAATTAAGTGATTTTCATGATTTTTTTTTTATAAGTAGAGATGATTATTTGAGGATCGGACAAACCATAATTTATTTAACATACAGGGTGAACGATATGAAGTGTTACCTATTCAAAACACCATAACTTTTTTGTGTGAAATTAGTTTTTATTGATTTCAAAGACAAAATTGTTCAAAAATGACTACAATTATAACATATATTTACTTTAGCTCGATATGACCACCTTTTGCCTTGACTATAGCCTTCAAACGGTCAAAAAATGAGTTGCGTGCTGCACGAATGTGATCTTGAGGTATTTTGGCCCATTCTCGCATATTCGCTTTTTTCAGCGCATCCATACTGGCATATTTTTTAGTCCTCATCTTGCTCTCCAAAATGGACCAGATGGAATAGTCCATCGAACTTGCGTCCGGCGAATTCGAAAGCCATTGTGTGGGCGAAATAAAGTGTGGAACCTGATTTTTTAACCATTCGTGGTTCACACGAGCTTTATGAGACGGTGCCGAGTCCTGTTGGAACGTCCACGACCGAAGTGTTTGCGTGTCCACGGCTCTAAAGCAGCTTGTAAAACTTTTTCCCGATAATAAGTCGCATTCACTTTGACACCAGGCTCGATAAAAACGATTGGAGAGCGTCCATCAGCGGTCACGGCGGCCCAAATCATTACTTGCGATGGGAAATTGCTTCGAGTGGCCATACGTAGGCTCAAATTCTCGTATGAGCTTTCGGTCAAGTAAACACGATCGTTTTGCGTTTGGGAGATTTTTTTTCATCAGAAAACACAAACAAGGAAATTCGCCACGTTCCTGCAAGCGCAATAACTCCTTTGCTCTTTCGCACCGAACTTTTTTTGCTGGGGTGAAAGATCGTGTGCTTTTTGGAACTTGTAAGCCTTGACCGTAAGCTCATTTCTCAATATGCGTCGAATGCTGTCTTGTGATATTTTCAGTTCTTTGGCCATTTTTCTTCCACTTCGACGTGGATTTCGTTCAAGTCGAGCCTTCACTTTCCGAACCATTTCTGGCGTTGTTGCGGTTTTTTTTGGTCTACCTCCATAGCGTTTTGCGATGCTACCAGTATCATTGTAACGTTTTATAGTACGATACACAAACATTTTATTCACTTTGAGGTGACTGAGCTCACGAACCATGGCTGGTTGTGATTTTCCAGCTAAATATAATGCAATCACACTATTACGTTTGAATTCCATTACAGAAAAAAAAAAAATTCAACAAAACTGAGACGCAAATGCTTTTGATGGCTTATAAAAAATATATTGAACTGTCATTAGAACAATTTTGACGTTGATGTCACGAGCTGTTTTACAGATACAAGCAGTGTGAAGTTGGTAACACTTCATATCGTTCACCCTGTATATTCGACTATACTGACACAAACTTTTATTAAAAAATATTAAAAATTACAATTGTTATATAATTAATGTAATGACGTCATAAAAAACGGATGCACCCTGGTGGCCACGATACAACGGTGAAAAATCATCTGAAAGCAAAAAACTGAAAAAATTCTTCGTCGTACGTGGCGGTTTTTTTTTTGTTTTTTTTTGAGAAAATGGTGCAGGTTTGAAAAATGAGTTTGTGTTTTTAACCTCTTTTTTGTTTTCTAAAGGATTGAAAAAATATTAGTTTTTGGAATTTTTTAGAATTGCAATGTACGGCTGTAGCCAATACATGTACAAAAATTAAAAAAAAAAGAATCTAAATCGGTACATAGGTCTTCGAGAAATCGAGGCCACCGTGTTCAGAAAAGTGGTTTTGAGAAAAACGCGTTTAAAGTTTTCATTGGCGGCGCTCAGTGAGACCGCTCAGTATTAAGTAGCGATAATTGAAATGATATGTAAAGTATAACTTCGTCAATTTTAAAGATTTTAAGTTAAAATTTTTTTTACAGATAAATAAATTATTGAAATAATCAAATTTTCTAAAATTTATTTCATTTTAAGACTTCTGCTAAAATATTTCGGAAAAATATTAGTATTTAAGTGAGCTGTGTTGAATTGAAAGTACCTCCAAGGCGAGTCTATTAAAGGTGGTGTTGGTAAATCAGCTGATTTGTTTTTTTCTTTCGCCGTGTCCATGCAGCTGTCAGCACAGAATAAAACAAGGCGAATTAATTTTTTGTTTTTTACTTTTCCAATACTTTGCCGTGACAATCAAACGTACAAAACATTGTTGTTGATCTAGTGCCACCACCTTTAACACATTGACTGCCACGTCGGCCATATATGTGTGACATTGTACTATGCGGTTTACGCCACGTCGGACACTTATGTCCGACACGTCTATTATTCTCTCTCGCCATATCACACAGCAACGATTGACGATAAATATGATTTTATTGCAATAATAAAATATATGGCTTCCCATGAAATTTCTGTTATAGTGGCTTCGGCGCAGCTCAAAAAAAAATTTTCTTTTCGACATTCCGTAACACAAATATTATCAACCAATATAACGCGATGAAGTCTTCTTGTTTACTGAGCATGAGCTTTGACTTGTTTCTGTTTGCAAAAATAACGGATTCAAACATCAAAATACATTGTCGTCATATAACGTTGTTTGGTGTTTGTTTGCAAAAACAACATATTCCCAATTGTTTTGTTTTTGCAAAACGAAGTAGAGCTTGTAGGACGACGATGTATTTTGATGTTTAAACAATGTTTTTGTCGTGCATATATGTCCGCCATGGCCCTGAGTTAAAAAAAGTCGGTAGGCGCCACGTGGAACATATGTGTGTGACATACTAATTAGTTAAAAACTCCCTGTTTCAAAGCAGAAAATTCCAATTTTGACGTCTCTGATGAGATTAAAAAAAAAATGCTGTGGCCCCAGAGCATCTTATTTGCTGAAAGTGCCTTGGCAGTCAAAGTGTTAATCAATGCGCCTTGAATGCCTCCAAAAATCTCATTATCTTGCTTCCTTTGAAAAAATATTTAAAAAATTGCATGCTGGCCGCCTAGGCTTGAACTCTTCTATCATCTGATTAAATTTTTGGGAAAAATATATACTTAAGAATAAATTTTTTTATGCATAAGTCGACTGGTGGAGTAATTTTCACATCGGTCTTACGCAAGTCTTAGAATTTTTCCTAACAATTTTGGCGTATGTCTTAAAATATAATAAGTTTTATAAATTACGTTGAAAAATCAATACCGATTTTTTGTATAGAAAGAGATGCACCCTAAAGTACATACACACATATGTTGTATACATTTTTGTTTTTGTTTAATAGTGTGGAATTTATTCTTGCAGGATATAAATGCCCTTTTGAATCAGATCAACACGGCACGTATGGAAATATCCAATGTTCGATTTAAACTAATCAAAAAGCAACATTTATATGCTGAATTGAAAGAAGTAAAATTAAAACTGAAAATGTTATTTTGAGATATCTCTACAAACATTGTACCTTTAATATTTTTTATAGAAACTAAGCCAAATGCAAAAAATTGGTGATGGACTATGTTTGTCTCAGTTCGAAAATTTGCAAAATGAAGTCAAACAATTGGGCAAGAAAACTGAAGGTAAGTTTGCGAATACGAGGGTAACTATTTATATTGTGAGTCTAATAAAAATGAAATAGTTTAAGGATGCGAAAATCCATGATGTAGCGCTAGTCATGATTTTGTTGACTTCCGTTGACAGACTTCAAAGCTTTTGAGATGTTAAGGTATGACCATTTTTTTAGCCTTTGATAAATTATGTGGGAATTAAAGAGAAAAAATCCGTTTCACTACTAAATAAGCGTGCGATAGTTTCATTTTACCACAGCACACATGTTTTTGAAATACGTCCTTTAAAGAAGGATGCCACATATTTAATTAGTTATAGAAGCGATTTGCAATGGTAAACAGGGATTTAAAATACCTATATCAATTTTTGATTTGAGCCTCAATCGTAATAAATAATCTTACGAAAACCCCCGAATAAATGTGGGAACTACAAATCGATCACAAATGGCAGTGCTAGTAGAATAAAGCGGCCCTCAGACTATGCGATTTGTTGCACAATTTGAGTAGATTGTACCAAAAGCCTTAATGTATTAATCTAAGTTGTAGCAAATGGCAGCACAGTTGAATAACGCGGCCCTCAGATGATGCGATTTGTTGTACAGTTGGAGCAGATTGGGCCAAAAGTCGTAATGTATAAATCTAAGTTGTATAAAATGGCCTGCAGTAGTTGAATAAAACGGCCCTCAGACGATGCGATTTGTTGTACAATTTGAGTAGATTGTACCAAAAGTCGTAACGTATTAATCTAAGTTGCATCAAATGGCAGCACTAGTTGCATAAAGTGGCCGTCAGACGATGCGATTTGTTGTCCACTTTGTGCAGATTGTGCCAAAATTCGTAATGTATTAATCTAAGTTGTATTAAATGGCAGCACTAGTTGCATAAAGCGGTCCTCAGACGATGCGATTTGTTGTCCATTTTGTGTAGATTGTACCAAAAGTCGTAATGTATAAGTCTAAGTTGTATCAAATGGCAGCGCTAGTAGAATAAAGCGGCCCTCAGACAATGCGATTTGTTGTACAATTTGAGTAGATTTTACAAAAAGTCGTAACGTATTAAACCAAGTTGCATCAAATGGCAGCACTAGTTGAATAAAGCGGCCCTCAGACGATGCGATTTGTTGTACAATTTGAGTAGATTTTACCAAAAGTCGTAACGTATTAAACCAAGTTGTATCTGTAGCACAACCCGTTGTATGAAATTTACAATTTCTTTACTGTGGTCGTGTCATGTGAACGTCCGCAACGCATGTGCGCATGTTGTAAAATTTTATAACATTTTTTGTTCTCATTCTTACCACCTATGGAAGCACGTTGCAAGTAGCAGACTTGATAGCTGGGTAGATTGCATTAAGAAATTTGGTAATGCGTCAAAAGCTTGAGTAAAAAGTAAAAGTAAAAACTGCAAGCCTGGAGCTATCAATAGGATGTCTATGATTTTCTTAAAAATAAAATAGTAAAATTCGGAACGAACACATTTTTCTCATTTCATTTCACTTACTCACATTCTTGCAATCGAGCGCTGCATAAGCCGATATTTTATAAAAATTTTCGATGACTTTTTTAGGAATTTCTGAGTAGTTCCTAGCCTCTACCTACTTTCCTAGGTAACTCTACCTACTTTTAGTATTTGTAGTAAGTTAGTTTTCACAGTACCTGAATGCACTACGTGCAATGCAGCTGATTGCTTGTGGACTGTCGAAAAGTTAAGGCGTAATGCGTATTGCCTTTCGGTTATCGGCTCTATGACTCAGTGGCTTCTTTTTGCAAAGCCACTTTTTCCAGAAGGTGTTAAAATCTGCAGATAATTTTACAATCTATGGGCTCTGTTTTGTAGTCATCTTAAAAGTTTAACATTTAAAAACTCATTTTTCTCTTTCAACCACATTTTCGATAATTTACCATTTTCTTCCTTCTTTGCAACTCCGTTTATAATCAAAAGCTGAATATTTCTGTTGCTTATTTCGTCTGCACTCAGATGTATTGAAAATATAAACCTGTGAGAGGCTAACGACCAACATATCGCACGACCGGTCGCATGACCTACTTACAACGTGGGGGCACTCTATAAGGTTGCATTATAAAATTTAAAAGTTTCATTGAAACTGTCAGCTACATAGAATCCTAGATTCACAATAAAAATAGTGCCTTTCTTAATATATGTATGTAGTTTTACGCTTGCTATTACTATGTATTGACTCACAGTTTATATTTATTTGTAATATTAGAACGCAATACAGAACTTTCGAGAGCGCAAATTCGTCGTCAATTCGATGTGCATATCAGCACGCACTTGAAAGAACGCACACTAATGATGCGCAGTACGCTCTCAGTGCAGAAACTTTACCATCAGACTTTGCTGGAAGACCTTGAAGAAACTCGACGTCAACTTAACAAAGAAAGGCTGCTGCGTGACCGAATGCGTAAAGAAACCAGGGAATGCTATTTCCAAGGCGGCTTACTATTAAAGCCCGCCCTAATGCTTGACTACGACAACACTGTCGAGGAGGTGAACCAAAAGTCGATTACTATTTATTTGCTGCACAATCAATATAAAAAGATAAACGCGAAAGTTGCGCAATATGAGAAATTGCTTCAATCTGGTTTCACAAATAAATTAAAGGTGAACGATTGAAAGTTGTGCATATTTATTTTAAAGAAGATTTGAGTTGTATACAAGTTTAAAAATCGATCTGCCTTAATCCTCATAGGTGTAAGTGTTCGCAATCTGTCTATGCTAGTAATGCTAACATTGGCGTGAACTAAGCTTTCTTAAGCGGTGTATGGACGCTCTAACCGTTGTAACAACACGTTGTACAATGAGTTGGACGGCTGCTTAGTATACACGTTCCAACATGGTATACAACGCATGGCTAAGTCCACACTGCGGGAACTAGGCAGGCTGCAAAGAAGTGTATGCTTATGCATTACGGGTGCCATGAGTAGAAACTCCGGCGAAGATCTGAATACTATGCTTGATTTGCTCCCCTTGGATCTTAAAAGACAATAGGAAGCAATAAAAGCAATGTGTAGACTCCATAAATAAGGTTTCTGGCACGAAAACGGAACTTCGAGATACAGAGATATCTTTAAGTTGCTATCTGATCAGTATCTTGTCTTGTATTTGATGTCAGATTTCCATTGCGTGAGCAATGGAGCAATCCAGAATGCGTTCAGGGAGCTTTGACGGATATTTTCTTTACCGATGGGTCCAAGAATGACATAGGATCTGGAGTCGGATGGTACTTAAATGATAGTAATAAGTATCACTATGCCATGGGAGAAATGGTAACTGTTTTCCAAACGGAAATTTTTGCCATCCTGAAAGTAGCCGAATGGATAATCGAGAGGAAATGGAGCGGGAAACAGATTGGAGTTTTCAGTAACAGTCTGGCTGAACTGAAGGTCCTGGAGAATGCGAAGCAAACCTCAAAGATTATTCAAGAATATAAGAAGAAGCTTAATTCTGTCGCAAGACAAAACAGGCTTGTACTTATGAGAGTTCCAGGACTGCCAGGAAACTGCCGATGAATCGGCCAACCGTGGATCAGCGCCTGAGCCATAGCCAATAATCGGAATCAGTTCCGCAGGAATTATGAATAGGATCAGCGATTATGTAGGCAATCTACATAAAGAGCGATGGTCTGGTCTAGAACGCTGCAGAGCTGCAAAGTGTTTTGTGACAAGTCCGAACAGAAAACTGTCAAACTTTCTACTAAAACTTGGAAGGAAACACGTTCGGTTGATGGTCGGTATTCTTACGGGATACAACCCATGGGGTCAGCATATGACCACCATTGGAATCATCGAGAACCCGGTATGCCTGTCATGCTTGGAGGAGGCGGATAGCACTGAGCACTTTCTCTGTGCGTGTCCTACCTTTGTTAGAGCACGGCTACGAGTTTTGGGTCCCAATGTCGTGAGAATGAGTAATATTCGTTCTCTAAAACTGCAGAATATTTACAGATTTACCAAAGAATCTGGAAAATTCTCACGAGACTAACTACCACTGTCTCTATTCTTTACTATCTCTTTCTCTGATACTTTTCTCCTTTCCTCATTGTTTATCTGCTCCCTTTCCAAAGCTCTAAATACAATGAGCTTTTCAGACAGTATTTTAGGAGCCACCAAATCTCTAGGTGCACCTTGGCTCGACCAATTCAAATTTCAATTTCAATTTTCTCTGAATGATTTGCTCGTTTCTCTGTAGATTGTCCTTCTTTATGTTGTATTCGGTCGACCCTTACTTCCTTTTTTTCCTTGCGGGCATCATTCGAGGGCGGCATGCACTATTTCGCTCACAGGTTTGCGTAAGATGTGGCTGATCCAGCCATATTTTCTTTTCATAATTGGTTTGTTGACGCAAGTAATACAAAATTTGAATTTAGTATTTAGGAGAAATCCTCCAGTTATCCAGATCCCATTTAAATTGGGAAAAGCAAATCTGCCTTTTTTAACCGGTTGGCGATGTCAATGACGGTACGCCCCTCAATAATAACAATACTCCCAACGTAGTCCAACTGAGTAACCTCTTTTACAAGATTGCCATTATAATAATAGAGGGTGATTAAGTTTCAAGGGCCGGTGTTCATTACGTATGAAACAAAATATCGGTCAAATCGCCGCCGCGGCTTCAGCGGCACACCTCCATTCGATGGTCCAAATTTTCGATGACGCTGAGGCATAATTGAGGTTCTATGCCGTTAATGTGCCGAATTATCTCATCCTTTAGCTCTTGAATTGTTGCTGGCTTATCGACGTACACCTTTTCTTTCCAATAACCCCAAAGAAAGAAGTCCAACGGTATCAAATCACATGATCTTGTCGGCCGATTGACATCGCCGCGACGTGAGATTATTCGGCCATCAAATTTTTCGCGCAAAAGAGCCATTGTTTCGTTAGCTGCGGGACAAGTGGCACCGTCCTGTTGAAACCACATATCGTTCACATCCATATCTTCCAATTCGGGCCATAAAAAGTTCGTTATCATCTCACGATAGCGAACACTATTCACAGTAACTGCCTGACCGACCTCATTTTGGAAAAAATACGGCCCAATGATGCCGCCGGCCCATAAACCGCACCAAACAGTCACTCTTTGTGGGTGCATTGGTTTTTCGGCAATCACTCTTGGATTATGATTCGCCTAAATGCGGCAATTCTGTTTATTGACTTATTGACGAACCCACTGAGGTGAAAAAGTGCCTCATCACTGAAGATGATTTTCTTCACGAAGTGCGCGATATGCATTTTGATTTCAACGCCCGTTTTCATAATAAACTTGAATAACTTTATCGCGTTGCTCGATTGTATATCTTTCCATGGATCAAATTGAGTTAGTCTGGTATTGACAAATGTCAAATGAAATGCAGAAAAAACTTGACGTTTAGGTGTGGTTCACATTCAATATCGGCCTTTGAAATTTAACCACCCTTTATTAAATGTGTAGTGATGCTCAGTGTTGGCGTCGATTCGCATAGATTTAGTTTTATCGATGTTGATGCTGATACATTCTTCTGCGATCCGCAATATTTGTGCTTGCATATAGGCATGGCGATTTGATATAAAAACTTAGTCATCGGTGTACTTGAGGTCCCTTAACTTATAACGCAGCGCCCAGTCTATGCCATAACTTTCAATGTTAACAGTGGAGCACAGCATTCAAGGCTGTGATAATTAAAGCGGGCGCAAGGCACAACCCTGTCTCACTCCACTAGTAGACGAGAACGGTTCGGTGAGAAGACCATAATGCAAAACACATCACGAAGCTCCTTCATAATTGCTTTTAATTATGTTCATTATTTTCGGCGGAATCCCCTTGATTCAAGTTCTCTACAGATAAAGTTTCTTTTCCATGCGTCAAAGGCTTTCTTAAACTCTATGAAAGTGAGGAACAGGCTCGCATTTAGTTCAACTGACTGTTCGATCAATATTTAAATGGTGTTTATATAATATGTATGATCAGTGCGTGATTGCACTGGCCGAAAACCGGCTTGATTTCGCCGAATAAGGGCTTTTACTGGCTTTGCAATTCGACCCATCAGAATTATTATAAACATCTTGTTTATTGTATGTCGGCAGCAACGATATTCCTCTCCAATTGGAGCATTTCTTCTTGTCACTATTTTTATTCATTTTAACTACTACTGCTTCCTTCCAATCTGTCGGAATATTTTCTGTATTCTACACTTGCGCAAACAAGTCATGCAATTTCTCAGCTAGGCTATCCGGTATTCAATTTCATTGCCAAATCTTCAAACAAGGCGACTTCAAACAGTTGACAAAAATTAGAAATTTTCCAACCAGCTATTAGAAAAGTACTCAAGTGGGCCAGATATCTTCGAAGAGAAGCTTTTTGTATGGAATTTTGATTTTGTTTGAATACCTTTATTTCATGGCTTTTATGATATTACTAGCTCTAACCCGCGGCCCCGCTCGCGTAGAAAAAGTTTTGAGGGATTTAGGATATGTATATAAAAGAATTACAAACAATAATTTCATAGAAAATAATTTTTTATTAATAACCAAAATATTTCAATACCCGGCATCCGTTGCTATGCCTCGTTGAATAAAATCAAACCAACCAATCAGAAAAATATCAAGCAAAATTATTTTTATTAATTTTCTATCTCACCGTTTTTGAACTTTGCATTTGGGTCATAGTTGAACAGCTTATGCGGATTATGAAGTCTAGAGTGTGCTATAAATAGTGGGAAATAGGAAAACTATGATTTTTTAGATTAAATTTAAGCAAATATTCGATTATTAGTGACGAATGAGAGTGGTGGCGCGGCCTGGGGGCTGTGAGAAAGGAGTTCCATCATAAAAACATGCCTATAACCTTCATTGGGTGAAAATATGAATGTATACAAATTTTTACGTTATTTGGTGTTGTCGTTTCGTAGTGATGCGCGGACGTACAGACATTCACCTTTATATAGTAGTATAGATTTCGAAATTTTAATGATTATTTATGAAAAAATCTTAACTTATGGCAAAACTTACCAAAGCTAGTCACTGGCTACCACTCATTTTTATTTTGTTTTGATTTTAAAAAATAATACAGGAGTTCAATGATCACAAAAATTGATAGATGGGGAAGTCAATCAAACTACACAATATAAAATATAAGCAAAATCACCTATACTCCAAGTGGTAATGGATATGAGGTACACCTAGTAAACAACAGATAACAAATTTATATTTAGCTATTACGTCTCGAAAGGTAGCTAACGGAAATCTGGTTTTGTTTACTTTTCGAAACATTTGTTTCGCAGTGGTCATAAAAATATGATATGTCAAGTCTGTGTACAAAAGTTATCCAAAAAGTAAGTCTATTCATAAATCTAGAAAATCTCGTGTATTTGTGTTAATTCTTTTAAGTTATTTAGTTGTGTTCTTTGGTAAATTTACTCCTAAAAGTGAAAGGGTATATATGAGTAAGCAGTATCTCCCTTATTTGAGAAGTGTCATGAAGTTTATTTTAAGCTTGAAATTAAAATTAAAGTAAATAAGCGGTGCTTAAAATGTTTTGTTTAAGGTGTTATAAATATTTTACGGCTTGGTACAAGGTTAAAAAACGGGTACTTTACGTGTGCCAGTGCATCCAAAAATCACGTAGACGACTCTTATTACTGCCTAACAACTGTAAAGGGTAAAAAATAAGAAAAAATAAAACACTCGATAAGAATGAGTCATCAGTGCCAAAGCAGTTACCATAATTTTCAGACACTCCTGTATGGTTGAATACAGCGAAGCAGGCGCTTTTTCGGTTGTAGAGATATTTTGGCTTCAACAATTACGGAACCACATTCGTGATTAGTAGTCAAGTTTAGGTTTGACGAAAATAAAATAAAACACGATTATAAAAAAAATAAAATATAGAGATCTTACACATTCGAGATTATTAAAATTTAAATTATTTGTATACTAACTTTGTAATTAAAACTATCAGAAATACACTCGGAGGTTTGCCATTGCCTGCCGCGGAGCGACCGTTATTAGAAAAATGTTTTTCTTAATTTTGGTGTTTCACCGAGATTCGAACCAACGTTCTCTCTGTGAATTGCGAATGGTAGTCACGCACCAACCATCCGGCTGCGGCGGCCACCATAATAGGTGCATATTAAGGACGCTAAACGGGGTTAGTAGCAAAATAGCACTTGACATTAATCGGCAGCACTCCCAATGTAAATGCTGTAAAAGCAAAATACCGACCTATGTGATTGTAGTAAGAACTGAGGTAGACTGGCGACTCTGGCCGTAGTTGAATTGATACTCGTACATAAAAAATAAAAATTTTACTGCGATATAGAAAAGCCTTCCGCTCACTTCCACGTTTAAAATCAGTGATATTACAGCCTATCTAAGAAACTGCAGGCTTTTGAGGGTGTCAAGTCACACAATTTGAGAGCATATTATGACTTTGGAGAAGTGGGGTAAGAGAGAGACTGAATTGGAGGAGGATTGTTGCTGAAGCTATGGTCCACCACAGACTGTGAAGTTAAGAGAGAGAGAGAGAGAGAGAGAGAGAGAGAGAGAGAGTGGCTCTGTAAAGTTATTGTTATTGCAATACGTGGTGGCATCATATTCAGCTGCATTATAATAGGTCCGTTCATAAATCAAAAGATTTTTAACAATAACAATAGCAAATAATTTGTAACAATTGTTGCAAATTACCATTATGAGAGCAGAGCAAAATGACATTTCTTTTTATAAGGAAGTTGCAAGTTTTTACTGGATGAATTTTGACATGCAAGAATCTCAATTTCAGGCGGCCGCCGTATCCGAATGGGTTGGTGCGTGATTACCATTCGTAATTTACAGAGAGAACGTAGGTTCGAATCTCGGCGAAACACTAAAATTAAGAAAAACATTTTTTTTTAGCTATAGCCCCTCGGCCCCTGTAGGCCCCTTCATTTGTGGAACAACGTCAAGACGCACACCACAAATAGGAGGAGGAGCTCGGCCAAACACCCAAAAGGGGTGCACGCGCCAATTATATATATATATACTAGCAAACCCGGCCCCCTTCGCTGGGCACACTAAAATAGAATAGATATGGTTTAGAACAGAAAATATATGATTTTCATATTATTTATTTCTTTATTCAAGCGCTTTGGCGTAAACAATATTTTTTGTTTTTCAATTTGTTTTTGAGTAAATATAAAATATAAATTGAAAATCAGGAAAAAAGAGGATTGCTTTTAAATTTCAAATCAACGCATATGAATAAACAATCGTCTTTTTTCCTGATCATCCATGAATTTTTCGTTTCAATTTATATGTTTTATTAAGCATTGGAGCTTTTTTAACCATTATCCATTTATATTTAAAAAAAAAAAAAAAAAACGAAAAAAATTGTTTTTTCCACGAACACATAATTTCATTCGGATTTCACATTAAATTCTCAAATTTCGTAAGAAATTATTCACTGTTCCAAAATCCACTCCAAAAAGATTCACAAACAATTTTTACATGTTGCACTTACGTTTTTTCCTTATGGCATCCAAATCAGAAAGAAATATTGACACATTGTAACTCACACTGTCAATTTGACAGTTCAGTTCCGCCCCAAGCGTTAAAAAAGTAAGCGACATTATGGCTGGTGCAAAAGAACACTGTACCCGTTGCCAGTGCTCCGAATTACAACCAAACTTTACGAAACCCATTTTCAATACTTACTTAACAATGTGCGTAAATTTGGTTTAATTCGGTGCAAAGACACGGCGGGTCCACGTTTTGGCATATATTTCGAGGCCCTAGTCATCAATAGGTATGAAAATTACCCCGTATTAAAGCACTTATCAACAGCTTTCATTTGATATCCATATTGTACAAACACATTCTAGGGCCCACGTTTTGGTCTCTATCTCGAGACCCTAGTCACGGAGCAGATGGAAATACTCTGAACTAAAGCATTCACCAACAGCTTCCATTTGATACCCATATTGTACATACACATCCGAAGGTTACCCGGGTCCACGTTTTGACCTATATCTCGAGCCCTATTTCCAAAATAAAATATAATCCATGTTATTCGTGGATGATGTAGCTTTCGAATGGTGAAAGAATTTTTAAAATCGGTCCAGTAGTTTTTGAGCCTATTCATTACAACCAAACAAACAAACAAAGTTTTCCTCTTTATAATATTAGTATAGATATATATATATATGTAGAATCTGAATCTGCTAGGAACGATGTTTTAAGGGGTTATATACAGTTAAAAGGCCGAAAAAAGCGAATTTTCCACACTTTTTTCTGAGCAAACTTTTAAATTTATTTATTTATTTATCTAAAAATTTGTTCACATATTATGTTACCTTTTAACTGTATTTTAAGACTTAGTATTAGTAAAAATAAAAATACAGCTGATCTCCGGGAGCTCGTCTCAAAACAGACGTTTTGCGGTGACCAATATATCTCTGAACTGGATCTTCTGAAATTAAAAAGCCAAACAGATTTCGTTAAAGTAATGTTAAATCTAGTAATTAATCGAAGGAATAAGCAAAATAAATTGTTTTGTCATAATGGCGGTTTCTCAAAAACTAATCGGTTTAGCCGTTTTTTAGAATTGGCCACCGACTTTGAAAACACCATTTTTCTGCGTGTATTCGTAAATAAATGTACATAAAGAAAATAAAATTAAAAAAACCATTTTTTTTTAATTCTAACTGTATACCTATTACCCCTTCAAAGATTGATTGCATATTTAAATTTTCATAATTTTTCATTTTTCAGATTCTTTTTGCGTACTTTCTAGAAATAATATTTCGAACAAAACAGAAATCAACACAAAAATGAGAAAAATAACAATATTTATTGTAAATCTATGTAATTTTTAAGTTACGCCTTCATTTTCTTTGGCAGTGGAAAGTAGAAGCCAAAAAGCAATATTAAATTTTGTTTACCCACTCGTATCCAATAAATATATGTATGTATAAACATAGATAGAATAGAACAGTTTGAAACCTTTTTCTTAACGGGTATTCGCATTCGGAGGCAAAGCAATGCCCAACTCTGTGCATAGTATTCACGTTCTTAGGTCAACTCTACTGCATATTGTATATATTTACATCTATATGGCTCTCTCGACTCTGAGCGCTGTACACCTTGACAATCAGTGAAATTTCCCCTTAGGCTGTTTTACTCGCACCAAGTGAGCTGTTGTGTTTCTCGCAATATGTTTGCCTGACTGGATGATTGTGTGCGAAGAAACGGAACAGATTTCATTTTCTTGTTTGCCTGTTGAGATGAGTTTTACTTTTTCGTTATACACCTACATATGTATGTATGTATGAACATTTTTAAATGAACAAATGCAGCGAAAAATATGTATGTAGCTCAACTAGATTCCAGATGGCCAGAGGTTAAGTGTTTGAGCTTTTGCGGCTGTATTGTATGGTTAGGTCAGGATGGGTTAAGTTAGATGGTTGCCACCAATGGTAATAATAGTATGCACTTGGAGCAGCGTGCACAGTTGAGTGTTTTATTTTTATTTATTTATTTATTGTTTTAATCTCATTGGGCACTTTTATGCAGATTTATTTCTTCTAACTTTCGTTTGGATATGGTCATTAAAATAGGTACGCTCCCTTTATCTATCTATTTGCTTGTACTGCTCGGACAAATTTAAAGCTATCATTGAAATTTCGATTTTTTTACAAATGGCAACACTGCTTCGTTGTGACTTTAAAATACCCGTTTTATTGAGGTTAATAGATTTGGTTATTTTCATAAAGTACCGTACCACCTTACAAGAAAAAAAAGTTCGTCATACACCCCTGAGTCTAAAATATCTTTGCAAGGTAATTTCGGACTTTTTTGCCCGTACTAAGGGGTCGCCCGTTTACAGTTTTCGTCATATCCTTGAAGTTTACGGTGGGATCTTATAGTCTGATATATAGATGTTTTTGTCTCGAGAAGACAATTTTTGTGTCTTCTAAAGGGCATAGACGTCTAGTGCCTCGTTTTAATACTTAAACGGCAGATTTCAGTTCTTGATGCCAATAAATCGTCACCGAAATTACATTGCACAAATACATTAGACTTTGGAGTATATGGCGCCATTTTCTATGTACGGTCTAATACACATATTGACTATTCGAAAATGACGAACCATATTGCGCATGTAGGAGGAAAAAAAAAGAGCAGCTCGTTTTTTCTCTTTTTATTTTTTATTTATTTTATTGTGTATGGGAATAAGTTTCCATCCTTTCTTAGCCAAAGTTAAGAATTATTTAAACAATTAAATAATACATGAAAATACGTCAACAGTGTGCCAATGGAAGCTACCACTTTACTCCAGCTTTCAGGCAGCATACGCATTCCTCTGACGAAAAATTCGAGTTCTTTTGATTTGATCCATTCACTGAGCAAGTTTGCGATGCTCTCGTAAGAAGTGAACCGCTCTCCCATAAGGGCTGACTACGTCGATCGGAACTGATGTTAATTGGAAGGTGCAATGTCTGGGGAATACGGCGGGTAGGGCAAGATTTTCCAATTTAGTCCCTCTAAATATTTCTGGACTGATTTAGCAACGTGTAGCCTGACGTTGCCATGCAGTGAAATCGGTTTGTCATTACTACCGTCCGGTTTTCTTTGAGAACTCGATTCAAACGCATCAGCTGTAGTCGGTAACGATCGACAGTGATGGTTTCAGATGGTTTAAGGAGTTCATAATAGATGACACCCTTCTAATCCCACAAGATGCACAACAATATTTAACATTCATATTTTTTTTTCGCTGTTGTTGTTGTAGCAACATAAACATTCTTCATATTTATGTACGGGGAATGCTGCTGGAGTGACAGTCCTTGGCCGGATATAAATCCGGGTCGTTTCGGTAACGTAGAACCGACTGTCGTGGAAACGGGTTTTTCGCTGTGTGTGGGTACCTGGTTCACCTGGAATTCTCCAACATTTTCGACGCTTAGGGCTACCATAATAGATCCATTTTTCATCGCCAGTGACGATGCGATGCAGAAAACGTTTTCTTTACTGCCGTTCAAGAAGCATCTCACACGTTTCTCAATATCCCTCTCTTTCAATTGATGTGGCGTTCAGTTACCTGCTTTCTGAACCATTCTCATCTCGCGCAAACGTTTACCGACGGTTGATCTGTCAACATCCAACTCTTTAGACAAAAATATCATCAAAGGTTCGGCATACGTCTTCCTCCAATAATTGTTGTAGCTGAGTATCTTCGAATTTTTTCGGTGCCTCTTCACGATCTTTATCACTCACGTCGAATTTGCCACTTTTGAAGCGTTGAAACCACTTTTCACAAGTTGTATTTGATGGAGCCTGATTACAGTAATTATTGATCAATATACGACACGTCTCAGCTGCACTTGTCGTTCTTTCTTCTGTTTTTCGGGACGAGCGTAGACAGTTCGGACGTCAGATAAAAAAGGATCTTTACGCTTTAAACGAATGTCAACTACTGCGATAGAGACCTCACTTGTACACCTTCAAATCACCAGCACATTACTAGAGCGAACACAAAAAGAGTATCAGCAGCGACACATCTTTTACGAGGGCGAAAACTTATTCCCATACCCAATAAAAAGTTTTGAACGTTTTATAGCTTTATTTCGACGCCAAAATAAACACATAGATATATGTATATGTTTATATGTATTGTATGTACAAAAGAACATTAAAGCTCTAGTACAATTAAAAAACTATTTTATCCTAAAAGTAGGCGCCGTGGTTCTGCAATGATGAGCTATTCGAATAAGTTTTCATTTTATTGCTTCCTATGCAGTCTATATTTAGGCTGTCGCAGTATTTTCACATGCCTCTGGTATATCTAAAACTTGCCTGCATACTTGATGGGTACTTATATACATACGAGTATATCGCCAACCTACCCAGTAAACATTGGGCAAATAATTGGAAAACTAATCTCATTTTTAAGTCTCACTCTCGGTAGTGAATGTGGAAATATGAGTAAAAATGTGGGTTGGTTTTCGAAAAACGGAATATTTCTTTATTCCAAGAGTGTGCACTTTTAATTAATGAATTAAATACATCAGCAGCTGTTACTAAAATTCGAATTTGTGAATTTATTGGTAAAGGAATACGATTGCCTAATAATTGGAGTATATCTGTTCTTAATGCATTTGTTCAGGTTATCTCTGAATCAAATGCAACATTTATAAAATCTGAATGTTCATAACTTTAATAACATTGATACCAAATTGCTTTTAAAATTACTGAAGGCTTATTAGTTTCGTCAGTTAAATATAAAAGTCGAAGAGTGGGAAATGCTGTCAATTCGAATCCCTTTTCATTGTTGAAGAGAAATATATGGCAATTACTGCATTTCTTGAAAATTTCTTAACATAAAAAGACAACTAAGTCCTCGCTGTTTTTTTGATGAAAATACAACTTTATTCTGAAAAAATGGTTACAAGTGAATCATTGAAAGTATTGCCCATCGCTGGCTACTACTTTTTCCCATCTTTCTGGCAGATCTCATATACCGTCGTGGTAAAACTGTTTATCTTTTGAGGCTATCCACGGATCAAGCCATTTTTTTATGTCTTCGTATGAATGGAACTTCTGGACAGCTAGACCACGTGCCATCGATCGGAACAGCTGATTATCGGACGGCGCAACATCTGGAGAATATGGCGGGTGGAGTGGGATTTCACATTTCAGTGTTTCCAGGATGGTTGTCATACTGTAGAATCACTTTTTCATGCCTCTCCGCATATTGCGACCGCTTCTCGCGCAGTGCTCGGCTCAATCGCAGCAATTGAAGTCGATACCGATCCCCAGTGATGGTTTCGCTTGGTTTTAACAGTTCATAATAAATAACACCAACTTGGTCCCACCAAATTCTTACCATAACCTTCGCAGCGTGAATATTCGGCCGAGGCGACGACGTAGAAGCATTACCTGTCTTGTGACTCTATGACTTTCTTTTCTTTGGATTGCTGTAAGGAATTCATTTTTCATCACCCGTAATGATGCGATGAAGAAAACCTTTCCTTTTTTGCCGCTGGAGCAGTTGTTCACAGGCGAAACGTCGAAAAAACGACGTTCAACATGACTTGGTTTTAGATCATAAGGAACCCAAGTCCCCTGTTTCTGAATGATTCCCAAAGCATGCAATCGCTTGGAAATGGATTTACGGATAACTCCTAATACTGAAGCAAGCTCTTCTTGCGTTTGACACGGATCCTCATTGAGCAATGCCTCCAATTCAGCGTTTTTGAAGGTTTTTGGCCTTCCTTCACGCGGACGGTCGTCAACATTAAAATCACCGTCTTTGAAGCGACGGATTAAAATCACCGTTCATTGTTTCATTTAAAGCAGCATCTCCATAAATTTTTTATAGTTCTCGATGTGCTTCAGCCGCCGTTTTTTTCGAATGAAAGAGGAACATCAACACTTCCCGCATATGACGATTATTCGGCACAAAATCAGACATTTTCACGTAACCAAAGTATACGATACCAAAACAAAATCACTAATGTGTCGAAGCAGCGGGAACTTAGTTGCGCATCTATAGTTTTGTGTGGTAATATTTCGTAGTAATTTTTTTTTTTGTGACCTTCTGTGCCTTGGCGTGTAGCAGAAGAGAGAGACCTGACGTCTGAGCTTTAAATTAATTAAAAAGGAAATGTCACACCAGTCACGTTGAAGAGAATACAGAAGACGTGGCCAACATCAGACCATTAATCGGCTCTCATCGAATTTGAACGAATCAGCTGATTTGTTGAGGTAACAGTGGTAATGACAGCGATCAGCAAAAACTGTGATTGTGGTAGTGAGAAACAAATTGCTTTTATTACTTCGTTGTCAGCTGAGTAACGTCTGATTGGAGGAGTGTAAGAAAACGTGTGAAATGAGTTGGCTTTATTTTGCTTACAAAACCCCTGTAACGTAACAGCCAAAGTTACTCCCACAAGTTTGCTTCGAATGGCCAAACCCTGTAATCTACCATCCCTGGCACCAGTGATTGTGAAACGAATGTTTTCGAATATGTAACACGAATCGTCTTGTAAGTGGAAGATCAGCAGAACGGGACTCACTTGACAAGTAATGTTTAAGATATTAGTACGGTATAAAGCGACGCGTTTATATGACGAAGATAATCTGATATGAAATCGATAGTTCAAATGATAAATGCAAAATCACAAGAAACAATAAGTAACACAATACTGCCACTCGAATAAAGCGACAGTGCAAAGTTTGCGTTTCGCTAAGTGATAGGAAAAACTGTATTCACCCCATTCAAACTAGTCTATATTTGCATACCTGCTAAGGATCTTCCAGAGTTACCTGTGCGAGCGCGAACTTCTGTACGACACACCAGATGGTCAGAAAACTAAAGCGATAACGTCTTGTGCAGCTCAAGGATCTATTCTCGGTCGCGATCTTTGGAACCTGAGCTACGCCGGATGCAGAATGCGTATAGAAATGCCAGAAGATACATACCTCGTTGGATATGGGAACGATATAAAGGCGATGATATCAGCGCGAGATACCGATTGTGCTAGGAGGAAGCTGAACCAGTCATGTTAAGGATCCAATTTTGGCTTGAGGAATATGGCCCGGAACTCGTCAAAAGTAAGACCGAAGTCATCCTGATGAGACGAGCTCATATGTCAGTCGGGGTCAGCAGGCAACTAGGCGACACATCCCTAGTGACTCAAAAAGCGTTGAAATACCTAGTCTTTCAACTAGATTGCAGGTTTACGATCTGGACCCAGATAAGGCACGCGGCTACTAAAGCAGCGATGATCACGGGAATACTGAGCAAACTAATGGTGAACTTCGGTGGATCAACAGAGAGAAAAAGAAGGTTGATGATAGCCACCACAAATGCAATAATTTTGTAAGGCAGCAAAATATGGGGAGATGCGCTAAACTGTAAAGCCAAGCGCAAAGCACTGGAGGCTGTACAACGAACAGCGGCGCTCAGAGTTGCTTCAGCCTACCGCACTGTCTCAGGCGCAGCAGTTTTTGTGATCAGCGGGGAGGTACCTATCGACTTCCTGGCTAGAGAACGAGTGGATGCGTGGGATTCTAATAAAAAACATGCCACGATGAATGCCGCCAAACCGAGATGCCAAACCATGCATAGGTGCCAAAGCAGATGAGACACTGAATCGAGTGGCAAATGGACGACAAGGCGCATTCCTACAATAGATAAATGGGTTCAAAGAAACTTTGGGGAAGTGGGTTATTTCATGACTCAGTTCCTCTCGGGCCACGAACACTTCCGAAAATACCCATACTGCATGAGTAAGGTAAATAAGCCCAGGTGCATATACTGCGAAGCACCGAGCGATGATGGCGAACACACGTTCTTTAATTGCGGCAGATGGCTCGTGAAAAGAAATGCCCTGAGGGAGCAGATTGGCGACATAACGCCGACCAATGTGATCGGCAAGATACTTGAGCGTGAAGATAACTGGATACATTGACGCCGTATAAGATAGTCCTCGACGCAGTACAACAAAGCATAGCCTCGCAGATAGAGACATAAGAAGACGAGCCTGTGGCATGAAGTTGGCTAAAAGCGTGGCGGACCCAGACGTGGTGAATAGAATTGACCCATTTTATGGTCGTCGCTCTAGGTCCTCCCGAAGTAATGCAGCAAGTAGTTCCGGGAAGGGAGTCTTTCCCAAAGGGGAGGAGGGATTGTTTTGGTGGCAACACCACACGACATAGTAGACGAGGGTCGCTGAAAGTGCGAAGGCATTTTGAACCACTAAATAAAAAAACAAAAAAATTCAAAACTCGTCAACTTAATATTTACGTACTTTTCGGTATTTTAAAGCTAACACCCATTAACACGTCAACGAAAAATGATTTGATGCTTACTAAATTTTCGGAAATCGCTTGCCACATTGCGTAGATTGTTTTGGAAGAAAATCATAACGAAATTGCAATAGCTGCGTGAGAGAACCAAGAGGAAAGTGCCGAAAAATCGAAGATTTGTAAGCAAAATATAAAAGCTGGGTTAGTTTAATGTATAGAAGAGAATCAATAGAAGACAGAAGTTAAGAAAAAAGTTTTTTGTAAAACTTTACAACACCTCATTTACTGAGAGCCACGCCGCCGGCACTGCGATATGCGCAACCTTCTGCATTCAGGCTCAACTTTGCTGAGCGGGTCTTCAATTACCAAGCAACCTTCCAAGTGCTCGCTGGGATGTATGAGTATGCGAAAGCTACTGTTAAGACCAATTCAGTTTCTGACAACTGGCAATAGAAAAATCACAATACCAAAGGAAAGGTGCAATTCACTGTCTACTGTCAACTTTTTTTTCGTTTTTTATAAACGAAAACAGTGTACGAAAACTTTCAACAAAACTGTGAATGACAATGAATGAAGGTTTAGATTCGCAAATGGCCTCCGATTGGAACGAAAAATGCGCATTGAAATGTCGATGCTATGGCTTGGCTGCCATAAGCAAATCATGCTTTTTAAACTTTTGCACACTCAGGTGGTTTAAAATGCAATTTGAGAGAAGTTGCTGAATATATGTATGGACAATGTTAGACGCTTTGTTGGCAGATTGGTTTTTTAATCGAATTCAGCAGCTGGCATACCAGCGCTTATGCTTACCGCTACTCCAGTTGCCAATACACGAGTAACTGTAACTGCAGCAGCATTGCATGACAATGTGAATGGCTTCGTCAATATGTATATACTATATATATGTATGTATGTGCGTATCTACGAATAAATGCATGGGTGTAGCTTGAACTGATATATATAAATATGCAACGTACAATGATTTTTTTTTCTTTGAATTTTTTTAAATATTTGTTTTTACGTTTTATTGTGTCATATTTTGATCTTTTCTTCCGAACATATTCCCCAAAGTGTGGATTTTCTGCAAAATATTACCCACATATGTAAGTGTGTGCAAATCAGTTATGCTTTTTAAAAATCATTACATAAATTTCCTATTTTTAAATGGCTGCACAATAGAGGAATGTATGCGCTGTGTCATAAATCATTTAATTGCGTTTTACTATTTTACAGCTTTTAAATTTTCTTATCTGCAAAAATTTGCAATCAGTTCGTTTAGTTTTTTATTTGCTTTTTTGTTGTTGTATTCAGTTATTTCATACAGTTATTCGTCAATCTATTGATCTCTTCACCCAGTTTTATAACTTCGGTAATCGCTGTAAATAAATATTGACATCAGCTTTTTAGAATACGATGGCTGCTTATATTATTTTCGTTATGAATTAAAAAAATCTAAGCATTAAAATTCACTATAAAAATGGTGAACATTTGGCAGAGACTGTTCGTAAAACTCGAACATTTTTGGGTCATCGTGAAGCACCTTATCGGACCGCAATACAGAAATTGGTGAAAAAATTCGAGCTTTCGGGACAAGTTAGTGATGTGAAGAATAAAACCCGTGCATGTCGCTCAAGAACAACCGAAAATATTGCTGTTGTAGCCGAAAGTGTTGAAGAAAACCCAGGTTTGTCCATTCCTAGTCGTTTTTTGGAATTAGGCATTTCACAAACATCATTACCCGGTATTTTGCTTAAAGATTTGGGTCTTAAGGTTTATAAAGTCCAGTTAACACAAGTACTCAAACCGGCCGATCATCAAAAACGTCGTGTCTTTGCTGATTGGGTCGTTGAAATGCATGCAAATGATCCGGAATTGGAATTCCATCGAAAAATCATCTTGAGTGATGAGGCCCATTTCCACCTCGGTGGCCTCGTCAATAAGCAAAATTGTCGGATCTGGGGCTCAGAAAATCCAAGAGTTATTATTATAAGCCTCTTCATCTTCAACGTGTGACTGTTTGGTGCGGTTTATGGTCCTGTGGAGTCATTAGACCTTACTTTTTCGAAAATGAAGCTGAAGCAACAGTTACGGTGAATAGGTTGCGCAATCAAGAGATGGTTCACGATTTTTTATGGTCGGAATTGAACGGTATTGATCTGGACACCGTTTATTTTCAACAAGATGACGCTACGTGACACCATTGATCTTTTACGGGAATAACACCTCTTATTGGAAACTCCTTTACACGTTAGCCTTCAAGCTAGCGAATTAGAGGAAAGTTGCAGGATTTTCCGGTAGGTGTCGCTGGGTGTCTCTGTAGTAGAGATGTCTTTAAAATACTATTCCGCCGTCCGATTTAGCTCAAATTCAAAACACGCGAGGAGAAATATTTTTCCCCAAAATTTATTAAGCCGCAGAAAGGCATGCCTGATTTTTTTAGTAAAGATATAAAAATATATTTATAAAAAATGGAGATATGCCTTCATATTATAACATTGACATAACCGTTATTAATTCTTCTCACTTACACCCCGTTGCAAAATTATAAATATTCCACTCTTTTTTTTATAAAAATATAATTCATACTACAACAAAAACCATATACCTAACGCCAAGTTGCAAATGTTGAACATACTTTTCAAAATTTTATAAAAACTTTCAACTTTTTCATCAGAAATTTTAGAATTGTTCTGGCTATGCAGTTTTATATTCCAAGTAATTTTAGTAAAAGTGGAAGTTTCAAATGACTAGTGAATTACCTTAATTTCTTGTTGACGGTGCTTATTCTTCCCTATAAAAAAATCGATCATATACCTTTCATGGAAGAAGATGATTGACATATCTTAGATAAGGAGCGTAGTAGAATGCTCAGCTAGCCATTCCTGCAGGGATGCTACCGCCGGAAACACCTTTGCAGGCACTTGCTGGAGGCTGATCCACCTCCCAGGCACGGCAGCAGACATTCCTTCGACTTAACTGACGAGATACAGGGTTGAACAAAGCATCCATTCTTTGGTTCCTTGTATTTTGAAGATGGTTCAAATCGGAATGTCACAAATATCTCAAAAGTGCTGTCACACTAATGGCATGTGAGGCACGCTCTCACTAATACTATAGCAAATTCGGCTAAATTCTATGTCTTCTGCAGGCATATGAAGGATATAAGCCACCGATAGTCCTGTTTACTCCCACTGTTCTCATTGGTGATTCTAAAGTAAAGGAGACATCGGAAAAGTCGCATTTCTTCTGTCGTCTGTTTTCTGTGCGATATTGTAGTGAGTGTCACATTCAAAATACCCCTTTGACCCATCATTTTACAGGCCGGTTACAAGCAGAATCAAGCATTAATCGGGAGACTCTGAGCCCCTTGCAAAACTCGCACCCTCCAAAGATCGTAATTGGAGCTCAATCACTACATATCGTAGACAAAGCTGCCTCGTGAGACCCGCGTTATATTGGCACCACTACGTTCGGGGTATTCGAATAGGTTAAACTTCTCGAATTACCTGCTTAAGCCGACTCATATAACACCCCTCTTACTATGGATCCACTCCGCCGAAGCAGCATATTTCTTGGGCCTACCGTTAGATAAGATTAAAGTCGACGACCTGATAAGCTGTTAAAAAGGCAACCACAATAACTTGCGACACTTCTTTATTCTTTACGAAGAACGCTTGTTGGGCGTATTCGCATATCCGTATTTGCATACTTATATCTAGTGCCGAAAAATTCCAGCAGCATAAATCCATTAACGGAAATTTCGTTGTAGAAAGTTTAGGTACTATTAAGCTGCTGAAGAAAAAATGTCTAAAAATGTGTAAAAACCGCCGACCATATACAAGCAGAATAGCTTAGCTCTTTTTTTCATAGTGACCAGGGCACCGTAACACAACTGCCAAGGCGTTCACGGTCGTTGACATATAAGTACGTCACAGGCAAACTCTTTGCGATATACTGCAAAGAGCTTTAAACCTGACAAAGAGATGGTGTGATAGGATATAAACTCGTCCAAAACAGCCATAATTCCTTTGACCAGGAAAAGAGTTTTACCAGGAATGAAAGAGATCAGCATAGATGAAGTTGCTATTAGTTTGGTCAGCGAAGTCAAGTATCTTGGCCTTGTCCTGGATGCCAAGTTTAGTTGGAAGAGGCAACCTTGTCCAAAACAACAAAGATTCTCATGATTTGTAAGCCTCTAGCAGGAACATCCTGGAGCTGTAGCCCGAGAATCCAAAGACGAATGAACATTATGATAATAAGACCAAGGCTGACATATGGAGCGGTCACTTGGGCATCGAGAGACACTTTCTCGACGGTACGGGCAGCACTAACTAAGTTTCAGCACTTAGCATTGCGTGTGTATCATGGGGGCAATGCGGACCTGCCCTACAGCTGCGATGGAAGTGATGCTTGAGCTGACACCGCTTCATATAGTTATTCAGCAACCAGCCAAGCGTACTCTGTTGAATATTACCAGGGAATGCTTCAAGAGAAGAAAAGAGATGTAATCTAAAGACATGGAAGTGCTGAGGCTGCAGCTCCCATTTACCTAGCTACCCAGAGATGATATCACTAAAGTAATCAAATTCGAAAAGAAGTTCAGAATGGAACTGAACAATAAGTTAAACTGGAATAGACTTGCACTTGAAAAGAAACTCCAGGAGTGTACCCTGCAGTGGCGCACAGATGTCTCGAAGACCCCAGAAGCCAAAACCTAGCGCTCTGTGCCGATGGGTAGTTTTCCAAGCATCTTCCAAGCGGAGGTGTATGCCATCTGTCTATGCGCAGAGATAAACTAGGAAGAAGTTTCCACAATGAGGGAGTTATCATTTTGAGTGACAGCCAGGTGGCGCTCAAGGCCTATCGTGCTGTGAACACAAACCCTCACTGATCTTTGAGTGTACC
This sequence comes from Anastrepha ludens, assembly GCF_028408465.1. NCBI lineage: Eukaryota > Metazoa > Arthropoda > Insecta > Diptera > Tephritidae > Anastrepha > Anastrepha ludens. The sequence goes on from NC_071502.1 coordinate 7,889,896, forward strand.
CATAAACTTAATCTACTAAGAACGTACAACCGCATGCGGTTATTTTAGACACAGAGGTATAACTGGGTATGAAATAGCGGACACATTGGCGAGAGAGGCCGCGGCCTCGCCTTAAATAGGGCCCGAGCCCCTTCTTGCTGTGAGCTAACACACCATCAAGGAGAAGCTTAGGAGTGAAGAGTAGCCGTTTGTTGGTACCAAACGATGGGGCTATGCCAGGCGAAATCCCTACTGGGAGGATACAACCAAAAGAGATTTAAAAATCGCATAACCTTCCCCAAGGATAAACTGAGAATGCCAACGGGCATTCTCTCATGCCACTGCAGACTGCGAAGTCATCTGCATATGATCGAGATTTGGTCTACGGACTCTTGTCGTTTCTGCGACCCATCTCAGTAGACTCCAATGCGACTTCTGCTGGAATGCAGCGCTATAGTGCGGAGAAGGTTGAGACGTCTGTGTCAACTGCAGCAAGGAGAAAAACTCAAACGTTCAATCCAACCCAGCTCCATCCTGAGTTCAATAAGGGAACTGGGTATGGAGGAGGTACTGGGATGAGGAGGGGGCAAAAAAAGATCATGAGGTCGAAGCGCAAATCTCATAAAGAATCTAATCTAATCTAAGTTACAGGCAATCACTTGCGGAAGGTAGCTTTCCTTTTATATCGTTGGCCGTAGCATCGACCAAATAAAAGTTAAATAAAAATAAATTTCGTTTTAGTTAAACAAAACTGCTTAAATATGTTTGTATGAGGCGAAAAGTTTAATGAAACTAATCGAATGTGGACTAACCAATTTATGGTATTCAATTTTGACCTTATTTTTGACCTTTTCAAATGACTTAAATATGTAATTGTTATGAGCAGCCCATCATCGAGTTCCTCTTTAAAATGTGTATGCATGTGTGTGTGCGTGCATAGGGTCACGCACATACATAGACTTATTGCCTTACACTGACAGCGAGTAAAATGTATCGTCCGTTAAACAGTTTATCTTCATTTCACCCACAACGCAAAGGCAAAATAAAAGAAGGCTCTTATCGCTACGCCCAATGTGAGAATTAAATCATCAAAAAGCTACTAAACGCTGTCATGAGGATGACAAGCTTGACGTAGTAGCAAGAACTGTGTACGAGTAGAAAGCTTTTTATTGGCGAGACTGCAAAATTAAAGCACAACCACTGATTAAGTCACCAGTACTGATTGCTGCACTATCTGACAACTGAGTGAGTAGCCTTAATGAGACCGACATGTGAATTGTGCATTCAGTGTGAAACCGCGCTTGCAACGAAACGGTCGGACTAAAGCCAAGCAGGAATACGAAAACTAAACGCTGGTCGATATACGAAAGCAATTCAATTATTCTCTAAAGTTTGAGTCTTCAATAAAATTACTTATCGACGTAGACTGACGCTAATTGCCGAGATGCGGTTGCTTCCGTTGGCAGCGCTGCTGTTATTGTGTTTCACGCTAACTTATGCAGTGCCACTGCCTGCGCAGGATGAGTCCTCATCGTGGGCAAGCGAGGAGAGTGCGGAGCAGAAGCATTTCAACTTGGAGTCTAACGTTGATTCAGTTGAAGAAATAGGCGCTGTTGACAGAGAGTCAGACGAAAGTCAATTTGGTGATAAACTATTAAAAAAACGGTCACCAGATGCAATTCCTGATGTAGACCTGTGTAACCACTACCAACATGCCAAAGATAGTTACGAAGTTAAAAGTGAAGATGCATATGAACGCTATTACCACATCGAGAAGCCACTAAACAGTGAAGTTCGTAGAAAGCGGCAGCCTGTTGATGACAACAGTTCGTCACAGGAAAATTCTTCAGAAGAAAAAGGCAAACTAGGCGCTGCAGGAGCGAGCGAAGGAGAAGGTGCTAAAGGAGCTGACGCAGAGCGTAGAAAACGTAAAGCCGACGACAGTTCATCAGAGGAAGATTCTTCAGAGGAAAAAGGTAAATCAGGCGCTGCTGGAGCGAGCGAGGGAGAAGGAGCTAAGGGAGCCGACGGAGCGCGTAGGAAACGAAAAGCCGACGACAGCTCCTCAGAGGAGAATTCCTCGGAAGAGAAAAGCAAACTAGCCGCAGCAGGAGCGAGCGAGGGAGAAGGAGCTAAGGGAGCCGACGGAGCGCGTAGGAAACGAAAAGCCGACGACAGCTCCTCAGAGGAGAATTCCTCGGAAGAGAAAAGCAAACTAGCCGCAGCAGGAGCGAGCGAGGGGGAAGGTGCTAAGGGAGCCGACGGAGCGCGTAGAAAACGAAAAGCCGACGACAGCTCCTCAGAGGAGAATTCCTCAGAAGAGAAAGGCAAGCCAGGCGCAGCTGGAGCGAGCGAGGGGGAAGGTGCAAAAGGAGCAGATGGAGCGCGTAGAAAACGAAAAGCCGACGACAGCTCCTCAGAGGAGAATTCCTCAGAAGAGAAAGGCAAGCCAGGCGCAGCTGGAGCGAGCGAGGGGGAAGGTGCAAAAGGAGCAGATGGAGCGCGTAGGAAACGAAAAGCCGACGACAGCTCCTCAGAGGAGAATTCCTCAGAAGAGAAAGGCAAGCCAGGCGCAGCTGGAGCGAGCGAGGGAGAAGGTGCAAAAGGAGCTGACGGAGCGCGTAGGAAACGAAAAGCCGACGACAGCTCCTCAGAGGAGAATTCCTCAGAAGAGAAAGGCAAGCCAGGTGCAGCTGGAGCGAGCGAGGGAGAAGGTGCAAAAGGAGCTGACGGAGCGCGTAGGAAACGAAAAGCCGACGACAGCTCCTCAGAGGAGAATTCCTCAGAAGAGAAAGGCAAGCCAGTCACAGCAGGGGCGAGTGAGGGGGAAGGTGCAAAAGGAGCCGACGGAGCGCGTAGGAAACGAAAAGTCGACGACAGTTCCTCAGAGGAGAATTCCTCAGAAGAGAAAGGCAAGCCAGGCGCAGCTGGAGCGAGCGAGGGGGAAGGTGCAAAAGGAGCAGATGGAGCGCGTAGAAAACGCAAAGTCGACAAAAGTACAGTTTCAGTAGAAACAGATAGTGTCGTCTATGGTTTAGACTCTGAGGAAAACAGGGAGTACAATGAAGTGAGTGAATTAAAAAAGGATTCATCTTTAGAGGATTACGTACAGGGTTGTGAGGTGATGGACGTGGACTCCGATGAAGCTAACGAGACGACCTACTTCGAAGATAGACGAAAACGTTCAGTGGAGAGCAAAGAAAGTGCCGAATTAGTTAAAAGCGCTGCAGTTGATTCTGAACAAAGTAATAAAGATGACGCAAGCGAAGCAAGCGATGAGAAACAGGAAGACGGAAGCGAGTCCTCTGAAGTATCAGATATAAATGCTCTAATTCTAGAAAGACGACGACGTGCGGTTATATCTAGTGAAGAGGCTGTTAAAGTAAGCGCTAAAAAAGGCGAGAAAGATGCTGAAAAGTCCAAAAGCTGTGGCTGCGGCAAATCCAAACGTGCCATCGAAAACACAAACGAGTCGAAAAGTAACGAAGACAGCAAGCAAAGTGAAAAAAAGTCAGCCGGCTGTGGTTGCAGTGCAAAACCTAAAAACTCTGAACAAGCATAAGGCAGAAACTATAAGCGAGACGTTAAGGCCCGACAAAATGTGTGAAAAACGAAAGAAACTATGAGCAGGCCACCATTTTGGGCCTGAACGATTAGCTGCGTTTTAAATTCAGTTGATTCTGTATGTCTTAAATTCTTTATAGTTTTTTGTAAAATAATAAATTATATGTCTCAACTAATTTGTTGTATAAAAGAAAAAAAAAAACAAAAAAAAAAAAAAATTAAACAAAATATAAAAATTAAAAATAACAACACAGATAAGACGCATTTTGTTTATATTAACCCCTGCCTTGTGTTGGCAAAAATTATTTCGATGCGCGTCAAGACTTCTTATCAGCGTTGCCTGCGTTCGTCGACATTACTCTACGCGCCTCAGTAATCATTCTGGGGTTCGCCTAGTTACAAATATTCATACATACATACATACGTGTACATATTTACACCGTAGGGTTATCTTTGCTGGCTTGTGCTGGCTGTTCCTTTTCTTATTGGATTTTAGCAAAACCAAAGTTTCTGCTGTCGCTGATATTTCCAGCGCTCTGGCGCAAGCCCGCTTGTCACGTCAGCTGATAAGCGCTGAACATTTAACCCAAGTGCCAGCGTGTTGTGTATTTGAAGAGCACGGCTTTTGGCCAATAAATAAATAGTCATAAACAAAGTAACTAATTACTTGGTGGCACATGTGCGACAGGCTTTCTCAGCGCTCATTAGTAGGTGCCAAACGCTTGAATGTCTTGTGACTCAGCATGGAGCATCTCCGGCATTTGCCTTAGTTGATTTGAGTCGTTTTGCGATATTGAGATTGTGAAGAATGGCTGATATATGAAGAATGGCAAGTAGCAAGCGGGTGCCTGGTGCAAATAATTGATTTGTGGCGTTTCAGACTGTAATGGCATCAACATTTCGGAAGAATTTCGCGGGAAAATGTATTAGATTTTGAGGTTAATAATTTGAAATTTATTAAAAAACATGGGACTGAAAACGTTACATCAGTAAATGCGACGAATATTAATAAGTTTTACTAGAGTTTTCCGCTTTCTACTAGGTAAATGTTAAGGGGTATACAATAATAAAATTTATACAAATCGCACTCGAAATCAGGTTTTTTGTAATGCAGTAGAAACTCGATTCTTGCATATAATGTAAACCGTGGTCGGTGCAAGTTTCGAGGTTGTCACAAGTACTGAGATTTTTTTCATACAAATTAAAATATTTTTTGTACTGACAGCAATCCAAATTCATTTGTTATTTTTATATTAATTAAATATATTTTAAAGCGATAAATTAAAGACATTTTCGTTTTTGCTTTGTTTTGTAAGCACTCGCTTGTTTCTGCGCCTCTGCAGCGTCATAACATCGTTTAACCTCTTCAGGGACGAATTTTTTTAAGTAAAAAAACGTTAATTTTATTTTTCATTTTATTACGAGTTATTCTGCTTATATTTATAACAATTCAGTAAGATAAGAAAAAAATAGAAAATAGTAATTTTTACAAAAAAAAAAAAATAATGTCCCCATATGTGTCCATTTAGCGCAGAGTTCATCTATGAATGGAAAGATTTCAAAAAACCTAAACGTACACATATGTGCCGATGTCCCTGAAGAAGTTAAGCAAGCCTTGTTTTGCTCTGCATAATCCAAGCATATGTGGAATGCCGAAATTGCCTGCTTCGATGTAATTTTATTCGCATTCAGCATCTCGTCGTTAGTTCCTTCACCGGCTGTTTCGTCGTTTTCTTTACAGTATTCCTCATTTAAAGCTGTGGGTTGCGAAAGAGGCTCAACAATCCATTGCACGATTTCAGAATTGGAGACTTGCTGCAATGGTTCTACTTCTCGCAGCAAAGTTGCAATGAATTGAATATTGGATGCATCATCAGCTACCTGTAATCGTAACTCCGAAAAGGGACTAATATCGTCACAAACAAAGTCTGATGCTTTTTTAAACAGTTTTTGAAATCATGACTGAATTGAAGTTACAGTAGCTAAAAAGCATACTGCATTTTTCCGGTCTATATTTCGCAGTGACTCATCGAGAGTTTCTTCATGAGCAACAATGTGACTTAAGGGGACCCGGTGGTCTAGAAAGTTCAGAAATTCGATTGTTTTTTCGATATTTTGAAAGTATCGTCTCTTAAGAATATACTGTGGAATTTTTAAGCGTAAGTTCCCAGTATTATAGCTTCTACAGCCCATTAACTAGGTAGAGAGCGGTCCGCGCGAGTTATGTAAAAGCCTCTGTTAATAACAGAGCAAATGTTATTAACATAACAATAACACAATAGTGATGTTAAACAAACGTTCAACAATATAAGCGATGTTAAATGTTAAGAAGTTAAATGTTAAGAACTGTTAATGGAAAAACAATGTTGGGGAACCTAAATTAAACAGTTATAGTAACAACAAATAAGCAAATAGTAAAAAGGAATGTTGAATGGAAAAATACAATTGCAACTAAGGTTTTAGGTGGCGTGAAGCTTTTTGTTTAACTATTCATAAAATGCACCATTGTTTAAGGTAATAAGTAATTTATTTTAGAATGCACATATGATATCGTTTTTTACATGGGGCCTGGTGCTTGGCGTTGTCGTGAAGGAGTATGGTTTGACCATGTCGAACAAGTTTTTCTGTCGAATGGTCTCCTTCATGCGGTGTAGCTGGGTAATGTAGGGCTCTTTGTTGACCATGGCAATCTTTTCGAGCATTTCCTAGTGCTCCATGACCTCCCAGTCCCACCAAACACATATCATGATCTTCTTTGGATGAAGATACGGGTTGAATCTCGCCTTTGGCATATCTCCTGGAACCACCCACTCCTTTCTTTGCTTCATATTGATGTACAGGCGCCATTTCTCATCTCCCGTGACGATGCGGTACAAAAAGCGCGGTTTATGGTCGCCTGTTGCTTGAGATGCTGCGAAGCAATTTGAAGGCGACTTTCTTTGTTTTTTTTTGTTGAGCTCGTGAGGCACTCAGGCACACAATTTTTTGGTAAATGCCATTGAATGCAGATGACTAAGAATCGTCTTATGATCGCAGTTCATTTTTTCCGCCAATTGACGACTGGTTTCGCGACCGTTCGCCTTCAAAAGTGATTTGAGACGTTCTTCATCGAGTTGAGAAGGCCTTCCGCGTCTTCCGCTGCGAGGCGTGCCATCGACGTCGAAGTCGCCATTCGCCATTTTTGAACTTTGCTAACCATTTCCGTGTTGTAGACTTGCCTCTGAAAGCTTCTCCATACCGGTCGCAAATGTCCCGGGTTGTTTCGCCAGCGTTTTGACCTCGATGAAAAGCAAAAAGAAGAGCAGGTGTCGAAAATGTTAATTTTTGCTCTTTGGGTATTCCCTCAAAGCTAATAAAAAATTAAATAACTCAAACATAGAATTAACATAGTTTTGTAGAGCAGAAAGAGTTCTATCGAATGACTTACCCTTTGCCAAGCAGCAAACAAATCGTTTTAAATATAAAAGCGCTATGAACTGATTCCCCAACCCAATATATAGTTATGCTATTGGCTTAAGCGAAGCGACATGACTCTGAAGATATAGGAAGTAGCTGCTCTGTTTGGTATAATTTGTATAGCTTATTTAGTAATATAAATGTAGTTGAGCATATTATTGCATGAACATTTTTGATTTAAAAAATATGTACCAGTAATTTATTTATTTGTATGAAATAAAATTATAAATAATTCCATTACAGTCGTAAGGCAACTAAAACCTGGGGCTATCGGCTTATAAGTAATTTAAATAAGACCGGTTACTTGCATCTTTGCAAGACTTTCGTAATTTTTTATTTTTGTAAAGTTTGAATTTCCTCCAGCACAGCTTATTTTATTTCTTTGAAGTTCGAAAGCGCACTGATATTTGCATGCGTGAACTTGTGAAGAGATAAAGATTTGTTTGGGTTACAATTTGAACTTATCAATTTTAACACGTAATTGAGACGCGTGCAGAAAAATGAATAAATCTTTATTTCACAGAAGCAAAAACAAAAAAAAGTATATGCGTAATTAATGCCGATAACATCGGTGTAAAACAGTTTATTTTACTATCTGTACGAAAAATTATGCTATGCAGTGTACTAAAATAAAAATAAAATAAATGGCCGCGTTCATTCACCGCAGGCTGTATAAAAATCTACGCAGCAATGTGCTTGGAATCTAACAAAAATAAGCAACTACGTGGGAAATATGCGCCAACAAGCACGCATACATACATACATGCACGCATACATGCATACATACATATGCACATATTCATGCCATGCTATTTCAAAGTGCCAGAAGCAGCAATTTTAACGGACGGCATTCGCAAGTAAACAAAGCATGAACCTATCCCAAAAGTCAAACCATTGGCCCTTGCGTGTTGTGTTTGGCGGAATTGGCTACGAGGAAGAACAAGAATAACTCGTAGCTAGCGCAATAATGGAGCAGAGAAATTGAGTTTGAGGAGAGAGGTGAGAGAATGGTAATTTTTCAAGAATGGAAAAGCGTTGATGGTGGATTGGGAAATTGCATTGCATAAAAAAGGGAGGAAAGGAAAAAACAAAACAAAATTTTAAAAAGTTGTTGCGGAAGACGATGTTTTTATATTTAGTGCAACACATAAGCGTGTACTTGTATATTTGTGGTGTGTATGTGTATTTACGCTCGGGAACATTACTAGCGGCGCATTACGAAAAATTTCGTTCGGAATTTATTTTTTTTCCGTATCAATTTTTGTTAAAATAAAGACACCACAGATAAAGACATTCCACTTTCAAATAAAGGGGAGTGTCCAGGCAAATACCACAAAGTTATAAATTGAAATAAAAAAGAAAATGAAATAATTAATTAAGTTGAACTGAATTAAAAAAAAAACAAGAATAAAGCTAGTGATTTAAGTAAAATTAAATTAAAAAATTTTGCTTGTCAGAAATTTTTGGAGAGGACGAATCATACTCCACCAATACAATGCGCGCACTCACTTATCGGCTCACACAGGAGAGTTTTTGAGTACACAAAATATCGAATTAGTGGGCTATCTACCTTAAGCCCTGACTTGGCATGATTTCTGTTTGTTCCCGAACATAAAAAATAAAATGCGAGGTCAACGTTTTTCAACGCCTGGAGGAACTGTTAAAGCCTAAAAGTGCTTATTTTGGAGGCATCCATTTCTGAGTGGCGAATGTGTTTTGAAAATTGGTTCAATCGAATGCAGAAGTGTACTGACTTTCAAGGAGAATATTTTGAAAAACATGAAACTCATTTTCATTAAAATGAAAAAAAAACATGCTTCTACTTCTTCTTAGTTTTTTTCCAATTCAACCGACTTAAAAAAAAAAACAAAATAGTAGAAAACAGAAGCACGAAAATGAATTTTAATTACTGTCCTTTCTTCATTGGGCGCACAATATAAAAGGCAACCCTCGTACTTTTATTTCGCTACAAAATCGCAATGCATTTTTCCGGGAGATTTACGACTATTCTCAGATATATTTTAAAACTTAAAACGCGCTTCGATTTCCTTATGTTTCACGTCTTTTGCAGTTTTTTTAATATTTTAGTCACATCAGGATAATTCTGGCGTGCCTTTTCACGTTCTCCGTTGCTTCCAAAAGAAGTGCAATCCAACAATGTCTCAGACCGTCCCCTTAACTTTACTAATAAATGGGTTGTTTTTCTTTGCTGAGTGAGGGTGGCACGATACTAAAATTTTTTCAGCGTTGACATTTTCTTCCGATTGGCTTATTTATCTGCTACGGTCTCAGAGCTCAATGAGATGATTTGATTGAAACTAAGAGAGCTACGTAATTAATTCCTCTCATCTTTACAACCTTTCTATTCCACGAATTTTAAAACCTTCTCTGAAACTATTTGCGAAAAGCAGTTTGAAAACGACTTTCTTTGTGTTTTTCGTTGAGCTCGTGAGGCACCCAGGCCGTCAGGTTCTCAATTTTTCGGTACATCCCATTGAATGAAGGTGGTTGAGAATCGTTTTATGATCACAGTTCTTTTTTTTCGCCAATTCACGACTGGTTTGCCGACCGTTCGCATTCAAAAGTGATTTGAGATGTTCTTCTTCTTCAGAAGGCCTTACGCTGGGGTACGTGCCATCGACATCAAAGTCACCACTTTGGAACATTCGAAACCATTTCCTTGCCTATGAGGCCTTTTCCATTCACGTCGCAAATGTCCCGGTCTGCTTCGGCAGCTTTTTGACCTCGATGAAAAGCAAAGAGAAGAGCAGGTGTCGAAAATGTTGATTTATGCCTCCTGGGTATTCCATTTCCTAGCCTCAAAACTAATAAAAATTAAGTAACTCAAAAATACATTTAACATAATTTTGTAGAGCAGAAAGAGCTGTATCGAAAGAATATTTGCCCTTTGCGAAACAGCAGACAAATCAGCGTAAAATAAAAGAAAATATAAAAGCGCTATGAACTTATTCCCTAACCCAGTAAATGTTCTTCCCACTTTAATATTTGAGTGGAGAAGGTTTTTAAGGCATTTAGGTGTCTCTTAAGGGGACAGATACCTGTAAACGGCCATATTTTCCCTGATTTTCATTAAAATTATTTAAAATGGAGAAGTCAATATATTTTTTTTCAAAATTGGGATACAGTTTATTTATATATTAAAATAATATACATTTTTTTTATTTTAATCATTTAAAATGGCCGATGTACACTCAATTCTTCCAGGAAGGTCGCAGCAGGGCTTCTCAATCGGCGGGCATTGTAGCATCGGCGTCAGTGACCTGGATATAAAAAACCAAAATTTTTTTTGTTTATTAATGTCATAAAATTCGCGGAATAAAATGCCTAAAAAAAAATTTATTTTGTGGCGAATTTTCCTACTATTTTTGCTTCGAAAAAATTTTTTTTTCGAAAAATTTTCGAATGGTAAATTTACAAAGAAAGTAATATCACAAAAAGATGTGTGCAAAATTTCAGGCAGATTGGTCAATAACTTTTCGAGTTATCGTCTACGCCAATTCGAAAAATATAGTTTTGAGAAAAACGGGTCCAAAGTTTGAATACAACGTATACCTCTCCCAGCGCTCGAACGCAAAGAATAGAGTCGTCGCGGTTGACAATCTATTTAAACTATAAGAAATACTTTAATTTATGTTCTAAAATTTTTTTGACATTTCTTAAATTATTAATTATATTAACATTTTATGAAAAAAAAAATTTTTTTTTTTTCGAAATTTTACAGGGATCTGTCTCCTTAAGAAATAATGAATTTTTTTTTTGAATTTTTGAAAGGCTTGAAATAAGCTTGAATTTGTTTACTCAATACGGTTAGCGGGTATGCCTATCTCTTTTTTGGTTAAGTTTTCTGTTAAGTAGTTAAAATTTGCCTTATTGGTGAGTCGTTGTGTATTAAATACATCTGATTTGGGGTTTTTGCACATCGGAAGTTTTTCATATTTTACAATTTTCGCGCGCTTTATTTTCCCACTTTCAATGTGATTGTGAATGCATTGCAAAAATAACTTCGACTAAGTGCGTATACAAAGAAGTAGGCAAACAGCCCCTCTTAAGAAAAAGAACAAAAGTTGCATTTTCTAAATACTTCATTACAGTTCATCAAAAGCTCGAGTAGAATAGAATTTAAAAAATCGAGATGCGAGTCGCTGCTAATGCCACAGAGTGTTTGTCTGGTGTTTGTGTGCAGGAATCAGTCTACGGCTAATACTCGCAGTACATGGCTAATGAAGGCGGCGAAAATGGCGCAAAGCTATTTGGTAACATGGACGCATAACATAACAAACACACACACACACACATACTCACTGCCATTGGAACCGCTGAAGTAATACAACGACAATCGACATATGTAAATAAAATAGCCAACAGCCAACATCGAAAAAAAAGAGCAAATAATTTTCTGATTTACTGACTGCTCGTCTATTTATCTATTGCGGCAACAGCTACCCGCGTGAATGTGTGTGTGCGTGTGTGTAGCATGTGGTGGAGCAGCTGCAAATTGGTGAAGTGAGTAATTTTCAGTTGGCGAATTGCAGTCGCGTGTGGCAGTAAAGTGGCAGCGAAGAACAACAACGGCAACAGCAACAAATCGAGTCGCATTTGTCAAATAAATTTGTGGAAGAATGTAAATTTTTGCTATTTTAAAAATCAAAATTATATGGGCACATGGGCACATGGAGTGGCTCCTATTGCAAAAATAATTTTTCATACAAATTACCGTTAAGCAATCATATCAAGTTTAGTCCTAAAGCATTGTGCAACACAAGTGAATGAAAAAAATGTGTTATATAACCGAGTGCGTTGCATCTCACTTCCAAAGAATCTGTGAACATCAAAGTGCTGGCATATAAATCAAAGGAAATGCAAATAATTAGTCGCACATAACAGCCGGTTGCACGTGAAAATCACTCAAAATTCATTTTCTCATATGAGGAGTGCTCTTATTGTTGTTGTTACTTTTTTAATTTTGCTCATTTGCTTATGCAAAAATCGTACTCAGTCATATTCATGCCAGCAGCATTGCTGTACACTTGGCTGTGCAACGTCATTTGCATGGTTGCATGTTCTGGTGCGATTTGTTGCCATGTTGCAACATTATTACTTACGAGAAAACAAACACAGTTACACTCATCTATTTGGCGTTTTGATGGTGCTTAGTAATTTTAAAAGTGTTTAGAAATTTGTGGCGTTTAGCGGCATGAGTGCGAGCACTGCAAATGAGGGCAAATAAATATAAGCACACATACACACGCGTCTGTATGTATTTAAGTAATATATATACCTATTCATTTGAGTATGGAGAGCCACTTTTCGCAGTTGTGAAACGTAAAAAAAAAATTTTATTGTTTTTTTTGTAACACTCCGTTGAATAAATTTAGAGCTGATTGACAAATTTTGATAATTTATTTGTTTCTTACTTAATTTTAATAATTTTTGAATTGATATGAAAATATTGGAGAACGACTGAACTTCGGCTTCGATCACAAAGGTTCAGTTCGTTGTCGGCTCGGATTCGGACAAAAAGAGTTGAAAACTGGCCGATAATTTTTTACATTTTTTGCTCAAAATTATACCAACTTTTGGAATCAGTATCTATACTGATGGTTCCAAGCTAAAAGAACAAGTAGGCGGAGGTCTTCACTCTGAGGAAGTGAGTGCCAACATTTCACTCCGGCTATCGGATCACTGTAGTGTATTTCAAGCCTAAATTCTGGCTATCAGGGAAGGCCTGTTAGCCCTAAAGAAAAGTGTTATCACACAAGAGAAATAAATACATATTCAGTTAGCCAATCGGCCCTGAAAGCATTACAATCACCTAATATTAATTGGAAGACAGTAAAAGAATGTATCGAAGTTTTGACAGAAGTGTCACAGTGCTTTGTAATATAATATACCTGCTCTGGGTGCCGGGTCGCTGCGACATAGCAGGCAACTGCAAAGCAGATGAACTAGCGAGATTGGGTACCACGTTACCCATCCAACCAGAGAAAGCGAACATACACCTATACTTTTAGCAACTTGTAAGATGCTTATATACTGTGGGCAAAAAGTAAGGTGAATTTGGTTGTAAAATGAAGAATCTTTATTTATTCTTGTAAATCAATTTCATCCCCTTCAAAACAATCCCCTCTCGAGGCAATACACTTATCCCATCCCCGAAACATGGCAAATAGTCCATTTCCGGTATAGCCATCAGCACCTTCTTCGATTCAGCTTTTATCTCCTCAATCGACTCGAAACGCGTTCCCTGGAGTGGTCTCTTGAGTTTTGGGAATAGCCAGAAGTCACACGGAGCCAAATCAGGCGAATACGGTGGTTGCGGGGCGATATGCGTGGAATTTTTGGCGAAATGGTCACCAAAAACGAGTGCAGTGTGAGACGGTGCATTATCGTGATGCAAAAACCAAGAGTTGTTGGCCCATAATTCTGGTCTTTTTAGATGAATTGCTTCACCTAAACGACGCATGACGCTTAAATAATATTCCTTATTCACAGTTTGGCCAGGTGGAAGGAATTCATAGTGCACCACACCACGAAAATCGAAAAAACTGTCATCATGACCTTTATTTTTGAACGACTTTGACGTGCTCTTTTCGGTCTGGCCTCGCCTTTAGCACGATATTCGCTTGATTGGTCGGTTGTAAGGGTCGTAAGCATAAATCCAAGTCTCTTCTCCCGTAATGATGCATTTGAGCTTGTCCTGATAGTCTGAAAGCATTGTTTCACACACATCAACGCGACGACTTTTTTCCAAGAAATCGAGAGTTTTCGGTACCAAACGAGATTTGACTTTTCGTAGGCCCAAATGGTCTTTCAAAATGGTTTTCGCAGATCCTTCTGATATTCCGTTCATATCAGTAAGATCTGTAACAGTCAACCGACGATTTTTGAGCACTAACTCCTTCACTTTATTGACGTGTTGGTCATCTGTTGACGTCGATGGTCGTCCGGAGCGCTCCAAGTCATCAACACGTTCTCGACCCTCTTTGAAGTCTTTGTATCACTTATAAACATTTTTCTGCGACATGGTCGAACAATTATACAATTTTGTTTCCCTATTTTTTGTTATGATTTAACCCGTTAAAATGTTCGGTTCAGTTTCGACTGAAATCGGTCTAAGTTCGGTGGGATCTTAAATATCGATGTTCGTTCGTTCTGTGGAAAATATAGTTCATTCGCCTATAAAAGCCATATAAGTCCAACAAGAAAAGTAAAAAATTCAAAAAATTTACATAAGAAACTTCACACTTTTTAATCAGAATCCTTAGAAAGATTTTAGGTATACGGTTTTATAGCTCTTTGAGTTTTGACACAATGAAGTATAAATTTCAATTGGCTTGGGTAGGTAGGTGGAATGGTTGAAGTATCACTCTGGCACTCACTCCCCAAGTAGCGCTGAAGCGCCATTTTCATATGAGATCCATTTTTTTATGAGACCTCCAACAGGCAGATACGAGTATCTATGGCCAGCCACAGCTGTTGATGTAACGGAGGATTGCTTGATGGGACTTAGGTCAGTGCATTGTCCCCGCCTGTCGAAGAAAGAAGCACCCAGTGACTCTAATCTTCTGACTGCCAAGCCTGGACATTTGCAAAGAAAGTGTGCAACAGTCTCTTTCTCTGTAGGATTCCAATAGCTTCTGCATTGAGGGATGTACCGTAGTGCAAGCTTCCTCGCATTACCTCCGATCACCCAGTGACTGGTGAATACCGCTATGAGTTCGAAAGTAAATGGCGGTGGACTTGCAATTGAGACAGCACACGATAGAATAGAACTCCATCTGCCTTGTGCGCTTTTAAGAAAGAAATTGTGCAGTTTCCCTTTAACAATGGTCAAGGGGAGACGTGCACAACTGAAGTCGATTCTGCCGTTTCATTCCTGGCAAAGCTCATCCATAATTTCATTTTCCTCTATGTTCCTCTGCTTTAGAACCCAGATAAGAGAAATGTTTCTCTCACATTTGAGACGTTTAATAATATATACTCATTACAGAAGTTTAGCAGGGGAGTGCTGCAACATGGCGACGACAGGGTCTTGATGGCAGCTTGAGTATCGGAAAAGATGGCTTGAGTGGATTTTTAGGTGAAGGAGAAAGTGCGGCCGCCGTAGTCGAATGGATTGGCGCGTGAATACCAATCGGAATTCAGAGAGAGCGTAGGTTGGAATGTCGGTGAAAGACCAAAGTGAAGAAAAAGTTTTTCCTAATAGTGGTCGCCCCTCGGCAGGCAATGGCAAACCTCCGAGTGTATTTCTGCCATGAAAAAGCTCCTCATAAAAAATAACTGCCGTTCGGAGTTGGCTTGTCCCTGTAGGTCCCTCCATTTGTAGAACAACGTCAAGATGCACCTCAGAAATAGGAGAAGGAGCTGGGACAAACTTCCAAAAAGCACCCTTTAGTGAAGTACATATTTATGTTCATATATAAAGTGCTGACACGTATAAAAAAGAGGTCTTTGTCAGTTTTAGATTTGCTAGAGCCCAAAATCTGCGTAACATCCTTCCAAAATAAAGCCAAGAAAGGAGATGATTCCATACATTACTCAGTACTACTATAACTAAGGTAGATAGTCGAAGCAAGCAGCCAAAAAATACTGTATGGGATGCAATAGATAATCGGTGGTTCCAACGAGGACGTCGCAGATAAGTTGATTTTGCACCAGGATAACACACCATCTGACTAGGCGATCACTGTAAAACACTTTTTGGATAAGAAAAAAACAAATAGCATAGCTCCTGACATGGCTCCAACAGACTTTTTCTCTATCCAAAACACAAACTAACAATACGAGGCATTTGTTTTCAATCGATAGGGGACACGAAAGAAAATTCCCTGAAGTCGATCCGGAAAATGCGCGTGGAAAATATTTTGATGATTGGATTATTTCGGGCGAATTCTAAATGGTTTTCCAGTCAGAGGTGTTATTTTGATATTCAAAGAAATATGCTATTTTTTAATATAAATGATCGGATGTTTATTTCATTATAAAGAGGAAGGTATGCCGTTAATAGTGGAAAGTATGATCAGGCAAATGACCACCACGACCACGCTAACAGGACAATATCCTTTTCATGAAATTCTCCATAACCGAGTTGCAAAGTGGCTGCCCTCTGTCCTCGATATTCTGACGCATTCCATCTTTGAGGACTTGAATTGACCCTGGGCTGTTGGCGTAGACCTTTTGTTTCACGTGGCCTCAAAGAAAAAAGTCACAAGGTGTTAAATCGCAAGATCTCGGTGGCCAATTGTGATCACCTTTTTGAGAGATAACAGGGTGCGGAAACTTTTTGCGTACAAGATCAATGGTTTCGTTGCTTGTGTGGCGCGTAGCGCCGTCTTGTTGAAAATAAATGTTGTCCAGATCAATACCATCCAATTCCAGCCATAATAAATCGTTAGTCATCTCTCGATAGCGCAATCCTATTTAAAATAACATCTGTTATTGGAAAAGCCTTTAAAGTAAAATTGAAAGGGCAGTGCATTTTTTTGTGTTTCATCGACCAATTCCCGGCTCTTTTTTGACAAAATATCTGCGCGTCACTGACAGCTCACACAATGGCAAAACAATTCCATGTGTATTGTAACCCAAAATGCGTGCGTGAAGCGATGGGCGTGCGAGCGAATTTTCAATACGTGCACTCAAATTCCACATACTCTCTGCTCTATGTTTTATTTTTGGATAGAGTGGCTGCTTCTGTGGATTCTATCGGTTGAAGTCAACAGAGAATGCTTTCTAATTTGATGCTGCTCACATAAAATCACACACGCACACGCACATACACAAGTGGATATACACTTACCTATTATCCATTCTATGCTCTTTCGATTTTATTATCTATTTGTGATATACTAGTACATATGTAAATACATATTTATTGCGTTTCTTGATCGATGCTCGCACCTTCTTTCATTTATTTTTCAACAGAAACGCCGGCAAGATATAAAATAAGTAATAAAAGTGAAAGCAAAGTAATGAATCGACAAGTTTCTGATAAGAAATAAGAAGCAAACAAATTTATGTATGCATTTACGTGCACTCAAGTAAACAGTTTAAAATATAAATATAAAAGCGAAACAATAAAGTGAGCGTGCGAAATAAATGGCAGGAAAAAAAATCTAATATAACATAAAAAATAATAAAGAAGAAATCAATCAAAGAGGTGAAGAATCAAGTGTTAAATAAAGACAAAGCAAAACAGATTCATATCATCATAAATAAATAAACACACGCATAAATTGTGAGCTTCAAAGTGTAAGCACATTTGCATATTTAATCGAATAGTAAAAATAAAAGAACAGCAGCAACAATCACAATGCCGGAAGCCAAGTCAACCTACCCTTTCGTATATACACCGGAACCACCGAAGAAGGCTGCAATCATAAAAGTGTCTTGTGGCATCGGTGATACGGATGGATTTCCCGCCTTTGATGTCGACTCGGATGCTTATGCGGCCAAAGAAGATCCCAAATGGGGATTTCTAATCACGGGCGGCGCTGAATTTCACATGCCATTGACGGTATTTCAGGTGAGTTCGTTGTACGATACAGAGTACGCATTAGAGTACCTAAATTTATTTATGTATGTGCATACATAAATAAAGCGGGCTGGGTATTTATCTGTGTTTGAAAGGAAAGTGAGAGCGGATACGCGTTAGCATTTATCAGTGCTCGTTTTATGCGCACACATACATACACATGTACTCGTACGTAGATCTCGTGCAAATACGTAAGTGATATATTCGCGTATATAAATAAAATTGCAATCGTATTAGGGTGGGCATTAAATATGTTTGCAGATTGTGTTGAGTAAGACCTGAGAAATGAAAGGTGAAAATCATTTTGAAGCTAACGATTGGTTGAAGAGTTAAGAAATATTTATTAACTTCAGAAATTTAGTATGAGTGTCCGGTGTATG
Organism: Anastrepha ludens; assembly: GCF_028408465.1. Lineage (NCBI taxonomy): Eukaryota > Metazoa > Arthropoda > Insecta > Diptera > Tephritidae > Anastrepha > Anastrepha ludens. Next base: position 7,907,827 of record NC_071502.1, read on the forward strand.
TGATTCAAATGTTATGGATCTTGAAATAAAACATTTTATTGAGGATCATTTTCCATATTAATTGTAGTTTTTTGTCTAAATAATTATGCGATAATTTTCTTTCAAAAAAGCTGATATCCTTTGACATGAAAATATTTGGGCTCAGATTCCCATCGTTTTATACCTGCTTGGAATGATAAATAATATTGTGTAACACTAGAAAAAAGGCGTTATTTTCATACTCGATATAAGTACCCATACTAGGTAGGGTGGCTGTCGCAATGACACATTTAGACCTTCGTAGGACCATTGTGATGTACCCATACTAAAGTGTATGCGAAAAATTGTCCGCCAAACGTTTCTATAGGGTGGGCCATGTAAAATTTGCTTTCTGAATCGGCTATAAAAAAACTAATCAATATTTTTTCAAACTTTTCTTTTATTTTGAAGATTGAACATTGTCATTTATGAATGAAAAATAATTGAGCTCCAATTTCATGAATGGCAACTTCGATTTCGTGTTTTAAAGCATCAATCGTCTCTGGATGGTTCGCATAGCATTTGTTCTTAACGGCTCTCCACAAAAATTAGTCCAACGGGCTTAAATCACAACTCCGAGGCGATAAATTGATATCGGAATTTCGGGTGATTATTCGGTTTTCAAAAACGGTAGCCAAAAGTTCGAGTGTAACTTTGGCAGTGTGACAAGTTGCACCGTCCTGTTGAAACCAAATGTCGTCCATGTCATTCTCTTCAATTTTTTGAAACAAAAACTCGTTGAGCAAACGCTCGCCATTTATTGTAACCGCGGAAGAAGAAGAAGACTCACCACTTTGGAAATAGGCTTTCAATATTTCCCAATTTTGTTCAAGCGTATAGCGTCCCATTTCGTAAATGTCAAACCTTTAAGTAAATTATGAACACATTTGACATGTCATTTGTGTTACCATTCTCAAAAAAATAGGTGGTTCAAAAAGCAAGCGCTATATGACCCACCCTGTGCAATAAAATACGCAAGGAACGCGCCGATTTTTTGTGCTATCCGAAGAATTTAGTACCAGAATTACTGTTGTTGCAGTTGACTTGTCAATCCCAAGGACAACCTGTTTAAACCTCACGTATTCTTTTCTTTTTCTAAGTCAGCTCTGTGCTCTGTTAAGTCTGTATTGTGCTTGTAAAATCATAAACTAAATAAATAAAGAATTTTAAATTTTCTGTAGACATTTTTCCCACCTTCATCCTTAGAGTAGGTAATTTTAAAGTATTAGGGCATCTTTTAAAAAAAAAAAACAAAACACAATTGCATACGAAAATTGAATTCACACAACGAAATATACAACATAAAAGGCCAGAAATAAACCTGTTGCAGAACAACACAGTAACATAAATAATAAATAGCAGCAAAGATTAGCCAGCCTGCTCCCAATCGCTCACGTCAGATGCATAGGAAACACTTTATAAATATATTACGTATATGAGCATACGCTGGTATATATTAATAATTTTGCCAACACGCATAATATACTCCCAGTATATATGCTAACAAATGAATACCTTGTAGTCACACCCACCGGTTCTGAACTAGTTTGTTACTAGTTCACTTTGCAGCTGAAGTTGCGCGCTTGCTTTTACTCTCAATACTTCCAATTGGTATTTTTAAAAAGGCGATGATCCATGAAATGTACGATGTTGAGCCTGCGTTTATAACAGTTAATTAACTATTTCATAATGGGCGAAAAAGTAGATTATTGGTTGCATCAATACTTACATATATTCGGAGAATCTTCAGTTCTTGCATGTTTAGAGCTTAAACAATTCTTATTTATAGGTGTGTTGTATAAGCCTCTAATTTGTTATTACTAGGGCTGTTCAAAACTTAAAAAAATAAAAATAAAATAAATAATTATTAATACGATTCGTAAACCCTGCTGAGACGTTAGTTTTTCCATTATGAAATATCGATAAATACCGAAAAAATATGTATTTAGTTTGACAGTAGCCACCATGATCTGTCGAAAAACCCTATTGGAAACGGTACCTCCAATCTGATCACTCTTTATACGATAAAAAACTTATATTTAGCGTCCATTCAATAACAACTTATCGCTGGGAAATGAAATGTCCTCCGAAATCACCTTTCCTCTGAAGTCATCTTTCCAAAGAAGTGTCCCTGAGGCGTCAGCTTCCACATTACCACTAGCTGTTGTTGTAGTACGACGTGCTGTTTTTGAGAGAAAGGATAGAGTATTCTAAAACCGACCGCCTTAGCCGAATTGGTTGTTGCGCGGCTACCATTCGGAGAAAGTAGGTTCGAATCACCGTGAAATACCAAAACGAAGAAAAAGTGTTTTCTAATAGTGGTCATTCCTCGGCAAGCAAGTGGCAAACCTCCGAGTGTGTTTCTGCCATGAAAAAGCTCCTCAAAAAATATCTGCCGTTTGGAGTTGGCTTAAAGTTGGCACACACAAAAAAAAAGAATATATACATATATAGATATAATCTAAAAATGATGTCATAAATTGAGGAATTATCTCATTTACCTAACAAGTATCTTCGCAACCAGTATTTGAATTGCATGGAACTGAGGTTGCCATGTAGACCTCCCTTTATTCGAATCGTTCCAAAGAAATTCTCCAAAAAATCTTGATTTAGTCGACATATCGAAATGAATTGCAGGCAATTTATGGACAAATAAATTTATCGATACAAATCTGTCACGGTCTGATCATAAAACGCTTTTGAAGGGATATCAGCCCGTTGCGCCTAAAATCACGAGCTTACCTGTTAAGCTCATCCATCCCGGCAATGCCTTCCATTTGCTAAGAAAAACCCTGTTCAAACCGTTTTTTCGAAGGAATATTTTGATAATTTGAAAACTTTGTAGTAAAAGCGGCAAACCAATCATTGACAATGCCAATCAATTCTGGAATGATTCCAATGGAGTGTACAAATTCAGCTGCAACGTGTAGCATCTATGAATGCCACTTGCTGTGGTGTGGGAAAGCAACTGCACTACCAGCTTTACTCGCTGATGCTCTGTATGGTGCACCGTTGAATGCAACTCCGTGAGCTTACGTACAATGCAAGCATCGGACACTGAAGGGTAGGTAAGCAACTGATTTCAATAGATGTGGAACGTATGCAAAACGACAACTTTTTCGTTTGCTGCTGGATGGACGAACCATGTTTGTTCTTCCTTATAGAATTTAACACTGAAATTTTTAGTTCTTTCCACAGAATGCTCTGCGTGTGTTTTTGCATTAGATTTTCTTCAGCAAAAATAGTAACATTGTTTTAGATACAGCTTCAACATTTGCCGCTTTGATCTGGGTCTTAGCTTCACTTACAATTTCTAAAGCAGCTTTTAATGATAGATCTGTTGCTTCCAGTTTTTCTAAGCATTTTGGCGTATAGACGTAATTTATTCTACAGAAATATAGTTTGGGGCTTAGGAAATATTTGTCCCTTTTGTTTTGAAAGGCTACGCTACCATAAGTTTCTGTATCGAGAAACTAACTTGCAGAAAAAGTTTTGTCGGATTGTTTAAATATTTGCTGTAATATATTTAAGGCGTTAGGGGTAGTCAGAGGTCCGAAAAAATTATGATTTTCAATAATTTTCAATCGGACAAGAGAAATTAGTTTTATTAATAGATAATCCTCAGGAAATATTTTTCAGATTTCGGAAAAAAAAAATCAACAATTAATTGTGAAAAAATAGAAATCTTGAAAAAAAATACTTCGATCAAGCACTAGTTTTATATGTATTTCAAATGCAGTATACATTTTATCGAAATCTACCAAGCGGTTCTTAAGTTACAGTGATCACCAGTTCAAAAACATAGTTTTGAGAAAAACGCATTTCATGTTTTGCTATCGATTTATGAGGAGTTATACGAATTATTAAATTACTTACACTGTGCCATCTATTCCTGGGTCATAGGTATAATAGTTCTTCAGACGTCATAGCAGCTTCCAAAATATCAATTTGCTGTTGCCTGTGTAGCATTCTACCTCCTCGAGTGTTATCGTTAGCGCGCTTATCTGCCACTTTTATACGTGCAGCATCCAGCTACTTGCTCTCGAACGCTCCGGAGCGCTCGAGCGCCCTTTCTTAATTGTTAAATAACTCGAAAAGTATTTATAGGATTGACTTCAAATTTTCATACAATATTTTCAAGATATTATACTTTAAGAAAATGCAAAAAAAAAAATCAATTTCATTTCAAAATTTTTTTCTGAAGTTCTGACTACCCCTAACCCCTTAACTAAGAAATATGTGAGAAATTTTAAGCATAAAATTATGCCAAATGGGTTTACTTAAAACTCGGAATTTTGCCTTAAAAATGAAAGTGAATCCACTTATTTTGTATATGAAAATTATACTTTTACCAAAATATACTTCAGCAAGTGAGATGTATTCTCTTCGCCTTGAGTTAACGTGCCTGTACATGAGTAATAACTCAAGATCGACCGCTTAGGAGAAGCTTTGTGAAGGAAGCTTTGACGCACTCTGCGTTGTAATTCCGTGAAAGAAGAATAATATATTATACATACGTATATTGACCACGATTTCATAGAATAAAAATAAAAATACATTCTTTGCACTTTTGCCTTGCCGTAGCTATTTCGCAATTGGTACAATTCCAGACACAATCGAACTAGTACGACTTCTTCCATCAAATACCAGTACATGAACTAGATTGTTTGTTGAGTAGTTTGACTTTGCACTGCGGGGTAATAGTATCCAAATATATTTGCACATAATCATACATATATTTGATTTCAAAATTGGTATTTTTGTAAGTATGTTAATATGTTAGCCAACCACTTGCCACAAGTCATTCATTATGAGTTGAAATGAAATAAGCGAGCATAGAATTGTTGAGACAAAGTTAAATAAAAGTACGTACATATAAACTGCAAACATTTGCACAAAGTCTCATAATTAATCAAAGTCTTGTAATATTTAAAGTAAAAATGTATTGTATATACATAAAGCAAGTTGAAAATTTCATATCAGCGTGCCAGCGGAGGAAATTCTAGGAAAATGGTACAAAATTTTATGTGGGAATGTATTGAATTGCATGGGTGTTTGCTTGTTTTTTGGGAATACTTTACAATAGCTATGAAGCTAAATAAAAATTTATTTTAATTACCATATGGCGACGCGAATAACTTAAACACATTTTATGTGTGCATATGTATTTACAAGGTGAAGTCCAAAATAAACAAGACTGGCATCATAAAAATGTTTTGGATGGCGCCATATTCTTAATGAGTTAATGCGTTTGAAGTTACATTCCTCAGCTGACTTCCAGTGAAAGCTTGGTGACATTCGGTTCATTGGAGTCGATGTTATTGCGTCTAAAGTGTCAGTGTGTTGTGTCATCGGTACAAAAATGAGTTTCGAACAAACGTTTACCGAAACATTTAAATTGATGAAAAGAGTTTATGGCGATGACATCTTGAAGGACATTCCGGTCAATGACCTGAAACACACTTTCAAAAAGCTTTTAGATCGCGCAAAATAGTGTATCGAGGCCAGAGAGGACTATTTTGAATAAATAATTTCGAAGTTATCAGAACAAAGCTCCTGTCTTTTCTATTTTAGCCCAGTCTTATTTATTTTGGACTTCACCTTGTATATAATTGGCGCTTCCAACCATTTTCGATGGGAAGGAGGAGTCCTTCTCTTTGTGGTGTGCGTCTTGATGTTGCAAATGTTTTTTATGAGGAGCTTTTTCATGGCAGAAATGTACTCGGAGGTTTTGCTACTGCCTGCCGGGGCGACCGCTATTAGAAAAAACTTTTTCTATCATTTTGCCGTTTTACGCACGGTAGGTTACCCACATTGCGTATAGTAAAAAAAAGAAAATACATTTTATTTTTGTTTTAATTACGTATAGTTTACCAAAAATTTGAAATATTAAAAGAAAAGTCGGCAGGCTTTGAAATCATTTCAATAAATTTTGAAAAATGCTGGTTTACAAATTTTGATTTTATTTGTCCTCCGCGTTCCGCTTTCCAATTCCTGTGAATTGTTAACTGGCAACGAAAATCGATTTAATTATAATTTTTTTTTGTATGGACAAGTTTTCGAGATACACTATAACTTCCATAACTCGAACTTCTATAACTCGAATTCTCTAAAACTCAAACTAAATCGAGTAGCAGTGGAGTTTCAAAAGCAATATCCATTCAGTTCAATAACTCGAACTTCTCTAAGTCGAAATTTTCCATAACTCGAATAAGAATTTGGCACATACTTTTCTAAGTCGAATGCTTCTTCCCGCGAAACTCTTGTTGAGGATGTAACTACTTATGCATTTGTAAAGCGAACGCCTTTATTCTTTTTGACGTTTCTTCTTTACTTGCGTTTCTGATGAGGGCTGTGAGAAAAGGAAAACTACTATTTAGCCGAATATGGGTAGTTTAGAAAAGATTAAAATTGATTTGAAGAAATAACAAACCTCGATGATTTCGCGGTATTAAGAGGCTACCTGTTGATTATAATGCAAATTCCAAAGTATGGATGACCGGGTAACCTTTTGAGTAATGGATTTTGAAACTGGATAAACACTTTCAATATCAAAGTGAAAGGTGTAAATGTTCGTCGATAATTGTCTGACACCCCCAAAAGCAGTAGAAGATAAACTAAAATCCATTAAATTGGTGTTCTTTCCACCGAAGATGATTACCAAAGTGCAACTACTTGACTAAGGTATCATTCAAAATATGAAGTGCCACTATCGTAGCAGAATCGTAAAAGAAGCCCTAAGGCATATAGGGGGCAGCAAAAGACAGGATGTTACACTTATTGATGGTATCAATAATATATAAAAAGCTTGGAATATTGGTACTAGTAGACAAACAACCGTCAACTGCTTCAAAAAAGCTGGTTTTGGTCAGTGTTCTACTTGAGATGAAGGGGATGACATTTTTTTAATCTTCTTTAATGAGTTTGATAAAGATAAGGAAAAGACGATTACGAGACATGGCTAAAGGTTAATAAAATAACTTCGAATGCTACTCGTTAGAACTTCTTTGAGGTAGATAATAAAGGTGGCACCACACTGTATCGCTTTTCAAGTACGACTCTTAATGGGATGGAGTCAAGGGGCATGGAGAGAATCGTTGTATAGAAGTCCATGCCTTCTCTGTTTTCCAATGCTGGACAGGAGCCGTACTAGTTCCCATTGTGTTTCAGCCTGCATATGGTCTTTAAGACACCTCCTTGGATGAAAGCATCAAGTGGTGGTAGACCAACCAGAGCATCTAATGCCGGGCCTGAAGTAGTCGGAAAAGCTCCGGTGCAACAGATGGCCACAGTGCGTTGACTCCCATGAGAGAGAGCCTGCTCATCCAGACCACTGATAGGTATTATCATAGCCGTGTAGAGCCATAGGATCTTGCTAGGAGAAAGACCCCACTTTTTCCCAAAAACACCCTTGCACCGCCAGAAAGCTGTCAGTGCTTTGGATGTATTTGTTTCAACTTGTGACTTCCAAAGAAGTTTACTATCGAAGATATTTAATTTTTTTTGTATAGCTAGATTGTGAGTCCTTTTAGCTTAGGCGGAACGACTCCATCAAGCTTCCTGCTTCTGGTAAGGATGACAATACCAGTTTTGGTGGGGTTTGTATTAGCCCACAGCAGCAAGCATCTCCAGAGTTTTCTGCACTTTTCTACAGATGTTTATAAGCGAAGGGCCCGTTAATAAACAGGCAACGTCGTCCGCATATGCTTGTGTGGACTCCAGCATCACTTAAAGTAGGGAGTAGAGGATCGATCACAATACACCAGAGGAATGGAGATAGCACACCACCTTTGGGGGCAGCCTCTATTAACTCCAGACGACACCAGCAGATCCTCCTCCGTCCGCGCCGTGGCGATTCTTTGTGCCAACATTGGACGAATCCAATTCACTAGCACCCGGTCTACGCCATGCCTACTGGCAGAGCTGCACATACTGTCGCAAGTGGCATTATCAAAAGCTCCCTCTATATCTAAAAAATGCCCATAGCGTAGTCTTTCCTGTCGACGGCCTGCCCTACCCTAGCAACCAGGTTTTGCAGTGTCCACTCGCAGGATTTTCCGCTTTGATAGCCATGCTGAAATAGACAGAGTGGGTCAACCTTCAGCGATTTCTGACGCATATGCAACTCCACTAGCTATTCGAGACTTTTCAGCATGAAAGAGGGTCTCTGATGGGAGGGGGCTGGTCGCCTTAGGAAGCGAAGGCGACCCTCACCATCCTCCAAGAGCGTGGTATATAAGCCAGTGCCAGGCATGTAGTGAAGATTTTCTTCAGTCACGGGCTCTATGGTTTCCTTCAGCACGAAGGAAAGCTATCTGGACCGGGGGACAGATCTGGCAACGAATCAGTCACGCCGAGAAGGTGTAGCAGCTCTGACAACAGCCTCTTTCGTTAAGTGCTGTAGCCGGCCAATGCTTGATTGATTACCTGGAAATTGAGACTCCATCAGCAAGCTGGGTGTCCCACTTTGCTTCTCCGTAAAGGAGTCATCAGATTTCCTATGTGGCCTCAGCTTTGCGGTTAGATCCCTTTTCAGGATCCTAATCAAATTCGCTGTGTCACTTAGAGATTCAATACCGCCGCAAAATTTCCAAAAATAAGCACTTTTTGATTCCCGAATTAGCTTGTTGTAGTTCATCTGAACGTGACGGTATCCCTCTCAGTCCTCTCTCGGTTCCACCACGAAACGAGAGTCCGATCAAGGAGAGGTCAGGGCATGACATGCTGACTCAAAACATTTAACTAAGGCAACGCTGAGTTTTTCAATTGCTACCTCAATAACCTGCTCTCTCCAAAGCCTTGGTGGCGTTACGTGCCAGCCCCGTAAAGCCCCATAAACTTCTGCTAGTCTGTTTTTCTAGGGTTTCTAGAGGGCAATGGCATTTGTGGCTCCTCGCCACACTGAAACTCAATATATTGTACTTGTAGTGCGAGCACGACTCTTCGGCACGGACTCTCCAGTTTCTGATTGACCATCCAAGTTTTTTATTTGATACTAATGACATTAGGGATTTAAGTGTATGTGGTTGAGTAGTCCCGCACAAGTTCTCTGCTGGAATCTAACTGAGTTTATTGAGTTATGTGTTAACTTATAGAAGATCTGACTGAATCAATGGTCTTCCACTTAAAACAAAATGATTTAACGAGCAGTTTATCTGCTACTGTGGCATCAAAATGGATCGGCAACAGTCTAAGTTAGTTTGTTTAGAGACCGACTGCCACATCTACCTACATACGTGCGAATGGTTAATTTTGGGAACAGATGCGTATTCAACTTAAAACTAAAGACTGTGATTTCCGACTATTCTTGTAACTGACTCTTACAGGCTTGTCTAATAATCACTAAGATTAACTGTGAATCTCCCACAATTCTCGTTTATTGAAAACGGACGAGTGGTCCAATTTTCAATGACTCTTCCGCATAGATTCGGCTGAATTTGAGCGATGGCCTGAGACTTCAAGAAACCCCACAGGAAAAATTCTAGCGGTGTCAAATCGCATGACCTTGGTGGCCAATTCACATCACCCCTGCGAGAGCTAACCTTACCCTCAAATCGTTCATGCAGAATGTCAATCGTGGCGTTTGCTGTGTGGTACGTAACGCCGTTATGCTGGAACCACATGTCGTCTAGGTCCATATGGTTCAATATGGGCCATAAGAAATTGGTTATCATCGTTGTGTAGCCCTCGCTGTTGACGGTGACCGCCTCACCAACGTCGTTTTCAAAAAAGTACGGACCAATGACGCCGCCGGCCCAAAATCCACACCAAACGGTAACTTTTTGAGGATGCATTATCACCTGGTGAACGTCGTGTGGATTGGTGTCGTACCATATACGGCAATTTTGTTTGTTAACACAGCCATTCATCCAAAAATGCGCCTCGTCACTAAAGATGATTTTTCGCCCAAAACTGGGGTTCTCTTCCAAACGATTCGAAGCCCAGTCAGCGAACAAACGGCGTTGCCTATGGTCAACAACTTTGAGCTCCTGTGTCAGTTGGATCTTGTACGGGTGTAGGCCCAAGTCGCGACGCAAAATTCGCCAAGTTAGAGTCTGCGAAAGGCCAGTTTCTTGTGCACGGCGAGGAATAGACTTCCTCGGGTTCTGCTGTAGACTTTCACGGACCGCGGCAATGTTCTCGACTGATCTTGCGTTCCTTGAACGTACGGGTGTTGGCTGATTGTTTACTGACCCGGTCGTCACAAATTTGGCCACCAAACGTTGAAGAGTCGACTTTGAAGGGCCGTCTACCGAAAAATGGGTGCAATGCGCGCAACGTTTGCGTTAATGAACACAAATTTTTTACGTTCATTTTTATCATTTGAACGTGCTGTACAATCGTGTAACTTGCCATGATGATTTGGCATAAACAACTGAATAATAAACAAAAGATTTGACAGATGTCACCAAAACAAAATGGCTGCCACAGGACGCCAAAATCGACCCGCGCTAATTGAAAACCCCTTTATTTGAGCTTTTTAATAGGAATTTTAATGTAATTGAAGCTGTCCACTTAAGTTTTGCAAACGTCAATTGGTGTTTTCGAAAAGTTGCTTAGATTTTACACAATACTGTAGTGTATACATATGTATGTATGTATGTAGGCATGTGCTATATTTTAAATAAAATCTTTATCTTTCTCTTGCATTGCTTGCCAAAAATATTATCCGTCAAAATAAATAGAATCCATTCCGGCCAAATTACTGAATGCCTGTTTGAGCGGATGTGCAGATTTGAAGCACACGCCAGCCGTCAACTGCCATCTATCCATGGGGGCGGAGTGGGCATGGCTGGGTGGAAAGCACAAGTATGTAGGTTGTCATTACTTATTGAATATGGACTCGTGCTCGTATTTCCTTTTTTCTGCAAATGTACGGCAAAGCAACGCACATGCGGCGCATAACGCCAGAATAATTGAAGAAGGCGAAAAACAACAGAACAAATGGCTAAAACAATTGTATTTCTTCATTTTAAATTTGCTTAGTAAACATCTTTTAGCTAGAATTTGTGCATTCGAAAATTGTGTGTGCTCATTGCTGTGGCGAGCGCTTTGCCGAAAGCATTTCTTGGTTGCGCATTGCCGGGAGCTGGTGGGTAAATTTAAAATTTATTCTTTTTTTATTTTTGTGTTTTTTACTTGCATAATGAAAAATTAAATTTTAATAAGCAATGGAAATATTAAGTTTCATATGAAAGTAGTTATGTGCCTTAGCTCAACACCATTCTTGCAGGTGACGCCCGACGGTTTAGCGGACAAAGGAGGCATTCGCTTGGGAGACATCCTACTGGAAATCAACGAAGAGGACGCCACTGAATTATCGCTTACGCAAGCGCACGAGAAAATTGAAGCCTCTGGCAAGAAAATCCATTTCCTGGTAAAGAAGTAAGTAGTTTCAATTATAGTTGCAAAACAATTTCCACTCCAAATATGCACATTTCCTGTACTTACGCAAACCAAACATTTCTTTGGCAGCATGGAGGAGGACCCAGACTTTGAGTTGGGCGAGGAGAAGTCGATTGTGTTGCGTGTGCCAAAGACGGCTCCACCGCCGAAGGGTAAGTGTGGAAATCTAGTTTTATTTTCGTATTTTTGCTTTTGTTGTTGTCGTAGTAGCAGCTGAGTGTGGCATCCACAGTGGTTCGTTTCCTTTTTTATATTAGTGTGTCATGCATTTTTCGTGCTAACCACCATTTTCACATTTTTGCTTGCGGCCTGCGTGCTTGTTATTTCAACTGAATTTGCATGAATGCATGGAATATTTAATCCGAGTTCCGATAGTTCGGCTTTACCTTTGCACCCAATTTTTCGTTATTTACATTTTGCCTTCTGCTTTATTCTCACGCAGTTTTCTTGGTTTATCTATTTTTGTTTTTACTTTCTGTAGAGTTCACCCCAACCCCATTGCTAGGCACCCGTTTTTGGCATCCCATCATGTGGCACGATCCACCCGAGCCACCAAAACCGAAGAAAAAGAAAACCAAAACCGAAATCGATGAAGAGGGCAATGAAGTTGTTATTGAGTTGAGCGAGGACGAGTCCTCCGACGAGGAAGAGGAAAAGGTGATTTGCTTAATGCACTTCAGCATTCTGATATGATATTTCTTCCTTTCATGCTTTCCTCCTTCGTCCCACTAATTGACACTTTGATGGACGCACATTCATGCATAATTGACGAATAGGATTTGTTGCGTGCGTCGTAACTAATTTTTGTTTTTTTTTTGTTTGCTTTTGAAAATCTCGAAGCGTTTGGCTAATGAAAGGGACAGATGTACGGGGGGTCCAGGAAAGGAGCGGTGAAAAAGTAATTCAGTAAATTAATGCTTTTAATTTCGTAAAGTAGGTTAGTTTTTTAAACTGGGAGCAAATATTAATTACCTTTAATTGCATACAAATATATGCACCTATGCACAGTTCATCGTAATCAGGCTCATTTTACTATTTCTGATAATTTATAATCGACAGCGAAATAGTGTAGAAAATATTGAGTTGTTCGGAAAGTAGTTTCGTTGTTTTTTGTGGTGAATATGAAAGACAATCTTCAACCCAGGCCTTTCAGGTGGTCATAAAGAGTTGAATTCGATAAATTTAACCTCTCACCAATCTCGGTTCGCATCAACTAATGCCCTTATGGTAGTAGTCCGGTGTAACGACCGAAATTTCGACGTTTTTTCATGAGTTTTTTTTTTAAAGAAAATAAAATGCGTTCGTTTTAAAGTTTTTACATGTTTTTATTGGTGTTTTGAACTACATAACATTTTTTTTAAGTTAATTTTATATTAATTTGTTTAAAATTTTTGACGTCAAAGTGGAGTCCTTAAAAAAAAGATGAGTTGGTTTGGGGAAACACGCAGCCTTCCAAAGTCATCTGAAATAAAAAATTCAAAGAGATTATTGTTCTGTAGACATTATTTTAGGCCCCGAACCTAAAATATTTATAAAAATAAAAAAAAACAAAAACAAAATTGCGGACTTGTGAAAAAAGTTCTCAAAATCTAATTTTTTTCTTCATAAATTGTTTAAATTAAATAGTTTATTATAAAAAAATTAAACGTTTTAAAGGTCCGGGATCTAAATATGTGTGTCTAAAATAACGGGTTACATTTTTAGCCAAATCGGATTAATAGTTTTGAGTCAGTGATTCCCCGAAATTTCGAAAACATAGTTTTGAGGAAAACGCGTTTAAAGTTCTGTCAGAGCAGCTGCTGCTGGCGCGTCACACGCTTTCATATACACTACGGCACGCTCTCTTATTTTAGCTATAACTTTAAAAATAATTAAAATTTCTGTCTGAAATTTTTATAGTATATTTTTAAGATGTTTTTCTTCCGAAAAATTCAAAAAAAAAATCGATTTTTTGAAACCGTCACAACGTTGCGTCTTTATCAGCTTCAACCGGCCTTCCAGAACGTGGTGCATCTTCGACATCGAAATTGCCGGATCGAAATTTTGCAAACCCGTTCTGGCACTGGCGTATAGTCAACACATCTTCTCCGTACACATCGGTTAATTTCTTTCTGGCTTGAACAGCATTTTTACCTTTTCTATAGTAAAAAAAGTAAAATATGACGAAAATGCTGCTTATTGCTCTCCATATTTAAAAGAGCACCGACCAAAAGGTACTGCGTAAAATCAATTGAACTTATTCGCACACAAGCCTTGTCAGCTGTCAAAACATATAACGACAATGTGCCTTAAGCGTGAAGTTAGCTGTGAAAAGTATACAATTAAGTTCTCTGTCGAGAAAAAACGAAATTACTTTCCGCACAAGCCAAAATTATGTGATTTCTATGAGCAAAACTGTTCGCATTTTTTGGTCTCACATTTTGCTATTTATACTGTATAATTTCCTATGGTTCCGCGAGGAAGCAAAGGGCTATTGTGGTTTCGTTGATATTAAAATATTTATTTATTTATTTTTTTATTAAACCAATAAAATAGATTTCTATAGGCTAAGTGGACATATTTTATGGTTTAAACTATTTATATTATAATAAATATTCAGAGATTTTAATATGTGACCTTTTGAAAATGAAAAATCTATCTCAACAAATTTAGAGATTTTATTAAACTCAATTAAGGTTCTAGAAATAGGAGGATTCTGAGCATAAAGTTTTAGAAAGACAAACATAGAAGAACTCTGACCTACGCAGAGCTCTGGTTGGAATATTAAAGAAAATCCTCTTAAGAAGCATCGGACAGTGAACAGTAATAAGTCGAAAATTAAAGATAAAGTTAGGATTATTCTCCTGCTTTGCAATGATTTTAAGTTGATCAATAAGCATCGCGCTTCATATGTAGGGATAGGATCCGAAAAGCGTAAGTTACGCAACGCGAAATTTAAGAATACTTTCTGGTTTCGTTCAATTCTAGCAGCATGGCACGAATAATACGGGCACCAAATGAAAGATGCATACTCCAGTTTGGAACGGACAAACGGTTTCGGTTAAACCCTCCAGACTTCCTCCTAAAATTTTTAGCTTATTGCAACAGTATTTGCTCTGTCTCCGGTGACAAGATATAGTAGATGAAAATGGTTTCCGACGTATAGATCTGTGGCCTCAATAATAGCAGAGTAGTATATTGGAATGTTTTGACTACTTATTTATTATATGTGGCCTGGTCTGCGAAAAGGTACCTTACGTGCGTAAACAAGTTTTCGAGAAAACAGCAGTTAAAGTTTAAACTTCTAAAAACCTTGTAATTTTTTTAAATATTAATATTTTTCAATTCGGTTTGGCTTATTTTCTTCAGCATAGATCACAGTATTAATAAAATCACAGAAGCAGTGAAAAACATTTTTTTTTATATGTAAATAAAATCGCAATGCAAATCGTAAATGCAAATCGCAGAAATCGTTTTAAAAAATAAGTTAGCTTTTGTATTTTCGTATTTGTACTTTTCTTTTTTTTTACTTTTAACAAACTTTTAAACAAATTATGACTTTCTGGTTTTCACCATTTTAAAGAGCCTTCCACACACTATTCGAATCAACAAAAAAGCGAAAAATGATTTTTTGACACGTAAGGTACCCTTTCATAGACCAGGTCACATATATTTTTTTATTATATATGTATTTATATATAATTGGCGCTTACACCCTCCTTGGGTGTTTGGCCGAGCTGCTTCTCCTATTTGTGGCGTGCGTCTTGATGTTCCATAAATGAAGCCACCTACAGTTTCAAGCCGACTCCGAACGGCAGAATTCTTTTATTTTTATAAGGAGCTTTTTCATGGCAGAAATACCCTCCGATCGCTATTAGAAAAAAAATGTTCTTCATTTTAGTGTTTTTTTATTATTTTATATTATAAAAATACTATATATCATAGATCTTATTACAACAAAAACCATCTAACTTAATTCAAATTTTTAAATTTCAAAAATTTAAATTTTTTTTTTTAATTTCGAACTTATTGATGGTGTTATATAAAGGGTGCTCAATTTAGAGGTATAGGACTTTAAATTGAAATAAAACAACGAACATTTAAATTGATTGGTCAATCTGTATTATTTTTGTGTAGAACCATTCACGACATTTATTTCTGAAAAATAATCTCTTTCAATTGTTGGCCACAACTACGCCGTAATTTGGCCATCTGCAAACACAAATTTTGAATAACTCGCTGGAGGACTTCGGTTGGTTTCTCATGAAAATAACTCAAGTGATGTTGGCTTGCAATACCTCAGTCGAAGCTGGTTCGACCACGAAGCATTTAAACTTTGCATATCTCCAGAAATAAAGTCCAAAGGTGTGATATCACACGATCTTGGTGACCAATCCACTGGTCCGTGACGCAAGATAAATTGCTCAAAGAAACGACCTCGCAGTAAAGCCATTGTTTCACGGGCTGTATGTCAAATAGCGCCGTCTTGTTGAAACCTGAAACTAATTGTTGTTGAGATCACGGACTTCAATTCTCGGCATCAAAAAGTCATTTACCCATAGCGTTTGCCATTCTTTGTTACATTTGCATCAGCTTCGTCTTTGTAGAAATATGAGCCGATAATTCCTCCAGCCCATGGGCTGCACCAAGCGCTTGTTTTCCATGGAATGGTTTCAGATTGCTCTTCAGCACAAATACGGCAATTTTGCTCATTGACGTAGCCAATAAGTCTCCATTAGTAGCCATTAGGTCTCACCACAGAACACGATCGGTTGGCCTGAGCGCGGGATGAACACTTTTCGCAGAGCGTCAATTTTCGTAATGCAATTGTACGATTCGTAAACCATGCTGAGGCGTAGGTCTCTCCATGATGAAATACCAATAAAAACTGAAAAAGTATGTATTTAGTTTGACAATAGTCACGTGTGAGCTGTCAAAAAAACCTATTGGAAAAAGTACCTTCAATCTGACCACCTTTTAGTTTCTTCTATATAACAAATGCTCGACCGCCACCAAAAAAAAAAAAAACAAATTAATTCTCAAACGTGCACTTATAAAACCAGAAATACCCTGGGTGCACAATATCGTGAATTTTTTTATTTTTTTTTTGTTGACAGTGCCATTTTCTTCCCTAAAAAAAATTGGGCATTCACTGTGTATGGAAGAAAAAGCGTAACACCTCAGCGGAAAAAATTCTCAAAATTCAATGGCATTTTATAGTCACTTGAAACTTGCACTTTGTTATATCAAAATTTAATGGCTATAAAACTGCATACCCAAAAAATTCTAAAGATTGAGGTCACAACTGGCCTTTTGGTATGTAGGGGAACAAGCAGCCAAAATGGGCATTCCTCACAACACATACTGTCACAGTTGCAAACAACCGGAGAAAAAGGAAACAATATTCCATTTCCCCTGCGAATGCCCTGCCCTATGAAAGGACAGAATATTAACCCTGGGCAAACCGCTGTTCGAAAGTCTTGAACAGCTGTCTGGCTTCAACGTCAACTGCCTAAAAAGGTTTCTAAACCGCACAGACTGGATATAGATTCTGGAAGAATCACCACTTAAACCAACCAACCAACCAGTTTAAAAGTTGAAAATTTCAGTTAAATTATGGAAAATTTTGTACTAAGTTCAAAACTTTGCGTAATATGGTTTTTTTGTAGTACGAACTATGTTTTTACCATATAAAAAAAAATTCGGTGTGTTTATAATTTCACAGCGGTGCGTATTTGAGAAGAAATCGTAGGGTACGAATTAATAGTGGTTAAGTTATTTTCGAACATACCAAGTTACTTATAGTATGAGCTTTATACAAAAAAATTTAAAAATTCCAGGCCAGGTCCAGGCTACTAAAAGGTGGTGCAAAATAAATCACCCTATCGGAAAATTTTGCAAACGGGGTCTGACTTACGTATGACACTTCCGAATTAATGAATAAATAGCTGCAGTAAATAAACAGGCAAACAATGAACTGCGTGAAGGTCAAAATAAAGATTTCCAGCATTCAAAACCATTTTTTTATTTAGTAAAAAAGGTATGCGCTGTCGACGTTAACAAAAAGTACCTGCCGTTCGGAATCGACTTAAAATTGTAGGTCCATTCTTTTGATTTTTTGCAAAAACATTACGACGCACGTCGGAATTAAGAAGTGGAGCTCGGCTTAAAACCTAACAGAAATATGCGCGCCAATTATTTATTTGGTTGTAAAAAAGTTACTCGAAAATGAAATTATTAATGAAGCTTAATTTTGCGCCAATTGCTTCTATTGGGTATGGGAATAAGTTTCCGTCCTTTCTTAGCCAAAGTTACGAATTATTCAAACAATTAAATGATTCAAGATATTGTTTGAAGTATGTTCCACCGGAGGCTATAACTTTATTTTATCTGTCAGGCAGCATACGGATTCCTCTGACGAAAAATTTGAGTTCTTTTGATTTGATCCATTCATTGAGCAAGTTTGCGATGCTTTCGTAAGAAGTGAAGCGCTCTCCAATAAGGGCTGACTGCATTGATCGGAACAGGTAGTAATCCGAAGATGCAATGTCTGGGGAATACGGCGGGTGAGATTTCCCAATTCAGTTCCCCTAAATATTTCTAGACCGATTTAGCAACAAAATCAGTTTGTCATGTCTACCGTCCCATCCAGGCCGCTTTTCTTTGAGAGCTCGATTCAAACGCATTAGCTGCAGTCGGTAACGTTCGCCAGTGATGGTTTCAGATGGTTTACAGAGTTCATAATAGATGACACCATTCTGATCCAAGAAACTTATTCCCATACCAAATACCATTAGTCATGATAAATTGGCAGATGTTCAGTTCGTATTTTTTTTATGAAATATTTTTTTGTATTTTTTTAATGAATTATTATTATTTTTTTTTCTATGAAACATTTTTTTAATATTTTCTTGTGTTTGTGGTAGCATATTTCAAAAATTTCCTAAAATAGTCCCGTGTCTGTCTCAGTCATACGTTTTTTCATGCGCAATATTCTAAAAAGTTCGAAACAAATTATTTTACAATTTTCTCATTGTCGCACAAAGAAGGAAGCCTCTAATAGAAATTTAAATTTTTAAATTCTTATTCCATGCGCCATGACCTCTGATACCAATAGACATACTAAATGCAAAACAAAAGTTTTCGTATTATTTGTTTTCGTACTTTCATTGTATTTTTGGCAAAAGCATACTTCAGGTCAAATCGATAAAACCCCCAAACTGTTAAGATGCCATTAAAACTGCAAAGTGTCTTGACACCAATCCACATAAACACATCCACCTACTAACTTACATACTCGTACATACATTCCTTTAACGAGTGCCACACAAATAACTGTAAAATAAAAATTCTCTGTTCACATTCCGCGCTGCTGCCAATCTGCTGCCGCCTCATCAAATGCTTTTTTGCCCACACCGAAACACCCCGTATAACGCCTAATGCTGCTTTGCGCCGCCACATTCTTCAACCCTTTGCTGTTACGCTTTACGTGCAAGAGCAGGAATTGCCACACCATCGTATCGTACGCAATATTCGCCGCTTCTTCGCCGAGGTGGGCGACAATCACGAGTTGAAGGAACGCACCATTGAGGATATGCTGTTGGCGTTGCCCACCGCTTCGCGTTCAACGAAGTCAATGTCGCAGTCGCGAGTGGAGACTAGAGGTCGGCGCAACGTCAATGCATCGCATGCTAAACGACGTGGAGGTCGCAAATCGGCAAAGGTTTCCAATGATGAGGATGAGGACGAAGACGAATATGATGATGATGATTAATTTGGCAAAGGGAGACAAGATTGCATAATGGAATTTATTCGCTTTGTATACCATAATAAATAATGATTATAAATAAAAATAAATGTTTGGTGACAACCAGCAACAAAGCGAGGATAATAAATAATTGTGCCATTAAAGTGCATAGGAATTAAATGTGCGCCAATTACTAGTAGCCCGTAAAGCTTGCACATTTTTCAATTGGTTTTCGTGAGTAGGAGATACGCTTTTTTATTGCGGTGTGGTGTTTTATTTTTAAGTTTGCATGCACCTAAGCAAAAGCATTGCTAAAATTAATAATAATAATAAAAAATAAAAATAAAAAATAAAAAAAAATTTCATTATGTAATTCAAAAATTTTTTTTTATTTAAAGTATAACACCGAATTCGTATTGAAGAGAGTATTGATCAAGTACAAAAAATTTGATTCTCAAAGCTCAAAAAAAAAAAAACAAATGTACCAATACCAAGGCAAATTAAACAGGCAGCACCGGCAGGGTTGCAATTTTGATCTTTTTGTATTGATTTGGTAACTAAATTGTAAAATTTTGTTTGGTGTTTAAATTTATGTAAACATTTTGTGAATTGTTTAATTTATTCTAAAGTATCAATCTTTGTTTATAGATTTTGCCACCTTAGGGCCTAAAAGCAAAAAAACAATTGCATAGCTCTTGTTGTTTTTGCTCTACTGCTACTACCTCTTTAATGCGCCTTGGTTTAACCTGGTATTCCTTTAAAGAGTTCTATACTATCGGCAAAGTTATATCAAGATATGAACAAAATGTAAATTTCAATAATAAATTTATAAACAAAGAGGAAAAAACAAAAATTTGTTTTGTGGATTGGTTGGTTGGTTTAAGTTGTGATTCTTCCAGAATCCAACTAGCGCTTCCGCACCATTTTGTTGCCACATCCTCGTTACCAACTTGTTTACTGGTTATTTACAGCATTACTATATCCAGTCTGTGCGGTTTAGAAACCTTATTAGGCTGTTGACATCTAAACCAGACAGCTGTTCAAGACTCTCCAACAGCGGCTTGCCCATCGTTAACATTCTGTTCTTCCATAGGGCAGGGCATTCACAGAGGAAATGGAAGATTGTTTCCTTTTTCTTCGGTTGTTTGCAACTGTGACAGTATGTGTTGTGAGGAATGCCCATTTTGACGGCTTGTTCTCCGATAGACCAAAAGCCAGTTATGACTGCCGTTAGTCTCCAGGCGTCCCGACGTTTCATGTTTCTCAATGTTGACGATTGCTTAGGGTTGTAGGTGGGCCATAACATTCTGCTAATTTTGCATTTCGTCTAGTCTCTCCATCTAAAGTCCGCAATTCTGAGGTATTTTAGAGAAATTGTATCCTTGACTGCACCAAATGGTGTGAATACCGATTCTGCAAGAGCGTTATTTATGGCAGAGCCCCTTCTTATCAGTTCGTCTACTTTTTCATTACCTTCAATGCTCCGATGTCCCGGGACCCAGATTAAGGTAACTTTATGGTTTACGCTCATGGTGGTAAGGCTATTGCTGCTTTGTTCCACCACTTTAGAGGTTATAGTAGCGGAACCCAGTGCTTGGATTGAAGCTTGGTTATCCGAAAGAATAGCGATATTGCCCTTAAAAGAGGGATCTGCGATTAGTAGCCTGCAAAGCTTCCCCAATTGCCAGTACTTCCGCCTGGAAGACACTGCAGACATTGGGGATACGCACAGATTTTTCAATTTTAAGTCTATGAGAATATATACCAGCTCCAACACCACAATCCATTTAACTGCCATCTGTATAAACTGTAGTGTCGATGTTGTTTAGTGACAATCCCTTGTTCCATTCTTTCCTAGATGGAAAGAGAGTGACCAAATTTCTACTGAATGTTACCGTCGGCACGATGTAGTCAGTCCTCTTCGAGATAAACTGGGTTTGTCGCAGTAATAGACAGGCATGGCCAACAGTTTTTTCCTTCCAGCGACTCGCTTCATTTAACCTAAATGCACTCATTGTTGTTATCTTCTTGATATGTAGATCTATCGGGATAACGTGTGTCAGTGCGTTCAGGGCCTCCCTAGGACATGATCTGATTGCACCGACTGTTATTGCACAGGCTGATCCTTGTATTCTACCGAGTAGTTTGTTATTGTACTCTCTCCATAGAGCCTTCCACCAAACTACCGAACCATACGATAAAATAGGTCTTATACAGCCATAATGAATGCTTAGGGTAAAGACCCCATCTTCTTCCTAGCATCCGTTTACAGGCATATAAACCCATTTCTGCTTTCTTTACCCGTTCTTCAATGTTTAATTTCCAGCTAAGTTTGGCGTCCAAAATTACCCCTAAGTACTTTGAACTGGGTGAAAGTGAGAGGGTTTGCCCGTTAATGCTTGGTAGAGTAAAAATTGGTCCTTTTATCTGGTCATGAATTCTGTTTTACGCGCGTTTAAACTTAGGCCACAGCCTGTAACCCAAGAGTTCAGCTCGTCTAGCACCCTTTGAATGATCCCATTGATCGTATTGGGATACAGACCTGATGCCATTGACCCCACAGCATCAGCGTACGCGACCACTTTTACCCCACCTCCATAAAGTTTTATTGGTTGGGGAAAAAGAAATGTCGTATTTGTGATCGAAATTTGACGCTTTATTTAACGTACTTAGAATTATCCGATTCAAGTCAAATATGCCTCGTTTTGTTCGCAAACTTGTTGCCATTTAGAAGGCAACTTCATTATCCCCCTTTATAAAACCCTCTTTATTTGCAAAATTCTCAGACAACCAGTTTTCGCAAGCCTCTTTTGAGGCCAACTTGGTATCGCCAAGGACGTTTTGCATGGGCCGGAAGAGATGCAGGTCACTTGGTGCCAGGTCCGGACTATATGGTGGATGCGATAGGACATCCCTTACGAGCTCCCGTAGCTTCGGGCGGGTCATCAAAGATGTGTGAGGACGAGCGTTGTCCTGGTGGAACACAACACCATTCCTATTGACCAATTCTGGCCGCTTCTGGTCAATCGCCTGCTTCAAACGCTCAAGTTGCTCTCAGTAGAGGACCGAATTAAGGGTCTCTACTATGGCCGAGCAACTCATATTGGATAATTCCCTTCCAATCCCACCAAACACACAGCAAAACCTTCCTGGCGGTCAATCCGGGCTTGGCGATGGTTTGGGCCGGCTCGCCGCTTCTCGACCACGATCTTTTTCGCTTGGCATTGTCGTACGTGATCCACTTTTCATCGCCAGTCACCATCCGCTCCAAAAATGGGTCCAGTTCGTTCCGTTTTAGCAGAGAATCGCAAGCGTTGATTCGGTCCAAGAGAATTTTTTGCGTCAACACGTGTGGCACCCAAACATCCAGCTTTTTTTGAAATCCAATCTTCTGCAAATGGTTCCAAACGGTTTACCTACAATAGTTCCTGACTAATCGAGCGAATGCTCACATGCCGGTCTCTTTGGATAATTTCAACGATTTTATCAGTCTCTACGACGATTGGCCTACCAGTACGGAGTGAATCTTCGACATCTACTACACCAGAACGAAATCGATCGAACCAACACTGTGCTGTGCGAATCGTTACAGTATCAGACCCATAAACTTCACAAATTTTTGCCGCCGCCTTCGTTGCTTTTTTACCTCTAAGGTAGTGAAAACGTAAAATATGACGAATTTCTTGCTTGGTGGACTCCATCTTTGACGCGCTGTAACTTAAGACTGAAACGTACGATCACAATACTGTCAAAGAGACACTTGTAGTACAGATTATCGTCTTCAAATCGCTGTTTAGTGTGACCCGATGCAATAAGTACAGCGCAAGATATGTTTAAATGTCGCACTCAATTGACAAAATACGACATTACTTTTTCCCCAATCCAATATATAAATTGGTACCTTATATCTGGGCATAAATAGCATAGGTTCTGTTTTATGAGCGTTTAAACTTAGGCCACAGCCTGTAGCCCAAGAGTGAAGCTCGCCTATCAGCAGTTGAATGATCCAACTGATCGTATTGGGACACATTCCTGATGCCATTAACACCACCTCCATAAAGTTTTATTAAGTTTTTACTGATAGCAAATAACCAGAGAAGTGGAGATAATACTCCCCCCTGTGGACATTACTAAAGACTTTTATGATATTTTAAAACCTGAAATTAAAATAAAATTTTTAAATATTAATGTACAAACTTTTGTTAAGAAACAATTGTTAGTATTTATAGTAAGTAATATATAAACTTAAGTCTTTTTTTACATGTATTTCATTTCTTTTTGTTTTACTATATCAGTAGTACAGGGTAAGACCAAAAAAATCGTGTTAAACGAGAATTAGGTGAAAACAATATTAAAAAATTAATTTTAAATTTTTTTTAAATATTTAGTTACTAAATGCTAATTGCCTATTAATTTTGCTTTGATTTCACTGATTTCACAATTGCATTAATTAACTCCTTTAGCAAGTTTGTGAAAGGCCTCTCAATGTTCACTCCATAACTTCTCTCCGTATTTTCATTTATAGCGTCAAACTTTTCATATTTTTTTGTTTCCGTGTTTTAGTGCCCGTGTATCTTCTAAGCTTCAATTTATATTCAAAATAATCTATACTTAAATTGTAAAATATCTGAACTGTTTTTCTATCTATCTATTTGGCATCCCATTCTTAATTTCCTCTCAATATAATCATTTCGTAAAACTTTCTGCGTCTGTAAATAGTGAAATCAGCTGCTTCCATCGAGGCTCGACTGCGTGAAATGCAACGAAAATTGTCGGAAATTGCAGAAATACCAAAAATACTTTCCTCTACACTCGCCACCGTTTCGCAAACATTTGAAAAATTAAAGCCCGCAGATTTGCAGCAACAACAATGTCAACAACATCGCAAGCACTCCTACGATGAGGATGCACTGGATTACGAGTTAAGTGGCGCCGCCACCCAGCAGCGTCTCAAGTTGAAAGCAAAAGGAAAAGTTATGGCTGAAACCGCCACGACGTTAAGGGGAATGAAAATGAGCTTAGCAAAGGACACAACGCCGGAATCGGACTATGCATCCGAAGGCAATTATGAATCAAATGAGGCAGACACGGATGATGACTATGGCGACAGCGAGGTTGATGGCGAGAGCAGAAATATTAAAAAAGGTAACGACACTTGCGAGGCTAATGCCGAGGAGGCGGAGCAGCATGAGGAGTTTGATAAAAACGTGTGCAAATATGCTTTAGCTTTAACAGGAATCGGTATTGCCGACGAGGGCAAGACAGAGGGTGGCTCATATTCATATGTAACCCGATTGAGGCCGTCGAAGTCAAGTCAAGGACAGCAGCAGCAGCAGCAGCAGCAGCAACAACGTCGACATCAATATCAACATCTTTGTGACAATGTCAAGGCCAGCGCTGGTGCAGGTGTAGTTGACGTTGTTAGTATGCCAATAACGCAGGATGAAGAAAGTGAAGAAGGAAGTGAAGATTATGACGTTGTTGACGAGGACTCCGATGAAGATATTCTAACAGCCAGGCTTGTTGCGGCCGATAGCGACAGTGATGATGAAACTGGCGCAGATGCAGTTGACGACAATTACGAGGGTGAAGATGATGGAGACCGCGATGAGGATGATGACGATGACAATGATTTTTTGACCGCCACTTACACCTGGAATTTGAGTAAAATACCGAAGCTGCAGTTGAATGATGAAAAGCAATCCTTCGACGATGAAAGCAATTCAGTCAAGAATCTGATTGACATAGTTGAAACGGATGACACGGATGAGGATAAGCCAAATAAGAAAGCGCGTTGGTGCCATGCAGACGATGAATCGCAGCATGAAAAACATGCGCAGTGGTCTGAGGAAGAGGGCGAAAAGGAAAAGAAGGTAAGTAGGTATCTATGTATTAGTAAGTAAGTGGGGACATAAGTATGTCGAACCTTCACAATATAAATAGCAGTGTTTTGAAATTAACCTGGTATTTCCCAGAACTTTTTTGTCTTATATTTTGTTGATAAGATTTAGGATGTAGCAGGGGCTCCCTTGTGAGATAACAGGCCCCCCATCTATCTCGACTGACCTGCCATTAGTTCAATAGTTGGTTTCTTCATTGGCCACCGCCTAATGGGAACACATGAATAGCAAATGGCGGTTCGCTCTAAAGGCTTCTGTCGCTGTTGCGGAAACGTAGCTGAAGTAGAGAGTCTTGAACACTTTCTCTGCCACTATCTTGCTCTTGCCAGTACGTGACACTAATCGTCTAAATAAATTCTTACTTCTTTGGATGTCTGGTAGACTTAGAATCCGCAGCCATTCACAATATTTTATCTTTCTGTTAGAGCGACTAAGTGGCTTCGCCGGAGTGGAGATTACAGGGGAATACTTGTGTTCAAAGAAGTAATATCACAATGGGCCTTCCCGGCCAAAAAGTGAAAGTAGAACCGTCGGCTGGAAAGGTTATATGGAGTCAATTTTGAAATACACTGTTACACTTTTCCGGAAAATGCGTAAACAGTCATGGTTTGGTATGGCAATTGGCAAAACACTCTCCATAAAGACCTACGTCGCATTTTATAAAGGGTGATCAGCTTGGAAGTACTTTTTCCAATCGGATTTTTTTCACACACCACGCATTAGGCCAACTTATGGTATTCAGCGATGAGACTCATTTCGGCTTAATGGCTACGTCAATAAGCAAAATTGCTGCATTTCAGCTGAAGAGCAACCCGAAGCCCTAAGCCATTCAAGAATAGCCATCATATCCATTGAAAACATCTGTTTTGTGCGACCAACTTCATGGAGAAATCATCGGTCCATATTTATTCAAGGACGAGGCTGACGCAAATGTAACATTGAATGGCGAACGCTATCGCGTCATGATAAACGACTTTGTGATACCGGAAATTGAAGCCCGTGATCTCCACAACATTTGGTTCCAACAACACGGCGCTGTTTGCCATGCAGCTCGTAAAAGTATGGATTCACTGCGACGTCGTTTCGGTGAGCTATTTATCTCTCGTCTCGTACCAATGGATTGGCCACCAAGCTCGTGTGACATCACACCTTTGGACTTTTATTTGTGGAGGTGTTTAAAGTCTAAATGCTGAATGTGAATAAACCAGCTTCGATTGAGGCATTGGAAGCCAACATTACAAGGGAATCTGTTAACCGATCAACACAAATGAGAAAGTAAATTAAAAACAATGATATATGGCAGTTTTTGGGTCCTACTATTATTCATTAAAATTAAAAGCTCTCAAGAAAAAAATTGTGAATTATATTTTTTTCTTATTAAATTAAACATATCCTCAAAAATTTAAGGAAATTTCAGAAATTTCCTTTCGAAGGTTTTAATTTTTAATGACTATTTTCTAATTATTAAACTATTTTTATAAAAAAAAGTTATTCACATGATGCTTATAAATTTACAGTTCACTGAGAAGCTGGAGCGCTCTTGGCCTTGGGCTGATCGGGAGAGAATCATTTACAAGTACGTAAAGTTATCTATTTATATATACCTAAAATATATTGTATTTATGTATGTAAGGACGTTAATATATTTGGCCAAAACTACCATTAATTATCCTACCATAACAAATACGTAACACGGAAAAAGAATTGACCAACAGCTTTGAGACGAAAATCAATTTTGCGCAATGAGATCCAATTAAATAGGCTAAGAAATGCATACAAGATGAAGTCCAAAATAAACAAAACTGAGCTAAAATAGAAGAAGCTTTGTTCTCATAACTTTGAGTTTATTTATTCAAAATAGCTCCCTCTGGCACTGATTTACGCGATCTAAAAGCTTTTCGAAAGAGTGTTTCAGGTCATTGACCGGAATGTCCTTCAGGATATCGGGTCAAGCCTTTTGGATGGCCTCTACGGACGCAAAACGTTTTCCTTTATTGGCCAAATGCAATTATCCGAATAGGTAGAAGTCACAGGCAGCTATATCAGGCGAATACGGTGAGTTAATGAGGGTTAAATGCGATTTCTAGCAAAAATCAAGCGCCAGCTTCTTCCTTGGCGGTATTCAGGGCGAATTCGACGAATGCGATGCAACGAACACTTCATAACGCCAAGATAAAAAATTGCATTGACGGGTTGGCGCATTGGTACGAACTTCTTGTGGACAATTCCCTTGGAATCGTAAAAACAAATAGACATCGACTTGATTTTTGACTGCTCCAAAAGCGATTTTTTGAGTGGTGGCTCGTCTGGCCTCTCGCTTCTGCTGGGCTCGACTGAAGAAACAAGAGGCCGAAATACGTAAGTGCGAGGTGCTTGAGATGCTGGCCAATAGGAACAACGCCCGAAAATTCTACCAGAAAGTTTGGCGGCTTACAGATGGTTTCAAGACCGGGGCGTTTTCCTGTAAGGACAAAGACGGCGATCTGGGGACCGACATCCAGAGCATTCTTAAATTATGGAGGGAACACTTCTCGAACCTGCTAAATAGTGACAGCTGCGCATGTAACAGAGAATGTGAAGATTCCGATACCCCAATCGTTGATGACGGAATTGTCGTTCCGTTACCCGACCATGACGAGGTGAGAATAGCGATAACGCGTCTAAAGAACAACAAAGCCGCAGGCGCCGACGGACTACCGGCTGAGCTATTCAAATATGGCTGTGAGGAGCTGGTAAGGTGCATGCATCAGCTTCTATGCAGAATATGGTCGGATGAAAGCATGCCTGCCGATTGGAATTTAAGTGTGCTCTGCCCAATCCATAAGAAGGGCGATCCTGCAATCTGTGCCAATTACCGCGGGATTACTCTTCTAAATATCGCCTATAAGATTCTAGCGAGCATATTGTGTGAAAGGCTGAAGCCCACCGTCAACCAACTGATTGGACCTTATCAGTGTGGCTTTAGACTTGGAAAGTCTACCATCGACCAAATATTCACAATACGCCAAATCTTGGAAAATACCCATGAAAGGAGCATCGTCGACCATCTTTTCGTCGACTACAAAGCTACATTCGACAGTACGAAAAGGAGTTTCCTGTATGCCGCGATGTCTGAATTTGGTATCCCCGTAAAACTAATACGGCTATGTAAGATGACGTTGCTCAACACCAGTAGCGCCGTCAGAATTGGGAAGGACTTCTCCGAGCCGTTTGATACCAAACGAGGTTTCAGACAGGGTGACAGGTGACTTCTTTAACCTGATGTTGGAGAGCATCGTACGAGCCGCAGAACTTAATCGCTCAGGCACAAGGCTATTTTATAAGAGCGTACAATTGTTGGCGTATGCGGATGATATCGATATCATCGCCCTTAACAACCGCGCTTTAAGTTCTGCCTTCTCCGAACTGGATAAAGAGGCAATGCGAATGGGTCTGGTGGTGAACGAGGACAAAACGAAGTACCGTGTGAAGAAGTGTGTCCAATTGGCGCCGGTTTGCACGAGAAAGAAACGACTGGCGCGCTTTGTTATACTCGGCCAAAATCGCGTAAGCGGTTATCGCGCCAATTAAGAAGAAGAAGGCTCGTCTGGAGTCATTCGGCACTTTGTCGCTTAGTTTCAGGTTCATGTTGGAAACACCACGTTTCATCACCAGTTGTAATGTTGTAAAGGAAGTTCTTGTCTTTTTTCGCCACTTTGATGAGGTCTTTCGAATGTTGAATTCTGAGCAATTTTTGGTACTCAATTAACTGATGCGAAATGAAACGTGCACAGGCCTTTCGTAAGCCCAAATGATCAGTTAGAATGCGATAAATCGATGTTGGGAGACATTCAACTCCGATTCCATGACTTTCAATGATGATTTCGGTTCATTTTTGACTAATTTACGAACAATTTCGATGAAGTTTTCGGTGATTACTGGTTTTGGGCGGCCCTTATGTTCATTGTTTTTTATGTCCTCACAACCATCTCTGAAACTCTCACTCATGAACTTTGGCTCGAGATGGACAATCATCGTCATAAACCTTTTTCATCAATTCAAATGTTTCGGTAAATGTTTTACCGTTTTTAAAACAAATTTATTTTAGTACTCATGACACGAACGGACTGACACTTTAGACTCAATAACTTCGGTTCCAATGAACCGAATGTCACCAAGCTTTCGCTGGATGTCAGCTAGCGGTGTATCTTCCAACTCACTAACCCATTTTTATGACGCCAGCATTGCTTATTTTGGGCTTCACCTTGTAGATATATTTATTAAAAATTATTACGTTTTATCTAAAACATTGCTCTATAAGCGTAATAGATACAAGTATTTAATACTACCTTGCATCTGTCTTATCTATATTTTTTGGCTTGAAAATATGCCACTAGAAGCATATTTTTCCCTTAATGTTTCCTAGGCAATTTGACTTAGTTCAGTATTTACAAAACTACTTCAGGCCATAAAACTTAATCATCTCATTCAATCAATCGATCAGCCCTAATACTTGTTCTAGTTTAATAGTGCTATTGTTTATATAACTTAGCTTATAATGACGCCGCTTTCAAACATATAAATTAGTATAAATGACAGTTAACCGCATTCTTGCATCACTTCGCAGGCAATCAACTTGTCACCTGGTACGTCGACGTCCATTGGGTTTGGTAGAGCAGCGCATCAAATTGCTGGCTAAGCAGAATCTGGGCGACAGCTTGGAAAGACAGCTACACTAAAAGTGAATTATTGGCCTCATTTAATTGCGGCAGGAAGTTTGTTGGCATTGTGGGTGTACGAGCAAAGCTGCAAAAGTATTGAAAAATAGTAGTCGGCGGCAGGTTGACCAGCTAAAAATATAAATAAAATGCTATAGGAACTGCCATGTATTTTAAAATTTAAATTTATTGAAGAGTTTGTTATCACATCGTTATTTAGCTATATTAGCGCATATAAATTTCCTTTTAAATAAAGTTTTGCGTATAATTTTTTTCCATATTTTTAAACTGGTGAGGTAAGTATTCACTATTAATTGGTGGGTAGTATTACTATATATTCTCTGCTATTTTCTGTCAATTATCAGTTACCAATATACCGTTATTTGTTAACTGTTATTTATTATCTATTACCTGTTATCGTTTACTTGTTATCGACTATTTGTTGTCACGCTGTAATTATTGCCTTTTTAACGTATGGATGCCCAGTTTGGTGGAAAGCTCTTCGAAAGGGCTATAATAACACTAATCTGGGTAGGGTGCAACGTACTGCATGTATTGGCATCACCGGGGCATGTAAAACTTGGCCCAGCGCTGCCCTGAATGTCCTTTCGCACTTACTTCCCATCGACTTTTTCGTTATTTCCATCGCAGCTCAAAGTGCAATCAAGTTAAAGGAGGTTGACAATCTCAAATTAGGGGGCATGGTAGCATTTTCGGGCAGTTATTCCGTATTTCTCCGGACTTCGAACAGATCTCTCTATCCGCAAACTAGAGTTTGAGGGTCTTGCTAGCACAATCTTTCCAAATAGGAAGGATTGGATCGGGGGGAAAATCTGCATCGAAGCTTGCACCTCTGTCTTCACTGACGTTTCCAAGATGGCATCGGGAGTCGGAGCAGAGGTTTTCTCTAAATCAGCCAATTTATCTATCTCTTTTAAACTGCCGAATACTGCTAATGTTTTTCAAGCAGAAGTCTTTGCGGTCCGGCAGGCATGCAAAATGCTTAGGCAACGTGGGAGCGACATTTCCTCTGATAGTCAAGCCGCGATCAAGGCTCTGACGACGCCATGCAGACGCGGTGCAGAACAAAATGAATAAACTTCTGTAAGGAGGAGATAAAATCTCTTGGCTGTGCAGGCAACATTTCTCTGATCTGGGTTCCAAGGCTTAGGAGGATAGTGGGAAATGAAATGATTGCTGATGAGCTGGCTAGGAAGGGGACTGAATTGGCCTCAGAAGCCTCCTCCCCGGTCATCGGCATCCGCCTGACAGTTGTTAAAGGCGAACTGCACAAATTATTTCTTAGGAAAGCGCAGAAAAGATGGAGCTCCATTTCTTCATGTGCTATTTCGAAAACCCTTTGGCCCCAATACGATATACGAAGGACTCAGTAAATCCTGGGCACTCCTCGCCAATCAATTTCCAAACTCGTAGCTGTATTTACCGGCTACTGGACGATCGGCACACACGCGGAAACGCTAGGGTTACCATTTAACACCCATTGCAGAAGCTGTGGGGACCTTTTAGAGAAGGAGACTTTTGGACACTTTCTCTGTAAATGCCCGGGTTTGGCAGCTAGATGACTAAAGTCACTGGGCACTCCTTTCATTGACAGCCTGGGGCAGTGCGTCAACCTAAATCCCATCGATCTTCTCCACGACATGAATAGCTCTGGCTGGCTGTAGATATCTGCGTGTTGGAGGTGTCATAATGGTATCGAAAGGGCGCTTTAGTGCTACTTGAGGAGTGCCAGACTGGCACTTTAACCATTTCACCTACCTACCTACTTAATTATTGCCTACATGGATTTCATTTATTTCGCTCTTTTCGTTATTTATTTTTTCCATGCCCGTCTTTTTTTTTTAGTTTTGCTTGCCGAAAGCCATATTGAATATTTTACAAACCCATCCGGCAAACATAAAAATACAGCAGGTCAAATTAAATGAAGTCTTGTTCCGATTGCTTTCAGTATAAAATCAAATTGGACGAGAAGCGTGGCGCAACTTTTTTGGCGCATATATCCTAGGCGTCATTATATTATTAGGAGTCTCCCATTTACCAAATTCAAATTCTGAGTTTTTTTAGATTTAATAAAAGTTGAAAACTACTAAAAAATGGCAGTTCACTCTTAATTTTATTTTCATATTAAATACATATAAAATTCTTCAATGGAATCACAACTTCTTTCAATTCCTGGAACAAACTTAATCTAGCGCAGTCAACCATTTATCGCGAGTTTCAATGATACGTTTTGTGAATTCAGTATTATTGTTTGCCTTCAGACAGTATTTATGCATTTCTTTATAACGGGTGGCGCTAAAGTAATCCTCCTATCAGAAAATGCTATAAGTTTTGCGATTGGCCCCTAATGTCAGTTCTGTTTTGACATTTGTGTAGTAAACACATGCGAAATACACGTTAATAAACAATGTTACGCTACACTGCTCCAGAACGCGGAATATTGCTGACTATTTATTTGACCAATACTCGGTCGGTGACCTTGGCACAACGTGAATTTCATCGCAGATTTCCTCGCCGTCCAACGCCTACTGGTGAAACACTGCGACGTTTAGCCGCTCGCCTCGAAGATACTGGCACAACACGAGAAGCTGCCAGGCGTGGCAGACCCCGGAGCAACCGTTCTGCAGAGAATATTGCTGCTGTAGCCGAGGATGTCATGGAAGCGCCGTCGACATCGACCAGACGACGTGCCACGCAAATGGGTATCAGTCGACGATCTTTACAGCGAATTTTGGTACAAGATTTGAAGATGTTTCCGTACAAAGTCCAAACGGTGCATCAGCTGTTAGCTCCTGACCGCCAATCGCGTCAAGCCATCCTTAATCACCACCAAGAGGAAGATGATTTTTCATCAAAAATAATCTTGAGTGATAAGGCCCATTTCCATCTTAGCGGGTACGTAAATAAGCAAAATTTACGCTTCTGGGGCACTGAGAATCCGCGTGTAACCCACGAAGAGCCATTACACCCGCTCAAAGTCACTGTATGGTGTGCTGTTTTCGGTGGAGGAGTCATGGGACCTTTTTTCTTCGAAGACGTCGTGGGCCAAACGGTTACTGTGAATGGTGAGCGCTACAGAGCAATGATCAACGAGTTCTTTTTGCCGCAACTTGATGAATTGGGATTGGAAAACATGTGGTTCCACCAGGACGGTGCAACGGCACACACTGCACGTGCCACAACCGATATGCTGAAGGATGCATTCCCGGGTTTATGTCAACAAGCCTTAGACTCTTGCAGCTCTTAAAGACAATATCCGTCAAGAATGTGAGGACCTATCGCCGGAAGTTTTGGCCAAAGTGATGGAAAATGCCATAAAAAGGGCTCAAATGGCAATCAACTGTGGCGGCGGCCATTTACATGACATCATATTCTCGACTTGATGTAAAAAAAAATTAAAAATAATCCACAAGAAGAATCAAAGTTTTTCATTTTTTTTTAATTACAGCCAAAAAGCATCGCAAGGTTACTTTTGCGCCACCTTGTATAAACGCTTGCATTGTTGGTATCAAAACCTGTCAGCTATAAAATTCAAGAGTAAAAACTAAAATAAAACCAATCCATGTGCACCACACTTAATTTCATTTGCCTGCTTTTAGGCGCCTACATAAGAGCGCACATATCTTTAACCCTTTCTGCTCAGCAGCGGCGTATTTTCACATTTCAACGGTGAACATTTGGGCGCTACTTTCATATTCTACTGATTTATTACGAAATTGGGAAAAGACGTCTGCTACGGCCGCTCCTGCCTTTTTGCTGCTTTCATCACTCATGGCATCCGGATCTGGTGCCATGTGAAAGTCGTAAGTGTACCAGGAATTGACGAAACTTTCTTGGGCACCGCGGCGGACACGTGATATTCGTGATAGTAATATATATTTTTAATTATTTTACTTAAGTCTTTTTATGATTTTTAGGTTTTCGAAAAAGTGTTGTACGCACTTAAAACACTGAAAATTAGAAGTGCGCAGAGTAAAGTCAAGATTTTTACCATGTTTTTGAAGGAATGAAAATAAAATAATAAAGATGTGCATACAATAGAAAATAGAAGAAAAATAGAATTGACTAGAATAATAGGTTTTATTGACTTTGAAGTTGTCGACTTTATTTGTCATTTGCTTTTGAAATATCTCCTGAATAAAAATGTGAGAGAAACGTATATTACGTTCTTTTGAAGAATGTGAGGTAAGATAAAACTATTTGGTTATCAAAATGTTCCAAAACAAAAAAATGGTAAGACACCTCTTTTGATTTTAGACTAAATACAAGTGAAACCTGTTATGCGATCTGATACCATTAATAAAAAATTACATAACAACAACAGTTAAGGGTACTTCAATCAACCGCCAGAGTCGGTGTCCTTCAGAAATTTTTAAATTTTTTTAATGTTTTCTTCAGTGCCTTCTTTTGGAAATATAAGAGGATCTGTGTTGCTGAAGTGGTGATGCCTTTGAGAAGCAAGTTCTGGGCAGGATACCATTAGATGATGTACACTGACTGTTGCTTGGCAGAAGGGGCAGGTGTTGGATGTATTATCCTGTAATAGGTGTACGCTAGTAATTATGGTGTGTATGGGGTAATGTGGTTGGTGGGTACCGATGATGGATAGGCAGGCTTTGAACGTTTGGGGTTAATGTTGGAATAATGGTGTTTATAATACGACCATTCACGAAGTAACTTAGTTTGCCTCTGTTCATGAATAAGATGACTTCTGATGTGACTGTTGGTGTAATGAACATGACTTTGGCAATTGTATCTGCCAGTGTGTTACCCTGGATGCCGGAGTGCCCAGATATCCACATAATTTTGATGCTACTCCGATGGGTTATTAGTATGTTTTTGATACTGTCGATGATTTTGCTTGATTTTTTGTGGTTTTTGATGGCTTGGAAGCAGGACAAACTGTCGGTGCAAATTATATATTTACCCTTACTTTTGGCGCAGTATTGAACGGCTTGTAATATGGCAGTTACTTCAGCGGTGAAAATAGAACAGAATGAAAATAGAAAGCCGTACGCGATAACTTCCATGTATTTTATTTTCGTATTTACTGAATACCAAGTAAAATAAAACCGAGTAACCGAGGTCTAATAAAATTGTAAAGCAACTCGGAATTAGCTCAGCTATTTTGCACTAACATTAATTTAATTTCTTTATTTCCTGAAACTCCAATGAGATCGCCTTGAAAACGGAATTTCAATGTAAAAATTTCTTTAAATTCAAAATCTCACAAAAAGAGAGACATTTAAGAAAAATTTATAAATAGGCGTGTTTTCACGTATAAAGTTGACCGAGTTTTCGAATACCAAATGCTGCCATATTCAGTCTGGATATCTCTAGTAACACAGGCAAATGCAAATTTTAATTAAAAAGCTCGTCTATACCTTGGCGGAAGTTTTTGAAGTACTGAATCTGAATCTGGACTCAGTGTATACCCACGAATTCAGGTTTTAAACAATTTCCCGGCTTAAAACTATAAAAATAACTATCTTTGACTATATTTTATGAGGTATCTCGGTTTAATGTCCTCAAAACATCTTCGAAAGTCTGGACTAAAATGTCTGAACTTTTGTTTGATTGCATCTGTTGCATAGAAATGTGGTCTAGCAAGTCTGATGCATTGAACAAATTTTTATATTTCTGCGTAGATATATTTGAATTTTTTTCATGTACATTTTTCATTCAAGATTGGGATGTTTCAACAGCTCATTAAAAACTAGTAGGTTTACTACCTGTTCAACCTAAACAACACTTGTGGCCATCGTGAAACACAAAAGCAAGATAACAGCAGGTGTGGCAGCAGTTACGACTGCTTGGTTGTATCTCTCAAAAATAATTTTTGTAATTCACAATAAGTAAACAATTTTATTTTCCTATGTTCAACTATACACGCCTCTATAAAATAGGTTCTTAAAAGTGAGCATAAACCAGCAGGCCAGCAATAGTTTGTGAAAATGAATGCTTACCTACAACTTTCACAAACAACAAAACGAGGGATACTCGCATCGTACAGGCTACTTAGACTTTATTGATGGATAACTTCTAAAGCTAGCAACATTGTTGTGCAACATTATTCCTAGTTACATTCTACATTACATTCTACACTCAATCGCATTAATTTTTCTTGAGAGAACCCAACTACAGAGAGACTGCGTAAATTCGTTATTTACTGAATGACCAGGCGAACATGAAAGCGAACCAGAGCGAGCGATGTTTTCGTGTTTGTTTTCGCATACATTTTAACACAAACACCTCTCTAAGAAAAGAAATGCTGGGAGGTGTGTTCCATTTACCAAAAGGTTGAAGAGTAGCATTCTGTGGTCTCAACAGATAGGCTCATCGTTGTGTTGCTAAAAATTGTGGAGAAAGAAACGGAAATTTCAGGGTGACTTACTTTACTTTTGATATTTGCTGCCTAACTTTTAGCACAAAAGCCTATATAAAATGTTTCATGGAGTTAGATAATATTACTGATACCTAGCGAATAGGAGAGACGCAGTAAAAGAGACGTCATACAGAGCAAAATTGCGGGATTGGAATTGGAATTAGGAATAATTCAAGAACACAGCGTGATGAAAAATAATTCAAAGAATTTATACTGCTCCCGTTGTACTTGGTTGGTTTTCCACCGCTTCGGATGCTTGTAAGTTGGCAGTCCGAGAACTTATTTTATTTTTTTCTTTAATTTTAGTGGTCGAAGCTCGCATTCCGTAAGCACGCAACTAGAAAGCAACAAAATTTGATGAAATTTGTTTCTAGTTTCCTTGTTTCATTCATTTAATTCAGTACAATAGCGATCGGGAATGACTGCGAAAAGCTTAACTAAAATGACAAGAGAGTGAAGCGAACGTATTTCTTTTTTACGCGCGTCTTTTTGCTCTCCATGAAAAACTCTTCACTCTTTCAGCTGCCTATCCACCCCGTTCTATGAATGAATCAATATTTGACAGAAAAACAAGAAAGTATATAAAGATCACCCTAATGAAAAGCTCGCTTCCATGTGAATGATTATTACTTTTTTTATGAAATCACTTCTGCATGATGGGAACTGCTTTACAACAAAACATTTCAGTTCTGCATGTCGACCGATAGGAACGCAGTTATCAAGAATTTGTTATTTTGTTGTTTTAAGTTCGTCATTTTCAATACTCTGCTCCCAAAATGATTGCAATAGGAAATCCCACTATTTTGTTGTTTTCAAAGCAAATTTTTTGCTACAGGCTCCCATAGAACATATCCAAAGGTGCAATTGGTTGCTAAGTGGACAGGGGCGTTTGGTGTTATAGGGAAGTAATCTTTCTTGTTGCTTTAGAGTAATAATATAGTAATTTCTTAACCCTTTAAGTACTGTATTGGGAAAGAAGTAAGACGAACTTCCAGCATTTTGGCTTGCTTCTAACGGCCGCCTTAGCCTAGTAGTTTGTGCGTGGCTTCTATTCGTCGGATGTAGATCCAAAGTCCGTTGTGAAAATGAATTATAAAATTATAAAATAAGTTTGCATTAATAGTAGTCGAGGCTCCGTATGCAATGGCGGAGGTCAAATGAAGAGCTGGGAAAAAGCAACCTTAAATGCACTGTTAAGCACAGCGGAGATTCTGTTATGATTTGTGACTGTATATCAGCTCAGGGAGTCTGAAAGCTAGTTTTTATATCCTAGATGGTATGATGGATAAGCACCTTTATTTATCCATTATCAGGACTGAAGAAATTCTTCTTCTTTTATTTAGGACATGCCTGTCCGAATTCAAGGAACGAGTTTTTATCTCAACAAGGTGATGGACACAATCATACAGCTTATGATGTTAAATGCGAATACTTTGCAACACACAGCATTTGCAAACATCTCACCAAAGTCCTGACATAAACCCTATAGACTTAAAAATCTTTGGACTTATCTTGAGCTTAAGGTGCAGGAACACATCAAAAAATGACCTTGAGGCTGTTTTGTTCGAGGAGTGGGAAAAAATATCTTCCGAATTTTGAAGTAAGATTTACTTAATGCCATATATGTGAGGCACTGTATGCCGTTTTGTGCCCATTTTAAAGTTTTTCTCATTTTTTATAAATGAAATATTGATAGAAAACCCGTAAATATTTATTTTTTTATATTATATTTATATATACGAGAGGACTTTACACAAAATATTCCGAAAAAAAATCCTGGCTACGCGCCTGCTCCCATAAAAACCGTTTCTTAAAACCATCTGTTCTTCGTATTCGGCATAAAATTTATACCAAAGAGTCCACGACGCAATTTGAGCAGACACTCGGCCAATAAAGGTTGTAGACGCCAATCATATATGCCATATATAAGTATGTACATCCATACATATGTATACATATACATATACATATTTTCTATAGTAAATTTTGCAGACAAAGCACTCTGATGAGAACTTCGTTTCGATTTCAGTTATTCCTTGTATGTTTATAAAGAGAGAACGAAGTATTTTATACATTGACTGTTAAATAGGAACAACTTGAAAATGAAACGCGGCTTTTATTGGCGTAGTAGTGCAAAGATTTAGTAAAGCAAACACGCATATCTCGACTGCTCGTTCTTGCTTTATGTTCGCCTAATAGATTATAATTAACAGCGTGTCAACTTTTTATTACTATGCGGGGCCCATTCAGTACATTTATTGTGCTCCTCATTAGTTCAGAGTTTATCACCGAATACAATTTCCTCAATAAATTTAATTTCAATAAATTTATATTAGTATTTATTTTTTTTATTGACTATTTTATTGACTTTATTTCCTCCTCTAGTAAAATATTGTAAATTTACCCAAATGTTTGTACGACTTATGCATAAGTTGTTTAATGAAATTTAGTTTGGTGGTTTCAGCTTCCTCCCAACAGAACCTGCAACTTCCATTGTAAAATATTCCCAGGTTAGTAGGATGATATTCATTCTACTATATAATGTCCTGCTAGAATTTTTGTGGTGCTGCTAAAATCATTCTTATTGAATTCAATATAATCCTTAAAACGGCTTGGGTTAAAACTACCTGTCTTCGCTTTTGATTGCGATAAATCAGTTAGATTGTATCGGCATGATCTTCTTTATCTTTCTTCCACTTCCTATTTGTTCCCATAGTTCAATGATAAACGACGCAATATGTTTGCCGTCTTCAGTGCTGAATGCAAATGTTGCTGTTGCTAGAACCTTAGCGTAACAACAATGTTGCGGAGAGCCAATTGCTCGTTAAGCATAGCACTAAGTTTGTGTTTTACGTGAAATGGTTTTACAAATCCATACAAATTGCATTGCCGTGAAATATGCGTCGAATTTCATTTAAAAATACTTTACTTATCAAAAATTTGAAATTGCTTCTGGTTCGATGCTGATAAATTTGACCCTTCTTCACATTTGACGATCAATGTTGCTAGCAACATTTCATGGCAAACCAAATAATGCATGTTGCTGGCGAAGTGAAGTTAGCTGATGTGTGGCAAGTTAGTACTAGTCCTTAAAGCTAGTAACATTCATGTGAGCCTGTTGAAATTTGGATGTCATATTTGTTTTTCTTTTGGTTGTCACATTTGTTTCTTTTTCTTGATGTAAAAAGTTCTCCACTTTTTTCGCTTTATTTCGAGTATGAAATTAGTATTATTAGGATTCCTCTTATTCAAATGTTTTAAAACTGTTTTCTAACTGTTCTTTGATTCTTAGACAAAGCAGTAAGTGCTCACTTGACGTTCTAATGCGTGTACTTATATATCATGTGACATGTCTCACACAAAGACCCCAGGTGGAAAAAATTAATTTTTAGCATTTTTACTATTTCATAGATAAAGTTATACTCCATCGCTATTGCTTTTCGCTGTACATGGTTGGTAAAATTTTTAAATAGGGTCTGTCTTATTTGGCAACATTTTCTATGAAATATTGAATACACACTCAAAAATAGAATTTTGTAGAAAAAAATTTCTAGTTCTTATTCGGCCATAGTGAAGGGAGCCTATAATTGGCGGCTTCTAATGAATAACTATAACCACTTTCTTAGGCAATTTGGTCCATATCACCAATGTGTTTAGAGGCAACCCTCTTAGGTGAGTGCGTCTTCGTCCTGTGAGTGCTGCACATTTGATCATCCGACGCGAAAAAACGCCAAGCGCTTGTTTCGGCTAGTCTTATATACCTATATATATATAAACATATAATTGCCCGTACATCCTTTCTCGGCCCAGCTCCTTCTCTTATTGTGGCGTGCGTCTTGATATTGTTCCACAATTACAGGGACCTACAGTTTGTAGCCGATTCCGAATTCCAGATATTTTATATGAGGAGCGTTTTCATGGTAGAAATACACTCGGAGGTTTGCCATCACCTGCCGAGGGGCGACCGCTATTAAAAAACAAGGGCGTGGAGCGTAGTACACATAACAGAAATGAAACTTTCAAGGCAGGCAAAGGAAGAGGGAGAGACCCGAGAGAGAATGAGAGTGAGAGAGAGAGAAAGAATATATATCTAAATAAAATTTACAAAAACGGGAAACGCCGGACACAAACCGTGGCAACAACGCGCACTACTCCGAGCGTTTATCACCCATACAAACACCGCAATTCGAGGGCCGCAGCAACGGCACAAATTACCGCATGGCAATACCAATAAATCCGACGCCGGAATGGATAGCACTTTATAGTACGCACAAGCACTAGTCAGAAAACGGAAACAAGCGCCCAAAAGTAGGTAGCGTTATTTCTCACTAGAAATTAGCAACTACAAGGAAAAATAGCCTAAAGTGTATCTAAGCTATATATAAGGTATAGCTCTCTCTCTCCTCTTCCTCTACGTTATATCTTTTCTCTCTCTCGCGGAACGAAAATGCGCAAAACGTTGCATGGCCTTGAAATGTTACTTTCCATTATCGCTCGTCCATCGACGCCTAAGAAGTTTCGCTTCAAAAACTTTTTGTTTATTTTGATCTTTCGCCGAGATTCGAACTTAAGTGCTCTTTGAATTCCGAATGGTAGTCACGCACCAACCCATTCGGCTAGTCTTAGTTGCCTGAAATTGTAACGGAGAATTTCTATATATAAAATTCTTATGTCTAGTCCTGCTACTTACCAAATAAACCGTTACACGCTTTGAAAAAAGTAAACGCCACCATTTTGTTTTTAATTTTTACACATTTATTGCCTTTAATAGTTGCAATCCACACAACAGAAAGCAAACCATTTTAAATAAAGTTTGTAATAAATAATAATTTTCTTGTAAAAATATGCTTATAAAGTACGAAAATTCAGCAATTGCATGTGATTAAGAAAAAAAGTATATGTATGTATGTAAGTATGCACATAACACATTTCATATCTTAAAATAAAATTTATAACTTCTTACATGTCGATTCAGCTTTCTGTACAAACAAATCAAATGAAAAATTATTTTATTACTTCTCTAAGAAATTTCCTCTATACAAATTATTTTCAGTATACTTTAAAAATCTTGGCTTTGTAAATGCATTGTTGTACAGTAAAATAAATTATTTACTAAAGGAAATATTTAAAATAAGTTTCAATTCATAAGTGCCACTCCTCTAATTAATTGTTTTTTTTTGTTTTAATTTGCATACACACAACACTTGACAGACGTACATTTTCAAATGAATATTTTATTATATTTATATATTTAATTTTTTCTGTATTCTTACTATTTAAAACTTAAGTGTTCTAGCTGCTTTTATTCTTCTTCTTTGTTAGTTTATTTTGATGGCCCTTTTACCCAACTTAGCTCGGTACTTCGTAGAAGGCTTTTCATTTCTTGCGTTCATTACATTCTTTTATTGTAAATTTTGATTTTTGCAACTTGGCAACAATACATATTTGCATAACTTTTTGCGGCCAATGTTGCCAAATTGTTGTTGGTCCATATCTAAGCATTCGATGGTTATTGAGTGCGAACACTTAATTAGTCCGTCGATGACCGAGTATTTGAGTTGGTGAGGTGTTGTGTGGCTGA
Source organism: Anastrepha ludens (assembly GCF_028408465.1). NCBI lineage: Eukaryota > Metazoa > Arthropoda > Insecta > Diptera > Tephritidae > Anastrepha > Anastrepha ludens. The sequence goes on from NC_071502.1 coordinate 7,949,561, forward strand.
GTGCTGGCGGCGTGCGTTAGTACAGTTACAAAATAAGTACAGCTACTAATTTCATTACAAAAGCTACATAGAAATATAACAATTTATTTTCTAAATTAATTTCTTTGACTAATGAAGCAACAATGGATTGTTAACTCAATATGAGTATTTAGCAAAATGAGTAGTCCAACTTATAATATGAAATATTTTTAAAAATAAATGCACTATTCATAAAGTGTCACAAACAAAAAGTATTGTAATAATAATAATTCAGGAACAAGTAACAGTTACGCAGCAATTTATAAAGGACTACCGGGAATGTCGCCCTCGACATTCAAGGACATTATTACTTAGGCCATTTCTGATTAGTTTGATTTTATGAGATGATGCGCAAAACTAAACCATCTTCGAGATATTCGCTTTTGCTAATTGCTTCTGGTTTGATGCTGATAAATTTGACCCTTCTTCACATTTGACAATCAATGTTGCTAGCAACATTTCACAGCAAGCCAATTGCATGTTGCTGGCGAAGTGCAGTTACCTGACGGTTGTCAAGTTAATACTAGCCTTTAAGGCTGATAGCATTCATGTGAGCTTATTGAAATTTGGATGCCATACTTGTTTTTCTTTTGGCTGTCATATTTGTTTCTTTTTCTTGATGTAAAAAGTTCTCCATGTTTTTTCGCTTTATTTCGAGTATGAAATTAATATTATTAGGATTCCTCTTATTCAAGTCTTTTAAAACTGCTTTTTAAAGATTATTATAAAAAATTGTTTTTTTTTTTTTTCGTTTAGCAGAGCCCATAATTCACGAGAAGTTTATGATAGCGATGATGAAGTTCCTCTAGCTGATTTAAGAAGAAACCGTGAACTGCTTGGGCCACCCAAGTGGAGTAAGCAAAATTCTATGGAACCGTTAGTAGTATTGGCTGGCGAGATGCAGGGGCCTATTGATGTTATCGAAAGCATGCCATCACACGACAATTTTTCAATTTTCAGTTCAGTGGTAACTCCAGCTGTGGTTGAGCATATAGCATTCCAAGCTAATTTGTATGCCCAGTTATCGAGATTACTGGTCATCTCGCCCAGAACTGTACGATAGTTATATATTCAAAATAATGCCCGTGAAAAGATTTGACTGGATTTTAAGCAATTTGCATTTGAACGACTCTTCTATAATGCCAAAAAGAGGATCACCATCATTCAACAAACTCTACAAAGTTCAACCATATTTGGACATGCTGCAAGAGCGCTTCAAACTGTGCTTTAATCCTGGCGAGTACCTTGCGATAGACGAATCAATGATAAGATTCTAAGGTAGTTTTTAAGATACGTTGATATTTGTATTCTACAGAAACTGTTTTAATAGGACGATCAATTTTGATCCAGTATATGCCGAAGAAGCCAATAAAAAGAGGGTTCAAAACTTGGATGTAGTTATGTTAGCACCGGTTATGTTCATCGGTTCGAGATATATACGGGTAGAAAAGGAGATCTAGTCGAAAAAAAACTTGGAGAACGGGTCGTTCTTGGCTTAACTACTGATTTTGGGGGGAAACACCATAAAGTGTTTTTCTTGAGCTGAAAAAGCAATTGATAAATGGCTGCGGAACAGTGCGAACCAATTTCTTCCTACCGATATTAGACCGGGGCGACTATGATTGGCAAATTAGTGATTCTGGTATACTCTTTATGAAGTGGATTGACAAAAGAGAGGTTACAGCTTTATCTAACTTTCAAGATCCGAGTAAATTTGTGTAGGTACAACAACGCCAAAGCAATGGTTCTGTCAAAAAAATCGAAAAGCCTGAAATAATATACGACTATAATATGCACATGAATAACGTTGACAGGTTAGATCAGCTAAAGAAGTATTACGAGCTGTATAGAAAAAGCTGTAAGTGGTGGCACCGAATATTTTTTCACTTTCTTGATATTGCAGTCGTGAATTCTTTTATTATTTCTAAAAGTATAGGGTACCACTTAGCCTTTAAGGACTTCAAACTTGATTTGATTTCAATACTATGCAGTTCAGCCTCACCACTTACTCTTGGAACCATAAATAAAAAGCAAGCTAGAGTCCGTATGTAGATGTAAGCAGCTGGTTCGACTGATGTCAGGTCACTTTCTATGGGCGAAGCAGGCATCTCAGACAGTGCACTCTGCCCAGCATGTGGAGAAGAGGATGAGACGACGGATCCCTTTCTGTGCGTCTGCCCGGCCTTCGTTCGAATCAGGATTGAGGTCTTTGACACTGAAGAAGTAGCTACCTTTGTTCTTTGGCACCACAAGATCTACTCAGATACCTTCGGAGGGCGAGTAGATTTAAAGAAAATTAAAAAGGGAACCCGAGTGGAGTACAATGGACTTAATGTTGTCTAAGTGCTGTACTTGCTAGTCTGTACCGACAAAAAAACAAGTGCTTTTAGCTACCCAAAAATTTATAATTTTAAAATAAACAAAATAAGCCGTAGCCGGATTGCGGCTAGTGGAGCGTTTAATTTCATAAGATGATTTTTTTTTTTTAAATATGTGATTAAATGTCCTTAAGTATCTCGGATGACTTTCCCGGAAAGCCGGCAGTCCACCAAAGGTCTATTGCAAAGATAGATTTGATATAAAAAAACTCAATTTATACTTCTCGATTCACAATTTCTCTCGCCTTTTATCTCTTGAACAGAAATGCAGCGGACATCCGGTAACGGGTTGTCAAAATTGGAACCCATTTAAAAGCATGAAATTGCACAGAATTGCGGCGAGAACGGATTTTTTGACGTCGATTATTTTCTTGGCGAGAAAATACTTAGATTAATTTCTATTTTCTCCGCCGGGTTGAAGACTTAGGGTTACTTTTCTGATCACTTGATGGTAATTTTTTTGCTTACAAGCAACATCAGGCAAATCGCGAACAAATATTAGATTTGCGCAAGAAAAACCGCAAAATATCAATACTATAGTATACCGTGGTTTTTTTCCGTTGTCTCAAAAATATAGCAAACGAAAAGACTTCATTACAAAATTAATTTTATTATAAGCACAAAATATCAGCTGAAAACCGTTCCGGCGTAATTGTGTTTAACCAACCGAATTTTCCGACGGAAATGGATCAACTTTTTACCACCCGTCCGTCAACCAGTTACATGCTGTCCGGTTCAATTCTGTTTCGTGCCTTCCACGGTGTGACGCCCAAATATATCTGGAAAGTGATGTTTTTTTCTTCTTGTGGATCTTGTTGAGTAAAACAAAAATCGAAATGGGAAATTTTCTAAGCGCACCCATAATCCAGACTCACAGTTAAAAGCCAGGTGTGAGAACCTTTGCATACTTTTAAGCCTATAACTTCGTTGATTGACTGTGAACGACACAAGGCGCATTCATTAAAGACGGTGGCACTAGACTAACATCAATGTTCTGAACATTTGATTGTCAAAGCAAAGTTTTGTTTCATTCTGAGCTGACAGCCACATGGACGCGACGAAAGAAAAAAAAAACACAACTCAGCTGAGGTACCAACACCACCTTTAATTGATTCGCCTTGACACGACATGAAGTGCCCTGGCGTGCATTATGACAACTGTCAAGCAAATATTTTTGACTTGTGTAGCCAAAACTTGTAAAGGGGGGAGGGGAATTGTATTTTTCATAAAAAGTTGAATAACTCCATTAGTTTTAAATCCATTTCTGAAGATAAACATTTGTTTGTGTATTTTTATGCATTACGGCCATGAGTACAACACTCCACCTATGCCCTAAATGCTATGCTTGATTTGCTCCCCATGGATCTTAGGCAATAAAAGCTATGTATAGACTCCAATAATATGGTTTCTGGTACAAAGATGGAACTTCGAAACACAGAGAAAGTTTTAAGATGCTATCTCTTTTGGCACCTTAAGGCGAGCTTACGCCCATAGAGTGATTTGAAAGGAAATTTGATGTCAAATTTCCATTGCGTGAGCAAAGGAGTAATGAAGGCGGCTTTGCATGAAAGTGCAGAAGATTCTGGACAAAATCGATGACTGGTGCATGAGACAAGGTCTTTCCGTCAATCCGAACAAAATCACCATAGTCTTGTTCACGAGAAAACGGAATTTGGATGGACTTAGTCTTCCAACACTAAAATGTGTGACATTTGGTCTTTCCGATGAAGTTAAATATCTATGAGTAATTTTGGATATGAAGCTGACTTGGGAGACACACGTTTCACTGAAGGTGAATCGCGCATTGAGGATTTTTCAATTTGGTAAAACCTGGGGTCTAAAACCTGCTGTGGTCCTATGGATATACACAGCGCTTATCAGATCAATTCTCACTTACGCCTCTGTGTCTGGTGGCGACGGAGCATGGTTAAGTCCACAATCCAGGAACTATACAGACTGCAAAGAAGTGTGTGTTTATGCATCACAGGTGCCATGAGTACAACCTCTGGTAATGCCCTAAATGCTATGCTTGATTTGCTCCCCCTGGATATTAAGATACAACAGGAAGCAATAAAAGGCATGAGTAGACTCCGAAAATATTAAGACGAAACTTCCGGTCACAGAGAAATCTTTAAGTTGCTATCTGAGCAGTATCTCCTGTTGTTGGCACATAAAGACGACCAGATTTCATTTGGAAGGAAATTTGAAGTCAGGTTTGCGTGAGCAATGGAGTAATCCAGAATTCATTCAGGGAGTTTTGACGGATATTTTCTTTTCATTTCAAGAATTAAATAGGGTTTCGATCCGGATGGTACTTAAACGATAGTAATAAGTATCACTATGTCATGGGAGAAATGGTAACTGTTTTCCAAACGGAAAGTTTTGCCATCGTGAAAGTAGCCGAATGGATAATCGAGAGGAGATGGAGCAGGAAACAAATTTCAGTTTTCAGTGACAGGGAGACTGCCCAGAAGGCCCTTTGCTAGGGCAAGGCTACGGGTTCCGATGTCATAAGAACGAGTAAAACTGGGGGATATTTTCAAATTTGCCATAGAATCTGGAAAATTCTCACAGGGCTAGCTATCTCTGTCTCTGTTTCTTTTCTAGCCTATCTCTCTCTCTCTGTCACTTCTCTCCTTTCCTATTTTACTTTTCAGAGTTTTGAATTCAATGGGCTCTTTAGCCTGAGTGTTTTACGACTTACCAATTTCTCGGTGCTTATTGGCTCGCCTTTTTCAAATTTCGATTTTCAAAATTTTTTACACCCATTATTAAACGTGATTTTTTTTTCGATTCAGGCCTAGTATAGCTTCTTTATAAAATAGTGCGCAAAAAATCGCCAAAATTGGAAAAAGGCGAAATAAGTGAACAAATTATGTCACACACATCTAAAGTTTACTAAACCAGATATATGGATATAAGAAAACATAGAATTCGTTGAAACTGATTAATTGTGTTTAATAGCATAGCTTTCTGCTGATCTCAATTCTAAACAAACAAAAAACCACACAAGTATGCATGCCTATCATTATAAAAAGTGGCGCAAAATTAATCATCCTATTTTTTTTTTTGATAAATAAAAGAAAAAGATTTCTTTTTAAATATGATTGACGTACAACACTGTGACTGTGAATTCATTTTAAGCAGAGAGTTCAATTTTTTGCTACAAATTGCTGGCCATAAAAATGCAAAAAAAAGTATAATTTGTAGGTCCTTAAAACAATGTAATTCTATGCTGGAAAACAAATAAATTTGAGCAAATTATAAAGTAATAAAAGTTTATGCCTAAAAATTTTAGTAAAGGGTTTTCCAATTTCGATGCATGCATGTTCTTTATTTTTTGTTATTCTATTCAGTCACTGATACAAAATAATCACGGCGAATTGCATGATTGAGCAGCATGTGCAAAAGAAAAAAATATTGGGGTTACACCGTGCGGCAAAATTAAACTTTTTTTGTTATCTAGCAAAAATTTCCTATGGTGAATTTCAAAAAAAGTCGTTTCGAGAAAAACGCGTTTGAAATTAAGCATCGTATCGTAAGCGCTACGGGGCCGAACCGACGGGCTCTCACTTAAGTGCACATAGAATCGGGAATAAAGCGAATTTCGCTGTAAATTTTTTACCACAGTTTCTTAAGTAGTTTTACTAAAAATCGATTTTTTTTGAATTTTCACAGTGGCGTTCCCCTTAAGGTATGCTTGTTTACGTTCGCTTTACAACAGGTAGACTAATTATTTATTTAAAAAAACACCTTAATAAATCTATTTTTAATCTGTTCAGCTACTTTACTTTTCATCAGTACTTTAATACGACTGGATGATTAAAATTATATGCAGGAAATTGAAAATAATTCTCTCACACACAGCCTGTTTTTGCTCCATTTTAATTTTATTTTTAATCTGTCCCCGTTGGAAAACCCTTTATCTTTAATACTATATTTAGTTGAAACTTAAATTAATTACTTGCCTAGCAATCCAAATAATATGCACGATTTACTCATTACTGGCTGTTATCCTTTTCCATTTGAGTTCCTGCGTGCAAAGAATAAGTTATTTTTCACTATTCAAAAGTTCTACTAAAATATAACTAACGAAAACACTAATTCACTATTTGACTACTTTGCATTAAGGCTGCATGAATTTGCACTTCCATGCCTGCATTAACAAGCAATGCGCTTTTCAACTTTTTCCAAGCAATCACACATAAGTAATCATAAATTTGTTGCTATTAGCGCAGCTCTTAGTCCTGAGGGTGTGCTGAAATGGGTTACATACGTATGGACTATAAATATCTCATATCCTACAATAAATCAAACTACATATGCCCCGAAATTAAACATACCATATACCACAATTGATAACCACATCGCCACCGCCAGCCACATGCCACCCCACACTTTTGCTGCTGTGCTGCCGTGGAATTTACGCCCAACATAGCGCGCGTATTTCATTTGCATCGCATTGTAGTGCTGCTTACAATGCCTCGTCGGCCATTTTGTTGCCATCCAAGTGCAAATTGTTGTTGTATGTGCAAGTATTAGGATTGGTATGCACAGCTGTGGTGGTAACAAGTAAAGTGCCGCCAGCGCGACTGTTGCCTTCAATACTGCAGCCATCGAGGCTATAACTGCCGCTGCTGCTGTTTCTATTGTTGCTATTGTTGTAGTAGTTACTCGTTGTTGTTGCTGCTGCTGCTGCTGTAAATGTGGTTGTTGTTATTGTTGCATTTGTTGTTATCGTCGCCATCGCCGTCGTCGACATATTTTCAGCTGTCACTACCATTGTTCCAGTCGCACATTTCCTTTGGCTATTGCAGTTACTCGCTCTGCTAACAAATTCATCGCCTCCACCCCCAGCTCCCTCTTCCATCAACGGCTGGCATATGCGCAACTGATCGACGGTCTTTCGCCGCAGAAAAGGCAACTTGCGCAATCCACCCATAACTCCCGCTGTCGTGGACGACGCGTTGGTATGCGTTCTTTGGCTGCTGGGTGCGGTGCTGTTGCTGCGCAAGCGGGCGGCTGATTTACTGCTGCCTGGACCAGAATAGCCACCACTGCCACGACCAGTGACAGCGCTAGAGGCGCGACGTGCTTTTGTCGACGACATGTCCTTTAGTCATACCTTCTCTTCGCCGGGCAGGGGCGGGCCGCATCGCACGAACTATAATCAGAAGAACTGCGATTTGAAATAATTGCGAGTTGGTTTAAGGGATTTTATTTGGATTTAGCATTAATATTGTACTTGTTTGTTTGTTTGTTTGATTGGAGGTTTGGTTTGATGGTAACGATTATGCATACAAAGAAATGTTCAAAGAAAAGAAAAGAAACGAAACACATTGGCGGGTGGAGAGCAGTGTTGAAATTTTTCGTTTTTCGCTTCAAGCTACTAATTGATAAATATTAAGATGCCATGCGATAATAATAAAAAGCAAGCGGAACACGTTCCATACAACAAAACTAAGCCGAAAAGTTAGTAAGTATAAAAAATATTTGCAGAAAGCTTTCTCACAGCTTCAAGTTTGATAATCTTTTAAGGAGTTCGGGGTAGTCAGTATTTTCAAAAAATTAGATTTTTTTGCCTTTTCTTAAAGAGCAATATCTGTGTGAAAATTTTAAGTGAATCCGATAAATACTTTTCGAGTTATTCAACAATTAACAAGGGGCGTTCGGGCGCTCCGGTAATCGATAGCAAAATTTTAAATGCGTTTTTCTCAAAACTATGTTTCTTGAACTGGTGATCACTGTAACTTAAAAACCGCTTGGTAGACTTCAATAAAATTTGAACTGCTTTTGAAAAACATAAAAAACTCGTGCCTGATCGAGGGATTTTTTCAAAAATTTCCATTTTTTTAAACAATTAATTGTCGGTTTTTTTTCTCGGAAATCTGAAAAATATTTACTTAGGCCGCCATATTGTTAATTTTGAAAAAAAAAAAAAAAATGTGAGCCGTCATGGGACGCCTGGCAGATGTGAAACATCGTGTATGTACAAGTAATATGCATAAAAGTTAATATCATTACTGGAATCAAATATAACCTAATGAAAAAATGAAGTATTACGAATTTCTTACAGAAAATGGTAACTTTATTTAATAAACATTTATTTACATGTGATATCAAAATTTGATATTAATATCAAGCCACAATTTAAATATTTTCATCTGTGACTTCAGTAATAGTTATATTCGACGTTTCCTCTGCCGGTATTACTGTGACGATTGGTCGATGACAACTAAAGTACGTTACAAAAGTATTGGATGAAATATTATCAAGATATCTCACAAATACAGCATCTATTGTTGTTCCATATTTGGTAGTCGATTCTCTTGGATTGTTGTTGATTTGCAATTGAAATTCTTTTTGAAGTGTGCTTTGAGTGCTGAAATTTTTTGAATTTTCAGGTGGCGCAAAATTAATCATCCAGATTTGTATTTGAAAATTATTAAATAAAATTAAATAAAAATAATGACTTTGTGTGATGAAATTTTTTGAATTTTCAGGTGGCGCAAAATTAATCATCCAGATTTGTATTTGAAAATTATTAAATAAAATTTAAAAAATAATAAAAAAAAATTATACTGACTGATGACTTTTGACCTTTACGCCCGCCATTGCTTGTCTGTTCTTATACAGCAGCTCTACACTTCACAAATTTCAATTATGATTGTCGTACTGCACTATTTGTAAAAAATATAAATAATCCGATAGCATGATTAATTTTGTGTCACTTTGTATATTATGATAATCAAAATGTGTCTTTAAAATATGCCTTCCTCCATAGGCTTAAACTTTTTATTCAATTTCAACTTTTGCTCATTACGATCTGGCATATCTCGAATTTGCTATTAAATAAGTTTGCACTTTTCATTTCGAATTAATAAAGCAATAAATTTGGCATTGCAAAATAGTTCTACTTGGTTTAAATAATTGAGTAATGAAACTTCTTTCTGCTGTGGCTCTGCTTTCTGTGACCTTTTGATATTTTTCAACTCAAACACTGACCTTCGTCATTTCTTCGCACAGAGAGCGCGCCTCAAAGGTGCCCACTCTAGCCAGCCTTCCAGTTTCCCATGAATTCTCTGTAATCGAATTCCTATTATCTACATAGCTAATTACCGAACACATTCAAAAACACATAATGCACCAACATTTACTAAGCACTCACGAGCATCCAACTTGCCGCTCTTTAGCAACTCTACATATGTCTCTCTAATATGGCACACATACTAACACACTTTAACTCACATCATTTGTGAGTTGTTCCTTTGAAATTGGCTTAGCACTTCTCATACTACAACACATAAATACTACTACACACGGCAAGCGTCGCCACGCCAACGATTCGGTTTACAAGTAAGCCAATAGATGTTTCTCATCAAAAAGCTTAGATCAGGCACAAGTTTATCTATTAATAAAACTAATTTTTCTTCTCCGATTGACTCCCAAGGACTTGTGATGATCATCGCAAGGGACTTCTGGGGAAATGAATTCCACACAAACAGCGATAACTTTTACAATTACTAATGTTTTGATTTTTTTGAAATTTTGCTAAAGTCAAGTTGAAACATGATGATTTTTGTAAAATAAAGCAATTGACTAGCAAAAAACAAATATTGAAAATCATCGTTTTTTTGGGCCTCCAACTACCCCTAACCCCTTAACACCTACAAAAATATAAGTGAATTCATCCCTCGATTTGCATTGTAGTTACGTTCTCGGAAAAATCGCACAAAACCGAAACAGTGTAAAACGAGGCACAGAGTTTATACAAAGTAGACGGCTATGTTCAATAAACCTACAAATCCATCTAAAGAAGGCAAAGAAAAGTCGAGGATATGTTTATTATATTCGTATAAAACGATACAAAGATTTATTTAATTTCAGTTCAATTAATTTTTGAAAATGAAAGCGCATCTAAACATTAATTAACAAGATTCCTTTCAAATAAAAACAATCAAAACGTAAAAAACTAACAATTGTCTGTAGAAATAAAGACGATACAAAAATTCAACTTTAATAACAACTATCACAGAAATTCAATTCAGTATTTGCGCTTCTTCGGAGTTTTTTAAAGCTAGAATTCTCCTTTTATTTGGTAGGACTAGTGTAATATCACTACTCGAGTCACTAGTAGGAAATTCATCAACTTTTTCCATAGGTGCAGCTTCCCTAATTGAGATGTTGGTTACATTTCCACTCAGTTACTAAAAGTTGATTTACTTTTGGCTGGCACGAAATCAGTGATTAACATTTGTTTACTTTGGCGGATATTCTTGTAAATTTCTTCATACTGACTGAGCGCATTTCTTGTTGTTCTTTGAAAAGCCAATGCTTTCTATGTATCAGGGTTTCTGTTCAAAAAATTAGTTTTCACTTCTGTACCTAGTCGAAGACCTTTAGCATTTACTATTCAGCTTTTCTATTATCACCATCGGACTGCAATCTATGTTATCTTCGGTGATGCTAACGGATTTGGATGGTACTAAGATGAAGATACTAAGTACTCCTATACTACAGGACAGATTACTACGGTATTATAATTAGCAGGGAACGAGTTGGTTGAAAAACTGGCTAATGAAAGCTCTACAAGCATACAACTAGGCCCTGAACTCTTTCTAGGTGTTAATTCTGGTACGATTCAACTATAGACTGACCGTTTCATGGGGTCTACCTGTAGAAGACGTTGGTCTGAGTTGGTCTCCTGCAGAGTAGCCAAATGCTTTGCGAAAGGACCAAAGAAGAAATTAGCGACCTTTCTCCTAAAATTTAGTAGTAATGGTGGTGTAATCATGAGGCACAAAGCCTGTAGCCAGCATATGGCTACCATGGAAATCATTGGCGACCCAATACGCCTATCCTGTCCTGAGAATGAGGATACTGCAGAGACTTTTCTCTGTAGCTGTCTGGCGCTTACTCGAATCAGACTTAAGCTGTTGGGTTGCGATGTACTGAGTATGGATAAGGTTCATACTCTCCTTTTCCGGATTTCGTAAGATTTATCAATGAATTCAGAAGATTTGCGGAAGAGTGATCTCAAACCAGTTTTTCCGCCTTACCATCCACATAATATCTATCCTGTCTCTCTATGATTTCTACTGCAATCTATCCGGGTGTAGTGCAATGGTCTTCTGACCAAGTGCTTGGACCTGTCCCACCCCCACAAATCTAATCTGATCTCAGCCTACTGTCGAAATAAAAAAAACACGTTTTAGATTACGGGTTTTTCAGTTTGAATGCGACTTTTCGTTCTAGAGTTACGGGTGAAATTATGTATATTACATAAAAACAGGCCACCAGGGCCTAGATATTTAAGAAATTTTTAATAAGAACAATTTTGTTTATCTGGTTTTTGATTTATTTGATTTGGGGATGTTATATCCAAAACCTAACTGTTTTCGAGGTATTTGATTTTGAAGATTATTTAAAAAAAAATATTTTGGTTAGCTTGTACGTTCTTTTTTTCAACTGTTAGTTCTAGTGTTCGGTCTGACTCACTGGTTTTTATATTAATTTACAGGCTCCACCACTCGAAGTGTAAACAACTTCAGACGAATTTCAATCGTAATAGTGTGACTGCATTATATTTGGCTGGAAAATCGCACAATTACTCGTTACAACAACACTGGTAGCATCGCGAAACGTCATGGAGGTAGTCATCAAAAGACTGCAACGTCACGTGAAATGATTCAAAATGTGAAGAAGCGACTTGAGCGAAATCCCCGACGAAGTGCCAATCAAATGGCAAAAGAACTGAAAATATCTGATCGTAGCATCCGCCGCATACCGAAAAATGATCTCAAAGTCAAGCCTTACAAGATCCAAAAGGCGTATGATCTCACACCAAAGCAGCAATAAGTCAAACTTGAGAGAGCGAGAGTTGCTTCGCTTGACCAAAAGTAGTAAATTTCCGAACATTGTGCTTTCTGACGAGAAAATATTTCAAATTGAGTAATTCGTGAACTCCCAAAATGATAGGATTTATTTGACTGACCGTTCATACGACCGCTAAAGTCATCGATTGGCCACCAGAAGGCAGCTCCCGTCACAGTAATGGTTTGGGCCCCTGTAACCGCAGATGGGTGCTCTCCAATCGTTTTTATCGAGCCTGGCGTCAAAGTAAATGCGAAATATTATCGGGAAAATATTCTGGAGCTTGCTTTGAAGCCGTGGGTAGATAAAAATTTCGGTGGCAGACCATGGACGTTTCAACAGGCCCTGTTTTACAAAGCTCGAGTGAATTAAGAATAACTAAAAAACAACGTTCCGAACTTCATAACGTCCACACAAGGGCTCTCAAATTTACCAGACGCGCATCCGATGGGTTATTCTCTTTGAGCTATTTTGGAGAACAAGGTCCGAACTAAAAGGTTCACCAGTCTCGAGATGTTGAAAAAAGCCATTGTCCGCGAGTGGACAAAAATACTTGCAAGTCACATTCGGGCTGCTGGCGATTCATTTCTGGACCATCTCAAGGCCATAGTCAAGGAAAAAGGTGGTCATATCGTACGTCAAAGTAAATGCGAAATATTATCGGGAAAGTATTCTGGAGCTTGCTTTGAAGCCGTGGGTAGATAAAAATTTCGGTGGCAGACCATGGACGTTTCAACAGGCCCTGTTTTACAAAGCTTGAGTGAATTAAGAATAACTAAAAAACAACGTTCCGAACTTCATAACGTCCACACAAGGGCTCTCAAATTTACCAGACGCGCATCCGATGGGTTATTCTCTTTGAGCTATTTTGGAGAACAAGGTCCGAACTAAAAGGTTCACCAGTCTCGAGATGTTGAAAAAAGCCATTGTCCGCGAGTGGACAAAAATACTTGCAAGTCACATTCGGGCTGCTGGCGATTCATTTCTGGACCATCTCAAGGCCATAGTCAAGGAAAAAGGTGGTCATATCGAGCAAAAGTAAATTGATTTTTAATTTTGTATTATTTTCGCACATTTTGTACTTTGAATTAAATAAAAGAAATTTGCCAAACAAAATTTATGGCCCTTTTAATTCGTTACACTTCAAGTGCTGGACCCTGTACAAAATAATTTCCTTACAACTTTTTTAATGATGTGAAGTAGAAAACACTTGTCAAAAACCGTAAATTCCAAGCTTCACCAAGCAGCATTTACTGAGACGTCGCGGTCAAATGAAACGCGTACGAAAAATTCTTCATCAAACTATGAATTGCATTACCTGCATATAAGGAATTTCATCCTAAATTTCCTTTGGACATCCCCATGTTACAGTTTTAATAGTAGAACGATTGATTTCAATGTAAAGATTAACATTTTCAGCGCGTTTCTGCTGCGTATTGATTCTTAGTTAGCATCTACTAAGCCTCGTTTCAGCAACGTGCGCACATTTACCAAAATAGGCTGAACAATGAAAGAGATATTCAATGTTGAAACCACCCAAAGCCTTGATGGCGCCCCCTGCCTACTTATATTCAGCTGCATGAATAAAGTTGAAAAACTATTATTCACGCAAGATAAACATAATTAAATTATTATACAAGTACGCATACTTGCCTAAGTTAAAAGTTGGTTATTATGCAACTAATATGACATGCAGAGAGAACAGTAAGGCGCACAATACATTTTGTTGCTCATACGCCATGTATTACCAAGCACCAAGTAGGCAAAGCCGAAATGTAATGTAAGTGTTAGCAATTGTGCAGGTTTAAAAATAATTCACAAAATTTCGTAAAACATTCAAACTTTTTAACGCATTAAATCCTGCTCATAGATGCCGTCGTGAGATTTTATTGAAATTTTGTCAGTGCGTTTCCGTAAGACATAGAAGTTGTCTTGCAAAATTACAGGGGTATTTAAATGTCCATTCGGCAGATTAGAGTTCTGAGCATAAATAAGACGCTTAGTATGGCAGAGTACATTGCCAATGCAATGCCTTATGATGATGCAGCTACTAAATTCGGTAATGATTATAGCCGTGGAGAAAAAGTCTTGAACATCCAGAGAAGCACAATGTGCCGATCGCTAACTTTTTTGTCAGTTATAGATTGTTGCGTCGGTGGAATGGATACTGCGCAACGGGCACTGTGCGCGATAATCGAACTACCAGGTTGTTCAATAAGTTTTGTGGTTCGATCAGGGAGTTGGTACTAGTCTAACTTTTTTTTGAAGTGTTGGTACACTCTTCATATGAATTCAATTAAAACGTTTTCGAAAGGATAAAGTGAATTTTGTGCATCGGTTCAACACTACGGATGAGATTGGGGTCTATCACCTCAAATAAAAATAAGAGAGTTTCACAGGTTCTTGGAAGGTGTTAGCAACAGTTTTTTGGGATGCGAAAGGAATTTTGTCGTGGATTACTTGCAAGTTGGTAAAACATTAAGTTCTGAATATTATTGTAACCTTTAGACCGGCTGAAGGAAATAATTCGTGGGAAACAATTTTTTTTCATTATAATAATGCAAGAGCATATTTGCTATGGCTAAAATCCATGAATTTAAGTTCGAATTGTTGGAGCATCGACCGTATTCACCAAGTTTGGTCCCTAGCGACGTGCATCTGTTTCCAGACTTACACAAAGCGATTTCCATCAACCAATGAGGTCAAAGACCTGTGAAAGCGTATTTTGGAAGCCTTCCAAATTCTCACTTCAGAGATGGACTACATAAATTGGAATCTTGTCGGAATCACTCTATTGATGTTCTGAGATACTATACTTACCATAAAATTGTGTTTTTCTTATCGAACCGGAAAACTTATTGAACAACCTAGTGTTAGAATATTAGAATTCTCAGAAAAAGTCACTAAAAAGTAAGTTTGAAGGAGCTCAAAAATCACATTGATTTTTAACAATTAGTTTTTTAACGGCGATATTGAGAATTTTCTTATACGCCGGATGTTCGACTTTTTTTATACGGTAGAAAATACCCAGCCCGTAAAAAAAAAATAAAAAATTAAATCAATGCAATTTTTGAACCACTTGATATTTACACTTTATTAAAGTGCACATCTTAAAACTTAATGGGCTGTAAAACTGCATACCGAAGATTTTTCTAAAAATTCAGAATAAAAAAAAAATTTTTTGAAACCTTTCTGGTTGTTTTTTAAACTTGCACAAAGCTAGAAACTGTATTTATAAGGTTTTTAAAAACTACATTTTTATATCAAAACTATTACAACTACTAGGAACAAATAAATTGTCAAAACTTTTCATTAAATCCCAGTGCTAACCTAATGCTAGTGTACTGTATGAATATATCTCAAACGCAGCGAAAATTTTTTTAAATATTTACTACTTATGAAGCAAACACATAAGCACATATATAACTATAAATACGAGTATATACAGAAAATTGCTTTACATAGTAACAAAAACAAGTACAAAAGCTTATTTACAAATTTACAAATGCATTATAAAGCTAAGTGAAAAACGCCACGCTGAAGAATTTTAGAATAAGCGAAAATGCATACAAAGCCAACAAAATCTTACCGAGACCTGAGTGGCTGTGTAGGAATTTGCACGAGCCCTATTACTGAAGCAAACCATGCGCCATTTGCGCTTCACCTGGGCAATAACTTCGCCGTTGAAGAAGCAGAAGAATGTGGCAACACAGAGACCCTGAAATGACAGAAACACACAAAAATAATTTATAGGTGGAAAATGTCAAAGTTAAAAAGTATTATTAAATATGAGGGCTCCTCTTGAAAAAAAAAAATATAATATTGTATAATACATACATATATACAGAGGGGCGCAAAATTAATCACCCCATATCAAGATTTATAATTTTTGCAAATAGCGCTGTACGTTAATCATATTTCACCCTTCTGAACTAGACAGCTGCAGTATACAAATAGACAAGCAGTGGAGCGCTTAGAGGTCAAAATAAACATTTCCAACACTGAAAATAAGTTTTTTTTTATTTAATGAATTGTACAGGTTTTTCCAATAAGAGGAGTTTTTCCCGTAGAAGGTAAATGGTTTCGTTGCTTGTGTGGCACGTAGCGCCGTCTTGTTGAAAACAAACGTTGTCCAGATCACTACCATCCAATTCCGGTCATAAAAAATTGTTAATCATCTCTCGGTAGCGCAATCCATTCACCGTAACTGTTGTCCCAGCTTCATTTTCAAAAGAGTAAGGTTCAATGACTCCGCCGGACCATAAACCGCACCAAACTGTCACACGTTGAGGATAGAGCGGCTTTTCAACAATAACTCTTGGATTTTCTGCGCCCCAGATACGACAATGTAGTCGAAGCCACCAAGGTGAAAATGGGCCTCATGACTCAAGATGATTTTTCGATGGAATTCCAATTCCGGATCATTTGCATGCATTTCAACGACCCAATCAGAAAAGGTACGACGTTTTTGATGATCGGCCGGTTTGAGTACTTGTGTTAACTGGACTTTATAAACCTTAATACCCAAATCTTTAAGCAAAATACCGGGTAATGATGTTTGTGAAATGCCTAATTCCAAAAAACGACTAGGAATGGACAAACCTAGGTTTCCTTCAACACTTTCGACTACAACAACAATATTTTCGGCTGTTCTTGAGTGACATGCACGGGTTTTATTCTCCACATCACTAATTTGTCCCAACAGCTCCAATTTTTTCACCAATTTCTGTATTGCGGTGCTTCACGATGACCCAAAAATGTTCGAGCTTTACGAACCGTCTCTGCCAAATGTTCACCATTTTTATAGTGAATTTCAATAATTTCTATGCATTGTTTAAGCCTGTATCTTTCCATGTTTATTAATGGCTTAGTTTCTACTTGTCAAATATCAAAAAATGACAGCTTCAAAACACAGCTCCACATCCACCGAAATAGCGGGCTAGTCAAAATAACACCTGCTATTGGAAAACCCTTTATGATCAATTATGTGTATATGCAAAATTAGTTAAAATTTCTTTTCATTCAGAAAGATACAATTCTTTAAACCCTTCTTAGGAAGCTTTTCAAGAAGCCACTTCATATTTTCTGCATACATGGGCAGAAAAGTCCCGGGCCTAACAAAACAAACGCATTTTTTTTTGTACAAAAGTCGCTTTACTCATCATCGAAATTTCTATCGAGAACAACGGCGTCGTTTCAGGGCCGCTCTAACATTTCAATACTGCTTTTGCAGAACGATTTATCTTTTACCTGAAAAGAGGCTTCAGTTTCAGCGATAGACTCTTGATTCGACCGAAATTTGTTACCCACGAGCATTTTTTTAAGTCTGCGAACATCCAGCAGTCGCTGGGAGCCAAATTTGGCGAATACTGAATACGGTGGCTGTGGGAGGAATTCCAAGTTCAATTTATGTAGTTTTGCCTTTGTTTTCTTTGTCTTGGGGCACGGTGCATTGTCTTGATGCAACAAGTCTTTTTTCTTTTTCATATCCGAACGTTTCTTTGCAATTTCGGCCTTCAAACACTCCAATAACCCCATATATAAGTAATATTCACTGTTGTTGTTGCTTTCCTTCTCAAAATAGGCGATGAATATTATACCACGCACATCCCAAAATACCAAGGCCAGAACCTTTCCAGCCGATTATTGTACTTTCGGGTCTTTTGGACAAGGTTCACTAGTTGCTGTCCACTCAGATGACGATCGTTTTGATTCCAGAGTGAAGGGCTGTATCCGTGATTCATCCATTGTCACATATCGACGCAAAAGTTGCGATTTATTACGTTTAAATATGGCCAAACACTGCTTAGAATCATCAACAACGGGCACCCAATTTGAACAGAGCTTTCTCATAGCCAAATGCTCATCTATTAGAAAGCCAACCAGTCTTTTGATGTCTCTACGCTACCAGCTAACTCACGCAACTTCACTTTTCGCTCGTTCAAAGGATTTTGTGTATTTTTTGGATGTTTTGAGGTGTTACCGCCTCATTTGGACATCCACTGCGTTGTGCATCATTGGTGTCTCTACGACCACGTTTGAGGTCAGCAAACCATCGTTTTATTGTTGTTTCTTATGGAGCGGAGTCTCCATGACACTTTTCAAGTCATTTCTTTGCTCGAACGGTTTTTTCCCCATCTAGAAGCACGAAATTCTTTTTGATCCATTGGCTTGAAAATAACAAAAGCAGCGTCACTCTTAGCAAAATAACTCACGAACTAATGAATAGAATATCATGAAATTTGAACAGCTGTCGTTTTAAGGTTAGTACTAACTGAAAAAAGGGTGAATGCAATAAAACTAGTGCCGCCTATGTATTAAGCCCGGGACTTTTCAGCCCATGTGTTAAAAGAGAATTGTCAGTAGAGAAACATGAACTACAAGTAATTCAAGGCTAGACAAGAGTCTCATGGAGAACTCGCGGAGCTGCATAAAAAGTTTGTGAAAATATGTTGCCAGTGTTATAAATCATTTCCTGATAGAAATATCGGGTGGTTTTTTAAGAGCTTGAGAACTTGAGGATAATACAAATGCAATCTGGTAGATAATTTCATGGCATTTATTTTAAGGATATGATATCCGGCATATGTCCGTCGCGGCTACGAGTTATACATTCTATTCGATCACTCCCATAAATCGTTTATTAAGCACGTTGTATGGCAGGTTGCACTGTCTTGTTGGAACCAAACGTCGTCGATGTTTATATAACACCCAAACACCCAAAAAAAGAGTATAAGTCGTCGTGTTTTAGCTGATTAATTTTTGGAAACAGAAATTCAGTCAGCATGGCTCGATAGCACTCATGACTTATCGTAGCGGCAGCTTTCGAAAGAAATAAGGACCTATGATGCCGCCGGTCCTTTATAAACTTCGATTTAGTGGACAGAAATGACAACACAGTTAGCCATTCTCAGCTCTCAAGAAATAGTTATCGATATCGATACAGTTCATGCAGCCAAAATAGCAACTGATATTGTGGCCAATGGTCAGAAGTTAGTGTTTGTTTGACGATAAAGGGATGCCCATATATTGGGCAAAATTGACTGGTTTCAAATAAATTTCCCTCCTAGCCAGCTCCTCCGCGATTAAATGTTTAGGAATGAATTTATTTGCAACTATCACAACTTCCTTTATTGAAAATTCCTCTGAAAATTTAATTTTTCATCTTTTGCTCTAAAAATCCTCAAGTATCGAATATTAAAGTAGCTCAAAAGTAGAAAATGCTTTGCTTGCACGAGCAGCAACTTTCTCTTCTCGCTACATTTCGAGTACAGCAGTAAATTCTTAAGTTATCAAAAGCAAAGCAGCTAAAATTATTCCATACACATCATTAATTTCGATGCATTTCCAAAGCGCGCATTTTATATTTCTAGATTTTATTTTTAGCAGCATTTCGTAACATTTTAAGAAGTGCCCTTGCTGTACGCATATCGCTATGTATGTATGTATGTATGTATATAGATATGTAGATGTGTGCATAAAGTATATTTGAAATGCGCTTATTTCGCATTTCAATGATGTTAAGAGCGACAAAGGCGAAAGTAAAAGAAAACTTCTATTCGAGCGCAGCTCCTGATGAAAAGCGAATGCGCTTGACCCAGTTTGTGCGTAAAGGAACGACGGTGGGAGAAGAATTAGAAACACTAGAAATCAAAAAAAAAAAAAACAAATATGTGTTTAAATAAATGTTTGATGCTTATGAATACTTTCTGCTTCTTTTATAAGATACCGTCTCCAGCTCTTAGTTGGGGGCTTTATTTTGGGTGCGGAATTGTTACAGTTTTGTGCTAGGATATGCTTAGGAGCTGAATTCTAGGTAGTACTAGTAAAATACATGCATACATGCATACTCATATATATATATAAGGACATATTTATGAAATATTACTTCACAATTTTTCAATAAATTATACATTTCTCATCAAAATCCCACCTGAACAACCCACAGCACAAATTTTAATTGAACAAATAGAAATCTTATTTTTTTCAAAATTACGACACTCCAAGCACGGCAACAGTTACTGAGTTTTATACTGATAAGCCTGCATTGATAAAAATGAGCTTGCGATTCTAGCATCTTTCAAATTTTTCAACAATTCTCAAGGTTTCTAACTATTTGGCATGGCGCTGCTGCGACACAAAAATTTGGTAAACACAAAGCTCTAATTTTTCCAAAAAATAAAAATAAGTACTCAAGCGCTAGCCTTGAAGCAAAGTAACTGTTATCTCTTTGCATTAAATAAAAGACTTAAAAAACAAAGCCATCGCTTTAAAAGAGAAACGCAACTTGCAAGTTTGCCAGTCTCGTGCGAAAACAAAAACCAAGAAGAAGATATAGAAAAACTAAACTACTGCTTTGTAACTTTTTTCTTGCTTTTGTCACAGTGATGTCTTTCACGTAGTTAAATGACTATGAAATCTCACATTCACAGATACGCGTGTCAAATAGTTTTCTGTTTCCTTCCTTGAATTTCGCAAGCAGTTGCAATGACTACTGGAAAACTTACAGCACTCTGCTAAGTGCATGTCTGTCTGACTGAAAAAGATTGATGCACCAATTTTCTATGATTTCATCCCCACACTCCGAAATCATTTCCTAATCGTTTCGCAGACAGAAAAACATTAAAGGCATTATTTATATTTTTCGCGGAATAAATAAATAAAAAATATAAAATTAAATGGAAGAAAACTTAACCCACTTAGCTACAATAGAAAATATGTGCATGTAATAAATTATATCTTTGAGTGGAATAAGAGAAAATGGCTGAAGAGGCGCTAAAAAATCGTTTCACAATTTTTTGCGACTTCAATGGATTTGTCACCTTTAGGTTACTCCACTGAAACTAAAAAACAAAAAAAAAACCAACTTTATTTGAAAAATATTGATGTTCTTAGTTATGGCGACAAAGAGTGTTGACATGAGGGTACGCATAAAGTACACAAAATGCACATTCGTAATGCTGATTCTTTGAAATTTTCGGCCACGTATTGGCATAGATCTGGTTCCGAATTTCGACTACAAAAAAAAAAAAAAAAAAATAATAATAATAATAACAATAAAAAAAAAATATTTGAAAAAAAATATTTAAAATATAAAAAAGAAATTAAATAAAAAATTAAAAAAAATTTAACTGGCATGATCTGGGTGGTCATCTCGCACTGTCGAACCACGTCGCATACTGGACCCGGCTTAAAAAATGAACACTCACAAGTCTATAAATGAAAGTTGTTTACTGAGAATATTTAAAGCAAAGGTTAAACCAGAAAATAAAACTAAAAAACTAAATCTTTAAAGGCCTTAGTGGCAGTTTAAATTAGCAATTTAAATTATAAGATTTTTTGAGCATTTTTCGAGAAAAAAATACTTTTGGGGAAAAAATTTATAAATGTTTTTTAAGGTTTTTTCTATGAGTTTTTTCAACTTTTTTCGAAAAAAATGTGGTTTGAAAAAATTTGTATTTGAAAAAAAAATTTAATTTAATTAAAAAAAAAAAAATTTTGTTTCGACATCAACACTCACAAGTCTATAAATGAAAGTCGTTTATTGAGAAAATTGAAAGAATAGGTGAAACTAGGAAGTAAAACCAGAAAGAAATATTTGGAGGTCTTGTTGTTGTTGTTGTTGAATTGGTTGAATATTTCCACTGAAATTATCCTAATTAGTGACCAGCACCGTTTTGCTAGCACTGTCCTCGTGTGATGATGTCTTGTTTTTGTTTCTTTTTTGTTTTTTTTTTTGTTGCTGTTTTTGTTTTTATTAAGTCAGATCCATTTAGTGAGGTCCAAGTATTGCAGCAAATTCTTTATCTCGATGTCTGAGATATCATTAATTTGGTGTAAGAAAGGAGCTAGTCCTGGACATTCACATAAGTAGTGGAAAAGACTTCCCTTCAGCCCTTCTGCTTGACAGCTTCTGCAGATAGGATTGAAGCGGAGGTTGAGTCTGGCTGCATGATCCCCTACTTTCCAATGACCTGTAAGGGTTGCAGTGATGCGTGAAATGTTTGGTCGAGAGCAACCAAACAGGTCATTCGTCCTTTGGATTTTATACGACGGCCATTTTTTTTTTGTTGTAATACATGTAGTTAATTGCTTCCATCTTCTTTCGTCTAAAGCATGATAGTGTAAAACAATAGATGCTTTTATTGTGTTGAGTGGGGTGGAGATTGCCACCGCCTCTGCTATGTCTAGTGTCGAACCTTTTCTTGCTAGCTCATCCGTTATCTCATTACCCCGTATGTTCCTATGCCTGGGAAGCCATATCAGAGTAATTTCAAGCCAATGACTAAGCAATTTTAGTTCCTCTCTACACTGTAAGACTAATTTGGATGAAATGGAGTTAGAGTCTAAGGCCTTGATAGATGCTTGACTCTCTGAGAAGATAGCTACTCTTGCAGCAATTTCCTTGTAGAGTTTTAGTGATTTGCATGCTTCTCTGATCACTAAAAGTTCTGCCTGGAACACGCTGGCATAGTCAGGAAGTCGAATTTACTGAGATAGGTTGAGTGGCTCCGAATGGTGGGTTTAAAGACGCGGGTCTAAAAACCCATTCGGCTGTGGTGGCTTTGAGATGTTGAATTTAAATTTTTTTACACTTTCAATCAGCTTCATATTCAGCATGGAAAAAATCTTTGGTATATATGACCTGAATAATGATTTGTGATTTGTGTTAGGCTAATGCAAGTCAGGGCCCGTTCTTATTGATTCTGGGCTGCAAACTGGTGTCCACTGTAAGAAACACTCAGGAGAACTAGCCCTTATCGCTCCAGAAACCAATGTGCACTTTTCAAAAATTTCGTAAGATCTTTAATGTCGACAGAGCCGAGATGTTCTAATTCATTAAAGAATTGCCCGCCCAAAATGGCGAGTCTACGTCTGAATAGAGCAGGACAGCCGCACAGAAGGTGCGGGATCGTCTCATCGCCTTCCTTATCTACACAACTTCTGCAGAAGTCAAGTGTTTGCACACCCGTTCTCTGAGCGTGCATACCGTTTAGGCAGTGCCCCGTAATAACTGAAATCAGGGTGTTAAGACTGTGCTTATCTCTTCTTAGTAGAAGTTCCGCGCGTTTTGCATTGAGAGCTGTCGGGCGATTTTTCAAGTGGCTTCATGACGCCATCTTTCATTCGCTACTCTTACCATTTCCTCGCGGATACGTAGTTTACATGTTTGCAAGGGTATACCTATAATATAGTCTATGTACTCATCAATCAATTTGGTACCGATTTTCGCTAGTTCATCAGCTCTGCAGTTCCTCTCAATGTCACAATGGCCAGGAACCCATGTTATCATTAGGTGAAATGACTCAGCCATCTCGGTAAGAGATGCGCGGCATTTCATGGCTACCTTGGAGGTTGTCGGTGGTTTTGCGAGGGACTTTATCGCCGCTTGGCCATCAGTGAAAATGTAGATATCATCTCCAGGTATCGCATCACTCTGTCCCAGTGTCACGGTTTACAATGCTCATGAAACATTTTTTTAATTGATTTATTTGTTCACTTGTCTATATCAAAACTTGATTAGCAACCCTCGTAATATAAAAAAAAAAGTTAGTGGACACATTTCATTCCTGTAGGAACTAAAATATTATTAAATTTATTACAGTTTTACTTTTAGTTTATTGAGCCCTTGCAGGCGTGTGTAGCAGCGGTTCATTGGCTAAACAAGACCCAGAACTTATAGCAAAGCATTGCATGGCATGCCATTTAAAGCATATGAATTAATTATCTATGTAATATGTTTGGCAAATTAATTTTGCTTCCCTGAGTTTCTCTTTCCTTTGACTCCTTATTCAGTATTTTACTACCAGCAGGCCTATATCAGACAATCTTTACTTGCACTTACATACAAACATAACATCTTAATTATAATAAAACATAGTAAACATTAGTTACGTACGCAGTAGGACAACATTTGCTACTACGGTTACATTTTAATGACAAAAGAAATTGTTAATTTTTTTCCTTTCATTGGATGCAACACCATGGAAGTACTATAGCAGCGAGATAACAAGATACAAAGGATAATCAGACACGCATGGAATTGAAGTAAGCAGCAAGGGCGACAAGCACACATTGTATGAGCCCATTTCATACAGTATTCTGCACAAGTAAAGGTGCAGATTGAAAGTTAAGGAAAATAACATTAATACAAGTTTTTTAAAACTTCTACTAAAATAAAAATTATACTTTTAAAGTCTCTTGAAACAAAGCAAAAATTTTATTCAGCTAACAAAAAATTGTGCCTGTATTTTAGTAATCAAGTCAAAATTCAGAGTGCACCTGAAAAAATACGTAAAAAGTTATAAAACTGCGATATTTTAAAGGTCTTAAAACTTCTTTCTATGATGGATATTTAAATTATTAATTTCTATATAAATAAATAAAATAATAAAAAGTATAATAATATATATTACATTATTTTAAATTTTTTAAAAGCGCTCTGTTTGGAACTTTTTACAAACTTAAAATTCCTAACACTGGTTACCAAACTTTTGCTACAAGAACCAGTGGTTGTGAGAATTTTTCGCAAAGATATAAAGAGAAGTAGAACTTTTTTGTCAAATCTCAACTTTAAAAAGTCGGAGCTAAAATATCAATAAATGTGTTTTGGGTACACTTTCCAAAGTACTATTGGGTGGAGGAATAAGTTCGTAGCGTTTTTATATATTTTTTATTTTACAACGATTTCTTCGCTGTTTGGCAAAGGGTAAGTATTCATGCGATAGACTTCTTTCTGCTCTACAAAACTGTGTTAATTGTATTTTTGAGTTATTTACATTTTTATTATTACGAGGCTTAGAAATGGAATACCTAGGAAGCAAAATTGAACATTTTCGACACTTGCTATTCTTTGCTTTTCATCGAGGTCAAAAAGCTGTCGAAGCAGCCCAAGACATTTACGAAGTGTATAGAGAAGTGGTCAGAGGCGAGTCTACAGCACGGAAATGGTTTGCAAAGTTCAAAAATGGCGACTTTGACGTCGATGACACGTCCCGCAGCGGAAGGCCTCTTGTATTCGATGAAGAACGTCTCAAATCACTTTTAAAAGGGAACGGTCGCCACACCAGCCGTGAAGTGGTGGAAAAAATGAACTGCGATCATAAAACGATTCTCAATCAACTTCATTCAATGGGATTTACCGAAAAATTCGGAGCCTGGGTGCCTCACGCCGTATTCTCCGGACCTTGCACCGACCGATTACCATCTTTTTCGCTCCTTGTTAAACCATATGAATTGCGTTTCCTTTGATAACAAAGAGGTGCTTAAAAACTGAAAACTGGCTCAACAACTTCTTTGCCACTATATCAAGCGATTTTTGTTGGAACGACATCAAGAAATTGGTCGATAGATGGAAAGAGATTGTAAACAGCAACGGCGAATATATATTTGATTAACTTATTGATATAATTATTATTTTTTGTTTACATAAAAATCTGCGATAAATCCGCTATGAACTTATTTCCCAACCCAATATAAAGAAGGCGATGCGGTCGAGAGCTCTAGTAAGGCTCAGAAATAGAATTAAATCTTCTGTCGTAGTAACTCATTCGTGCACCAACTAACAGTGTTTCTGAGATTTGAGGCAACGTATAATACTTAGTCGTGCTCTAATCAAAGATTGTTTAAGATTCTTTAAATATCTGTGAGATCAATGTAGTTCAATGGATTCAAATCTGGACTTACAAACGGTCAATCTTCTGCGGCTCTGAACCCAGGAATATAGCTTTTCAACCACTGCTGAGTAGTTTTTGCGTTTATAGGCTGGAGCGGAATCTTGCTGCAAGATCCAACACTCTCCATTGAAGAGAGTACTGCTCAACTACTTCACCACGGCTTCTAAGACATCCTCCATTTTTCGCAGAATTTAAGAGATGTAACATCTTTACAAGACACTCCCACCAAACCATTACGCAGGCTGGATGATGGCCACGCTAAACCCGTGGAACAACATTTTTTGCGTCTTTGGAAATTTTAGCATAGATTTTGTTATTTTGCTTATTGAAAACTTCTTCAACAGTAAGCATTTTCTTCTAGAAAAGAATATTTTCATGGCCGTTAACCGCAGCCCAGCGAAGAAGCCGCTTACATCTGTCGAGTCTAGTTTTCTTCAAGTGTGTTGCTAAAAGATGACCAGTTGAGCGACGGAAAGCCTTCATTTCCCTGGGTATGATTTTCTGCTTTTTAAGCGGACTTCTGCGAATTCTTTTTCGAACGGCCTTGACTGTACTGATTCGAACCACGCGAGGACGACCACTTCTTTTTCATTCTGTCACTTCAGACGTTTGGGAAAAACGATTAATCGTGCGATACGCAAACATCCTCGAAATATTCAGTTTTTTTAGCAATTCGTAAATGTCTCCTGCACTTTTGCCACACTTAGGTAATTCAAAAACTGCAAAGTGATTTTTCTTACCTCCCCACTCTATTGTTAACAAGCGCAATTTGCAACGAAACTGAATATGATTTTGGAGTAGACAATGCATACGAACAAAAGTATTTAATTCTAAACCTATTTTTTGTATTTGAGGCTCAGCTTGTTTTGCTGCATTTCCATTTTTTCTTTGTGACGCCTTTATTTTCTAAATTTTTTTCCTTTATATATATAGGTATATAGGTATAAATAATTGGCGCGCACACCCTTTCTGCTTTCTGGGTGTTTGGCCGAGCTCCTCCTCCTATTTGTGGTGTGCGCCTTGATGTTGTTCCACAAATGGAGGGACCTACACTTTCAAGCCGACTCCGAACGGCAGATATTTTTGTGAAGAGCTTTTTCATGGCAGAAATACACTTCGAGGTTTGCCATTGCCTGCCGAGGGGCGACCGCTATTAGAAAAATGTTTTTCTTACTTTTGGTGTTTAACCGAGATTCGAACCAACGTTCTCTCTGTGAATTCTGAACGCACCAACCCATTCGGCTACGGCGGCCGCATCAATCCTTTGTGCTTTCTTCATTTATTTGCAATATGTTTAGTTTTTCTTTTTTAATTCGTACGTTTTTCTAGTATATCGAGTAATTTCTGCAATTTATTTTTCTATATTGGTAATTTTTTTACGGTGAATGAAACTTGAACAAACTAGATTAAAGCGCTGAACGCACACAGATTTTGCACGTATTTTAATATTAATACAAATATAGAAATCCAGGTTACGTTAGTAAAATTATAACTAAAGACCGGTAAAGCCAACAACACTCTTTTGCAAAGGGAAGTTACATTTTAATTCCAACCCCCACACTAATCACATATTGTTAATATTAAGTGATTGTAATCTATAATGGAAATAATAAAAAAAGGAAAAAAATAATACCTATATAAATAAATAAGAGTTGGACCAAACTGTAGCTCTACACAGACTTTTGTGGGACGTAAATAGCGAGTGTCCAAGAATAGGTTGTCGTCTTTGCTACTACGACTACTAGTCATATTATTATTTTCCAGGTAAGACTGCCAGTTGTTAAAGATGCATATAATTTTCAGTAGCGCATACTTTGACTGACTCGTACTCTGACTTTTGTGGAAGAGTGTGTTTATACAGTATGTACAGGGAGCATTAACATGTACATTTTCATTTAATGTGGCTACTGTAACACGCGCATATTGCATTTACACACTCTGAGCTCAGCGGCCCCTTATCTTTATCTCTCTAGTTGTGCACTTGCGTTTGTTATATCGCGTCGGCAAATGTATCAACAGCTTTCTGAGATTAGTATTCTGGCCTTTGCAGTCGCTACCATTTATATTCAGCTTTCAGCTTTTGCCAGGAAGATTTCTTCTTTGCAGTGATGAACGCAACTTTGCGCAACTTCTTTAGTTTTTGAATTGCTTGGCACATTCAAGTAGATTTAAGAACTGTGTGTTTTAAAATTTCTTTGCCTCGAAAGGAGGCTGAAAGAGAAAAATTTAATTTACCTCGTTTCAAGTTTTATGTGTACTTTCCATATTTTCCGAACATTTTCCATAATTATAAGGGAAAACAAAGAGAAAAAAATGGGAGTATAAAACATCAATTACTTCATTATAATTACTTTTCCCAGCTGCCTGCAATTCAAGTTATTATCCCTCTTATATTTGTTGTTTTTTTCTTTGCTTTTCATACCTTAATACAAAACAAAATTAGATCCTTTTTCAGGTTTTGTGCTCATTGCACTGGCTCCTTGAGTTTTTATTGTGTTGGTCTTTACGAGCGTCTATGGTATATTTCCTACTTTCCTTTGTGCAAAAGCTTATTAACTGGTTTTTCCATACTTGTAAATGCATTGGTCGCTTCGAGGCATTCGAGGCAATTTATTTATTTTCTTTTTTATCTCGGTCATACTTCACGAATCAGCAAAGGGATTACTAAAATAAGGTTTACTTTTAAGCAAAAAATAATGAAAACAAAAATACAAAGTAAATCAAAGAAATTAATTTTCTGATTCGAAAAAAATATATACGGGAATTGATGTTAACGCAAAAGGTTTCGACCTTGAATATCAAGTGTTTAATAAATATTTATTAAGCAGCAAAAATTTCTTTATATTTATAGCCTCGAAAGGTCCTTACCATTCAAACCGCTTTGTTATATGTATGAAATAGAATATGGGAAAGTGGATTTATTATAACCAGTTTTAATGTTTTATATTTTCTAAGAAGAATATAAGAATATAAAAAAGGCAAACAAGCAGCTTCTGCTGTAGAGTAAAGCTTTAGAGTTAGATCAAAATGCCACGTGCAAACAGGTTAGACAAAACAGAGCAAAAAGGTTTGGCAGCAGCATCGCACATAGAGATAGCGATGCCACTTAGACCACGAAATGGGTCCGTTATGAGCGAAGTATCCTTAAAGGATGCTGATATCAGCATCAATGAGATTGTGTGAACATGAACATTTTCCCCAAAAATCTGCGGTGAATCTAAGTGTGGCGGATGAAAGCTTATCGTTATGGGATATGGTAAAAAGGAAAAGGGAAAATCACTTGAAAATTTATGGGAATCCCACCATGAAGCGTTCATGGTTTACTGAGCATAGTCTCAGCTATTAATGAAAAAAAAAATATATATATATAAAAAAAAGTTTGAATTGTTTTACAAAAATGGTAAGAAAATATTTTTTCTTAATTTTGAGCAACACTGTTTTTTTAGTATATTCAATCCCAAAAATTAACAATACAACCAAAAACACTATAAAACCTTTAGGAATAACTGGTTAGTAGAGTTTCAGCATTTAATTTTAATTTAATGAAAAAAGTAAAAAAAACTGAGAGGAGTTTTTTTCAAAAATGAAAACAGCAATTTTTCTACAAAATTTTCAATAAAAATTTTTTTTTTCAAACACTTTTTGTGAAAATTATTTTTACATATATTTTATTCTTAAGCATTAAAAAAATCACTATGAAACTTTCAGAGATTACTGAGCATAGTTTGGAACTATTACACGGTGCAACACTGAAAATACACCTGATAAATTACACACTGTAGGTTGTTTATATGGTCGAATAATGCATAAAAATATTTTTGTTATATTTTTTGTACCCTCCAATTTTTATTTATTTATAAAAAACCGTTTTTTCAGACTTTGCGCGGTAATCTACGGATATCTCAGTCATTTTTTCACCGATTTTCAATATTTTATATGTTTTGAAAAGGATATTGTCAGACCTTTCAAATGATGTACAACAAGTAATTATTCAAACTAGTTAGTTCTGATTTTTATTTGATTAAACCTGGAGAAAGCGCTTTTTTTATCATTTTTTTAATTTTAACAATTTTTTATTGCATAATTTTACAACAAAATTAAAGATGTTTGTTAATATTCTTTGAGTGCATTTATTAACGAAGAAATTAGTGTATTACTTTCAATAATCGGACAAAAATTGCGTAAACTACGCTAGTTTTTCCTTAATAGAAAAAAATGCCTTAAATATCTATCCATTTGTGGAACCATAGTTTTTGTCTTTAATGATTATTTACTTGGAAAAATCACTGCATTCTTTATGTATTGACAATAAATGTGTGACAATGACAATTTATCATAAATTACAAATGAAAGGTTTACGTGTTTCTACATAATTTTGCGACATAACTTTCGCGCGATTTCTGAGGCGCAGAGACCCTCCTCCTCCCACGCAGTAATTTTGCCTCTCTCTAATTCGGTAAGTTTTGAACCGCATGGCATATAGATATTTATTTACTTAAAAAACGATTTAAATTAAAAGTTTTACTCAGCGAACACATAAATGCACTTTAAAGCTTCAATTCCTAATGCGTTCTATAGTTATGAAACGGCAAAAGTAGTAACGAATTGCTCTGACTCGTGCTCAAAGTAACGGTACAAACAAACACAAAAACACCACGATGAAAAGTTGTTGTTTATTGATACTAAGAAGAATAACGGTATTATTCCATATATTCATTTATTTTTACAGAGTGCCTACATATTTTTGGAGTAAAGATTAAATATTCATGTTACGCACCTTAGTCTGAAACAGCTATTAGACCAATCTTTGGTTGGCAGTACCTTTTTATCTCCTTCTTCCAAAATCGCGTTTTTCTCAAGTGTGTTTTTTTGTTAAAATTGTTTATAAGTTAGTTAAAGATGTGTGACAAACGCAATAATTTCTGCTACGTTTGCGGTTTATTTGTTGATAAACAACATCGCCGTGAATTAAAAACAAATACTATCGTGGTTGAAGCATACAATCTTCACTTTGAGCGCAATTATAGTGAAAGTCGCTGGTATGAACCAGAATATATATGTTCCACGTGCTCCATATCACTAAAAAAGTGGAAATCTAGTCAGTGTTTTCAAGATCGTTTGCCATTTTCGAGCCCAATGGTTTGGCATCATCAAGTCATTCACAGACCAGAAGACTTCTACTTTTGCCAAACCAATACATTGTACACACTGCAATACACATGATGGCCCCACGAAAAACTAGCGTAGTTTACGCAATTTTTGTCCGATTATTGAAAGTAATACACTAATTTCTTCGTTAATAAATGCACTCAAAGAATATTAACAAACATCTTTAATTTTGTTGTAAAATTATGCAATAAAAAATTGTTAAAATTAAAAAAATGATAAAAAAAGCAGTTTCTCCAGGTTTAATCAAATAAAAATCAGAACTAACTAGTTTGAATAATTACTTGTTGTACATCATTTGAAAGGTCTGACAATATCCTTTTCAAAACATATAAAATATTGAAAATCGGTGAAAAAATGACTGAGATATCCGTAGATTACCGCGCAAAGTCTGAAAAAACGGTTTTTTATAAATAAATAAAAATTGGAGGGTACAAAAAATATAACAAAAATATTTGTATGCATTATTCGACCATATAAACAACCTACAGTGTGTAATTTGTCAGGTGTATTTCGTTTTTTTTTTTGTAGCACAGTGTTATTAAACAAAAAAAAAAAAAAAAATTGATTTAAGTGTTTTACAAAAAAGTAAGAAAGTAACTTTTTTTTTAATTTTGAAAAACAAATAAGTATATTTGCGCTAAAAATTAAAAGGAAAACAAAAAACCCAATGAAGCCTTCAGAGATTAGATACTGATGCATTGTCTCAGCTATTTGTTAAAAAAAATTAGAAAAAGTGTTCTACAAAAGTGACAAGATATTAGTATATTTTTTTATTCTGAACTACAACAATATTTTTAATTATATTTAATTCTAAAAATTAAAAACAAAACAAAAAACGCTATGAAAACTTCAGGGTTACTAAGTATAGTTTTAGCATTCAATGAAAAAAGTAAGAAAAAAACTGAGTGGAGTTGTTTTCGAAAATGAAAAAAACACATTTTCCAAAAAAATGCGCGTAAAAAAATTTTTTTTCCAAACATTTTTTCTGAAAATTATTTTTAAGTATATTTTTTCTAAAGCTATTAATGAAAAAAAAAAAAATTTAAAAAGAAGTTTCAAGTGTTTTACACAAATATTAAGAAAGCCATTTTTTTTTTTAATTTTGAACATGAATTTTTTTAAATATATTTAATCCTATAAATTAAAATCAAAACCAAAAACACTACAAAACCTTCATGGATTACTGAGTATAGTCTTAGTATTTAATGAAAAAGTAAGAAAAAGTGTGAGGAGGTTTTTCCAAAAATGAAAACAGGCAAATTTTTCCAAAAAAGTTTGAGCAAAAAAAACTTTTTTCCAAACACTTTTTTGCAAAAATTAGTTTTAAGTATATATTATTCTAAAACTTAAAAAAACACTATGAAATCTTCAGCGATTATTGAGCATAGTCTCTACTATTAAAAAAAAATTGTTTTTAAATCTAAGTTTTTTACAAAAATTTCTTTTTCTTTTAATTGTGAACAACAATTTTTTTAAGTATATTTTATTCTAAAAGAAAAAGTGTGGCCAGAAGTTCTTTTTTCCAAAAAATTTGAGCTGAACAAATTTTAAGAATTTTTGTTTTTTGGAAAGTATATTTTATTCCGAAAACTAAAAAAACAAAGAACATTATGACAGTTTCATGGATTTTTTTTTCTGAACTATCTTTATCATAAAATTAAAAAAAAACCTGAAAACTTATATGGTACAACTTTCAGGGATTACTCAGTATTAATGAAAAACAATTAGGAAAAAAATCTGAAGGGGTGTTTTACGAAATTGACAAGAAAGTGTGTTTTTCTAAAATAAATTATAAAAATCTTCGTCAATCCGGATCCTCAAAATTTTTTATACCAAAATAATCCCAATCTCCGATATTCGCAATTTTTAAGGATATTTTAGAATTAAAAAAGTTTATGATTAAAGTACAATCGAAATTAGTATGTAACGATCAAAAAACATAAAAATTAAGCTTTCTTTGGATCTAATTTTTTTTTTTTTTTCATAACATCGAATTTTCGCTATTTTTTGGATTTTTTTGCAATTTACTCGAAATTCAAGGCTGGACGGCCCAAACTGACTTGAAATTCGTATTCAGCGGCTCGAAAAACATGGCCCTAGATAGGTGGCGCCCGTGTACAGACAACTTTTTTTTTTTGTGTGCGGGTGTTATTAATATTTATATTTTTAATACAGTTTTTCGCAAAAATAATAAGAAAGTATTTTTCTTTCAAAAATGTTGAACCGAAAAATTTATTTTTTTCCAAACTTAATTTCAAAAAATTTTTGTTTGATTTTAAAATTATAAATAAAATTAAAAATATTTTATTATAAAAATGAAAGATAAAATATTTTATATTTTTATAAAAATAAAATTGAAAATAATATATTTAAAATATTTAAATTTTTCAACATTAAAAAAATCTCAAAACTATTTTACGTTTCTTTGAAATTTTTTTTGCTTCATCTTATTAAGTGAAGATAAGAAAGTGTGTTTTAAATATTTAGTTATGTTTATATTTTTAATAGATTTTTTTCCAGAAGTAACAAAAATTATTTTTTTGCAAGACAATTTTAACCAAAAAGAATTTTTTTCGAAACTTCTTCCTAGAAAGTAGATAATTTTAACTGAAATTGAAATTAAATTCTTAAAGAGAAGCGAAGATATTTTATTTTTGCAACAGTGAAAATCTTTCGAATTTATTGTATTTTTCTTTGAAAGTTTTTTAAGTTTCCTTCTTCTTTATATTTTTAATAGAATTTTTTCCAAAATTAACAAAACTTATTTTTTTTTGCAAGAAAATATTAACCAAAAAAAATTTTGTTGGAACTTCTTTCTAAAAAGTAGTGAATTTTAACTGAAATTGAAATTAAAATTGTTAAAAGCAAGAGAAGATATTTTATTTTTTCAACATTGAAAAAATCTCAAAATTATTTAATTTTTTTTGAAAACCTTTCCAGTTTACTTCTTATTACTAAGAGAAGATTAGACAGTGTTTTTTCTAAATTTCTTGTAATATTTAATAAAAGCTACAGAAATTATTTTTTTGCAGCAAAATTTTAACAAAAAAATTAGTTTTTTCGAAAGTTCTTTCCGAAGATATACTATTTTTTCAACATTGAAAACATTTCAAATCTATTTTATTTTTCTTTGAAATTTCTTTCAGTTTACTTCTTATTATACCCTAGTCTATGTACGAGTAAATCGATTTTCAGAAAAACTTACGACAGCATCCAAAATACTTTAATCGCTTTACATGAAATCTCTTTGTTACTTATTCCCGAAACTGCATTTGGCGATGAAAAGACAGCGTCAGGTATCGACAGAAAGCAAATAAGCCGATGTGACTACTATCAGAGGCAATATTCTTAATAAGGATAACTTGAATCCGCGTGTAAACTTGAAGCTGGATGTAAAGTATTTGCTACAAATATATACTGAGTGTCTCCATTAAAAAAAAATCGGCTTATTTATAGAATATGATGCTTATAGGTAGGCCGGCTTATACGGGCTCATGTTTCACTAAAATAAGTATGATCACGCATTCTTACCAACAGATTCATTAACTTGTTGTGCCATTCTTACTTAATCTATATTACATAAAATTCGAATATTACAGACCGAATCAACAACATCAAAAGGAATAAAAAACGAAAATGCCGCAAGCAAAATATCATTTATCATTGAGAAGGATATCAAAATTAATCACTGATTATCACAATTTTTGTTTGATACTCAATGTGAGGCAATAATTTGGCACATGCGAGTATGCTCTAGGCGCCTTTGTTGCAACTTGTATTTATTTCTACTTTTTCTTTTCCTCTTTATAGACAGGTATGTATTTTTCTTATGCTATTGAAATACATCAACTCATTAGTGGTGTCGCTTAAGGCACTAAAAAAATATGAGTTCCTATCCAAAGTGTCAGATAGCAAGATAAAGCAAATTAAGCAGAGACTAAAATTGTCATCACAGTTAACAACAATTGTGAGTAATTTAGGTGAGTTGTGTATACCTTTTGTTATATTTTGCTTATGTTTCTGATTTTTGTTGGAGTTAATAGGACTATGAATAAGTTCGTGCGGTTTTTTTTCGAAATTTGAAACTTTATTGACGTAAAATGGTTACAAATTTAATATTCAAAATATTGTCCATCGCTTACTACTACTTTTTCCCATCTTTCTGGCAATTCACGGATTCCCTTTGTGAAAAATTCGGTCGGTTTTGCCGCAATCCACGAATCGATCCATTTTTTGACTTCATCGTAATTACGGAAGTGCTGGTCAGCCAGGCCATGTTGCATCGATCGGAAGAGATAGTAATCGGATGGCGCAAGGTCTGGACTATACGGCGGGTGGGGTAGGACATCCCATTTGAGCGTTTCTAAGTATGTTTTGACCACTTGTGCAACATGTGGCCGAGCATTGTCATGTTGCAAAATAACTTTGTCGTGTCTATCGGCGTATTGCGGCCGTTTTTCTCGCAGTGCTCGGCTCAAACGCATCAATTGTCGTCGGTAGACATCCCCCGTAATCGTTTCATTCGGTTTCAGTAGCTCATAATACACAACACCCAGCTGGTCCCACCAGATACACAGCATAACCTTCAGGCCATGAATATTCTGCGCCGACGTCGATGTTGAAGCATGGCCAGGGTATCCATACGTTGCCCGACGTTTTGGATTGTCGTAATGGACCCACTTTTCATCGCCAGTCACAATTCGATGCAAAAAACCCTTTCTTTGTGCCGTTGAAGCAGTTGTTCGCATGCCATAAAACGGCGTTCAACGTCTCTTGGCTTCAATTCATACGGCACCCAATGGCCTACCTTTCGGATCATTCCCATGGCTTTTAAACGTTTGGAAATGGTTGATTGATCAACTCCCAAAGTTTTTGCAACCTCTTCTTGCGTTTGAGCCGGATCTTGATCGAGCAATTCCTCCAATTCGGTATCCATGAACTTTGGCGGCGCACCCTCGCGTTCTTCGTCTTCCAAGCCAAAATCACCACTTTTAAAGCGTGCAAACCACTTCTGGCACGTTCGCTCAGATAGAGCATGCTCACCATAAACTTCCACCAAGATACGATGACTTTCGGCTGCTTTTTTCTTCATATTAAAATAATGAAGAAGAATTCCCCGCGAAAACACATTATTTGGCACGAAATTCGACATTTTCAAGTGTGGTAAAAATATTGTTGTTTACGCTTCAAATAAAAAACTTATACTGACGTTTGTGCCTTACGACAGTAGCTCTCCAATGAATGTTTGGAAATGTGGATCGATGGAATAATAATCAAGTTACGCCATCTGTTGTAAAACCGCACGAACTTATAAATAGACCTATTAATTTTTTATTTTTCAATAAAAACTGCATTTAAATGGTATATATTTGCCTTCAATTTTCAAGCGTACGTGAACTAATTGATAAATTAATATTTTTTTTAACTTCGAACTGCTCTCTCTACTCCCAGATCAATTTTTACTCACTGAACTTTTCTTCGAATATTTTCTTTTAATTTCCCAAAATTCATTTTCAAATTGGAGAATAGAGAGTATATGCGTATGTATGGTACATACCCTGTAGCGAATCATCAAACCAGTAAGCAAAAATTTTAGTTCATGAACTGTGTTGAGAGTGACTAGAATGGCACCAGTTGTAAAATTACCAATGGGAGGTGTATGCAAAATAACTAATTTTCTATTTTTTCAAAGTTCCACGAAATGCGGATTAGATGAGTATAAATGTTGATGGAGTTATTTTTCTACTTTGTCCATCATAAACTAGTCATCAGAGATTTCCTATGTAGTTCGTTAACTCGTATAACACTGATGAGGTGGAAATTCACATTTTGTAAGTCTTCGCTATATTAAAAAAATCAGTTTCGGCCGCCGTAGCCAAATGGGTTGGTGTGTGACTGCCATGCGGAACTCAGAGGGACAGTAGGTTCGAATCTCGGTGAAAGAACAAAATGAAGAAAAACATTTTTCTAATAGCATTCGCTCCTCGGCAGGCAATGGCAAACTTCCGAGTGTATTTCTGCTATGAAAAAGCTTCTCATAAAAAATATCTGTCGTTCGAAATCGGCTTGAAACTGTAGGTCTCTCCATTTGTGGAACAACATCAAGACGCACGCCACAAATAAGAGAAGGGGCTCGGCCAAACACCCAAAAGGTACGCGCCATTTACTTGATTAAAAAGTTCCCGGAATATATTCGGAAAATTGAAATACAACTTTATTTTTCAAAAGTGATATTATCGCCTTGAAAGTACTCTCCATAAACTGCAACGCCCTTATGCCAGTGTTTGATTCAGCTCACGAAACAGTTCTGGAGCTCTTTTTTCAGAATAGTCATGAGAACCATCTTTGATTTTTCCAGTTCTGTTTTCGGCTGTTAAAACGCCAATGTGGTTCCCCGTAGTGGGTTTTTGTCTCAACGAACCAAAAAAAAAACGCATGGAGCCATATCAGGTGTAGTCGATGGCAAATCTACTGGATGCTTTCCCACTAATCCTTTCTCTCTTGGCGAATTGCTTTACGCAAACGTCTCAGAACCCTCAAATAATAGTCTTCATTATCTGTCTGGCCTTCTAGCAAAAATTCGTGCAATCTATAAAAATCGTGAGCATCGCTTTCTTTTTCGACTGAAAGCGGCGTGGTTTGTCGTCTTGGTTCATTTGGAACTCTCCACTTACTCTTTGATCCTCACTCAGTTGGTAATCCTTGTTGGAATCACGAACTCTTTTGAAAAGTTTATGCCACTCGTATACAGTTGTTCTTTTCGTTACCGGAACACTATACCAAAATTTCTTAGGTTTCTTTACGTGCAGAGTTAGATTTATTCAAGACGGCGTAATGTTTACAAATTTCAAGTAAGGGCGATAGAATTTTGGTAGAAATGTTAATCACGGATGTGGAAATCTACCAAAATAACAGGCCTCAAATCAGTCAGCTTAGGGCGTCACCTGACGGTTGTTCCAGGAACTTTTAGATCAAGGTGGTATATATATATATATATATATATTGGAAAAAAAAATAAAGCAAGTCAACTATTTACTTGAGCTACCAGGCAAGCTTTTCGCTAGCTAGTCCAGAACCAATAGCTTTGACTGCAGGGTACATGCACGAATATGTTAAATATAATAAATAATACATACCAATGCATGCGCTAGTACACATTTACGCTTCTCTGCATAAACACACATACGCACTTGAATACATGTGAGTAAATAGAGATGCTTTGCTTTATTCTTAATTACCGCCTGAGTATGAGTATGTTAAATGTTAACATTCTGCTGTTAAACACTGAGATTGGCGTGAGAGGCTGTGTGGACTCATGCAGAACAGGTAAACATCTCAACTTCGCATAGTCAACTGAAAATTAGAAAGCAGAGTAAAATAAATGTTTGCCAACTCAT
Source organism: Anastrepha ludens (assembly GCF_028408465.1). Lineage (NCBI taxonomy): Eukaryota > Metazoa > Arthropoda > Insecta > Diptera > Tephritidae > Anastrepha > Anastrepha ludens. Next base: position 7,988,072 of record NC_071502.1, read on the forward strand.
TTGTTCATAGCAACACGCGCACACATAGTCAGGGTGCACACAGGATAACAAAATTTTTGCGGTGAAAACTGCTGACTAATTTTAAATACAAATATTACTTATACGCCTCGTATCACCAATTTTATAAGCAAACAGTACGGCTTTAATTTTTGGTGGAAAGACATTGAGTATCGTAGTAACTGCGCACTGCCTCAGTTTAGTTTTCGGTACTCGAGAAAATTTATTTGTATATTCTTCAGCGAAGCTTACGAAATGATAATATTTCTCGGTTAGAACTAATTATGCTTACAATGCTTCGATTTCTAGGATTTTGAGAGAATTTAATTCAGTTTTAAATCATATGATATAGATATTTCTTCCATAAAGTACAAAAGGGTGATTTTTTAGCTATTATCTTTTTAAACAGTTGGTTTAAACAGCTTACGCACGTTTCGTGTTTTGTTTAATTGTCAAACATCTTCAGTTTGGTCTATAATTTCACTGAATTTTATTATAAAAATGCGTGTTCTGTTAAGAAAGTTTATCGCGCGCTTCTTCCATTTTATGGTCAGTTTAATCGACCCACTGAAGCGGCTATTCGAGCTATTGTGACTAAATTTAGAACCAAATTTACATAATTGGACATCAAACCATCAACCACCAACAGGCTTACGTAGAGTGCGAACTGAAGAAAATATCGCAGCTGTATCGGCCAGTGTTAATGATGACCATAAATTATCGATTCATCGCCGTTCGCAGCAATTGGGCTTCTGTTACTCAACAACGTGGAAAATTTTGCGAAAGGATTAAGTTGTGAAGCCTTTCAAAATACAGCTGGTGCAAGAATTGAAGCCGAACGACGCAGATTTTTTGGTGAGTGGGCTCTTGGAAAGTTGGCGAAGGTCCACTTTTTTATCGAAAAGTTGTGTTCAGCGACGAAGCTCATTGTTGGATCAATGGATACGTAAATAAACAGAATTGTCGATTATGGAGTGAAGATCAGCCAGAAGAATTGCCAGAGCTACCAATGTATCCAGAAAAGGTTACAGTTTGGTGCAGTTTATGGACTGTAGGTATCATTGGACCATACTTCTTCAAAGATGCTGCGAATCGTAACGTAACTGTGAATGGTGAGCGCTACCGTGAAATGATATCCACCTTTTTTCCCCCAACTTGACTTGCATGACATGTGGTTTCAGCAAGACGGTGCCACATGCCACACAGCACGCGTAACAATGGACTTGTTGAGAGGCGAGTTCGATGAACATTTTATTTCACGTTCGGGACCTGTCAATTGGCCACCCAGATAACGCGTCTAGATTATTTTTTGTGGGGCTATGTTAAAGCTCATGTCTATTCAGACAAGCCTGCTTCAATTAACGCATTGGAAGACACCACTAAAGCAGTTATATGTGAGATACCGGCCGAAACATTGGAAAGAGTATGCCAAAGTTGGACTAAGCGGATGGACCATTTGAAGCGCAGTCGCGGTCAACATTTGCATGAAATAATCTTCAAACATTAAATTATATGGACTGTACTATCGATTTAAATAAAAATTTCATGAATTTTTCTGAATTTTACGTGTGTTTTTTGAAAAACTTTCCTGTAGCTCTTAAAAAATCACCCGTTACTTCAAAGTATTATTAAATGAATTGTTTAACTAGTTTCTAAGTATTCTCTAAAATTATTTCTTTTTGAACTTTAAGAAATGTTAAATTTTTTATAATAAAACGAAGTTATAGGTTTAATTTATTTTTAATTTAATTGTTTAGCATTAATCTGTTTTTCATTTTTGGATTTTTAAATAAGTGAATAAATAATCCGCTTTCGAGTTTCAATGCAAGCCGTAAAGACATATTTTTTATTTATATAATATACAAGTTGTAATAATCGAAAGCACCTTCAAGTGTATTTGTGTCTGCCTCAGACGTCATCCTTACTGCGATGTACAGACTTTGCCTCATAGTGGGCGCTGGTTAGGAAGCAAAAGCAAAACTGCGCAAAAAATTTACATATTTTTGCCATATGTAAGCTTTCAAAAGACGATCGGAGATGGTATAAAGCTATAGTGCCTCGAAATAAACAATTGTCTCAAAGATATGTATACCCTGCGACAAAACGTTAGCTCTACAACATTTTGCTCAATTGGGACCATTTTTTTGTATGCCCACTATTTCTGCATAAAAGTATAACTCAGTGTCTAAGCAATACCATATAAACTCGGTTTTCATTTTTTGGACAAAATTATAATAATTCGATAAATTTATCATTTCAATTAAATTTTTCTAGAAAAGTTAATGCCATATCTCATTGTAACAATGTCAGCCTTGATATTCAACGGAGTATCTCTCTTCCCAACAAGTGCTATTGTGGACTAAGTAGGCAATGGAGTAGTAAAGTACTCTTTCGACTAACAAAACCAACACTCTACAAGGCTCTCATTATACCCGTCCTAACATATGGCACAGAAGCGTGGACGATGACAACAGCCGATGAGGCGTCACTTGGAGTGTTTGAGAGAAAGATTCTGCGCAAGATTTTTTGACCTTTGCACGTTGGCGACGGCGAATATCGCAGGCGATGGAGCAATGAGCTGTATGAGCTTTACGCCGATATAGACATTGCGCAGCAAATAAAAATCCAGTGGCTACGTTGGCTGGGTCATGTCGTCCGAATGGATACAAACGCTCCGTTGGAAAGATCAGGTGGAGAAGGACTTGGTTGCACTTGGTGTGTCCAACTGAACGCGGTTAGTAGACAAAGAAACACCTACTCGACTCGGTCAAAATCGCGTAAGAGTTTATCGCGCCAATTTATTTATTTTTGTTTTTTTTTTCCATAAAATAGTACACCTGTCGTTAGACAATAAGTAATTTGATTTACAAAAAGATGGAATGAGAGTGATATTGGAGGGCCAATGTCCTCAAGCTCATATAGAAGAAATAAACATATTATTTAAAAACAAGTTTTTTTTTTTTTTTTTTTTTCTCTTGTCGGGACAACTAGCCAGTGCAGCACTCAGACATTAATTGAGTCCATTGTACTACACTTGGATTCCCTTTTAATTTTCTTTAAATCTACCCGATCTCCGAAGAAATCTGAGTAGATCTTGTGGTGCCAAGGAGCCAAGATGGTCGCTTCTTAACACGTCAGTGCCAAAGACCTCAAACCTGATTCGAGCGAAGGCGGGGCAGACACACAGGAAGTGGTCCGCCGTCTCATCCTCCTCTTCACAAGCTGGGCAGAGTACACTGTCTGAGATGCCCAACCTTTCCATGTGCTTTGCCCACAGAAAGTGGCCCGTCATCAGTCCTACCAGCCGTCTGCACTCCCCTCTGCTTAATGACAGAAGGGTTTGCGACAGTCGATCGGACATGACAGGTAACATCAGTTTTGTCCATCTGCAGCCTCTCTCAGCCTGCCAAGCTCGCTTGTGGGTAGTAGTTACCCATTTGCTAACCGTGGCCGTGATGGCCGCAGAGGGGAGTGGCAAAGCGGGCTCTGGGCCAAAGAAGTTGGCCTCAGAGCCCATCTTAGCTAAGGAGTCAGAGGTCTCGTTACCCGCGATACCCACGTGTCCCGGGACCCATGTTAGCATCAGGCTATTATGTCTGCCGACATAGTTCAGCCTGGATTTACAGGACTTCACTACCCCTGATGTGGTTTGAGGGCTGTCTAAGGCCATAAGCGCCGCTTGGCTGTCGCTGCAGACACATATAGATCTGCCTCTCCATCGTTTTTCCACAACAAAGTTCATCGCTTCTTGAACTGCATACACCTCCGCTTGAAACACAGACGCATTCATTCCAAGAGCAAAGTGCAGTTCTGTCCCGCTGGATTCCACGTAGACCCCAGAGCCGGAGCCATGCTCGGTCCTGGAGCCATCCGTAAAAATGCGAAAACAGTGTTTGCCGGGCTCATTTTCTGAGTCTCCCCACAACTGAGCCTCTGGTAGCACTACACTGTATCTCTTTTCAAGTACGACCCTTGATGGCATGGAGTCAAGGGGCATGGAGAGAATCGTTGGATCGATGTCCATGCCTTCTCTGTGTTCCAATGCCGGACAAGGGCCGTACCAGTTCCCACTGTGTTTCAGTCTGCAGATGGCCTTCAAGGCCTCTCCTCGGATGAAAGCATCAAGTGGTGGTAAACCAATCAGAGCATCTAGTGCCGGGCCTGAAGGAGTCGGAAAAGCTCCGGTGCAACAGATGGCCACAGTGCGTTGTAGTCTCGATAAGGTCCTCCTGACTCCCACTAGGGAGAGTCTGCTCATCCAGACCACTGATGCATAGGTAATAATGGGTCTTATCATAGCCGTGTAGATCCATAGGACCTTGCTAGGAGAGAGACCCCACGTTTTCCCAAAGACACCTTTGCACTGCCAGAAAGCTGTCAGCGCTTTTGATGCCTTTGTTTCAACGTGTGATTTCCATAGGAGCATGCTATCGAGGATTACTCCAAGATATTTGATTTCCTTGGATATCTGGATTGTGACTCCTTTTAGCTTTGGCAGAACGAGTCCATCAAGCTTCCTTCTTCTGGTAAAGAGGACAATACCAGTCTTGGCGGGATTTGCCGACAGCCCGTTCGCACAGCACGAAGTGTCAATCCGATCCAGAGTTTTCTGCACTTTCCTGCAGATGTTCGTAAGCGAAGAACCTGTTACCAAACAAGCAACATCGTCCGCATATGCTTGTGCGTAGACTCCCGAATCGTTTAAGGTGGTGAGTAGAGGATCGATTACCATGCACCAGAGCAACGGAGACAGCACACCGCCTTGGGGGCAGCCTCTGTTAACCCCAGATGACACCAGCAGATCTTCCTCTGCTCGCACCGAAATGATTCTTTGGGCCAGCATCGAACGAATCCAATTTACTAGCACCCGGTCTACGCCGTGCCTACTAGCAGAGTTACACATACTATCAAAAGTGGCATTATCAAACGCCCCCTCTATGTCTAAAAAGATACCCATAGCGTAGTCCCTCCTGTCGATGGCCAGCTCTACCCTAGCAACAAGGTTTTGCAGTGCCGACTCGCAGGATTTTCCACTCTGATAGGCATGCTGAAATAGAGACAGAGGGTGAGCCTTCAGCGACTTCTGACGTATGCGCAGTTCCACCAGTCGTTCGAGACTTTTCAGCATGAAAGAGGTCATGCTGATGGGTCTAAAGCTTTTGGGGCTGGTGTAGTCGTCTTTTCCAACCTTTGGGATGAAAGCGACCCTCACCATCCTCCAAGAGCGTGGTATGTAAGCCAGTGCCAGGCATGCCGAGAAGATTTTCTTCAGGGCTGCTGTCACGAACTCTGCACCCTCCTTCAGCATGGCAGAATATATGCCATCTGGTCCGGGCGACTTGTAGTCGCCAAAAGATTTGATGGCAAATCGAATGGCGGCCTCATTCACCACAGATCTGGCAACGAACCAGTCATGCCGAGAAGGTATAGCAGCTCTGACAACTGCCTCTATCAATAAGGGCTGTTGCCGGCTGATGCTTATCTGATTACCAGGAAAGTGAGACTCCATCAGCAAGCTGAGTGTCTCACTTTTCCGCTCCGTGAAGGAGCCATCAGATTTCCTAAGTGACCCCAGCTTTGCCGTTGGGTCCCTTTTCAGGATCCTAACCAATTTCGCCGTGTCACTCAGAGATTCAATACCGCTGCAGAATTCCCTAAAGGAGGCTCTTTTCGATTCCCGAATAAGCCTCTTGTAGTTCTTCTGAAGGGCCCGGTTTAGAAATTTTCTCGACTCGCGCCTCAGCATCTGGAGCTCTCGATTCCACCAAGGAACGGGAGTCCGGCTGGGGAGAGGTCGAATTGGACAGGCTGACTCAAAACATTCGGTTAGGGCAGCGTTGAGTTTCTCAACAGCCGCCTCAATGGCCTGTTCTTTTCGAAGTCTTGGTGGCGCAACGCCAAGGTCCCGCAACGCCTCCCTAAACTTCTGCCAGTCTGTTTTTCTTGGGTTTCTAGAGGGCAATGGCATTTGTGCCTCCTCGCCACACTGAAACTCAATGTACCTGTGGTCCGAGCACGAATCTTCGGCAAGGACCCTCCAGGTCTTGATTGACCACCCAAGTTTTGAGTTTGATAGGCTTAGATCAATCACCTCCTGTCTTCTAGCCGTTACAAACGTTGGCTGTGAGCCCTTGTTTTGTATGTCTAGGCAGGAGGACGCGATAAATTCGAATAGTCGAGAGCCCCGTAAATTGCACTTGCTGCTGCCCCAGATTGTATGCTGGGCATTAGCATCGCAACATAGGATGAGGCCTAGACTGCGCCGCTCACAGAACCTCACGAGACTAGTGGCCTTCCCGGGTGGTGACCCTTCCAGAGCATCGTAAGGAAAATAAGCAGATGCAATCACAAACTTCGACCATCCGCGTCTACCTCTATAACACACCTCAGCCGCTACCAGGTCTTGGCAACAGAATTGCTCAAGACCCGTCACAGTGAGATGGGATGATACTATAAGACCGGTCCTAGGTCTGCTAGAACTCCTGTCATATAGTAACGTGGCCCCTTTCAGCGCACTTAAGCCACAGAGACGGCCCCTAAAGACCCAGGGCTCTTGCACTGCTGTTATGTGGGGTAATGTGTGCAGCTGGGAAAGCCTTCTACTTAGTAGTGCAGTAGCGGCTTTGGAATGCTGCAAGTTAATTTGCGTCACCGTCAAGGGACGATAGCTACAGGAATCGGCCGAGTCAATCATTTGGGAAAGACATGGAAGCTGGCCGTCCCAAGGAAGAGACTCAGACGGTTCCCGTACCGTGAGCCCATGACATCAACACTGGCCTCGTCCACTCGCACCACAAGAGTAGCCCCTTCCTTCCCGTCCCGGTTTTTACTCTTAGTGTACGAGACGACTCGCCAAAGCCTCGTGTTGATGCCCGGATTCTGGGCACGTAGACAGGATAGGACATCCGCCGTAGACAGGTCTGGATCCGGAATCCAGCAGATGGCCTTCCTGAGGGGTACACTCTCCTCGCTGTAGACTGCGAAGCGAGTGGTCCCCATGGGGGGCACGTTATTGACCGCGGTCCTGATCCACTCGAAGTTGGCCAGAGACGCGCACGTCACCTTTATGGTGCCGTCCTTTGTCTCATAGCCCTTCGCGTTGGCTTCCGGACCGGAGGCAATAACCCGACGCATCAGCTGGCTTTTGCAGTATTTGATTTCTGCATCCGTCAGCTGATGGTCAGGCCCCAGTTTTCCAATCACAGCCACAGGTCGTGGGCCAGCAGCCTTCTCGCTATAGGATGGCTTGGCCGCACCCTTGGATGTGCTTGGGCGAAGGTCCAGCTCCCGATCCTCCACTGACGAAGATTTCGCCGGGAGACAGCAGTGCTGGACATTTTGTCGAGGCGCCGATGGAGACGTGGCTCAGCAGAACCTTTTCCCGCCACATTGACTGGCGCCAAGACCGCGCTCGTACCTTGGGGGGTCGTGGCTCGGTCATTGGCGGCAACCGCAGGGCAGGGAGGTGTGCTGCTTTCAGCCGCCGCCTTTCTCCGCTTGCCTCGAGAGCGAGACAACTTGGGAGTGCCTGTGCCCACCGAAGACTCGGTAGCTTCCGTGGGAGTCACTTCCGCTGACCGAGGTCGTTTGGAAGACACAGACACAGAAGGGCCGGCAGAGCCACATGAGGATTTCTCCCGCATGAGCTCTGCCCGCCGCTTTTTTCTCTTCCTCCTTGCCGCGCTCTTCGATTTTCCTGCTTCTTTGGGAAGTCGTGCAGCCACCGAAGAGACCTCACAACTCAGGCCCTCAGAAGCAGGGAAACGTTTTTCAGACTCTGAAGGAGAGGAGATTGCGATAGCAACCCCCGTCTCCTCCAGGATGCGCTCTCGCTCGTAGAGCTGAGAGACTTGGGTAATGGTTGGGGCCTCCAGAATCCATGCCCCTGCCGCCGAAGCGGGTGGATTGCCACTTGTGTGGATTCCACCTGGAGTAATAGATCCTTTGTTTCCCATTACCTTTTTTGGTTTTTTTCGGGACTCCTCCCTAGCCAGTTTGGTTCGCGGATGGCACCCTGATTCTATGCCAACTTTGAGTCATCACACGAGTGTTGAACCCACCCCATCAGGGAAGGCCACTCTTGTGATGCCAGGGCTCCCTATCCACCACCTGGGACGCGCCCGATGGGAGATCAGGCAACTCCAAACAAGTGGTTAACAAACACTGACATATACGATTAGTTGACAATTGATTACACGCATTTTGCAAGATCTGTTGCTGTTTGACGGTTAAGCCGACTTTGGGTAGATTTTTCTTTATTTGGTAGTCTTCTCATCATAGGATTTGTGTGCGTTAATAATCTATTTATGTGTCTTCTGCTAGCGCTTTGGATTGTTTCATAATTAGTATCGATATCAAGGTCGCGATGAATATCTGCGTTAGGTATGTACCAAGGTGCATTAGTTAAGGTCCTAAGTATTTTAGACTGGGCTCGTTGAAGTATACTTAGATTACTTTTTGTAGCAGTGCCCCAAATCTCAATTCCATATTTCCAGATTGGAGCAATTATCGTTCGATAAATAAGTACTTTATTTTGCAATGATAGATTGGACTAAGGTCCAAGTAGCCAGTACAATTTCATAAAACGATTTTGAGAAGAAGAAAAAGAGATATATCTCATTGAATTCAAGTAGTACGAAGTGCAATTTTGATGTTTTTGTTTTTATTTTTGTCGTAAAATTATGAGGAATTTTTTCATTTAACAAATTCGCGATATTTTGCATAACTCTCGTCAAAATATTGATGTGCTATCCTTTGTCACGGATCATACGTCCCACTGTTGTGATTTTTAATTTAACTTTTCTTACAAAAAATAGAAATAAAAAAATAAAGAAAAAATAAAAAAATGCAAACTTTTTGGTAGTTTTATTATATTTAGTGAAATATTTATATGGAGGATGGTTCCATATGTAGAAGTCCACGCAAGTGGGGAAAGTTACTGATCGCTATTCACTTGGGAGTGGCCAGGAACGATTCTTCTGCATATGGCTCAAGCAGCCCACAACTCCCGGGGTTAGCCCAAGTATCCTCTGGGTAAATTCCGAACACCCTTTAGGGAGTGAATAACGTTAGAAGGCAAAGCAGTTCAGTATAGCTGGTTGTGCGCTGGGTTTGGGACCCGCCACTTAAAATCTCCCCCCAATGAAATGATTGAAAAAGCCTCGGATGAGAACTACCTTTACTGATGACGACCTCTGCAAACGAACTTAAGACTATGATTTGAGGGTATGCACCTGGAATGTCCGGTCCCTTAATGGGGAAGGTGCCTCTGCCCGATAGGCTGATGTCCTCGTGAGAGTAAAGGCTGACAGCACTGCCATTCAAGAGATATGATGGACGGGGCAAGGCAGGAAAACTTAAGATCTTGCGACGTCTCTACAGCTGCCATGTAAGGGAACGCAAATTCGGTGTTGGAGTTATAGTGTAGGAGAGAGACTTCGTTGCCAAGTACTGTCGTTCACTCCGGTGCACGAGCCACTCGCAATAATTCACATCAAAGCGCGATTTTTTAACATCTCGCTCATTTGCGCCCACGCCCCGACGGAAGAGCAGGACGATGCGACCAAAGATTCCTTTTATAATATGAGCGTACTTATGAGCGTTGCCCTCGCAACGACATAAAAGCCGTTCTTGGCGACTTCAACGCCAGGGTCGGCAAGAAGGGAATTTTTATTCCCACTGTCGGAAAATTCCGCCTGCGCAACGAGACATCCGGTAACGGACAGAAGTTGATCGATTTATATATTTTATTAGCATAAGTGCTTTGATATCGCAAAATTAAAAATCCTCTAAATTTTTGCTTACTGCAATGGAGTAGAATGAACTAAAAGTTGCCCAATTGCGCTACTACCAGCTTGATTTTTATTTATTTTAATGCAAATGCAGGGAAAACCGTTTTTTCTAATTTATGAATTATATGCTGATTAACTGAAATCTGGAAACCTATGTCAAGCATTGATTACCCGCTGACTGCAGTCCTGGCAAAGCAAAAATGCATAGTAACTTTTCATAAAGAGATTCGTATCCACAAAGCCATACAATAATTTCCGACACGTTTAATAACAAATTAGTTTCACTTACAAACTTAACTTGAAACTTAACATATCACAGCTTTTCAATTTGATATCTAATAATCATTTAGTAATCACTTAATACTGCCTGAGCTTTGTGCTTTCATGTGCCAAACTATTTGTTCTGTTTTAATCGTTTAGATTAGGAAATTTATTGTTGCACAACATGCCTTACATGGTGTTAAGTGACTTGCATCGCAGTCTATTTGGGCTGAATCAGTTATTGTTAACTGATCAAATTCCCCTCGGTTACACTTCGAGATAAATTAATTTCAACTGCCTTCGCCATGTGCTTAGCCTTAAACGCATTTCCATGGCCCATTGTTGCACTTGGCAGCTGTCGCTTATTCTGCACAATATTCTTGTCTAATTTTGAAATACGTACAAACAAAAACAAAAACTTACATATGTTCCTGTCTGATTTTGAAATTCTAGTGTGCGGGGGATTATCTCGTTAGAGTAATTGCTGAAAACTGGAAGTAGACAAGACAAGAGGAAAGGGAAGTGCAAGGAATTGAGTTGTCAATTGTAGTAGAGAAAAATCCACACGAAGTGAGTTGCCCATTATTTACATACCTACTGTTCGCACACATACTTATACATACATGTACACATATGCTTACTTATGCAGCTTCAAAACCGAGCGAAAGTGAGTGAATAAAGACTCTATTTAATGGCATGCAAAGCACACAATGAGGCCTGATCGATTTTCAGCACTGCTGTGTAATCTACTTTTGGTATTAAGTACTTACCTGAAATGAGGCGGTAAATGCTGAAATAATTTCGTAAGTCTGTTCCCAAGGATGATTGTTTTTTGGCCGAAATGGTGTCAAAATGTATTGTAGTCCTAGGAGTGGCACAAGTAGAAGTGTTGCGCTGTAAAGAAGAGGAAAACAGAGTTGATAGGATAAAAATGCGGTACGAATAAAGTCGAAAATTGACATCTTTTGAACTCAAATCAATACATTTTTTTAAATATTTTTGCTATTTTGCACAATGACGTATCGAAATTAAATAGAAATTACCAAGGCGCATTCATTAAAGGTGGTAGCACTAGACCAACAACAATATTTTGTACGTTTGGTTTTGATAATCCAAACCAAAGTATTGGAAAAGTAGAAAACAAGAAATTAATTCTCCTTGATTCATTCTGGGCTGAGCCATATGGACATGGTGAAAAAAAGAAAACAAATCAGCTGATTTGCCGTATCACCTTTAATAGATTCGCCTCGGGAATTTCAGACTTTTCATTACAGAACAAATGTTAGCAAATACTTTTCTTTCTTTATGCAATTACGCCATATATTTCCTCTTGCAGAGAATGCATTAAAAAATGCAGAATGGCGAAATAAGCCACACAAATTAATGTTAAAAAAAATCAACCAATTAAAAAGCTTTTCATCAAAATTTCAAACGTTTTAGATACTTTTTCTGCTAATAGACTTATCTATTTTCTCCAGAAAAAAAAAGTTTGGTCACTCAAAACGGTCAACGAGGTAGATCAAACGGTCAATACTCAATAAGACGCACTAAAGCACCTTTACCATTTTGAGACCTCCAACGGGCAGAAGGTATCTAAAGCCGAATAGAGTTGCTGATGTAACGGAGAAGCTTGATGGAATTTCGATTGGAACACTGCCCCGGGCTGTCGACCTTAAACGTCTGACTGTCAAACCCTGACACTTACAGAGAAAGTTCTCAATAGTTCCCAAAGTTCTGAATGAAAGGTTCCCACTGCAATGGAAATTAACTGGTAAACCCAGCTTGACTGCGCATGAGCCGATCATCTATTGGCCGGTAAGCACAGCTACAAGTTTGGAAAATGAATGGCCTCAAAGCCTTGTATTGGGTTTCCCAAACAGGGATTTTATTTTGGTATTCAAAGAAAAATGCTACTTTTTAATATAAATGACCGGATGTTTATTTCATTATAAAGAGGAAAGTATGACGTTAATAGAGAAAAATAACATCAGGCAAATGACCACCACGACTACGCTTACAGGACAATATCCTTCTCATGAAATTTTCCATAACCGAATTGCAAAGTGGCTGCCCGCAGTCCGCGATAGCCTTACGAACTCCTTTTTTGAGGTCTTGAATCGACCCTGGGCTATTTGCGTAGACCTTCTCTTTCACGCCCCAAAGAAAAAAGTCACCAGATGTTAAGTCACAAGATCTCGGTGGGCAATTGTGATCACCTTTTCAAGAGATAACACGGTCCGGAAACTTTTCCCGTAAAATATCAATGGTTTCGTTACTTGTGTGGCACGTTGTCCAGATCAATACCATCCAATTCCGGCCTTAAAAATCGTTTATCATCTCTCGATAGTGCAATGCATTCACCAATAATACCTATTATTGGAAAACTCTTTATCTATTGTACTAGGGCCAAAGAGTTTTCGAAATAGTACATGAAGAACTGGAGCTCCATCTAATCTGCGATTTCTTGAGAAATAAGTGGTGCGATTACCCTGGGTGACCAAAGACCGAGTGAAGAACCTCTGAGGTCGATTCAGTCGACCACTTCCTGGCAAGGTCAATTACCTCAAAAAAAAATCAAAAAAAAAAATCATAAAAAATTATAATTTTATTACACCAAAAATGTATCATAGCTTGCACACGCGAAGTTTTTCTAAATATTTTGATTGCCATGCTGCTTTAATATGAAAGCAATGACAGCTCAAATTTACTTCATGCTACCAACCAATAATATTTCATTGACCATCAGAACCAAACTACTCTGCGACACTTTTGGACTTTTCTCTACGAACCTACATGAAACCGTTGAAGATCAATTGCTGCAAGGATAACAGGCATCTCTTTTGGCAAAGTCAAATTATAATCATAAAATAGTAATATTTGTGCAGTTTAAAGCCTAATTGGTCTGTGAAAATCATATTCTAGGGATCAAAATAAGAAACTTTGCAGAAGGAACCATACCTCTAAAACGAATTCTGATGTCCCCCAATTTGGGTCGAACTTTTTAGTTTCGTTTCTCATGTAAAGGCCAAAAATGGTGATATTTTGAAATAATTGTATGGGGAACCCCCCACAGGAGTTCCAGGGGGTGTGCCACTGGCATGGGTGGATCGGCCGTCCAAAGTTAGTGGGGGTCGGTCATACATTTGTACTCGATTGGAGCACTCTAAATGGGTCAAAGTGTGATTTTTCGTTTGACCCAAATTGGGGGACATCAGAATTCGTTTTAGAGGTATGGTTCCTTGGGCAAAGTTTCTTATTTTGATCCCTAGAATACGGTTTTCACAGAGCAATGAGCGATTTTTAAATCGACATACATAGTGAACTTTGTAGCTTTAAACAAAATTGGGGACTTGAACAAGTTGAAGTTGGCGTAATACGCTTTGTTGGCGTCATTGATGCGATCACTGTCGGCGGAAGTTGAATCACCGCTACATGCGAACATAACTCCTAGGTACTTAAAATGCTTCACCGCTTCAAAATTATAGGCTCCTACATGGAAATTTTACCATCTGTGCAGGCTGCCTCGATTTCAACAGATATTTGGTTTTGCCCTTGTTTACAAAAAGGCCAATATCGTTCGGAATTTTGTTAATTTTTAAGAAAATTTCTTTTATTTTTAAGAAAATTTCTTTTAAGTCATTCCTATTTCTTGAGAGAATAGCGATGTCATTTGCATAAGCACATATTTGGGTTGTTTTAGTTATCAAGGTACCACCTTTGTTGACTTCCCTTACGGCACCAAATTGAATATGACTGTTGATAGGGCATCACCTTGTTTTACACCTGTTTCAATAGGGAACGACTCTGTGAGCTTCCCTTGCATTAACACTTTTTCTTGTGTATTTGTGAGCGTTGCGCTAACGAGCCTTATTAGTTTGGCAGGTATTACAAGAATAAGCAATATGTGCTGGATCATATCTCTTTTAACACTGTCTAAGGCTCGTTTGAAATCAATGAACAGGCAGTGAACATCTAGCCCGTATTCATGGTCGATTGTAGACTTGCCTCCACGAAATCTGCATTGGTAGTCTTCGAGTCCGTACCTAACCTTAAATTCTAAAAACAATGAGGTAAAATAAAATAATGTCACACGATCGTGGTGACCAATCCATCGGCGGCTTACAGAAAGTTTCAAGACCGGGACGTTCTCTTGTAAGACAGCGATCTGGTCACCGACATCCAGGCCGTACTAGAATTATGGAGGAATACTGCTGAAACTCGTTAAATAGTGACAGCTACGCATATCACAGAAAATGCTTTGGTCTCGATACCACAATCGTTGGCGATGGGACCTGCGTTCCGCTACCCGACCATGACAAGGTGAAAATAGCGATAATGCGGCTAAAAAACAACAAAGCCGCGGGAACTGACGGTCTGCCTTAGCTATTGGCATGGTGGCCAGATAAAGTAAGGTATGCAAGTAATCGTAAGGGGCATGCATTAGCTCTTATGCAAAATATGTTAGAAAGAAAACATGATTACCGGTTCTAAGAAGGGCGATCTTGCAATCTATGCCCATTACTGCGGGATTAGTCTTCTAAATATCGCCTGTATGGTAAATGCTAGTGAGCGTATTGTGTGAAAGTCTGAAGCTCACCATCAACCAACTAATTGGACTTTATTGTTCCCAATAAGAAAAGTCCTGGATAAGACCAATGAATGGAGAATCGACATAACAAAAAAATTTAACAATATAAAACGTAACTCTACACAAGATTTTATATAAACATTTGTTTTTCGAAAGAAGAACCTAAGCCTCATACGGGTATATGGATATAGATATGTAAAGTTACCTTCATATACAAAATCTCAAAAGACTACTCGCCTAGTGCAACAAGAAATCTACAAATTAATAATTCAATTTGAAAAAGCAAAGTCAGTAACCTAGGATATCGTCGGAAAGCATTAAATTGGCAACAGGCCTGCAATACTCCCACAACGCAACTCACCGAAATGCCTGCAGGACGGTGCGTGAGGGTCCACAGCTGTCTTGTATACTGGCTGGTGCCTTCAACTTGAGCAGCACAACGCGCACAATATTGCATAGGAACAGCAAATTCAGGAACATCGAAATACAAACAGGTACCATGAGTATACTATCGAATGGTGAGGGATTCATCCAGCATCTAAAAGTTGAAGAAGGAGAAAAAAAGATGGAGAAAAAAAGATGGAGAAAAAAAGATGGAGAAAAATAAATTAAAAATTAAATTAGCGCCAAATTGGTTTACCCCAAAAGGGTTATACAATGGTACTCGTTCTTATTTCTTATTTATTAAATAAGCAGTTGTCAAATAAGAAAGCACTTCTGCAATTCATACTCACTCAGTAATGATTTTGTCTGAACCAGCAAGACCGCGCGCCAAGCCATAAATCAATATGATAATTGCCGGTGATCCCCAACCGAACGCTATAAGCCATTTCACAAGTTTCTTCTCCGAGATGAATGCAGACACCAACACTGTGTGCAGATAGAAGCCTTCACAAAGCATCCATGCGTAGTTTGTGAGCAGGAAATAGTGAAGTATTATATGCAGCGCAACGCATGTGGGCTAGGAAGAACGTATGAATAAACGCAAATAAATATAATAGGAGCAGTTGGCATGGTAACGGTTATTGAATTGAATTACAGTGGCAGAAATTGAAAATATAAAAAAAGTATTGTAAAATAAATTAAATTAAAAAATTGTTTGCGCCCACATGGCATGGCGTATACGTAACATTTTCGACTATTGTGCATTTTATTGCCTTCATGCAATTATAGTATGCAAATTTCCTTTGTGTGCACTGGTGCGACTACAAGCTCTACCATTAAATTAATATATATGGGGTAGATGCTTTTCCTTTCACGCCCGAGGCGCTAAAGCTTTTGAAGAAAGACTACAACGCACCGGATTTCTGTTCAGCATTTCCGAGTCGGGCATCACCACCAAATACCAAATCAGCCAGAGTGAGTTGTTCGCTGCAAACGATGTGAATAAATTCATGTGCAGTGTTATGCGCGCACACTTCAGCGATCTGCAATGGACGGAAAGAGTAGTTAATTTATTAGCTGTTGATAAGAGTGAGGCGCGCAGTGTTAATGTGGATAAATTTGTCTTTTATATACACAAGTGAATAAGTGAGAAGCTAAAACTCTAGGGGAAGATACACATAGAAAGTAAACATTTCCTCTGCCAAGCGGCAATTGGTGTGTTGAGCTCGAAGTTGATGCGTTCGAAATTACTCGGAAAATGCCCGACTTATCTCTCGACCGCATCTGAATACTTCGATATTAGGCTCATTTCAAGTCCTGGTCTCACGCACATAACGAGGATCTGCTGGCCGGATGAACCGGCTAGGCAGGGACTTTCAAGGTAAGGAGAGGATTGGTATTTCTTCGAGTCCTTCACAATAATTTTTTTTTTATTTATCTCAGAGCGACTCTAAGTGATTAAAATATTTTGGACATTGTAGTCAATTTTCAAAAAATATATTCGAAACAAATTTAAAAACTTTGATATTAATAAAATGTTGATAATTTTGGTGTAGAGTTTTTAAATTGAAACATATTCGAACATAAGAAAAATAAATGTTTTTAAATTTTTTTGTAAATGTTTATAACAAAAACAAGAAAAAGAAATTTTTTTTTTAAATATTTATAAGAGTCTTATAAGAAATTATATTTTTTTATAGGAAAACAGTTTTTTTCCAAAATTTTTATAAAAACATTTTGTATTAAAAAAAAAATTAGGAGAATGTTTTTACATGTATTTTTTTTTTCTTATAAGAAAAAACATGTTTTTAATATATTTTTAATATTTCTTATAAAAAAATAAATTAAAACAAAATTATATATCTTTTTATAAGAAAATTTTTTTTTTTCAAAATTTTTATGAAAAGTGTGTTTTATGAGAAACAAATTTAGAAAAAAGTTTTTTATTTTTTCTTTAATTTAAAAAACAAAAAAATTGGGGAAACATTTTTCCTAATATTTTTAAAATTTCTAACATCTTTTAAAACATTTTTTTTAATACTTTTACAATTTGTTTAAGAAAATGTTTCATTTTATGGGAAAATAGTTTTGTTTTCGAAGTCTTCATTGTTTCATGAAGAACAAAATTCAAAAACATTTTTTTTAATATTTTTATTGTTTTTTTATAAGAAAATATCTCTTATACGAAAATATCTCTTTTTATAGGAAAAAACATTGTTTTTTAATATTTTTAAAATTTGTATAAGGCAATATCAATTTTTATAGGAGAACATTTTTTTTCAAATTTTTATAAGAAAAAAATTATTTTGTAATTTTATATGAAACATTTTTTTTAAATTTGTATAAGAAAAAATTTTTTCGTTTTTTAATTTTTATAAGAAATATTTTTTTCTTTTATTTTTTTCAAAATGTTATGTTTTAATTTGTTGAAGAAAATATCTCTTTTTATAGGAAAATATATTACATTTTTTTTTCAATATTTTTAAAATTTGTATAAGACAATATCAATTTTTATAGGAATATAATTTTTTTCTAATTTTTATAAGAACAAACTTTTTTCAAATATTTTTGAAATTTTTTTTCAAACTTTTTTGAAAATGTGTATTTTATAAAAAATAAATTTATTTTAGTATTTTTAAAATTTTATTAGAAAATATCGCATTTTATAGGAAAGCTTTTATTGTTTAAATTTTTTAAATTCTTATAAGAAAGTATCTGTTTTTATAAAAAAAATTTTTTGTGAAATAATTAGTTTTTTTTTTTGTATTAGAAAAATTTCCCTTAGTTCCTTTTCATATTTCTTCACTAAAAGCTATTTTCAGTAATCCCTGAATGTTGCACAGTGAAATTCTCATACCTTTTGAAGTTATATTCACATACGATGGTGAATCACTGAAAAATGCCACGTAACTGCTTATTTATGTATGTAGTGACGCTTCGATTGATTTGGAGAGGTTAGTCATTGTGGTGACAAGTGATTATATATATACATATATAATTGGCGCATACACCCATTTTGGGTGCTTAACTGCGCTCCTCCTCCTATTTGTGATGTGCGTCTTGATGTTGTTCCACAAATGGAGGGACCTACCGCTTCAAGCCGACTCCGAACGGCAGATATTTTTTATGAGGACCCTTTTCATGGCAGAAATACACTCAGAGGTTTGCCATTGCCTGCCGAGGGGCACTTTTTTTTTTTTGATGTTTCACCGAGATTCGAACCTAAGTTCTCTCTGAAATTCCGAATGGTAGTCACGCGCCAAACCATTCGGCTATGGCGGCCGGTGGCAAGTGATTGCTATCCGAATATTTTCATATATGCTTTCAAAAGCGCAAAATAATAAAGCCAGGGTATTATTTCTTTTTTTGAGTACCTTCTCTTTGGTTGTGCGAATTTTATTAAGAAAAATATTATTAACTTTTAACCACTCACATTTATTTTTTGTCATTTATAATGATTTTTGCGGAAAGAGAAAAAAAGATTTAATTTCCTCGTATACGTAGTTGAATAGTTTTCTGACTACCCCGTTTGCATTTGCACTGTCAACGTTGTCATATAAGCATTTACGTTGCTTTTCATAACTGCTAAAACATTTTTTATGCCATTAACACGCGAGTATAGAAATTCGTGGTTATCTCCAGAGTGAACATTTGCACTTCCTACATACACAACTAACAGAGTTGAACAGGTGAGAGAACGAAATTGACTTTGCAATCTCATGATCTACTGAATACTTATTTATTTTTATATGTGCACACATACATACATACTCATAAGTACATTATGGTGTTTAGGTAAAAAATAAAATAGTCGAATGGTAAAATTTGACTTTCATCAAAATATTTTGATATTACGCATTAATATTCGTCATTTATACTCGTACTCGTTTCAACTTGAAATCGTGTTGAAAATATCATATCTTGTAAAATTAAATTTTCCCTAAAAATAATTTGAATATTAAAGTTTTTTTTAAATATTAAGTTCATTACTATTTTCAATTTTTTCACAGTAAAAGGGCTCAATTGATAGGACAATATTAACTATTGGCGCATACACCCTCTGTTGGGTGTTTGGAGCAGCTTCTTCTTCTACTTTTATACAAATGGAGAGGCCTAGAGTTTTAAGCCGCCCTCGGGTAGCAGATGATGTTTTATGAGGAGCTTTTAAATGGCAGAAATACCCTCAGAGGTTTGCCATTGTCTGCCGAGAAGCGACATCTATTTGAAAAAACTTTTTCTATCATGATCGGGGTTTCGAACTCAGCTATCCATTCGGCTATAGCGGCCGCTTGCTCAATAAAATTGCAGAAAAGGTTAGGTATTTCATCTTATTTTAACGAAAATTGCATTAAAAAATTCACAAAACTTGCATGAAATTATTTTGAGTATATTCATAGATACTTGAAGAATTTGTCAAGTCCCTTAATGCACATAGGAAGTCTATTCAAAAATAAGATGACTCGAAAAATATTGATTTATTATTTAACATCTGCTTTGTGTTCCTCTCAAAGTAGTCCCCTCATTTACATGGTAATACACTTGTTCTAACGTTTTTTCCAATATTCGAACCATCTCACACCAAACAGCCCCAGAGTGCTGTCAACGATGCTGACCTTATGGAGATAAAGTCGAGGCAAACCTCCGCCATTTCTTTTGGACATTCTGTTTTGGAAAGTTTTACCGGAGAACGGTGGTGAAGGCAAAATTTTGGCGTTTTTTGGCGAAAAAATGCAAAATTTTCTTTAGTTTTTATCGATCGCAGAAGGTAAGCTGTATATCTGTAAAAAAAAAAAATACATATATCCGGACCGGGTCGGTCGCCAAACACACAAAAAAAAAAAAAATAAATAAATACAGGGTGGCTGATGAAAGCCGCTACCAAAAAAAAATTGAATAAATTTTTTTCTTTTTAAGTTATCTGTTCCATTTTTGTTTTAATTTGCAGATTGATCTTTAAAATTTATTAAAATGGATAACTGGGACACGCACACAAGAATTTGGATAGTCCACCGCTATCACGCATTGGAGTCCGTAGTTTTGGTACAGAGAGAGTACAGGCGGATGTTTGGCGGCGATAATGAGACTGGTGAATAATTTTGCTGAGCAAGGAACAGTCGCAAGAAGGCCTTATCATCGAAACCCACCAGTTCGGACGGCGGAAACGATCGCTGCTGTAGCTGCAGCTATACAAAGCAATCCAAGGGTTTCAACAAGAAGCTTATCTGCTCAACTTGGTGTCAGCCGACAGTCTTTGCAAACAATAATGCACAAAGATTTAGACTTATTTACCTACAAAATTCAAATGGTTAACAAACTGAATGCAGCAGACTTGCCGATTCGCTTGGAATTTTGCCAGAAGATCCTGCAAATGGTGGAAGAAGACCAAAACATGTTAAACTGCCTTTTCATGTCTGATGAGGCCCATTTCGATTTAAACGGCAATGTGAACAAACAAAATTGTCGAATATGGAGTACTTCTAACCCACAGATACTCCACGAGACGGAATTGCATCCTCTTCGCGTGACAGTGTGGTGTGCGGTTTCTTCACGCTGTATTGTCGGGCCTTATTTTTTTGAAGAAAATGGTCACACCGTTACGGTTACTGGAGACCATTATTTGAAAATGCTGAAAGAATTTTTCTATCCAGAACTACGCCGAAAGAGAATTCCTTTCAACTCTGTGTGGTTTCAACAAGATGGGGCAACGTCTCACATAGCCCAGACTGTTATGACAGAGTTGCGACGAAAATTTCCCAATAAACTGATTTCAAGAAACTCCGAATTTCGTTGGCCCCCCAGGTCGCCTGACCTTACTGCACCTGACTTTTTCTTGTGGGGTTTATGTAAACAAGAAGTTTATAAAACAAAGCCAACAAATTTGGATGAACTAAAACAATCCATTCAGGCAACAATTGCGGCTATTCCTGTCGCAACTCTCAAAGCAGCAATGAACAACTTTTTACTAAGATGCCGCACTTGTGTCAACGAGCATGGGGGGCATTTAAATTCAATTATTTTTAAAACTAGTTAAGCTACATTTAATAAAATTTAATGACCTTCAACTTGAAAAAAAAATAAATGAATTCCATACACTAAAAAAAAAGTTATTTGAGTTTCTTAATGTAGCAAAATTCATCAGCCACCCTGTACATGGAAAAGGCTGTGTATTTAAACCATATATTGGAGTTTCAACACCATAAAAATGGTTCTTGTATTGTAGCGGGGCTATTTCTTATCTGATTTTCCTTATTGAGGAGTTCTATATATCGGTCTTTTATCCTTTTGAGCTCCGAAGTAAATTTCATATAATTAATTAATCAGTTAAGCAGATTTGTATGCTCTAAAATATCCCTTTGATTTCATCAAATTTTTTAAAGTTCATTTAAAGTTTCCTTTTAAACTGTGTTGCTAAACTCACTGCTTTCTAGCGCAGTTTTGCATTGAGGGTAATACCAAGTATTTGGCTTCATTGACGGTTGGAATTGTAGAGAAAAAACACTACAAATTTAAAGAAGTCAACAGCTTAATGCATTTACGTCATCTGCCAGATTTGAGAAGTCACCTCACATTTTCCACACACCTCATGTGTTTGCATAATTTTATGTGTACGTATATGCAAATATTCCGCGATTGCAGTTACTACATTTCGGCGCCAGAGTTTTTAATATAGCTGCCAAAAAATGCTGTTTGATAAAGAGTGGGTATATAAAACGCAGGTATTGCCACTTAGAGATGCGTTCACCACAAGAGAAAAAGGAAGGGTGAAAGAAAGTGAACAAAAAACATATGGACTCTTTCTAAGCTTCCACGGAAATCGCTTCCACTAAGCGCCACGCGCGCAGCCAAGTAGTCGCCGAATAAAAAATTTTTGCATTTGCCATTCCAACCAACTAATATCAAGTGTTGGTATTGCCTCGATTTTTCGATTTAATTGTGTGGTTGCTTTTCTGTAGATGCTATTATTTTTTATATTTATATATATAATTGGCGCGTACACCCTTTTTGGGTGTTTGGCCGAGCTCATCCTCCTATTTGTGGCGTGCGTCTTGATGTTGTTCCACAAATGGAGGAACGGCAGATATTTTTGTGAAGAGCTTTTTCATGGCAGAAATACACTCGGAGGTTTGCCATTGCCTGCCGAGGGGCGACCGATACTATATTAGAAAAAACTTTTTCTTAATTTGATCTTTCACCGAGATTCGAACCGACGTTCTCTCTCTGAATTCTGAATGGTAGTCACGCACCAACCCATTCGGCTACGGCAGCCGAATATTAAATAAATTATTTTATTATTAAATAAATTGGGATAGGTTTTTTTCTGCATAACACCCCACCAGACAACATTTCCATAGAAGAATGGGTCTGACGACAGCAGTATAAAGCCAATGAGCAACCATAAGTTTAATTTCCCAGGTCTTATCTAAAACTATTTTACAGGCATAAAAAGCTTCAATAATTCTGCTATTTAGCATTTTGTCAATGAAGCCTACCAAGCCCGTTTGTACCCCAAGATCAGTGAGCGCTGCAGTGATTGCCTCTGCTTCAACATTGTTAAAGGCCCTTTCAATATCAAGAAAAGCAGCTAAAGTAAATTCCTGTTTGTGCAATGAACTCTCTGCCATGTAAAGAAGGTTATGTAGAGCTATCGCTACCGATTTCCCTTTCGTGTAGGCATGTAGTGACGTAGAGATAAGATTTTTATCTTTAGTTAGGCTTAAGTGAGTAAAGTGACGAAAGTGGAACACTTAATAGGCCACCATCTCAATTATAATAAAGCTACATATACAGTTAAAAAAAGCATATGCTACCGCTTTCATATAATCCAACATAACTACGAGTACATACAAGGTGAAGTCCAACATAAACAAGACTGATGTCCTAAAAATGTTTTTGATGGCGCCATCTTTTTAAGAGTTTGTGCGTTGGAAGTTACATCCCTAGCTGATTTTCACTGAAAGCTTGGTGACATTCGGTTAACTGAAAGCGAAGTTATTACGTCTAAAGTGTCAGTATATTTGTGTCATCGGTACAAAAATGAGTTTCGAAGAAAGAGCTAATATTAAATTTTGTTTTAAAATCAGTAAAACTTTTACCGAAACTTTTGAATTGATGAAAAAAGTGTATGGCGATGGTTGTCTATCTCGTGCCAGAGATAATTGTGAGGACATTAATGACAATGTACATACGGGTAATAACCGAAGACTCCATCGGAGTTGAATAACTCTAAAAGCCCGATTTATTGCATTTTAACTGATCATTTGGGCTTACGAAAGGTTTCGTTTCACTCCGCACCAGTTAACTGAGGATCAAAAATTGCTCATAATTCAACATTTGAAAGACCTCATTAAAGAGGCGCGAAAAGACGAGAGCTTCCTTTACAATATTGTAACTGGTGATGAAAGGTCGTGCTTCCAACATGAACCTGAAACTAAGCATCAAAGTGCCGAATGAAAGGCCGCAAATGAGTCACCACCCAAAAAATCGCGTTTGGAGAAGTCAAAAATCAAGTCGATGATCCTTTGTTTTTACAATTCAAAGGGAATTGTCCACAAGCAGTTCGTGGCAATGAGCGCAATCGTCAACGCAATTTTTTATCTTGGCAGTTTGAAGCGTTTGTTGCATAACATTCGTCGAATACCGCGAAGGAGGAAGCTGGCGCTTACTGCATGATAATGGACCATCTCATCAATCGACTCTCTAGACTGATTTTTTGACTAGAAATCGCATTTTAATCATAAATCATTCACCGTATTCGCCTGACATGGCCCCCTGTGACTTCTACCTATTCGGAAAGTTGCATTTGACTATGAAAGGAAAACGTTTTGCGTCCGCAGAGGCCATCCAAATGGCTTGTACTGACATCCTGAATGACATTCTGGTCAATGACCTGAAACACTCTTTCGAAAAGCTTTTCGTTCGCGCAAAACAGTGTATCGTGGTCAGAGTGGACTATTTTGAATAGGTAAACTCGAAGTTATCAGAACAAAGCTCTTGTCGTTTCTATTTTAGTTCAGTCTTGTTTATTTTGGACTTTACCGTGTATTTTATCACAATCTCATACTGATTATTTTATAATACAAATTTTTGAATTGCAGATTACTTTAGAAATTCTGCTTGGTGCTCAAACACTTCACTTTTAGCTTGCGTGGAGTGTGTCTGGTTCGTTGGAAAATGCAAATGAAGCCATTTATCGCATTTAAATATAAATTATATTTCCTGAGGGTAAACATACACACAACTACATAATCACTGTGCAGGGCATGGTATGCCCACAATAAAAAAAAAAAAAATTTAATTGAATTTAATATAAAAAATTGTAAGTGAATTGAAAAGAGAAGTTTTCTGAGGGGTATAATGTCATTAATTTGAATCGCAAATCTGAATAAATACTTTGGAATTAAATCGAATCATATTTTGGATATATTTCAATGAAGCTATTTTTAGTTTTTTTTTTGAATTTTTTGTTTATTTATATGGGTAATAGGAGAGATGAATCCGAAAGGCGCCACACATTTGAGAGCAGGCATGGCAAAAAGTAAGGTGATTTTATTTGTGAAAGTTCGCGGGATTAAAATTTCGCTCTAGTTATTTTTTTCATAAGTTGGCAGCACTGTTAATAACATCTGTGAATGTCATTATCAGTAATATATCTACGCTTGTGTTTACCAAACGACCAAGAGTGCATTTTTCGATTTTTACAATGTCTGATTTGATTGAGCAGAGAAATGCCATCAAATTTTGTTTGCGGAATAAAATTTCGGCTGCGGAAACGTTTAGCATGTTGCAGAAGGCATTTGGTGACTCAACCATGTCGCAGAAAAATGTTTATAAGTGGTACAAAGACTTTAAAGAGGGTCGAGAACGTGTTGATGACTTGGAGCGCTCCGGACGACCATCGACGTCAACAGATGACCAACACGTCAATAAAGTGAAGGAGTTAGTGCTCAAAAATCGTCGGTTGACTGTTAAAGATCTTACTGATATGAACGGAATATCAGAAGGATCTGGGCCTACGAAAAGTCAAATCTCGTTTGGTACCGAAAACTCTCAATTTCTTAGAAAAAAGTCGTCGCGTTGATGTGTGTGAAACAATGCTTTCAGACTATCAGGACAAGCTCAAATGCATCATTACGGGAGATGAGACTTGGATTTATGCTTACGACCCTGAAACAACCGACCAGTCAAGCGAATATCGTGCTAAAGGCGAGGCCAGACCGAAAAGAGCACGTCAAAGTCGTTCAAAAATGAAGGTCATGATGACAGTTTTTTTCGATTTTCGTGGTGTGGTGCACTATGAATTCCTTCCACCTGGCCAAACTGTTAATAAGGAATATTATTTGAGCATTATGCGTCGTTTAGGTGAAGCAATTCGTCTGAAAAGACCAGAATTATGGGCCAACAACTCTTGGTTTTTGCATCACGATAATGCACCGTCTCACACTGCACTCGTTCTTCGTGACCATTTCGCCAAAAATTCCACGCATATCGTTCCGCAACCACCGTATTCGCCTGATTTGGCTCCGTGCAACTTCTGGCTATTCCCAAAACTCAAGAGACCACTCCGGGAACGCGTTTCGAGTCGATTGAGGAGCTGAATCGAAGAAGGTGCTTATGGCTATACCGGAAATGGACTATTTGGCATGTTTCGGGAATTGGAAAAATCGTTGGCATAAGTGTATTTCATCGAGAGGGGATTATTTTGAAGGGGATGAAATTGATTTACAAGAATAAATAAAGATTTTTCATTTTACAACCCAATTCACCTTACTTTTTGCCCACAGTATAAACCTGTGCACCCTGTATGCGGTATACAATAATATTTTCGTGCTCAGCGATCACTTTTACAATATTATAGCTTCGAACTATTATTATTATTTCTATTGAATAAATTAGTTGATATTGCATTCTAATTTTCATACAACAACATGGTTTCCATTCAAGTAAATCTACTTGTACAAACCTTGCCATTCACAGTTTTAATGAAACAAAACAATTCAGAATACACAAATTGATTAATACTTACTTAAAGTAGCTCAGTATAGCGAGAGACAACAAAATTGCTACCAACGATATGCCATAACCGGTCTCATAGAACAGGTTGATGCTGTGCCTCCACTAAAAGTATTGAAAACAAAGGGAAATATAAATAAAATAAAATGTCTATATCACATTAAATATTGAAACCTTTATAAAATTCAAAAATTAAATTATCTGCATTTTCGCCTCACCTCCAAATCCGCCATATTGACGCAGGTCGTGTAATTGGACCAAGTTTTATTCGTTAGCGGATGTTTATACCATTCGCCATCTGCTCCGCATTCCTTATGCGCATTTCCTTTAGGCGGCAAGTGGCACAAGTGGCAAGTGGCAGCACACAACAGGAAGTGTAGCGTATTGTGTAAGAAGAATAAGAAACATTTCAATAAAATTTTAATGAGGTTAATATGTGGGTGTTCTGCAATGTGCAGCACTTCCATTATTTTCGCATAAAATGGCTGCATATATGCAAGTGCTAATATGCGTATAAGTAGGTATATGTGTGCTTGTATGCTGTACAAAATGAATGAAGAAATTGCAGTTTGTTGTGCAACGTAGCAACGCAACCGAAAAATTAATCTGCCGCACAGTTGGCTGCATTTATGTTTTAATGAATATTACTTGTATGTACGTGGAGTATTCGGAAGAGTTTTCTTAACTTTACTTTTGAACTTTTCAGGCAAGCAAAACAAGTCTATAGCAATGATATGTATGCTAGGTGGTTCATTAAGTTTTGCGGGTCTATACGAAAAACACACTATTGTGGTTTAAAATACACTTCAGCATTCAGTATGGCCTATCAGAACATCAATACACTCCAACGAGATTCCAATTTATGAATTCCATGACCGACGTGAGAATCTGAAAGGGCTGTAGAAACGATGCCACAGCTGTTACGACCTTATCATTTGCTGAAAAACGAAAAACACTTTCCACGCATGAATTTTTGTAGGTCCGGAAACAGATGAAAGTCGCTAGGGGCCAAATCTGGTGAATACAGTGAATGCTTTAACAATTCGAAATTTAATTCATGGATTCTAGTCAGTGACAAAATGCTCTCTTCACACGATATATTGTCCTGCTGAAAAATTAACTTTTTTTCTTTTGCAAACTGGTAGGTAGGTAGGTTAGATGGCAAGAGTACCGCAGGTACACTTCAAGTAGCACTTACGTGCCGTTTTGATACCATAATGTGGACCACTGCCTGCGAAAAAAATTAGGGAAGAGAAAACCGTCTACAACCATCCAGTGCTGTTGATGTAGTGGAGGAGAGAAAAGGGATCTAGGCTGGAGAATTTCTTCAAGTCATCCCCAAAGGGCACGCTAAAGAATCTCAAGCGTCTAGCCACCAGAGCCGGACATTTGCAGAGAAAGTGTTCCATAGTCTCTTTCTGTGCAGGATCCCCACACCTTCTGCAATAGGGGTTGTACGGAATTCCAAGTTTCTCCGCATGAGTACCGATCACCCAGTGACCAGTGAACACCGCAAGGAGTTTGGAAATTGCATGGCGAGGGAGTTCCATCACATTAAGCGTTCTGTTTATTTCGCATTGAGTTTTCGAAAAAGCCCCATAGTGTTTTCGAAAAAGCGCACTATGAGACAGACCTCCATCTGTCTTCCACTTTTTGTTTAGAAAGAAGTTGTGTAGTTTCCCTTTAACAACGGTCAAGGGGCCACCGCTGTCTGAGAAGGGGACAACTGAAACCGGTTCTGTCGACCCCTTCCTGGCAAGCTCATCTGCAATTTCATTGTCCTCTATATTCCTGTGCCCAGGTACCCAGATAAAGGAAATGTTTCCTGCACGTTCGAGACGTTTGAGTTCCTTCTTACAGGAGTTCACCAGAAGATAGCTGCAATACGGCGACGACAGGACCTTGATCGTAGTTTGGCTATCGGAAAAAATATTAATGTCTCCCTGCCAACAGCGATCCCTAAGTATTTTGCATGCTTGCAGGATCGCGAAAACCTCTGCTTGAAAAACGCTGCTCGTTTCAGGTAGTTTAAAGGAGACCAAAATGCTGGCTGATTTAGAGAAAATCGCCGCTCCCACTCCAGATTCCATCTTGGGTCTGACAGTGAGAAAGGAGGTACCTATATCTGTGCCACTTCTCCCCTCTTTCCAATTTTGCCTGCTCGGAAGGGGTATTTTTTCTCGAATTTTTCCTTCAGCCGGTCTAAAGGTTTACAACAATATTCAGATTTTAGTCTTTTGCCAGCTTGCAAGTAATCTACGAACAAAATTCCTTTCGCAGCACAAAAAACTGATGCCAACACCTTCTTGGCCGATTTCTAGACACGCACTCGTTTCGGTGCTGAAGAACTGGGTTCATACCACTGTTTAACCTCTTGTTTTGATGTACGGTCATGGGATGGACTCAGGTCTCATCTCTAGGGATGAATCGACCAAATCCATTTTATCCTTTCGAAAATGCTGTAAATTTTGCTGAGAAAATTGCATTCGAATGTGTTTTTGTTCCATTATTAGCGAGTGCCGCACCTATTTTGCACACAGCTTTCTGAAACCCAATACTTCAGTCAAAATATTGTATACACTTTACTAAATCTCTTTCAGTCACTCGACGATTTCCCAATTCGCATTCCTGTAGTTTTTCTCCGATTGTTGGTTTGTTGCTGTTTTTGGACACCTTTGACTTGGATCGTCTTTAAGGCTTGTATGACCGCGTTTGAATTTAGCGGCCTCGATAGCCTAGCGTTAGTGCACTAGCTTGTCACCCCAGAGGTTGTGGGTTCGAGTCCCACGTAAAGAACGGCTGTCCCAATTTTCCAAATTTACCTACTTTCCCTGTTTCTAAAAAACAAAAAACAAAAATTCCTCCAATTCCATTCCTCAACCCGAAAAACTTATCCTTTCCATCCTTACTCCCGCACAATAGTCAGCGCATTATTTGTATTGTGGCTGCTAAAACAAGCAAAAAAAAAAAAACAAAGAAAAACACACAGCTACATAATGCATCAGTGGCGCCAACAAGAGAAAACGGGCAACCGCGGTAATAGCACAGACTCACCACTTTACCGAAGTCCTCAACCATCTGTGCGATCCTTCTGCCAGAAAAATGTGACACACAGATGGCGCTCCAAGCAGTAAGAAGAAGTTGTTCCAAAGCAACGACAGGTGGGCACTCCCACTACTTAGGACTGATAGCAGCAGACTAGTCACCTACCCTGTCAGAAACCAAAATAGATTAACGAAACCAACGCAAGACTGAGTCTTGTCGAGGCCCTATGCTCCCGAGAGGAGTGAACAAGGAGAACAAAATTGATGGCGAAAAGTCTCAATACACTTTGAACATTCGTTCATAAGTTTCCTGTGCTTTTAAACCTTTCAGATTAAAAATTCAATCAATACTCGATTCATGACTTTTTCCTTCGTAAATAATAGTATGACAGTGGAAAGCAAATGGCTTGTAAGCAAGCAATGAATTCAGATAATGAAATGAAACTTCGTCTACATTTATATGGAGGGTGCACCAACATAACAAAAAAAATTAGGCTAATAGCAATGTCCTGCAAGTGCAAGTGCATCCTCCTTCGCAATATGTGGTTTAGAATATATTTCAATAAAAATATATTTCATACCACAGCAGAAATCATGTAAATCCAGGTTTAAACTTTGGTGCAAATTTACCTAAGATTCTCTTTTTTTAATAAGAATTTTTAAAAAATTCTAGGTATGCAAGATGAAAGGCGAAAGTGCAAGTGTGAAGTGGCTCTATATTCGCGTTTATTTTTGATAATTTTTTTGTTGACGGTATTATGCATTTTCTGCCATATTAGGAGTGCTGGAATGTCCAAAATTCAATGGGCTGTAAAACTACGTACTTGAAATTTTCTAAAAATTCTGCTTAAATAAATTGAAATTTTGAAGAAAATTTTTTGATTTTTTTTAGTTTGTGCGAAGTTTGAAGCTATGAGTTAAACGGGTTTTGTTATGGCATAAACATAGAGTAGTGATAAAAGGTCTGTCAGGTAGAAGTGACATTCTTTTTTAGGCAGTAATTTATTTCATAATTGTGCCCCATGTTTCAAAAGATTTTTTTTTTTCATTAAAAGAAATTTCTAACGGGCGTATACTAAGCTGGCTGGCACCCTATGTAAAACCCTTTATAAAAAAATAAAAAATAAATTTAAAATAAACAAATCGCCAGAACTTAATAGTATGCCGCGCTGCTATTATTGTGAACACTGCCGTATGTATACCTGCATATTTTAAAAGCAGACAAAGCATTCAACTATAATGTTAAGTATACGCCACATCTTCCTTTGTTGTGCTTCTTGCTAGCTGTGCAATAACTACATACATATGTATGCACATATACTTGTGTGCGTATAACGTATGCAGGTATGCAGCATTGTCTGTTAGCAATTTGGGCTTTGTTTGCTTTATTGCATTTCTTGGCAAATGAGTTTTCTGACATGAAGTGCTATTTAGTTTGTGGTTTGTAATTGCATTCGTAAGTTGTTAAAGTATCTTTACTGCCAAAGGGAAACAATAATAATATGCGAAATTTCACATTAAATTACTAGCAACTCAAGTAGCGCTACTGCAAATAGTCGGCAAGAGAGCAAATGAAAATAAATTAACATAAATTAAAAAATAAGTTTTTGTATTGTATATTTGTACAAATAAACGCGAGACCATGAGAGAGAGAGTATTACTTAGTACTGTACTTAGTCTTACTATAAATTCTGTGACAAATTTTTCAATGCATAGGGCGAGAACAAATTCGCGAAAAAAAATTGTGTTATTTTTTGCTTTTGTTCGTATGCATGCTACTCATAAATTATATTCAGTTTCGTGGCAAATTTCACTTATTAACAATGCAGTGGGGAGCTAAGGAAAATCGCATTGCAGTCATTGCATAACCAAAAGTGTGGCAGAGGTGCAAGTGAGATTTACAAATTGCTGAAAAAATTTAATATTTCGAGAATCAACCACACGATCAATCGTTTTTCCCAAACGTTTGAAGTGACAGATAGAAAGAAAAGTGTTTTTTCTGGCGTGGCTTGAACCAGTGCAGCCATAAAGACCGTTCGAGAAAGAATTCGCAGAAATCCCCTTAAAAAGCAGAAAATCATGTCCAGGGAAAGAAAAGCCTTCCGTTGCTCAACTGATCATCTTTTGACAACGCGCTTGAAGAAAAGTAAACTCGACAGATGCAAGCAGTGGCGCGCGGTTAAGATCCAGGAAAATATTATTTTTACAGATGCGAAAAAATTCACTTTTGAAGAAGTTTTTAATAAGCAAAACGATAAAATCTGTGCTAATACCGCTAAACAAGTAAAAACTATTGTTCCAAGGGTTCAGTGTGGCCACCATTCAGCCTCCGTAATGGTTTGGTGGGGAGTGCCTTGTTAAATCGGCATCTCTTCATTTCTGCGAAAACGACTGGGGGTTAAGACCGGAGCAAAATTGTACCACGAGGATGTCTTAGAAGGCGTGATGAAGCAGTTGAGCAGTACTCTCTTCAATGGAGAGCGTTGGATTTTCAATACAGAGAATCGGCTGAATACTTTTTCCTTTTCCATAGCGATTTCTATGGTGCTTATGGCCAAATACCTAACAGAAGGGTATTTGAGCGAAAGATTCTGCGGAAGATTTTTGGACCTTTGCACGTTAGTAATGGCGAGTATCACAGGCGATGGAACGATTAGCTGTATGAGCTTTACGACGACATAGACATCGCGCAGCGAATAGATATCCAGCGGCTATGCTGGCTGAGTCATGTCGTTCGAATGGATACAACCTCTCCGGCCCTATAATTCGAAGCGGTACCAGCTGGTGGTAGCAGAGGAAGAGAAAGGCTTACTCTGCGTCGGAAAGATCGTATGGAGAAGGACTTGGTTTCACTTGGTGTTTCCAACTGGAGCTGGTTAGCATGAGAAAGAAACGACTGGCGTCTGTGTTTTCTGTTAGGTGAAATCATCTTGCGAGCTTAATGTCCAGCATTAGTCTGTCTACCTTCCATAGCTGCTTTGGCAAATCTGTCAGATTGCATCATTTCAACAAAATTTTGCCATAATTTTCTCCTTTTTCTGGTGAATTTGTTGCTATCCTTGATTTCACAAAGCTCACGGATGTCGGTATTCGTTTTTCTATCGTGCAGAGTGTACTAGGTTTTGCTCGTTGTTATGATGAAGCATACGTTAGTATTGGTCGCACGTAAGTTTTATAGATACGCGTTTCACTTTTTATACGGATATATTTATTAGGCCAGATTATATATTGTAAACCTTCTGACATGGCAGCCGCTTTTTTAATTTGGATTTTCGATCCTTTTTTTAAGACTTTTTTGCTGGTTATTAGCGTTCCAAGATAATTGCATTTAACCACCTCTTCAATTGGTCTGCTATAAACGGCGAGTTTACAGCGGAGATGGTTTCTGGATATTACTATAGATTTGGGTTTTTTAGCTGAGATTTCCATATTAAGGCGGCTGATAAGCTTTATCAAATTCGAACAGAAGGTGAAGTCGGTGAAGGTTATGCTCGGTTTCTGATTAAATCATCGCATCGTCAGCATAGCATATTATTTTATATTTTTGCTGCCCGATCTAAATCCAGGAGCTGCTTCTCGTATGATACTTTCTCAATAATCGCATCCATAATCACATTAAACAGTATTGGGCTTAGGCTGTCACCTTGCCCAATACCCAATTTAATAGGTATCGGATTTGATTATACGCCTTTTGCCGAATAATTTTTTTCTTGTCAGTTTTGAAGTCCTGTATTAGCGCTACTATATTTGCAGGTACTTGATAACATCTCATAGCTTAACTCTGTTGGATGCTTTGGTAAGTTCACCCACACCGGTTTGTTTAATTCAGTTGCATTCTCAACAATTTGGCTTACAATAAAAATGGCATCGATTGTAGAGCGATTTCGGCGAAGTCCTAGATGCCCTTGCTTATTCTTTTTCTAGATATTTCGGTCGCAATTTTAGTGAACAGCTTCGACACTGATGCTAGCAGGATGATGCCTCTATAGTTTTGGGGATTTTTCTTTGTCTCCTTTTTTAAAAGCTGGAATTTTTATGCTCATCTTCCATTGAACCGGTATTATTTGGTACTGAACTAATATCGGATTTCACTCATAGATGGCTTCAGTTGAATTTTTAGCCTTGCAGACGTAGTACAAATGTAGATTTTGTTATTAGATAGTTGGCAATTTAGCTGTCAATCAGTAAAAAAATTTTTTTAAAAATTGAAAATTAGAGCTTGGTTGGGATGTTTCACCACATCCACCATATAGACCTGTCCTTGCACCATCTGATTACTTTTTGTTTCGATCTTTACAAAACTCTTTGAATGGTAAAACATTCAAAAATGATGATGATGCCAAATCGTGCCTGATTAAGTTTTTTGATAATAAAAACTAGAAGTTTTATGAACGTGGGATTATGATGCTACCTGAAAGATGGTAAAAGGTCATTGATCAAAATGGGCAATGCATTACAGAATAAAGTTACTTAGTTCCATGAAAAAATTGTCTTTGATTTTCTAAAAAAAATCCGCAATTACTTAGTTGCCAACCCAATAGTTCCGATACTAAAGAGGAACCACCCTACTTAAATATTTCGTCTGAAATTTTTTATTTCCGGAAGATTATCTATTTTTAAGCTTGGTTGTGATTGACCCGAGTTCATATTGGGTTGGACCGGGGTATGGCTGCGTGTCAGTTGGCCTTATTTCTGGCAGCATAGGTGTTCTAAAAGCCAGATGAAGCTTAGTGAAATAGGAAACCCACGAGTCTATTGGAATGGTTGGTATATTAATTAACTCGTTGCTCGTTGATTGGTATTTTATGTTTTTTAGCATATTCCAAATCTTTTTTTGGAAGCCACAAAGATCATACTCCATATTCGCTGTGAAGCTTTCCAAAAATTTTCTTTAGTTTTTGCAATCAAAGAGTTAATTTTGTTGCTAGTTTCTTTGTAGCAACTGTGTGTTATTTCTCCTGGCCTATATTTAAGATAGCAGTTCCATTTTCATTGATACGTCCTCACATTTTTTTTATTTTTTTCCCCTTGTTCACTCCTCTCGGGAGCATAGGGTCTCGACAAGACTTGCCTGCGTTGGTTTCGTTAATCTATTTTGATTTCTGACAGGGTAGGTGACTAGTCTGCTGGTATCAGTCCTAAGTAGTGAGAATGCCCACCCGTCGCTGCTTAGGACCAACACCTTTTTACTGCTTGGAGCGCCATCTGTGTGTCGCATTTTTCTGCCAGAAGGATTGCACAAATGGTTGAAGACTTCGGTAAGGTGGTGTGTCTGTGCTATTACCGCGGTTGCCCGCTTCCTCTTCTTGGCGCCATTGCATAACATTGCATTTGCATTGTGTAACTGTGTGTTTTTCTTTGTTTTTGCTTGTTTTAGCAACGACAATGCAAAAAATGCGCTGACTATTGTGCGGGTGTAAATACCTTTACATCCTTAACTTTTTGGGTTTTGAGGAATGAGATTTTTTTTTGGAAAGAGGGAAAGGAGGTAAGTTTGGAAAAGTGCTTTACGTGAGATTCGAATCCATAATCTCTGGGATGGCAAGCTAGTGCACTTACGCTAGACTCCCGCGGCTGCCTCACATTACCATGGTTTATTGTTTTACTCTTTGTGCTGACTTTTCTTTTGCTAGATTTTCTCTAATCGCAGCTTTCGGTATATTTGTCTGTATTTTATTCCAAGCAGTGTCTGTCTCATACGAATCTTCAATCGAGCTGTTATTTGTATGCATCTTAAGTCTTCGCTCATATAATTCCTTGATCGATGTGTAAATAAATGATTCAATATTAAATTTTTCACTTAAGTTCTGTGCTTTTCTGCTTTTTTATTTAATTTTAATCTCAACTTAGTTAATACTTGAATAAAATAAATAGATAAAAGTCAGATAACTACAAAAATGCAAAAAAATCGTTGGGAATCACAAAACTGCTTACTTCCTGCTGCATTATTTCAGCTTTCATTCACTTTCGGCAGTATCAGCAAAGCCGGAAGCTCAGCCAAATACTGAACTTAGCGTACTACAACCACAAAAGCACTTATCAAATTTGAGTGGCCAAAGGATATCACGCGACCAGTGAACCCACAAACGATCCAATGATTTTCGGCAGCACCGAATACTAATACCACAAACACAAAAAAAGGAGAAAAAAAGAACACATGCTGATAGCAT
This sequence comes from Anastrepha ludens, assembly GCF_028408465.1. Lineage (NCBI taxonomy): Eukaryota > Metazoa > Arthropoda > Insecta > Diptera > Tephritidae > Anastrepha > Anastrepha ludens. The sequence goes on from NC_071502.1 coordinate 8,023,317, forward strand.
CCGTGGACAGGATGTGCCATAAAAACTAATGGTCGAACAGAAACAATGGGACAAGGGGTTCACCAAAAAAAGGGGGAAATACAGAAATACAGTCCACTCAAACATTGTTGGCAGTGAAATCAAAATCACGCAGACTAACCGAACTTCGAACTACACCCCAGGCACGGAATGAACGACATCGCTATGTTGATTTTATATTCCGTACGCAACTACTCACTGCATGAATAGATTTTTGTGCAGAACATTAGGAAAAGGAAGACTAGAATTATAAATAGAAATAGCAAAAATGGCAGCATAGTTGTTTTAAAAAGGAAACAATAAAAGTCGACAAGCATTCCAACCGCAACGCAAATGCACACAAATCGCTATACAAATCAACTTAACAAGGAAAATCACAAAAGAATACACGCACATTTTTTATAGCACAGCTGGTACGATTTGACCACAGAATGCACTAAAAGCCGTCGCACAAACACACAGTTGACGCACTCGGGTGAGACAAGTGGAAATAAGCGCTGAAAACTACTACATAGAAAATAAGCAACGCCAAAAGCCGGCCAAATGGAAACCGCTAAACCACAAATGAGAGCACAGGAAACACAGAAAAAGCGCCAACATGTTGTGCCATAGCCAAATATAGCAAACAGCAAACGTGTGGGCTGTGTGCTAACCCTTGAACCTAATACTTCAGTTACAGTCATAATGAGCTAGCAAAAGACAGCTGGCCTACGAAAAGCAAATAATAAAAATTACACAGCTTGCGTTAGAGTAGCACTTAAGCACGCACAGACACAGACAGCTGGCAGTGGATTCAACGACGGGGGAAGTGATGGGAGGAATATTACTAGTTTACTAGTTTACGGTTATTCGCCCAGTCGCGTCGAATCAGATAAGCATTAGCGGGCAAGCGAAGAGAATTTGAAGTGCTGGGCTCAAATTTAAGCAAACTGAAGAACATTGCAAGGTGGCAAATGCTTCCTCTGCTTTAATTTTCCTTAACTAGCGTGAAATTGGTTTAAATTTGGTGCGCTGAACTATAAAAATGAGAAAATACGCGTATCGGTCTTATGTCTTGTGGTCTTACTTGTACGATGCCCAGTGCAAATTGTTGTACGAGGAGCCTTCAATACATTCTCGGTAACGAGATGATTTACTAGCGCGATAGGCAATTTACTACAATAATTGCAATAAATAGTTACATTACTTAGTGATATGAATACGAAATTTCACACAATTGCGGTCAGTAGATATGTCGTAATCCTCGGTGAAAGACGACCGTAATAGCTTGGGCGAAAATGGCAGAAAATCGAACACTGCGCGGATGAAATCCCTCGCAAAAGAAGGGAAAAGACAATATACATATATGTATAATTAGCGCGTACACCATTTTTTAGGCGTTTGACCGAGCTTCTCCTTCTATTTGTTCCACAAATGGATGGACCTACAATTTCAAACCGACTCCGAACGGCAGATATTTTTTTATTTTATCAGTCGTTTCTTTCTCGTGCTGACCGGCGTCAGTTCGACACACGAAGTGAAACCAAGTACTTCTCCACTTGATCTTTCCAACGCAAAGAAGTCCTTATTCATCCTCAGCTACCACCAGCTGATATCGCACTGAATACTTTCAGAGCCGAAGCATTTGTATCCATTCAGACCCAGCCAACGTAGCCGCTGGATCTTTATTCGCTGCATTGTGTATATTTCGACGTAAAGCTCATATAGTTCATCGTTCCATCGCTTGCTCAATTCGTCGTTGGCAACGTGCAAAGGCCCAAAAATCTTCCGCAGAATCTTTCTCTCAAACACTCCAAGGGACGCTTCATCGGATGTTGTCATCGCCCAAGCTTCTGCGCCATACGTTAGGACGGTCATGATGAGAGCCTTGTAGAGTGTTAGTTTTGTTCGTTGAGAGAGGAATTTACTACCCAACTAAACAAGATGTCCCCACAGCTAATCTGATATGCGACGATTGGCGCATGGGCTTCGAAAATCGAATAATTTCCCGAAATAGCGATGCTAATTGGCCATATAAAAACTCCAGCCGACTATTTTTGAATCTTAATTTTGAAGCGATTCAAGAGTTAAAATATGAAACGCAGGCTTCCGTTGGTGAGAAAAGTGCCGCAAATCACGAAAATGTAGTACAAATTTAGGATGAAAAAATAGGCTACGTAAAGCCAGCTGCGAAAATCTTTTAAAATAAATTAATTGCCTCGCATGTCAATGACAATCCTTCCTCTTTTCAATAAAAATAAACTTGATTACAAAATTTGTATGCGCCTTTTATGCATAGCTGAATTAGATAAGCCACCCTGTATTTTTTTGTCCCAGATTTATTTTATATAGCTTTGCGTGAAGTTTAATACGAAAGTAGCACAAAAGTGCCTAATTCAGTGGGACGAAAGTGTGTTGCACGTGTGCTTGAAAGTAGCCGCAATGAATTAATTTGGTCAGTGCCTGTACGAATGTGTGAGAATGCACATCTATTATGCGAGTAAGCATCTGTGAGCGCGGGTGTGATAATGGCAGACGAAATCCTTCTACCAGCGCTACAGACAGCTACGTATCCAATTTCAGTCTGCTCCTTGCTGCTCTAAGTAATGTGGGGCAAGTATATGCGTGAGCGGCCATTAATAGACCAGAAGTCGCCTACGTACGGCTTTTTCGTGCAGAAGATTAAAAAAGACTCAATAGGCTGGAAAAGCCAAGCAAAAATAACCAAATCACTTTAATTTTATGACTTTGCTTGTAACTTTTAGCCTGGCTGACTGTTGTGTTTGCATTTAAGCTTAAGTGGGGCGGTGAGTTCAGTTGGAGGGACACAAATGGCATAAATGACATAAAGTGGGCGATTGGGGACAGAATCGTGGTTTTTCTGGTTTCGGTGAAACCAAAGACATTAAATATTATGTTTGCATAACAACATTCCAGATGGTGAAGAAAATTTTCGGCAACATTTCACTAAAGAGATATAAAGCGCCTTTCAAAAGACGCGCCTAGATGCTGTTTTAAATAAAATATGTGACAATTTAAATTCTTGCAGGTTTTACTATTTTTATTCAAAGTATAGCTCTTAACAATTATATATGAAAAACGGCTGCATTAAAATGCGCAAACAGTGGATTTACGAATGCTTAATTGTTGAGAATGTCGGGCTATCGATGTGCGCAGTACAGCAGTAATATGCTCAACAGAACGTCTACTTTTTGGTCTGACAGTCCTTTTTTCTATCCTCAATAGAATCAGTTTCATGAAATTTTTTCAGCAAGCTTTGAGTGGTCAACTCCTTCGCATGATTTTTTCCACCAAAAAAATCATGAATTTTGCGAAATGTTTTTCTTAAAGATCGACCATTTTCATAATACATTTAAAAAATTTTAGCTCGCAGTGTAAAATTACACATCTGTCTACTTGAAAAATATCAAAGATGACATAGAACAAAGGTAACGCATAGGAACAATTTACTACTGACATTTAGGCTTGTGAAATACCCTTTAGCTCGAGATATGGATGCCATTCAAATTGCAAAAATTATAAAATTATAGGTAGGTAGGTAGGTGAAATAGTTGAAGTGCCGGTCTGGCACTCCTCAAGTGGCACTAAAGCACCGTTTTGGTACCATTATGAGTCCCCCAACAGGCAGATATCTACAGCCAATCATCCAATTGATTGGATTTGGGTTGGCGCACTGCCCCAGACTATCGAACAAAGGAGCGCCCAGTGATCTTAGTCATCTAGCTGCCAAACCCGGACATTTACACAGTCTCTTTCTCTGAAAAGTTCCCCCAGCTTCTGAAATGGGGGTTAAATGGTAACCCTAGCCTTTCCGCGTATGTGTTGATCGACCAGTGACCGGTAAACACAGCTACGAGTTTGGAAATTGAATGGCGAGTCCCTCGAAAATCATATTGTGGCCAAAGGGTTTTCGAAAAAGCACTTGAAGAAATGGAACTCCATCTTTTCTACGCTTTCCTGAGAAATAATTTGTGCAGTTCCCTTTTAACAGCTGTCGATGACCGATGATCGGGTAGAAGGTCTCTGAGACCAATTCAGTCCCCTTCCTGCCACGCCCATCAGCAATTTCTTTTCCCTCTATTTTCCTATGTCCCGGAACCCAGATCAGAGAAATGTTACCTGCACAGCCAAGAGATTTGATCTTCTCTTTACAGGAGTTTACTAGTTTCGTTCTGCACCATGACGTCGTGAGAGCCTTAACTTGATGTTAATATCTCCCTCGTTCCCGCGTTCCCTAAGCATTTTGCATGCCTGCAGGATCGCAAAGACTTCTGCTTGAAAAACACTAGCAGTATTCGGCAGTTTAAAGGAGATAGATAAATTGGCTGGTTTAAAGAAACCCCCTGCTCTGACTCCCAATTCCATCTTGGAACCGTCAGTGAGGACAGCGGTGCAAGCTTCCGCTGCAGATTTTCCCCTCGATAATTATAAAAGTAAAGAAATAAATTTAATATGTTCATGTTTCGGAAATACTGGCTGATAGGTAATCGTCATTGGAATTACTCTGAAATTCCGTTTATTTTCTGTCACTTAAATTGCTGATTTCGAGCGAATCTTGTTCTAGAACTCAAGCTTCTGCAGGCTTGGCAAACTCTTACGCGGTGGCGAAATCTTGCTGGAACCGCATAGCTTATTTAGCTCGTTCAGCATGCTTCGGTCCCGTTCGCTAGTGAAAGTTACGGGGAGAAAGTATGGTCTCATCAAATATTCTAATTGAATCAATAATTGATTTGGGAGTAGTATCTCGTGAAAAGCACAAGAATATTTGGTTACCCAAAATCTGATATTTTAGTTTTTAAATGCCCAGAGATGGGGAAATAACCTCATTTCTCATCGTTACCATCATAAGTTTTTGACACTACAGCTCTTTGTGAGCTTTGGCCTACTACACGTGGAACCTTCATACATCTCGGACGCTTGGGATCGCTTTTTCCAAGTCTTTATCGCAAGTTTATTGATGTCCTGCCCTAGTTCATCGGTCCATCTTGCTCTCGGTCTATTTCTTACTACAGTGTTGAAAGCGCTGGCTTTAGCAATTTTTTTCTGCGCTCTCATACCGTCCATTCTTGTCATACCCTATGACCAGAAAGCACCAGGAATGTTTAAATAAAACAAAGCACAGATAAATTTCAGGCAAATTTATTTTATCTCCATCAAAATATGACCCGTCTGAAGCACTACACATGTACCAACGTTTAATCCAGTCCTCCAAGCAGCCCTGGTAGGTCGACGAAAGGATGGCCTCCAGCTCCTTCGTCGCATTCTCTTTGATCTCCTCTATCGACTGAAATCAACTCCCACGAAGTGGTCATTTCAACTTGGGAAACAAAAAAAAGTCACACAGGGCCATATCAGGTAAATACGTGGCTTGCACGCTGGTATTTACTTGGTGTTTGGTCAAATAATTCAGCACATTTTGGTCTCGGTGCAATGGCGCGTTATCATTAATCAAAATCCAAGAATTGTTTTCCGGCATTTCCGGCCGGCCAGGCAGACACTGATGATCCAATGACGCTAAAAATTTTGTTTTTCATAGGGTATGACTCAACCATCTTAACTGGTGCTCTTTGATAAAACGTATAATATTTTTATCATTTATAAGCCGGTCTAGCTCGTCCTTCCACTTTATATGCCACTCGGTGTGGTCTTTGATTTCTCCTAAAAATTTTCTGTGCATTTTCCGTTCCAAGGTTTGCAATTTCTCTTTATCTGCTTCACATTGCCTCCATAGCTCCATAGCATAAGACTGGTCTGAAGATGGTTTCTTACAGAATCAATTTGCATTGCCTGCTGAGTAATTTACTTAAAGCTAGATTTTAAGAGTTTCGCTAGTGACGCGTACGAGAGGCGTATGTTAGCTGCTGTAAGCTGTAACAACCTTTGACTTTACGCTGTTGAACCATTTGAGTTTTTTAGAGAAACCCCTTCAAATATTTGATTTTGAAATTCTTTAGCCAAATGGGTTGGTTGATTTTGAGTTCGCAGTTGATGGTTGATTCTCGCTACTATCAATTACAGATTGGATTTTCTCAAGTGGCTATCTACTCCATTTGGTATCACGAATTGGGGTACCAGAACAGTCTCTTCAAGTCAAGCCACTTATAAGGAGTTTTCCAAAAACAGGTGTTATTTTGAATAGCCCGCTACTTCGGTAAGTGTCACCTTTGTAGCTGTCATTTTTTGATATTTGTCAAGTAGAAACTACGCCATTAATAAAAATGGAATGATACGGGCTTAAACAACGCATTGAAATTATTAAAATTCACTATAAAAATGGTGAAAATTGGGCAGGGATCGTGAAGCACCTGGTCGGACCGCAATACAGAAATTGGTAAAAAAATGCACGTCGCTCAAGAACAGCCGAAAATATTGCAGTTGTATCTGAAAGTGTTGAAGAAAACCCAGGTTTGTCCATTCCTCGTCGTTTCTTTGGAATTAGGCATTCCACAAACGTCATTGCACCGTATTTTCCATAAAGATTTGGGTCTTGAGGGGGGAGCCTGCTTTAGCGCCTTCACAAAATCGATTTTTTCGTGGATTTTTTTTGGGATGGAAAGACTTATTCGATTGAAACGAAACTTTCACATTTTATTGTTATATATTTCGACAGTCTTCTCAAATTTTTTCATTAAAATATATGTCGTATTATGCCTGGTACAAGCATTTTGCCGAGGCGTCTTGAGTATGTGTCATGCGGCGGGAAAGATGCAGGTCGAAATTTTAATCAGAAGCCAAAAACCCAAAAAAAAATTTTATTTTATTATAGTATAGCTTCTAGTAAACCAAGAAAAATTAAATTTTTCGCTAATTAAAAAAAAAAAAATTCATTTGCTTGGAAAAAGAAATTCCCTTCAGATTGTTTAAAAAGTGGGTTAGTCACAACTTTCTTAAGGTTTTTTAGGTTCAACTAGAAGATAATTTAATTCCGAGTACAATCAATGTTATCTCGTTCCGATAGGACATTTAACTTTTCCCCTATCTTTCCCGCCAATTAGGAAAAATCGTAAAAATAAAAAACCGAGAAATCGCACTTCGAGCGATCCGGCCGCACGTATACCTGCTCGACGCTTGCTCACAATTTCTTCTGTAACTCCAAAAATATTTTGAATTTGCTTCTGAAATTTTGAGGACACATTCTTGGATAGTTCGGGAAGTCATTTATGCAAAAAAGAAATCGATTTGTTGAAGCCTCTAAAGCAGGCCTTAAGGCCTATAAAGTCCAGTTAACACAAGAACTCAAGCCAGCCGATCATCAACAACGTCGTGTCTTTGCTGATTGGGTCAGTGAAATGCGTGAAAATGATCCGGAATTCCACCGAAAAATCATTTTTAAGTGATGAGGCCCATTTCCACCTCGGTGGCTTTGTAAACAAGAGAATTGTCGGATGTGGGGCTCAGAAAATCCTAGAGTTATTATTGAATACCCTCTGTATCCTAAATGTGTGACTATTTATGGTCCTGTGGAGTCATTGAACCTTACTTTTTCGAAAATGAAGCTGAAGCAACAGTTACGGTGAATGAATTGCGCTATCGAGAGATGTTTAACGATTTTTTATGGCCGGAATTGAATGGTTTTGATCTGGACAACGTTTACTTTCAACAAGAAAACACAACGCATGCAAACACACGCAACGAAACCATTGAACTTAACACCTCTTATTGAAAAACCCTATATTAACTATATTTTTATAACAAAATTATTGAAACTAAAAATGGTATACTTTTATAAATTTGCAGCGGCCTTACATTTACCTTCTGCTCAAATATGAACGAGACGTTATCAATAAAACGGTCCGCGGATGACATATGGCAAAAATAAATTTTTTGTTTTTTGGTAGGACTGTTATAAGCTTACATGGCAAATTTCTGCGTGATATGTCACATAGTTTGTTTTCTGTGCTACTGTAAACAAGTCAAGCTCGAGTGTGTTCTTCGAATTCTCTTTTATGACTTCAATTGTCTCAAAATGTTTTCCACGGAGCGGCAACTTGAGCTTGGGAAACAGGAAAAAGTCACATGGAGCCATATCTGGCGAATACGGTGCTTACGGAACGATATTAACATTATTTTTGTTCAAATAATCGCGAACAAGACGTGATGTGTGAGCTGGTGCATTATCGTGATGCAAGAACCATGACTTGTTGTCCCACAATTCCTTCCTTTTAAGACGAATGTTCTCGCGCAAACGCTTTCAAACGTCTAAATAATATTCAGCGTTAACCGATCGGCCTTGCGGAAGGAACTCCGAGTGCACCACACCTTCGTAATCGAAAAAAACAGTCAGCATAACCTTAATTTTTGAGCGACTTTGGCGTGGTTTTTTGGGTTGATGTACGGCCCTCTTTGAACGATTTGTACCACTGGAAAATACGTGCACGCGATAGAGCAAAGTCCCCATAGGTTGTCTGCAACATTTTTAAGGCGTCAGAAGCCGAAATTTTGTTCGAATAACAAAATTTCAAACAAATTATTTGTTCAACTTGAATTTCCATCGTTAAATTCGAAGAACACACTCGAGCTTGACTTGTTTACAGTAGCACAGAAAACAAACTATGAACATATCACTCTGAAATTTGCCATGTAAACTTATAACAGTCCTACCAAAAAACAAAAAATTTATTTTTGCCATATGTCATCCGCGGACCGTTTTATTGATAACGTCTCGTTCATATTTGAGTAGAAGGTAAGTCTAAAAATAACGTCAGTTTTTCGAAAGATCACTTAGGTATCGTAAGAATAATACCGATTAGAATATTTACCTATTAACTTTTTTTAATATTAAATTTTTTCGTACCCATTACATACTTGCAGGCGGTCAAATTATTAAATCCTCATCCCAAAGTGTGACTTTATAAAAGAAAACGCATAAATTATCTGATGAAATTTTGCTTATGTTCATATATGTTAAAATCTAATCATACTTTACTTTCATTGCTTAGATGTAATAAATCTGCATACATTTTGTAGAATTCGCATATCCGGTACTCGCTGACTTTAAAGCTGAAAAGTATGTAAGACACTAAAATCAAGAATTTGTGCGCACATTTTTATAAGGGAGTATGTGCTCGTCGTGTTTTCATTTTTAAGTAAATGCATTCTCGTAAAAAACCCTACACGCATAAAAAACAAATACCCTACGGGTGGCTTCGAAATGTCACGTACATAGCACATGGCCACGCCACGGAAACCAGCGACTAAACATTAACAAGCAAACAACAGAAAAAAGTATTTATGAAAGGGGCAAACGCACTTAAATATGTGTGGGTATACCCCAGTAGGTTAATGTTTGAACTTCGTTGGAATTTTTCAAAAAAAAAAAAAAATTTAATTTTCTTAATGTATCCAGAAAGTTTTTAGTCAACTCTTTCCGAAAGCTCGTGATTTAAGTGAGGAAAAAGAAAAAAAAAGTCTGTTTATATGATATTCCATAGTGGTGTAGGTGTTGACCGAGTGATACAGCCCAGACTTAATTAATACAAAAGATGCCCGTTTTGGGCATCACTTGCTTTTTATTAGTCGAACCATAGCCTGATTTCACTATGAATCTGCCTATGTTGTCTATTTTCTTTTGCGCAATTTCTTTCAAGTTAAGCATCGAGAATTCCCCCAGCATTCTACGCCATCGAGCACCCAGCCTTAGGCAATTAAAGAGATAGTTAAATACTGTTTCTTTAGATTCTTCTTGATTGCAGCCGTTGTATGGCCACCCTCGTATGGTCTCCCAAAGACCAGTAGGCGGTTATGGTTGACGTAATTCTGACTATGTCTGCTCGTCTTTGTCTTTCTTGACAACACAGTCAGTTCTAGATTTGTTGAAATTGGGCCACGTTTGTTTAGTTTCTTTTTTTTTTTGTTTTTTTTGTTCTTTTTTTTGCAGATTATCGTTCTAGTCCATCTGTCAACGGCCTGCTTCTGGAATAGCGATAAGATCTCCACGCCTTTGGGACGGTCTATTTCTACCGCTTCGGATGCCCCCGAAGCTTACCATATAGCTTTAATAGATAATAGTAGATGTAGTTAATCTTTAGAAAATTCGAAAAAAATACAATTTAAAAGAGTTTTTTCGATCCCGTCTATTTAAAAAAGTCTTCCTTTCTTAGCGATCTGCAGGGAAAATATATTATATAAGACTAAACACTTTAACTAAGTGGTCAAATAAGAGCTACGCTCACGGCAAAATCTTGGCTGGTACTTCGGTGCTCTCCGGATTGGTGGACTATGCACTCCCGTCTACACTTGCAATTACAACGTTCACAACCCTCCTACCATCAAGGCAAGAGTGGGAACGGGACGAGGTAAGACAGGGCGAGTTCATACATGCATATACAGATGGCTCAAAGCTCGAGGGCAAGATGGGTGGAAGTGTATATTCCGCGCATCTGGGGATCTCCTTCAGTTTTCGGCTTCCTGACTACTTTAAAGTTTTTCAGGCTGAATTGATGGTAATAATGAAAGACGCGACACTGGTACAGTGTGATGCGATATCCGGAAATGACATCCACATTTTCACTGATAGCCAGGCGGCGGTAAAATCCCTCACAAAACAGTCGACAACCTCCCAAGTAGTCATGAAATGCTGCACATCTCTGTACGAGTAGGCTCAGTCATTTCGCTTATATTGGTTCCTGGCCATTGCGACATTGAGGGTAACTGCAGAGCCGATGAACTAGCGAGACTCAGCACCAAATTGACTGAAGGGTACATAGATAATGTCATAGGCATACCCTTACAAACATGTGAGCTACTCGTCCTTGAAGAAATCGTAGGGAAAGCAAACGAAAGATGGCGTAATGAAGCCACCTGCAAAATCGCCCGTAAACTGTGGTCGGCTCTCAATGTTAAACGCAGAGAATCTCTGCTAAGCTAAAATAAACACAGTCTTAGCACACTGATTTCAGCCATAACGGGGCATTGTCTAATAGGTTGTCAAGGCCACAAAGGATAGGTGTGCAAGCGTATGACTTCTGTAGAAGTTGTCTTGATGAAGACGAGGAAGAGACAATCTCGCACCTGCTGTGCCACTGTCCTGCTTTATCCAGATGGAGATTTACTATTCTAGGCAGACAATTTTATAACGAATTGAAAGATCTCATTTCTGGAGAAACAGAAGATATTCTAAAATTTTTGAAAAGCACACACTGGTTTTAGGAGAAATAGGGAAAGCTCCCCACGCGGCATCACAATGGGCCATGAGACGGAGTATGTCCCACAGTGGACAACCGCTTCACCCTAATCTAAACTAGCTAATCTGATATTCGATGGTGAATAGTGTTAGCTGAAGTTTTGTGCTTGCAGGGCTTGTCTTGGAAGCCAACAGGCATGATATTGCATTCCTCATACGGCAATCAACATATTGAAAATTTAATTCGAGGTGAGTTTTTACAACAGGTCAACGTCGATTAGAAATATCTATATTTATTAATAGAAATCTCGGCAAAGCCAAAGGAACTTTATTCTGAGGTGTCACAAGAAATTAGGTACCAATGGCTGAAATTTCAAAACTTGTAATTAAAAACTATTTCTCCTATAGTTAACCTCGATATTTGGCGGCCGCCGTAGCCGAATGGGTTGGTGCGTGATTACGATTCGGAATTCGCAGAGAGATCGTTGGTTCATATCTCGGTGAAAGCAAAACTAATAAAAACATTTTTCTAATAGCGGTCGCCCCTCGGCAGGCAATGGCAAATCTCCGAGTGTATTTCTACCATGAAAAAGCTCCTCATAAAAATATCTGCCGTTCGGAGTCGGCTTGAAACTGTAGGTCCCTCCATTTGTGGAACAACATCAACACGCACACCACAAATAGGAGGAGGAGCTCGGCCAAACACCTAACAGAAGTGTACGCGACAATTATTTATTTTTGTTTTTTATATGGGGAAGCTTTGAATAAAATATTTCATTTATTATACGTGCGACTGTAAAATCAATTAGCTTAAGTTTCATATGCACTTGAAACTATAGATTTTCTATAGAAATACTGCAAATTCAGGTCGTCACTTTCTCATGAATTTTAATTTTTGAAAGAACTTCAAAATTTCAAAGGGCGAAATTTTCACAAAACGTATTTAAATATTTATGCTCACTCTATGGCATAAATATGGAAAGCAAACAAAAGAGGAGATGTCCACCTTTAAAAAAAATGCTTACTACTCGCAAGGACAAATGCATCCTTACACAGAAGCTACAACATTCTGGCCAAACACCATCAGTAACGACGTACTGTGGATATTAACGAACGAGGAACCCATCCTTAGGCAAATCAAACGCGGAAAGTGGCGATGAATAGGTCACACACTGAGAAAACCACCAGAGAGCATCACGAGGATGGCACTGGGCTGGAACCCGCAAGGGTGCAGAGGTCGCGATCGACCAAAAAACACTTGGAGAAGGCCGATGCTGTGTGAACTAGCAGATGCCGACATCTCATGGGACGGTGCAAAAACAACAGCACAGAACCGTGCACGATGGAAGAGTCTTGTCGAGTCCCTATGCTCCCAGGGGGAGTGAATAGGGGGGAAAAATGCCCTGTGAAAAAATATTTCTAAATATTTTTGAAGTTTCCCAATGAATTATTTTGAAAAAAATTAAATTAAAATAAATGTAGTAATACATTTCTTTAGCTTTGTTCTACTTGCTTTTTTATAAAAACGTAAAAAAATAAATAATATATTAATTGAACTCTGCCTTTACAAGATGAAGCTAAGTATACGCAATGGATACCTCTGGACACGGTTTCCCTTTAAAAAATTTAAAGTACTCTAAAAAATTAAATTGATGAAGACGAAAAAACTAGTCGCTTGTGTGTACTCATCGCTTGCGCAAAACTAACTGTAATTAAAAAATAATTAATAAATAATAATTAAATATTATGATAATTTGGCGAATTCACTTTTTGCGCCTGCTACGCCTCCCTTCAAAATGTGAATACCAAAGCAAAAACTTTAAATTGTCCGAAAAGTATGGCAACTTATATGTGAAAAAAATCAGTTTAAGAAACCTTATCTGTGGAACGAAGGCCTGGCAGTGGAAGAAAAAAGGATTCGCGTCGGAAACAAAAGCCAAAAATGGTGTCATTATTTCGAAAGAAGCTGATTTTCACTTCGACAAACAGCTGCATATGTCGGAAGGATACGTCTAAGAAGTAGAAGTATGCAAAAGTAAAGGTTAACGATCATGTAAAAGGAAATGATAAACCAAATAAAAGTCAAGATATTCATAAATGTGGCTGGGTGGTTATGGGCGATGAAACTTATGTAAAGGGGTTACATGGGTTTCGTCGGGTAAAAAAGGCCTATTCTCAATATACATTTTTCTATGTAAAAAAATATTTATTTAATCAAAAACTTATTTCTGTCTTATAGATACATATTTAAAGAATAATTTCTGAAATTTTCAAAAAAGAAAAAAATTAAAACTCCTCCATTGTGACGTCATTTCCGGTGACCCCTCGTAAAAAAGGTGCGTCCGCGTTGTCAACATAACTCCTGACTGAATCATCGAAAATGAAAAAACAAAAATAAGTGTTTTAGTTAAGACTATAAACTCGTGTTTGAGCGAAGAAAGAAAAAAAAAGTAAAAATCGGAATTTGGCAGACATTTTTCCAAAAAAATGAAAATTTCGGTCAAATTTGCCTGGCATTTTGTTTTTTTAAATAGTTGTAATTAAAACAACAAAAATCCTTCGTTCGAACACCTGTGTAAAATTTCATCAAGATTGCTTCAGTAGTTTTCGAGAACATTTGACAACCGACTTTGGAAACACGAATCCGAGAAAAACGCGTTTAAAGTTTTGAGTAACAGTAAAAGTGGCTTGGAGCGCACACCTTCCAAAGGCTGTATCTCCGAAACTATTATTTGGATCGACTTGAAAATTTAAAATAATATTCTTAAGTTGTTGTAGAAATTAATAAGCAAAAAAAAACGATTTTTTGAACCCACAAAACCCATGTTTCGGGCAGTATAAATCAAGAAATTTATAAGAATGCGTATTTGCAAAAGCGTTTGCTGCCATTCATAAAACAAGATAAAGGCTCAGTTCTGCTATGGTCCAATCTAGCATCGAATTTGTATGGCCGTCTTGCTATGAACTGATATGAAAATCACGGGGGAAATATTCTTTAGAAAGACCACAACCCACCAAACTGTCCACAATTGCGAACCATTGAAAAATATAAGGGAACTGATAAAACAGAAAAAAAAAATTACAAATCAGTAACAGCTAAAAAATAATTGGCAAAGAGCAGCAGATACCGTAACAAAAACTGATGGCCATCGCCTAACGAGAGAAGTCGAATCTAAACTGCGTCAATTTGTTTATAACAAAGAGAATTAATAGATTGAAGAAAAAATAATAATAATAATACGGGCTGCCCATATTCGACGGACCCATGTGTTTTTTTTTTAAATCAAAGAAAAACACAATTTTTTTGATGTTGGCAATAATAATCATTTTACTTGGTTCAAGTAGATTTGTTGACATCACTTTTTGAATATGAAATCTCTCAAATAGCCGCCTTGAGCCTGTACGGCGTATTGTGCCCGTTTTGTAGCATTTTCCATAGTTTTAGCTAATATTTCGGCTGGAATAGCGGCTATTTCCTCACGGATGTTGTTCTTGAGCTCTTCTATGGTCTTTGGCTTACTAATATAAACCTTTCATTTTAAATATCCCCACAAGAAGAAGTCAGGTGGCGTTAAATCGGGCGAACGCGGTGGCCAGTCAAAATCGCCATTTTTCGACATCAAACGACGAGGAAGCAATTTCTTCAAAAAATCGATTGTGGTGCGAGCTGTGTGTGGTGGCGCGCCGTCTTGTTGAAACCAGAACTGCCTCATACGCTTTCGACGAATAATTGGCATCACAAAAGTGGTTATCATATCGCGATAATGCTCCTGATTGACGGTAAAAGCTTGTCCATCTTCATTTTCGAAGAAAAACGGCCCAATAATCGTTTTCGCACTAACGCCACACCAAAGAGCGACTTTTTCGTCGTAAAGAGGTACCTCTTGAATTTCGTGAGGATTTTCAGTGGCGTAAATACGGCAATTTTGCTTGTTTACCGTCCTATTCAATAAGAAATGAGCCTCATCGGACAGGGTGGTTCTTCTTCTTCTTCTTTTGACTTCTTTTGTTGAATGTAAATTTCAACCATTTGGGAGCGCTCGCATGGAGTGTACTGTTCCATGGACTGACGCTTTCAACGCGGTATGTCATTAAGCGAGCTGACGTCTCTGTCAAAAGATGGGTTCGTCGAATATGGGCAACCCTGTAGCTTATAAATGCAAAATGTATGTCAGTGAGTGCGGACGTTTTCGTTGTTTTTTTGCCCCACAGTTTTCGTGCTTACTAAGCTGTAATTTTATAATCTAACAGTTAATAATTTGAAAATTTGCGTATATGAGACAGTGACTCTTTTCTTTAAAAATATATAACTATTTATGAGGGCTGAAGGTGCATTGAACTTTTTCATTTCAGCTGTGCGGGCATTGCTGCTGCTGATGTGGAGTTCCTAATCAGCTCCAATCAAAAATTCTTTTGCATGAATTGTACTGCTATCCATCGGAGGTCTATATGCCTTCCTCCTACGCCAAATTGCGACGGACATAGCGTAATATTTACCGAAATGTTGTCAACAAATTTGAGTGCAAGCATCTCACCGCAAAAACAAGTGCCAGAACCAGTCGCAGAAAGTAAATCTGAAAGCAGCCTACATACAAAGAGTTCTGACAGAAATCGCTACACTTCGATCCGGGAATGCTCATGCTATGGATGCAATTAGTTCCCTTCAAGCTGAAAAGCAGTTATTGCGCTCAAAATTATCTGAGCTTTTCGCTGACTTAAAAGAAATGCGAAAAATTGATTAGTGCTAAATGTAAAAAAGAACTAGAGCAAATTTTCTTTTCTTAGCCACCTCCTAATTTGATCACAAAGACATATCAATATACCAATTTTTTCCACGTGATATATCTACTAGGGAAGATATTACACAATGCGACCTACAGCGCAATGAGACCTACAACACGTTGCGGTTTTCCTTGCAGTGTATTGAGAGAAAGATGCTGCTGAGTGTTTTTGGACCTGTGCAAATTCACGACGACGATAATCGCATGCGGTGGAATAATGAGCTGAATGAGCTTTATGCTGACATAGACATAGTGGACCCAATAAAGATCCAACAGCGCCAACACCCTGACTCCCAAACTACTCAATACAGTACCACCTGGTGGTAGCAGAGGAAGAGAAAGACCTCCTTTCTGTTGAAAAAATCAGGTGGAGTACAACTTGACTTCACATGGTGCGCTCACAACGAGCGCCGATTAGCACGAGAAAGAAACGAAAATCGCTTAAGCGGTTATCGCTTTGCATTCAAGCAGAAGAAGGCCTACACCACGTGACGCCTGTGCGCCATGGGATGTTTGCCAATTAGGCACTTTGCCATTCTCTGTTGGTATCTAACATTGGCTCACCGCACAAGCTGTGTCACCACAGAAAATGCATACATAGAATCACCAATTTTTCATATTTTGCAGACGTGCTAAAAAGTGCGTTGCCGTAGTATTCTGCTGAGCGGACAAAACGCACGAAGAACGGCAGGAACTAGCGGGTGTTCGTAAAAAGCGTAAATTGTTGACTAACGGGTGGAAAAATTTCAGCAGTTCAGTTGGTGTGCCAACTGCTTGCTTAGACTTTTATGCACTCGGCTGGCTTCCCACTTATTTATTGTGTTTGCTGTTTTGTAGTTTTTAGTTTTGTTGACTTGCTGTGATGTTCCTCGTTTACCTTCGCGTAGTTTATATATACATACGCGTGTGCACGGCTTGTGGTTTCGTTGTTGGTTTTGTTTGCTCTCTCATTAGTTTAAAAATTCAGGTTGGTTTATTTTCGCCGTTTTTCTATTTGTAGAGGCATGCCCTTTTACCTTTATTTGTTCTTACACGAGGTGTGATTATTATTACACTTGCATGCGTTTTTCAAAACCCAGTTAAGTTATTCGTTTATTTCACTCGTTCAGTACGTTTTTGTGTATCTCAACCGACTTATGGAATGGTTTAATAAAGAGGAAGTCTTTTGCTCATTGCTCAAGTTCTTCCTCCTTACGAGTAAGCCCCTTTTACGCTGTCTCCGAGTAGCCTCGATCAACATTTTTGAGACAAGTAGTTGGGCTAATGAATCATATGGGATTTACCTCGGAGTCCACATCAACTAACATCTATATCAATCTGTGTATTATTCGTTGGACTTTATCAACCCATCGTGGTGTAGTTGATAGAACGGAGCTCACAGTGCTTAAATAAGCAAGTCCTGGAACCTCAATGTTCAATAAGTCTATTTAACAAAAAGTTAACATCGCACACCCACACATCTAATAGTAACTTCGTCTGGGCAAAAGCCATTAAAGGATCTCTACCGCAACAAAAACATAAAAAGTTTACTTTTCTGGTTTTACTGTCTCTGGCGGTGTCTGCTCAGTTCAGGATCTGCATCAGTAATGGCTTCTTATGCCGAGAACGAAAAGTTTGCCCAACGCCCTGTGTTCGCTACCAATTACCTGTGCCTTGATTTGTGGTAGGCTTGACTTCAAGTTGGTTCTTCTACTTTCTTATATTCTAGTGCAATGCGAATATTCGGTATTCTAGTGATGGCGTTGACTGCTTATTACACTTCGGCTTGTGCTGGTGTGGCAGCAGAAAAGGTTTGCACCCTTTCTTTGGCTGGCTAATTTGGCTATATGCATTTAAGCGATTACATGTGAAGTGACCGAGTGAGTTTGAATATTCTCATAACAGCTTCTGAAAATTGATTCATTTCTTGATGTGATTATAATAAACTGAAAGAAGTACAAAAAAACAAAAAAAAAAAAAAAAACCTGAGAATTTTGCGATTTATCTAATGTTGAAAATTTTTGTGAAGAGATTTTTTAAGTGAAATACTAGTGGTTCTTTTTAACATTTGAGTAATTTTTGAAGTGAAACTTCTTAGGCGTCGATGGACGAGCGAGAATGGAAAGTAAAATTTCAAGGCCATGCAACGTTTTCGACATTTTCGTTCGGCGAGAGAGAAAAAAAATATAACGTAGAGGGAAAGGAGAGAGAGAGCTCTACCTTATATATATCTTAGATACACATTAGGCTATTTTTCCTGAGTTTTTCCTTGTGGTTGCTAATTTCTATTGGGAAATAACACTGCCTACTTTTCGGCGCTTGTTGGCTGGTGCAAACTTGTAGGAAATATATTTTTGGTGCCTACTTTATGGCCTACTGTTTGGGGAGTTTTTTTGGTCCCAGTTTTTTGGCGTTTTTTTTTGGTGCCTACTTTTTGGGGTTTATTTCCGTTTCCTGGCTAGTGCTTGTGCGTACTATAAAGCGCTATCCATTCCGGCGTCGGATTTGTTGATATTAATTTGTGGTAATTTGTGCCGTTGCTGCGGTCCTGGAAGCGCTGCGTTTGTGCGGGTGATAAACGCTCGGAGTAGTGCGGGTTGTTGCCATGGTTTGTGTCCAGCGTTTACCTACACCGCTCGATGCTTCTCCGTTTTTTGTAAATTTTGTCTATTTGTATTCTCTGCAAATGTTGTGAATTTGTTTAGATATATATTCTCTCTTTCTCTCATTCTCTCTCGGGTCTCTCCCTCTTTCTTTGTCTGCGTTGAAAGTTTCACCTCTGTTATGTGTACTACGCTACACGCACTTTTTTGTTTTTAAGTTTTTGGGAATAAAATAGACCCTTTACAAAAAATTTGTTTGGAATGATTGATTTTTTTTAAGTAAACATTTTTTGAAAAAAATGTTTTTTGTCATCATTGAGAAACATCCCTCTCAGATTAAATGTTTATTTTGTGATTAATAGCCAAGGCCAAAGCCAATAATGAAAGTTCTATAGTGTTCTAAAGTCATCGAGAAAAAAGTGGCAGGCTTATCACTTACCCTGCCAGATTAACGAAATAGACAGATTAACGAAACCAACGCAAGACTGAGTCTTGTTGAGGCCCTGTGCTCCCGAGAGGAGTGCACAAGGAAAATACATAAAGTTACCGAAAACTGATGAAAACATTAATAAAGTGAAAGAACAGTTGATCAATAACTGTAAACTAATCATCAGAGAGCTGGCAGAAGACTTGAACATTGCTTATAGATCCAATCAAGACATTGTAGTTAACGATTTGGCCTTGCGCCGTGTTGCTGCAAAGTTAGTCCCAAAAGGCCTTAACTTCATGCAAAACAGTCAACGTGGTTTCTCGTCCCTAAAGACATGACTTTCAAAGCTGCACCTTCATCAGGCGACTCAAAATTTATCAAACGCATCATTGCTGGAGACGGGTTTATGAATACGAAACGCTATCCAGACATCAGGCGAGAAGGAGGGGAACACCGAATGAACCAAGACCAAAGAAAAAACGCACTTCGTTGTAGCCAAATAGTCAGGCAACTAAGAAGGACTGCTACCATATTTGGGCGTTATGACACGTTTATGTGAAACAATTCGCCAAAAAAGGAAATATTTGTGGGAAAGCAACTTGCGAATGTTGCGATGAATTGGCCAACCGTGGATCAGCGGTGCCCCCACAGAGCCAATAATCGGAATCAGTTCCGCAGGAGTCATGAATTGGATCAACGCTTATGTAGGCAATCTACATAAAGAGCGATGGTCCGGTCTAGCACGCTGCAGAACTGCAAAGTGTTTTGTGACAAGTCCGAACAGAAAACTGTCAAACTTTCAACTAAAACTTAAAGGAAAGACGTTCGGTTGATGGTCAGAATTCTTACAGGATACAACCCATGGGGCCAGCATATGACCACCATTGGAATCATTGAGAACCCAATGTGTCTGTCTTGTTTAAAGGAGGCGGATATCACTGAGCATTTTCTTTGTGAGGCTACGAATTTTGAATTCTGATGTCACGAGAATGAGTAAAATTCGTTCTCTAAAACTGGGGGATATTTACAGATTTGCCAAAGAATCGGGAAAATTATCACAGGACTAACTATCTCTAGTTTCCTAGTTTCTCATAAAAATAAAAATAAATATAATAAAAATTAATTAAAAAATAATAATAATAATTTCATTCCTGGAGCTCAGACCTCAACAACCTTATCCTTCCAAACCTTACTCCCGCACAAAAGTCAGCGCATTGCTTGCATTGTGGCTGCTAAAACAAGCAAAAAAAAAAAACAAAAACAAAAAAAAAAAGAAAAAGGCACAGTTACATATTGCAACAGTGGCGCCAGCAAGAGGAAGCGGGCAACCGCGGTAATATCGCAGGCGCACGAAATTTCAGCAATGACAGGTGATCATTACTTAGGACTGATAGCGGCAGGCTAATCCCCTATCCTGTAAGAAATCAAATAGATTAACGAAACCTGCGCAAGACTGAATCTTGTCGAGGCCCTATGCTTCTGAGTTGAGTGAACAAGGGGGGGAAAATACACTAAATTAAAACATACATAAATAATTGGCGCTTACACTCC
The DNA here is from genome assembly GCF_028408465.1 of Anastrepha ludens. Lineage (NCBI taxonomy): Eukaryota > Metazoa > Arthropoda > Insecta > Diptera > Tephritidae > Anastrepha > Anastrepha ludens. Next base: position 8,043,801 of record NC_071502.1, read on the forward strand.
TGTTAGATGCTTGGCCGAGCTCCTTCTCCTATTTGTGGTGTGCGTCTGGATGTTGTTCCGCAAACGGAGGGACTTACAATTTTAAGTCGACTCCGAGCGGCAAATGGTTTTAATGAGGAGGTTTTTCATGGCAGAAATACACTCGGAGGTTTGCCATTGCCTGCCGCGAGGCGACGACTATTAGAAACAACTGTCTATTATTTGATGCCCATGCACTGTGATTCGAACCTACGCACTCCCGATTGGTAGTCACGCACCAACTCATTCGGCAATCGCGACCGCAAAATTAACTAAGAAAAAATAACAATCGCTTTATCAGTTTGAATAACTTAATTCCTTCAGCCCCACGTAGTACCTCTTTCTTTTCGCTCTCACAATTTTCTTTAAACAGAATTTGTTGAATATAAATTTGATGGTAAATGAATTAGTTCTACAGTGAATGAAATTAACTACAAGGACTCCAGTTGGATAAAAGTCTTCCAGGTGTTGCGCATTCTCGCAGTTAAAGCAGGGACAAAGAGAATTTTGTTTACGCACTGCTTGATTCTGAGGAGTTTAAAATGTCACTAAAACAAATAAAAATCACGTAACGTTATTTAGTGACTCAATAGAAAGCAATAAATCGCTTTAATTACATTCGTCAGAGTAGCAGATTTCTCTTGCAATGAATTTCTCTTTATCACTCCGAGCTTGAATTAATCAAATTTGCATTGCAAAGGGCGACATGAATAAAGGAATAATAAATCACCTTTGGATGTGGGTCGACATCTACAACTAAAAATAGCAAATCGCATTATCAATATCCTTTGAGTGAAAGGAATGAATCGCGAATTAGGCAATGGCAATAGAAACGCGATTGCGTATTCACTCACGCAGAATATCTCAACTGAACGACCGAGGGCACCCAGTGTATTGGACTAGGATACAATTTACCTACACACATACATATGTACGCAAATTTAGTAAGACAAGCTGCGGGCAAGGTACCCAACTCAAAATTTAGTGATGGTAGAACGCAGGTACGACTCTATCGCAAGCAATTACTTTAGCTAAGAAAGGCTTTATTTGGGTATGTCTTTGCTGTCATTGAGGATTTGTTATGTTGATTTGTTTAGGCATATTTAGCTACATGCGGGCAGCTATTATTATCTGCGGGATTTTAACCCTGTTCATTTCAACATTTAAGTATTAGCATATTCCGTTTGCACAATTTCCTTTTTTGTTTAATTATATTACAAAATAATAATAATAATACCTAAAGTGTGTACTACAAGTCTCGGTTTTTTTCTCCAGTTTTTTTTCTCCATTTTTTTTCACTTTTTTGTATGTTTTCTGCATGAATGTCTGCAGATGACGGTTGAGTTTTCATTTCAAATTTATGTGGGAATAAAAGCAAGATCGAAGTTTATGTAAGAAAACTGAGTGGGATTTCAACAGAAAACGCAATGTGCGAGGAGAGAAAGTCACGTAAAGCTCGCATATGTATGTGTAGTATACCTTGTTTGTAGTAGTCCCTTGTGTGGACAGTTTTATAGGGCCAACTTCGCGCGTGTAATCGATTAAGGTTAAGCTTTCCAGTTGGTAGTTTCCTTCTTCCTCTTTAATTTTCGCAATTTCCTTCGCACACAAAGTACGACGAGCACACAAACACAAACACATAGTAAATATACTCGTATGCATGTAGCCAATAAAGAAATACCGATTTTAAAGAAATACGATTTTTTCTACGTTTCTTTGTTGGGGGCATTTAACGTTTTGCGTAAATGCTTCTTTGATGTTGGAAACTTACTTGTCGGATCAAAGCCGGTAACGAATTCAGGGCAGAGTTCGTAGGCGGATGTGCCAGCGGCTGTATCCGGCCAACAGAGCCAACCGTCGAAAGTGCCAGCGCAGTAGGATTCACCTGGTTGTGAGTATAAAAGAAGAAAAACATTACATTGGTAGATACAAAATGGAGGAAAATATGTGGTTGGGTATGCATGTTTGTGTGTGTGTGAATTGGTGGGGCGATGTTTTATGACAGTTTGGCGCAGATGCTAGTGTAAAAACCACTTCCAAGTGCCAGAAAATGTGTGCGCGTAGGTGGATATCCCTTAGGTGTAACCTGATATACTGCGAAACCTCGATATAGCGAAACTTCGTAAAACAGAAAATTCTCAACAATAAAATTTTTGAAATTAAAAAATCAAAATTAAAAAATTAGTACTAAAAAAAAACGAATATTTTTTTAAATTGGTATATTTTTGGATAACAAAATTTAAGTAAAAAAATAAACGAAAATATCAATACAAAAAAATTTTTTGGCATTAGAAAATTACAACAATCAACAATGAATACAACAAATTTTTTGACATTCAAAAAATTAAATTAAAAGAAAAGAAAAATTCAATATAACAAATTTTTTGGCATTAAAAACCTAAAATTAAAAAAAAAAAAACAAAAATTCAGCATAACAAAATTTTGTTGGTATTAAGAAATTTAAATAAAAAAAAATTTCAACACAACAAATTTTTTGACATTAGAAAAATTTTAATTACAAGAAAAGAAAAATTCATTATCACTAATTTTTTGGCATTAAAAAATTTAATTACAAAAAACGAGAAATATAACAAATATTTTGGCATAAAAAAATTAAAATAAGAAAAAAAAGAAAACGAAAAACTCAATACAACAAATTTATTGGCATTTAAAAATTTAAATTATAAAAAAAAATCCAATATAACAATTTTTTGGCGTTAAAAAATTAAAATTATATTAAAACAAAAAAAAGAAAAATTCAATACAATAAATTTTTTGGCATTAAAAAATTGTAATTAAAAAATAAACAAAAATTCAATATAACAAAATTTTTGGCATTGAAAACCTAAAATTAAAAAAAAAAAACAAAAATTCAATATAACAAATTTTGGCATTAAAAAACTAAAACTAAAAAACGAAACATTCAATAGAACAAATTTTTTGACATAAAAAATTTAAATTAAAAAAAATTTTTAATTCAATGCAACAAATTTTTTGACATGAAAAAATTACAACAATCAATACAACACATTTTTTGGCTAAATATTAAAATTAAAAGAAAAAAAAAATCATTATAACACATAAAAAAATTAAACAATAAAGACAAAGAAACTAAAAATTCACTATAACAAAACTTTGGCATTAAACAATTTAAGTTGAAACAAAAAAGTCGAAATTACGCTTATAAATTTTTTTTTCAAAAATTTAGTATTTTTCGTTGTAACGAAGTTTTGTTATTGCATTAATATGGCACAACGCTACTGCAGAGATAACGCAGAATTTGCCCAACCCTTTCAACTTCGCTAAAACGGAGCTTCACTGTAATGCAGTAACTGTCTGCTTCAGCACTAGTACTTTTCAATAATTGCGCACCACTTCTCTGATGACGTCACAAAGTTAAGTTGCTAAACGGTATTCAATTCAGAGTCTCATGAAATGGCTACTGCTTCTAGTGCAGTGCGTTGTTGTTGCGAGTCGGGATGCAGGCATTTGATTTTTTTTTTTCAAGTTTAATGGTGAAAAATTCGAGTGAGGGCCAAGTTTTGAATGACTGGATAAAGTTTGCATTGATATGTATTACATATGTAGATACATAGTATAACCGCGTATATGTAGAGCCCGCGAAAATTTGCAGTGCCAAAAAATTGTGAGCAGTTGTGATTTTTTTTTCATTATTTTTTTATCAAAATATGGTTTATTCTACAACGCATATTATTCCAATAGAAATTAAAAACTTTGTACAAAATGTATAAAAAATCGAAATACTTTCGTAAAAATTTCAAACTTTTTAAACAGAAAAAAAAGGAATGGGGTACGCAGTTGTACGATAAAATTTAAATCTTAGGGTAGTAAAGTGCAAGCTTGAAGTGGCTGAAAGTTCCCATAGACTTTATCCCTAACGGTGTTGCGCATTTTTTCCACACGACGATTGCCCGACATTTTTTATATGGAAGAAAACATCCAACACCGTCAGCAAAAGAAAAAAAATTCAAAAATCAACGAGAATTTAGAGCTAATTCAAACTTGCATTTTATTTTAAGTACTAACATTTGAGTTGCTATTCAATTATTTTTTTTTTTATTCTGCTTAAAAAGTTTGAAGATGGAAGTTTGATTTAAAGTGTTAAACTTCAAGGGCCGATGTTGAATGTAAACAACACTTAAATGTCAAGTTTTTTCTGCATTTGATTTGACATTTTTCAATTTCAGACTAACTCAATTTGAATTCTTGAAAGACACATAATCGAGGAACGCGTTAAAGCTATTCAGGCTTATTATGAAAACGGGCGTTAAAATCAAAATGCATATCGCGCACTTCGTGATTTTTGGGTCAATTTAATCGTGCAAATATGCGAACAATCGGAAAAATTTAGCGAAAGTTTGAGCAAACCGGGTTTGTAGGAGATGTGAAAACACCAGTGCATGCTCGTACAGCTCGTTCTGCAGAAAATATTGCTGCTGTTCGCGATAGTGTAGTTGAAGAGCCGTCCACCTCAACTCGTCGTCGTGCCCAACTATTGCACCTCTCACGCTCGTCGTTGATGAACATTATGCATAAAGACTTTCATTTACACGCTTACAAGGTGCAATTGACTCAAGAACTAAAGCCTCTTGACCATTTCACGCGTCGTCAATGGTCAGAGTTGTGGCAGGAAATGGCAACAGTGAATGACCAATTTTCGAAGAAAATCATCTTCAGTGATGAGGCACATTTTCACCTCAGTGGATTCGTCAATAAGCAGAATTGCCGCATTTGGGCGAATGATAATCCAACAGTGGTTGCCGAAAAACCAATGCACCCAGAAGGAGTGACTGACTGATTGGTGCGGTTTATGGGCCGGCGGCATCATTGGGCCGTATTTTTTCCAAACTGAGGCCGGTCAGGCAGTTACTGTGAATAGTGTTCGCTATCGTGAGATGATAACGAACTTTTTATGGCCCGAATTGGAAGATATGGATGTGGACGATATGTGGTTTCAACAGGACGGTGCCACTTGTCACACAGCTAACGAAACAATGGCTCTTTTGCGCGAAAAATTTGATGGCCGAATATTCTCACGTCGCGGCGATGTCAATTGGCCGCCAAGATCATGTGATTTGACACCGTTGTACTTCTTTCTTTGGGGTTATTTGAAAGAAAAGGTGTACGTCGATAAGCCAGCAACAATTCAAGAGCTAAAGAATGAGATAATTCGGCACATTAACGGCATAGAACCTCAATTATGCCTCAGCCTCATCGAAAATTTGGACCACCGGATGGAGGTATGCGCCGAAGCCGCGGCGGCTATTTGGCCGATATTTTATTTCATACGTAATTGAGCCATACTAAGATTATCATAATAAAGAGAAACTACAATAATTTCTTAAGAGAATTGTATTTTATTCAAAATCGTCACCGGCCCTTGAAACTTAACCACCCTTTATATGAATTATAGTGCAGAATTACACTCTTATCAGAAAGTAATGAAAATTAAAGCAAAAACCAAAAAGTAACCAAAATGAGTCAACATGTTGCCGTACTATAGATTTTTTCGCGGGCTCCATATTTCAAGCAAATTATCCTAAACAAATGGATGATAGCTTCTGCATTCTAAGGTATCACAGTGGAAAACTCAACGGTGGTTTGGATGAAAGAAGGCAGTCTCTGTCCCTCTTTCAAACTCCCTTTAAATGCATTACAAACGCACTATTTCGGTACTAGAGCTTTTTCCCAAGGGGTAAGCGCTGAATTGTCAATGCACGAGTAGCCGGGAGTGTTTTTGCTTTGGTGTTTACACAAAATATCAAAATAAAAATAGGATTGAAATTTCTGGGTAAGCCAAGTTTTTTGTGCCCGTGTATTATGATTTTTACTTAAAAAAACAACATTGACAATTTTGCTAACCACACAACTTTGTTTGTATTGCGAAATACACACACATTTTTGCAATTTTTCATTCACAAATTTGTGTGCTCTGTGATTTTAAGTTTAATCCTGCAGCCAGAGAAGCAGACAACCACAGTGTTCCATTTGTTTGCTAAGTACACAAAATGAAGGGTTCTTAATTAAAAACCTTTTTTTCACATTTTTCGTGAAAATTTTATGTACTTCTGTGCCTAATTTATTTATTTATTTTATTTTTATTTTATGTAATTTTTTTGTATTTTTATATTTTCTTATTTTACGTCGAATTACTCCCTTGAGGTGCACAGAGCCTTCCCAACGTACGCTGTTAGAAGCTGTCGTCTTAGCGTAGTCCCAGCTAGCGTTTATTGAGGATAAGTCATGCAGGATAGATCCACATTGCAAGGTATTATTTGGCCGGCCGCGGCTTCTGCTTCCCAGAGGATGCCAATCTGTGCCTAATTTCTTTTGCTCAATTTTTATTTTTTATTTATGTATTTCAATTCAATATTTCTAATACAATATTTTGTTTTTATTTATTTTAATTCATACTTCTTTCAATTTAAAAAATACGTAGTTGATAAATTTTTATTCTCAAACTTCATACGAATATTTTTTTAACTGCACTGTAGCTTTTTTAAAGGCATACTTTATATTTTTTTTCTATTTCTTGCAACTTTGCCATAAGCTTCGAATTTTATTTTATTTCAACCTTTCTATTTTTCACGTTAGATATGGGCATTAAAACAAAAGACACACACACATTCCCTAACATCTACCTCCACTTGTTTGCTCAATTCCACTCACCTGCCGTAAATTTTGTCGCCGTGCTATTCAACCGCTCATAGCATTCCTTCCGTAAAACATCGAAAAAATCCGGCTGCGTCTCTGCAGCACCTTCACTTTCCGCACTCTCATCGCTGCTACTCGCCTCCTCAACTGGCGCCATATCCGTTGTCGCAAAGTCTGAAATTGCGGCGGATGTTGGTAAGCCCGCCAACATTCGGGCTGCTAGCGTTAAAGTCGTGTTTGTTGTTGTTGCTGTTGCTGTTGATTCTGACAGCAAATTATCTGTGCTTGGAGTGTGTGCACTCGCATGATGAGCTGCAGCAGTGGCAGCAGTAATTCCGGCTATCCATAAAGTGTGTGCGAAATGCTGTGCTTTGGCAAGGGCATTCATTGTCGTACCGGAGTTTACTTTTGTTTAGTTATTAACTATTGGATATTTAGTAGGAGATCATTTAACTGCATGGAATATGTTTCCGTGTACTTTTGCTATTGTTGTAGCTGGTACATTAGCATTGGACAATGTGGCAAGGGTTAAGGTCACTGCTTTAACATGCAAAGATGTGGGATTAGTTACAATTGAACTCAGTGACGTAACGCATCCTTACCACTGGCGTTTATAAACGTATGTATATGCTTATATATTATATGTAGATATATAATATATACGAAAAATTTCGTTAGTTGTAAATACTTATATATTTCCGGGGATTTATTGAATGCCTTGCGGTTTCTATATGTGAGGTTGTATGTACGTACGTTTAAGTATTTGTAGTGAATACATATATGCTTAATCACACTTTTTTCTTCTCTCTCTGCTTTAATGGCTCAGGTGATTTTTTTCAGGTGTATAATGTATATATGTGTATACATGTACACGCAGAATTTCTCTCAACAGTCTCTGCTCTTTCGCTTTCCCACTGCTTAGGCTTTTATTCTCCTAATTGCGCCGCTCTCTTGTCTCTCCTAAATTTGTTTTCTTTTCTTTGTTATTGATACTGATATTCTCTATTGCTCTTTCCAATAGAATCCACAATTAATAGCCATTGGTAGCCTTTTAGTGAACTGTAAATAAGTAGAGAAAAAAATAAAATAAACATTCGAGTGTAGATATAAAGTAAATGCTGAGTATTGAGATAAAAAATTCTTATAATCTACTACTACGACTTATTATTTAAAAGGAGATATTCTTGATTTCACAAAAACTTTCTCTTATGATTTGTAATATAGATAACTAGTATGTAACACCCGAAAATCGGGTGGGCTTTTTTTCCACGGAAAGTAAACAGCATATGTGACACTTTTATATATTAAAAGTTATGATGATTAGAAAAGTGTATATTTTTATTCATATGCAATATGTAAGAACTTATGCATATAACATTTTTAAAAATTTTTTCAGTTAAATGAGTAATTTTTTTTTTTTAATTACTTCATCTTGCCCTTCGCCGTGTCCTATGCGCAAAAGAAAATTACAATAGTCGGGTTCTTGACTACGCATATTGATTGTGAGCTTAAATGATTTAAAAAATTTCCACAAAGAGCAACGCTTTAAACAATTACCAACTATGCCAGTTCGCGTACTTCTCGGTACCACAGGCGAAACTTGCCTAAAGTCTCCACCCAGAATAATAATTTTCCCACCAAAAGGCGTCTCATTTTGGTGAATATCGCGCGAAAGACGATCTAAAAACAACAGAGCTCTGCCAGGTACCATGCTAGCTTCATCCCAAATAATAGCTTTTGCTGCCTTTAATGCCTGACAAGCTTTAGTGTTTGGTTTTACCAAAGAAACTGACGATTCAGTCAACGGTATGGGAAATTTAAAAACGCTAGGAGCAGTTCGCCCGCCTGGCAACAAAATTGAATCTATACCTGTCCAAGCTACGGTAATCACTGTTTCTCCAATGTACATACTTCGTCAAAAATGTGTTTTTGTTCTCGATTAAGCTGATCTTTTAAAGTTTGTGCGCATATCAAATCGGCTTCAATGTCAGTTGGTCGTCCTCTAGGCATATTTTAAAATTAAATATGGATGTACTTTTTTCTTAAAATAAATTCTATTTTGCGTCTGTCCTGAAATCTTTCTAATTTGCACTGTTACCGTTGTTTTAAGTGAATTGACAAATTTCAAGTCAATTGTCAATTCATACCAATTATTGCCATCACAACAAAATTTTGGAAAAATTCGCAGCACCCGTTAGGACTATGTTCATGAATACATATTTACTCGTATTAGTAAAGAGAACAAAACAAAACAATTATTGAGAATCCAAATGTATATAATGCTGTGCTCATTAGAAAGAGAGATAAACAAATCAAACGTACTCATACCTATATATGCGTATATTTGTGTGCCATCCCGCTTTGCATAGACATCGCTGTTATCAATATGAAAATTTTGATAACTTTACACGCAAATATTTCATGAACAAATTAACCAATTTTAATTTTTATAATTTTCCGGAAATATGCTCATCAAAACCTTTCTTTTGATATATATTTCATAACTGTACATATTGTAGTTTAGTCAGAATAAGCGCCATGTTTTAAAATAATGCTATAGATAATGTGCGTTTCATAATCATAGGACAACTTTGGTATACAATTTTTGAACTACCCTAAGCTCGTTTTTACTTTCCGGAGTAGCTTTTATTTGGCGTCATTTTAATAGTTATAGACTTAAGACTTCCATCAATTGTTTTTGCTGCGAAAGCTCACTTTATTTTGTAGAACCGTTATCTCTTTCCAAGAAGCTGTACTTTTGCTAGTCTTTTCGGCGTTTCATAATGAGGAGACACTAGTCGCAAATAAGCTTCTGAAGAGATAGAAGGTGCTGATTGTTGCTTTGGATGACTTTAATTGTATAATTTCATTCAGTTTATTCTAAAATGCCGAGGGGCTCAATATTAGCACAAGAGGAGCGTGGAAAAAATTTCGCCTACAAGGATTCAGGCTTGTCAATCAAATTAATTGCAAAAAAACAGGCCGAAGTCTTCGTATCAGGTCAGTCCATAAATTCGTGCGTTTTTTAAAGGTGGTTTTAAAATTCATAAATAGATGTTTAAAGTATTTATCAATCAATAATATATTTGCCTTCATTATTTATAACGTCTTCCCAACGTTTAGGCAAATTTTGAATTCCCTGCTCAATAAATTTTTCGTCCTTGGAGCTAATATCCTTTTTTATAGCTTCTTTTGAGGAGTACTTCTTGTTACTTATATGGGATTGAAGTCCACGGAAAAGATGATAATCACAAGGTGCAATATCCGGAGAGTATGGTGGATGCGGCATTAGCTCCCATCCGAGCTCGTTCAGCTTGCCTAATGTTTGCCTAGCGGTATGAGGTATTGCGTTATCGTGGTGAAACATAACTTTGCGTCTTTTCACTAAAGACGGTCGATTTTTTTTAAGTGCCTCATTCAGGTTTGATAGCTGATGGGAATAATAATCAGCAGTTATCGTCTGGTTTGGTCCCAGAAGTTCATAATAAACAATACCGGCCATATCCAAATAGACAGGGAAATCTTCTTGGGGTGAAGGCCATATCTAGGGGTCAGTTCTGGTGTTTCATCTTTATCTGACCATTGGCGTTTTGCGAACAGGATTATTCTAAAGGACTAATTTTCATCACCAGTAACGATACAGTTCAAAAAACTTTAATTTTCAAGCCGTTGCCGCAGCTGAGAACACACATTCACTCTCTGCTGAAGATTGGCGACGGAAAGTCTATGCGGAACCCATTTTCTCAGCTTTGAAACCTTTCCCAACTGAAAAAGGTTCCTGTTAACTGTTCCATGCGATGAATTTAACCTCTGAGCTATCGTATCAACTGTCGAATTTGGCTCAGCTTACACGAGTTCGAGCAAGGCGCCGGAGGTTAGGACTTCAGGACGACCAGCGCGCGGGGCATCCTCCACGTCGCAGTTACCACTTCGGGATTTTGAAAACCACTTTTGTGCAGTCCTTACACTCAGGGTATCCTCTCCGTGAACAGTGTTTATTTCTGCAGCGGCAGTTGTGGTATTTTTACCACTTTTATAAAAAAATACAAAATATGCCTCTTACGCCTGTTCGAAGATTCCATTTTATTTTTTAACAACACGTGCTTCTACCTATCAAAGAAAATATAAATAGTTCTGTTATATTCCGCGAATAATTTTTTGTATGCAAAAATCGTACAAAAGTGAAATTATGGGTAAAATACGCACGAACTTAAGGACTGACCTGATAAATATGAATTGAACAGAATGGCATTAGCTCATAGGGCATTTCAGAGCTCTGCAGAGGGTAAGCAGTTGACAGGAGAGGAGAGAGAGGGCACTATTATCCTAAAGAAATGGATATACCGCTAGTTTTCAATTATCTTGACTCATTTTTCGCCAAGACTTAGCAAGTGGCAAATAGATGAATCAGATGAACATAAGTCGGCAACGCGGAAAGAGAACTGCCTTAAATTACATATGCTAGTAGGGCAGTCCACCCTAATGTGTGCTTGATAACTTTATTGTTGCTTTCGCATGCAAATTTTTCGCTAAGTTAATCGAGCATAGAGATGGGGAGTGGGGAAATGACGAATAGAAGAGGCCTAGCTTTAATTTTATAGTGAAAAATATAGAAAAAAGTTTTCTCTTCATTTGCACAGGGTGTACGCTTTCTTAAAACACTCAGCCTAAAAGTATGCAAATTAGTCAGTAATGAATACCTACTATAGATACTCTGTCCAGTATCGGATGTAATGAGAAATGAGGACACCTTAAAATGTGTAATTACTCGGATTTACTTCCGAACAAAAAGTCAGTTAACAAAATTTTTGATGGTATTAGTGTCACACAAGTATTGCTAACATAAGAATAAAAATATGTAAGTGCACATAGACTTTTCGTAATTGTGTTATTTTCAGATGATCATTTACAACTATCTTATTTATCCGTCGTTTGCAGCTTGGTTTTCCTCAAAGGAAGCAAAGGAACAAGTTTTAGAAGAAAGGGAAACAATTTATAAAAAATAGGTTAGATACTTTTAAAATATTGCCAAGAGAAAATTTAATTTTTTATTAATAAATTAAATTCTTTTTAATTTTAATTTTGCTTTCAATATATCTTATCGTTAATTAAGTAATACTATTTCCACCATGGAACATTTTTTTTGAACGCTTTATTGATTCCTGCAGTAAAGGGTAAAGTTGAACTATTTAGTTGCACTTGTATAACGGTAAATTACAAAACTCTAGTAAGCTCGACCATGAAAACAAAATAATTCGTATTTCTGAATTAGCGACCATAGCATCAGCTATTCATGAAAATTATAAAAAATCTAAGGGAAGTATTTTTTTAAAATGACAAAAAAAAACACTTTTCCAAAAAATTTTGAACAAAGAAAATATAAATTTTTTTCCAGAAACACTTTTCAAAGCGCACATTTTATTCTAAAAAATTAAAAAACAAAAAATGTTAATTAAAGCAGAGAATATTTCACTTGAAAACTCTTTGCTAAAATTGGCAACATTTATGAAATCTAAAATTTTTTTAATTTTTTTCAAAAGTTTTACAATTTAGTTTTTAATATACTTAAGATTATTTGCAGCCTTCTTCAGAAAAATTGACGAAAGTGACCAAAATATTGGAATTACTTGGACTAGAATCGGTTAAATCTATGTAAATTTCGCTTGGAAATGGAATTCATTCAATTTTTTCTACATTTAGTTATTTCAAAACATTTACCTGCCTATTCCGCAAGACGACTCATTAATTGTCACTGCGAAATATTTACTTACCTATGGATATTATAAAAAATTGAGTTTATTTTGTGCTTGCTCACTTCGGTTAAATATTTATGTTCGCTTATTTGCTGCATTCTCAATTAGCACCTTTTCAAATGCGCCGCTGCATGCTTGAGTTGCATGCCACAAATTTACACCTGTGCGATAAAAGCCGTAAACTATTTTCATTACTGACATTGGAAATGCCTATGTCACTTTGTTGTTTATTTTATGCAAATATTCCGCTCTGCCTCGTCTTCTTCTTCTCTCAACGTTTTCTTTGGCTTATTGATGCTTGGAGGTGTTGCTGTCGTTCAATTGCGCTTTGCGTTTTGCATTTTAAATGGTTAATTATCAATAAATGTTTCTTTTTAGCCACTTTACTGCTCTTTTGTATGTTTATTGCGTACGTGCAGAGGAACACGTAGATTATTGTATGATTATATCAATGGAAATTTTCAAGCCTGCAAATACAATTGCGAATATGAAAATCCGTGCAGGTCTATTGCTAGAATATATTGAAAAGGGCTACGGGGTCTATCGGGTAAGAGATTCAGGGATGAGGAACATTTATTGTAATCGTTGAGGGCTTCGTTAGATCAGAAAGTATTTGTGATTTGTGAAAAATGGTTGCGCAATAGAAGTAAACTTGAAAGAAGCGATCGAATGAGAAAAGTGGAAAGGGGAGGAAAATCTTATCCAAAAAGTAAGTAAAAAGTAGAATTTGGCAAGTCCGTTGTTCATCCCTCGAACATTTTCAGATCCCATGTATGAAAATGAAAAGCTGTTAGTTTGTTTGAGGATAACTAGTTTGAGAGAGGACCGCATTTGAAACGCAAACGTTCGTTAAAAAAATGCAAAGCTGCTTTGCACTTAGATAAAAGCTCATATACAACTTTTTCCTCTTCTTTATTTGCCAATCCGATCTCGAATGAAGGCGTTCGCACGATTTTGCAGATAAAATATTGCACTTATAACAATTAAACAACAACAATTTAACAACACCAAAATAAGATAATTTTGTACAAGCAAATTCTAAAACCAGTGTGGACTTTGGCGCTCGGCTATGAAATTGTTCCAGCCGAAGCAATATTCAACTACCTAATTGAAAAGTTTCAGAATAAAGAGCTAAAATGTGCCGTTTGTGCTCCTTGGCATATCCGTAGCTCCGATCTGGAGCGTGACAAATAAATGGAGAAGAAGGCTTAAGCGCAAAAAGCCACAAGACCTGGTCAGGTAAAAAAAACTGATTTATTTAAATATTTCCATAATATTTAAGTAGAGTACCCCAATACAATTTGTTTTATATTGAATACGGGAATAAGTGTCCGCCATCGTAAGAGCGGTTTCGCTGCTGATACTACAGGGTGGCTGATGAATTTTGCTACATTAAGAAACTCAAATAACTTTTTTTTAAGTGTATGGAATTCATTTATTTTTTTTTCAAGTTGAAGATCATTAAATTTTTTTAAATGTAGCTTAACTAGTTTTAAAAATAATTGAATTTAAATGCCCCCATGCTCGTTGACACAAGTGCGGCATCTTAGTAAAAAGTTGTTCATTGCTGCTTTGAGAGTTGCGACAGGAATAGCCGCAATTGTTGCCCGAATGGATTGTTTTAGTTCATCCAAATTTGTTGGCTTTGTTTTATAAACTTCTTGTTTACATAAACCCCACAAGAAAAAGTCAGGTGCAGTAAGGTCAGGCGACCTGGGGGGCCAACGAAATTCGGAGTTTCTTGAAATCAGTTTATTGGGAAATTTTCGTCGCAACTCTGTCATAACAGTCTGGGCTATGTGAGACGTTGCCCCATCTTGTTGAAACCACACAGAGTTGAAAGGAATTCTCTTTCGGCGTAGTTCTGGATAGAAAAATTCTTTCAGCATTTTCAAATAACGGTCTCCAGTAACCGTAACGGTGTGACCATTTTCTTCAAAAAAATAAGGCCCGACAATACAGCGTGAAGAAACCGCACACCACACTGTCACACGAAGAGGATGCAATTCCGTCTCGTGGAGTATCTGTGGGCTAGAAGTACTCCATATTCGACAATTTTGTTTGTTCACATTGCCGTTTAAATCGAAATGGGCCTCATCAGACATGAAAAGGCGGTTTAACATGTTTTGGTCTTCTTCCACCATTTGCAGGATCTTCTGGCAAAATTCCAAGCGAATCGGCAAGTCTGCTGCATTCAGTTTGTTAACCATTTGAATTTTGTAGGGAAATAAGTCTAAATCTTTGTGCATTATTGTTTGCAAAGACAGTCGGCTGACACCAAGTTGAGCAGATAAGCTTCTTGTTGAAACCCTTGGATTGCTTTGTATAGCTGCAGCTACAGCAGCGATCGTTTCCTCCGTCCGAACTGGTGGGTTTCGATGATAAGGCCTTCTTGCGACTGTTCCTTGTTCAGCAAAATTATTCACCAGTCTCATTATGGTCCATCTGCTGGGGGGATCGCCGCCAAACATCCGCCTGTACTCTCTCTGTACCAAAACTACGGACTCCAGTGCGTGATAGCGGCGGACTATCCAAATTCTTGTTTGCGTGTCCCAGTTATCCATTTTAATAAATTTTAAAGATCAATCTGCAAATTAAAACAAAAATGGAACAGATAACTTAAAAAGAAAAAAAGTTATTCAATTTTTTTTTGGTAGCGGCTTGCATCAGCCACCCTGTATTTTTCTGTTCGCTCCAGTAATATACTGATGATTTGAATTTATGCTGGTGAAAAAAAAACTATTACTTTTCATTAATAGCTGGATATAAGTATCCTCTTTCCATTTTAATATCAAAAGGTGAGTAAAAGTAAATATATAAAATTATTTTTTGAAAATTTAGTCCTCTGAAATTTTACAGTCATTTAAAAAATTTAAATTAACAAGAAATTGAAAAACTGAGTACGAGGGGTGCCTTTTATATTTCGGGATTTGGCAACCCTGGTGTTGCAATCTGGCAACTGACAGCTGTATCGCAAAGTTTGACATTTTTTGGCTTTTACGTACTCCGAACGTTTTGAAATACCAGCGCTATTTGTGTTGTTTACAGTAACTTAAAAGATTCATCTCGGTCCAAAAATGGAATTAAATCGTGAGCATTTTCGTGCGATTATTTTTTACAACTTTCGACGTGGATTGACTCAGCAACATTGCATGGATGAACTTAATTCATTTTTTGGCGATGAAGCTCCATCAAGGACCAGTGTTTATCGATGGTATGGTGAATTCAATCGTGGTCGTAGTTCGCTCCAAGACGAATTTCGTGAAGGTCGTCCAAAATCAGTTGTTGTTCCGAAAACCATTGATGCTGTGCGCGAACTGATATTGCAAGATCGTTATGTGACCTATCGTGAGATTGAGACAATCTTAGGCATTAGTGGGACCAGCATACATTCAATATTGCATAAACATTTAACTGTCAAAAAAATTTGTTCGCGTTGGATCCCACACAATTTGTCAATCGCTCAAAAAAAGGCTCATGTCGTTTGGTCGAAGGAAAGGGTGATGAATCATGGATTTACGTGTATGAGCCCGAAAGTAAACAGCAGTCGACTGTATGGGTGTTTCAAGATGATCC
Source organism: Anastrepha ludens (assembly GCF_028408465.1). Classification (NCBI taxonomy): domain Eukaryota; kingdom Metazoa; phylum Arthropoda; class Insecta; order Diptera; family Tephritidae; genus Anastrepha; species Anastrepha ludens. The sequence continues at coordinate 8,059,823 of NC_071502.1, forward strand.
AAATCCAACAAAAGTTGTTCGAGCATGAAGCACTTCCAAGCAAATGGTCGCCTGTTTTTTTCGGAAAAACTGGACATGTCGCAACCGTACCACTAGAACAACGCAGAATAGTAAATTCTGAGTGGTACACAACCATTTGTTTGCCAGTTGTCTTCCAAGAAATTAGGAAAACCAATCGCCAAAGACGGATCACTCTTCACCAGGACAATGCGAGCTCTCACACATCGGCTCAAACAACTGCATTTTTGAGCACCCAAAACATCGAATGAATGGGTCATCCGCCGTATAGTAATGACTAGGCACCGATCGACTTCTTTTTATTCCCGTACGTAAAAAACAAACTGAGAGGTCAACGTTTTTCGACACCTGAAGAAGCGGTTGCGGCATTCAGAATGCATGTTTTGGAGGTACCTCATTCAGAGTGGCAAAAGTGCTTCGACAATTGGCTCAAACGCATGCAAAAGTGTATAGATCTTCATGGAGAATATTTTGAAAAACAATAAAGTGATTTTCGATGATTAAAATTTGTTTTTGTTCTCTAATCCCGACATATAAAAGGCATCCCTCGTATGACGCATAAGTATATAAAATCTGTGCCACGTGTGTATACAATTTTTCCGTATAACTTTTACTAGCGACTGTGAAATACTTTAAAAATTAGTTAATATAAAAAATTATCGTATAGAAATGCAAAAACCATATTAACATACTTGTATTTTTTCCACACTGAAACAGTTTGCATGATGGTTTTAATTTGTCGGCGCAGAATGCCCGAGCTAGTCACTGAACCCCATTTTTTTAATACCCCGTACATCTGCGTCATCTTCAGCCGTGACTATTTAAGGTTTATCTGATCTTACTCTGCTACTTTTACTCCCAAAATTATGCCAGAAGACTTTGTGGGATTGTCGGCATGCAGCCTCAAGACATATCCTGCGCACTGCAAGTACTGAATACTGACACTATCAGCCTATTCGATTTCATTTAACCTATCATTGATTATTATAGAGTAACTGGGAAGTTTCAAAGCCGATTTTTATGGCACCGATAGTTGTTTTTGGCCACTTTTCAGGATACGGGTTAGCTTTCGACTGGGGGTAAAAGTGGTGTAGTTGAAAAGCTGAAGTCCTCCCATCTTCAAACGTATCCACTTTTAGCAGCAGGAAGCTTACATTTTTAAAGTTATTTGGATTTAAAGCGAAATGGTGATAGGTCGTTCACAAATTTAAAATTTTTCACCACAAATACCTCGAAAAATAAATATAAGCTTCCTGCAGTTAAAAATGAATATATTTTAAAAGCGGATTGCTTTCGCTTTTCATCAAGTAAGATATTTCAAGAATCAGCTTAATTCTGTTACAAAACGGTATAAAATTGTTTTTATGTGAGTTCCAGGACACCGGGGTGCTTAAACAAGTTAAATGTCCGATGAATTGGTCAACTGTGAATCAATGGTTACCCCACAGGGCCAGAGCCAATGATTGAAATCAGTTCCGCAGGAATCATGGATTGGATCACCAAATATGTATACAATTTACATAAAGAGCGATGGTCCAGTCTAGAACGCTGCAGAACTGCAAAGTGTTTTATGACAAGTCCCAACAGAAAACTGTTAAACTTTCTACTAAAACTTGGAAGAAAGGACGTTCGGTTGATGGTCGGTATTCTTAAAGAATGAAACACATGGGGTCAGCATATGACCACCATTGGAATCATTGAGGACCCAATGTGTCTGTCTTGTTTAAAGGAGGCGGATATCACTGAGCATTTTCTTTGTGAGGCTACGAATTTTGAATTCTGATGTCACGAGAATGAGGAATATCTGTTCTCTGAAACTGAAGGATATTTTAAGATTTGCCAAAGAATCTGGAAAATTATCACAGGTTTAGCTATCTCTGTCTCTGTCTCTGTCTCTGTCCCTGTCTCTGTCTCTGTCTCTGTCTCCTTCTCTGTCTCTGTCTCTGTCTCTGTCTCTGTCTCTGTCTCTGTCTCTGTCTCTGTCTCTGTCTCTGTCTCTGTATCTGTCTCTATCTCTGTCTTTGTCTCTGTTTCTGTCTCTGTCTCTGTTTCTGTCTTTGTCTCTGTTTCTGTCTCTGTCTCTGTCTCTGTTTCTGTCTCTGTCTCTGTTTCTGTCTTTGTCTCTGTTTCTGTCTCTGTCTCTGTTTCTGTCTCTGTCTCCGCCTCTGTCTCTATTCCATCCTATCTCTTCGCTACGTAGACTCGCCATTTTGGGTAGACAATCCTTTAATGAATTGTAAGATCTCAGCTTTGTCGGAATTAAGGATCCTATAAAATTTTTGAAAAGTACACACTGGTTTTAGGGGAGATAAGAACAAGTTTCCCACGCGGCATCACAATGGGTCTAAGCCTGAGTGGGTCCCACAGCGGATAACCGCTTCAACCTAACCTAACCTAATCTATTTCTTTCGCTATGTTACTTTCCTCCTTTATTATCGACTCTTTTACTTTCCAGATCTTTGAATACAATGGACTCTTTAGCCTGAGTGTTTCAGGAGTTACCAATTTCTCGGTGTTGCTTGGGTCAGCTTTTTCAAATTTCAATTTCAAATTCATGATATTTCACGAACAAAAAAAAAATCAAAACAAAAAAAAAAAAAAGAAAATATGAAATCCAAAACACTATTAAGTAACGCCGCAAAACACAAAGTTTTTTGCTACCCAGTCTGATACCTATGTCCGCAGCTGTATGCGTTTATCGAAAATTGTTGCTGTTCAATCATTTTTCATTCATAAAATTTAACGGCAGTGGCTTTCTTTCCCATTGACGCATATTCCTCTATTCTCTATCAAATATAAAAATTGAGTTTCTGTTGATGAGCTTCATTTTATTTTCCAACTTCCAACGTTAATTGCTTGGCGGAAATAATTAAAAAACACTTTATTACATCGAAAGCTATCGATATTTGTTTTCAATGCGGCTTATGGGCGCATTGAGGTATAGCAATACAATTTATTATTATTGTCGAATATATTCCGCGCATAAAATATTTGCAATTTATTTCATTAAAATTGCAAGCTTCATTGAATAAATTAATTAATTATGTGCAGGTGTGTGTGTGTGCATGTGTGTACATGAGTAAAGGCTTAAATATGCATCGTTAAAAGCAATTGTGTTGTTATATTATATGAACATGTGCATATGTATGTATGTATGTTTGCATACCATATGAGAAGCACTGATTATTTCGGTACACAATAAAAATCGAATTTATTCGAAATCATTGCATAAACAAATTTTCAGATAGTTTTAATTGATAAACATCGATTGTGCGGCGTAAATCCACACCACGCATAAATTATTTTAAGCTCATGGACGAGTATAATCAAATCATTATGTGATTAATACTTAAATTTGGCGGGTAAGGCAAACTGAGTTTTGTTCTCATTTAAGCTAATAAATTGACTTTAATGAAGTGCAGCTAAAACGTCAGCTTGTGGCTCAATGTAGGGTTTTCCATTAATGGGTATTTCAGAAAGGAAAATAAACGAGAGAGGGTAACCAAGAGATGTTGGCGAAAGCGACCGAAGAAAGTAGACAAAAAAAGTAGCGAAATTCGTAATGGTGGGCCGAAGAATTAAATTGCAGCAGATAGCAGATGCACTACAGATTAGGAAAAAAGGAATAGGAGCTACTTTGCACGAATATTTGCACATGAAAAGTTAGTTAACATTTTATCACCAGAGGCGTTACTGCAAAACAAAAAACGTCACCCGATCTTTGGCCGCTTTAAAACCACCAGCTGATTTTGCAGATTTTGCTTTTAGGCATTTTCTTCCTGAACAATCCCATTTCGTCGGCATTAAATATTTTATCTGAAATATGATTTCAATGTTCAGCTATTTTTTCTAGTTTATCTGGAAAACTTTTTGCAGCATTTTCGCCTGCTGATGCTACTTTACAATTTTCCCATCAATAAGTTTTTTTTGTTAATTTTCCTTCCAAAACACCATCTGTTTTTCCGTTTCCTCCAAGATAGGATTTCGCCTATAAGATTTTTTTTAGAACTAAGTTCCAATCCAGAAATTATTGATTTTCGAGTGGAATTCTCATTTTTCTAATTGTTCTTACAGTCGTTTCGCTTAAACCAAAAGCTTTGCCAACAGATGTAGGACCTTCGCCTCTCTTCAGACAGTCTAAAATTTTTGTTTTGCTTGTCTCTTCGGAATATTTTGTTGTTATTTAGGAATTTTATTGATAAGGGTACTGTAAAAACGATTGCACGACCTAATTAAAAAAAATTAATTTCAACATTACAACTTACAAAATTTCATTCAAATTATTTATTACGCCCTACGAACTGAACACTTTAACACAATATTAACTAACGAAATCCTGTGTTCAAGCTGAAGTACAACGAGATAAAGAAAAGGGACGATAATAAAAGTCAGGTATTCTCCGTAAAGTAAACAAGCCAGCAAATAGTCACTAGCCCATCTATGGGCATACACCGACCGACGACCCTACAAAACAGTGCGGAGCACTTTCCACAAAAATTCTAACATATTTACAAGTATTTTATTAGTCTCTAATACCCTACAAGACAGCTGACTATCTTATAAGCATCATCACTATCCTCATCCAACTACACATTTTCGTTCTAGCCATGGACAAGTTCTGATAGTTTCCCCTTGTCGGTAAGATATTCTATCTCTCTTTTACCAATAGCAAAAATATATCTACTGTACTTTAAACGCCAAGGGAACTCATTTGTATGCTTATAATGTGGCTGCTCTGAAAAAAGTTCTAGTGTGAAATTTGGCTGTGTTTTTTGTATGGTCGCCAGAGACGAATGAGTAGATGCTGGACTAAAACTTGAAGATTCGAGATTTCGAATCTCCGCGGATGAAACACCGAATTGGTATGTAAAAGTTTTCTAACAAAAAAATTTAAATTTTATACAATATATTTCGAAATAAAATATTTTATGATGACAAAAACTCCTCAGTCTGATTACTTTTTACGAAAATGAGGAGTTTGTGCTGATTACTTTTTGATAACGAAAATGAGTAGTTGTTTGGCCCATAAAACCTGTTTACTTTTTGAGAACAAAAATGAGAAGTATGATTATTAGTGCTGAGAAGTTTGTGATGACGACAATGAGGAGTTTAGTTGTCAGCAGTTATTGCATTGTAGGAATAAAAATGATTAGTTGCCTTGCCTTTAGAGCATAATAGATATATTTTTCAGTCATAGGAAATTGCTTTTGGTAAAAGAGAGATGGAATATCACACCGACAAGGGGAAACTATCAGAACTTTCCCATAGCTAGAACGAAAATGTGTAGTTGGATGAGGATAGTAATGATGACAATATGAGTGCTTATATGATAGCCAGTTGTCTTGTAGGGGGTTTGTTTACTTACGTATACCGGGGATTACGGTATTCGCCCAATTGCAGTTTGTTCCTGTATAGATAAGAAACTGTCAAAATTAGAAATAAAAAAAAATTTAGCGATTAGTGCTAGAACGAAAAATTCGCGTGAAAAAAATACAGCCTAAAAAATCGTATAAAAAAATCCCGTGTTAAAAAAGTTGGGTGTACTTTAATTGAAATGGTGTTTAAAAATTTGCTTAGAAATATCTTAATTTTCACGGCAAGTTTCAGTCGCGAGTGAAATATATGTGGGGCAGGCAGGCATAAAAAGCTGGTCGTGGATTTTGAAAATGTTGATACTTTTTTCTTAATTCTGTAAAAGCGACGATTCATTACCAAATCGTTCCGACATAATTAGAATTATCGCACCAATTTAATTGCAAATAAATACATTTTTAGGAGCCATTACCAAATGAAATCAAAACAGTTTGCTCTTCAAGCGCCCATCAATTCTAAAAACACTTGAAAAGCAATTTGGAATGAGTTTGGCATAATAAACAAAACACTATGCGGTTGTTTACTGATGGGCGAAAATAAAATTGATGTTTAATTTCAAAGCGTAATGTTATTTTAATGCCTCAGCGGCAGCAAATTTATTTTGGAATTTTAGTTTTTTTTATTTGCGTGAAATATTACTGATGGTGAATCACTATCAGTGCGCACTGAGAGTGCGTAAAAAAGGTAAAAAAAATATATTAAACAAAAATTATTTTACATAGAAAATATGATTTACATAATTCTGAGGTACACAAATTTGTTTACTCAGAACTGTTTCGGTTAAAAAATTTTAATTTTATGTTATCATTAATACTCGCATGAATTAATTGAATTTTATTCTGTTTATGTTGTTAAATATAAACAAAAAAGGAAAAAAAAACATTCGTGGTAAAGTTTTTATTAATTGAAAACAATTTTCGAACAATATTTGCTTTGAAGAAATCAATGCTGAAGGGCTGCTGAGTTTTGTGGTGTGAAAAAAAGCGTAAAAACTACGACGGAAGACCTTGAAGGGAAACCATTAGCATCATTGTTAATGAGAGTTAAAGTAAGAAGAAGAGTTTAAAGAAATAATGGAAAATGTATGATCATATTATAATAAGAAAAATATTTATAATAAAACCTTACGTGGTAAATTCGCAAAAAAAAACAAAAAAAAAATAGTTCAATGGCCTACTGCAGAGGTAACTTTATTAGAGTAAACTTTAGAGGGAACGGTAACACAGTGCAAATTTCACCAAATTTTAACTTTTTTTCTCACACCGATGTGCCCGATACTACAACTCAATGGTGCTAATTTTTCAATATCACGTCAGGATTATCAAAGTTTCAGTTAGGGTACAGTATTAAGATATACTTTTTTTTTATAGAATTATATGATAAAGACACATACGAGTACATGGGATTGGAAAACTGCTCGAGAAACTTTTACTCCGCAACCTAACAGAATCTGTGGGGAGAGTAGGAGGACCCTCAGCAAAGCAATACGGCTTTTGACGAGGAAAATCGACTTTGGTGCAGTAGAGGAGGTGGTAGGCAGTGTAGACCGCGATTAATCCAGACGCTGCTGCCCGTCCTGGCAAAGCTTTATGTATAAAACACCTTTAACAGCTTACGTTGGACAGACATTTATAAAAGAACTGCGAAAAAGGTTCCGAAGACCCGCATACCTGCTAAAGATTTTCTAGAACTACGTGCGAGCGTGAACTTCTGTACGACACAACAGATGGTCAAAAAATTAAAGTAGTTAAGGGTCTATTTTCGGCCTCGATCTCTGCAATCTGCGCTTCAACGTGACCTTGAGTATAGAAATCCAGAAGTATAGAAATCCCTCGTGGGATACGAGGACGATAGAGCGGTGCTGACCACCAGCGCGAAGTAACGTTAAAGACTCAAATATAGCTCGAGAACCCTAGACTGGAACTCGTCAAAAATAAGACCGAAGTCATCCTGATGAGACGAGCTCGCATGCCACTCGAGGTCAGCATGCAAATAGGCGACATATCCCTAGTGACTCAAAAAGTAGTGAGATACTTAGGTATTCAACTTGACTGCAGGCTTACTTTCTGGGCCCAGATACGGCATGCGGCTACCAAAGCAGCAAAGGTCACGGGTATGCTAAATAGATTAATGGCCAACATCGGTGGGCCAACACGGGCAAAAGAAGACTGATAATGGCTACCACAAGCTTAATACTTTTGTACGGCAGCGAGGTATGTGGAACTGCGCTAAACTGCAAACCGAGCGCAAAGCTAGGGAGGCTGCACAACGAACAGAGACACTCAGAGTTGCTTTAGCCTACCGCACTGTCTAAGGCGCGACAGTTTTTGTGACCAGCGGGGAGATACCTCTCGACCTCATGGTCCGGGATCGAATGGATGCGTGGGATTCCAAGAAAAAAACACACTAACGGCTTAAGACGGAGGTTTGAAACCATGCAGCGGTGACAAAGAGGATAGGATACTGAATCGAGTGGCAGATGGACGGCGAAACTCATTGCAACAATAGGTAAATGGACTCAAAGGAACTTCGATGAAGTGAACTTTTCATGATCAGTTCCTCTTGGCCCACGGATGCTTCCGGAAAATTCTAGACCGCATGGGTAAGGTGACGACAGATGGCTCGTGGAAAGAGATGCTTTGAGAGAGCAGATTGGCTACATTGCGCGGACAAATTTAATCAGCAAAATGCTGAAACGCGAGGACAGCTGGAATTCAGTTAAAATATACGTTGAAGACGTATTACGAATAAAAATATATACCTTCACACAGATCACAAGAAGACGAGCCTGCAGCATGAAGCTGGCGGCAAATAAGCTGCACCCAGACGTGAGTGAATAGAACTGTGCGAACTACTTCACCCAGCAAAAAACAAAAACAGAAGACGCATACATTGGTATCAAATGAAGGAGAATGTCCGCAGCCTAACAAACTTGGGCTGTAGAGAACTTAAGCTCAAAGGATGACATGACATTGAGGGCAGTCTGACTGTCACTCAAAATGGCGATCCGCTCATTTCGGATTTTTTTTTCAGCTTACTCTCGGCGCATAAGCAGGGGCATACCCTTCCGTATTCTTCCTATAAACAAATGGCGTCATCTTTGATACCCTCTTCAAAGCTTTTGGCAAGTCAAATACGAAACAGCGCACCATACGTCACGTATTTACTCGTACTTGATAAGCGACTACGCTTTTTGAACAGCATACACCACAGATGCATTCATTCCAAAAGCAAAGTGTAGTTTTGTCGCGCAGGATTTTACGTAGAGCCGGAGCCGTGCTCGGTCCTGGAAACAGTGTTTGCCGGTTTCATTTTCAGAGTTTGACCCCAATTGAGCCTCTGGCAGCACCAGACTGTATCTCTTTTCAAGTGTGACTGCTGATGGCATGGAGTCCAAGGGCATGGAGAGGATCGTTGCCTTCTCTGTTTTCAATGCCGGACAGAGGCCGAACCAGTTCCCATTGTGTTTCTGCCTGCAGATGACCTTCAACGCCTCTTCTTGGATGAAAGCATCAAGTGGTGGTAGACCAACCGGACCTGAAGTAGTCAGAAAAGCTCCGGTACAACAGATGGTTTAGTCTCGACAAGGTCCTCCTGACTCCCACGAGAGAGAGTCTGCTCATCCAGACTTCTGATGCATAGGTGATAAAAGGTCTTATCATAGCTGTGCAGATCCATAGGATCTTGCTAGGAGAAAGACCCCACGTTTTCCCAAAGACACCTTTGCACTATCAGAAAGCCGTTAGTGTTATAGATGTCTTTGTTTTAACATGTGACTTCCAAAGAAGTTTACTTTCGAGGATTACTCCAAGATATTTAATTTCTTTGGATAGCTGGATTGTGACTCCTTAGGCAGAACGAGTCCATCAAGCTTCCTCCTTCTGGTAAAGATCACAATACCAGTTTTGGAGGGGTTTGCCGATAGTCCATTCGCACAGCATGAAATGTCAGTCATATCCAGAGTTTTCTGCACTTTCCTGCAGATGTTCATAAGCGGAGGGTTCATTATCAAACATGCCACGTCGTCCGCATATGCTTGTGTGTAGACTCTAGCATCATTTGAGTTAGTGCGCAGAGGATGGATCACCATGCACCAGAGCAATGGAGACAGCACGCACACCTCCTTGGGGACAGTCTCTATGAACCCCGGATGACACCAATAGATCTTCCTCCGGCTGCACCGTCCTGATTCTTTGGGCAGACTTTAGCTTTCGCAGCTACATTCCTTCGCTTAACTCGATCAGTAGTCAGCTCCTTCTTGTTGGCAACACTTATTCTTTATAGATTATTTACGACAGAATACAGCCATCTTTTTCGCGGTCTTCTTCTACTTCTTCTTCCCACTGGTGTTCTGTGACGTACTATGCTAGTAGCTCTATTTTTTGGAATTCGGCTAATATGACCCAGCCATTTTATTCGTTGGCTCTTTATATACTCGTAGCTTACTTCATTTTCTCTATCGAGCTCTTCGTCATATCTTAGTCGATACCCACCATCTGACAAGCAAAATTTACCACCTATTTTTCTTAGTATTTTCCTTTCAAAAGTTAATATTTCTGTTATGTCTGATGCCTTAAGTGTCCATACCTCGCAACCGTACATAATGATTCCCTCTTATGTGCAGCTTATGGTTTATTTTATTTTATATTACGTATATAAATAGGTGAACGAAGGGCCACAACAAATTCCTTCCGTTCACACCCGTTCTGCGCCAATCTCTTAGCTTCATTCCAGTTTAATTTCATGGCGCGCGTTTCCAAATCCAACAATCGCCTCCAAGAGTCAGATGACCTCCCTCGACTGCGGTTGTCCACTATATAGCGGGCCTTGTAAGGTCATCACATTGTCTACGAAGGACGTGGCCAATCCAGCACCATTTTCTTCCGCAAATCTCAAGAAGTATTGGGGTTTGCTGAGTTGTTCTCTGATTTCACTTTAGTTGTCGCATAAATCTTTCGCGTTTTTACACTTAACATACCCTTGAGGAGGATAATATGCTTGTATTACACCCATATTTCTGGCATTAGAGGGAAACTTACTGCTGGTTAAAAAAACATTCACTTCACCTAAATTTTTATGCTTTGTATCCTCAGTAATTGTGAACCGAGCGCATTCGTCACTTAACATACTTGGAGACGACCTTAAACTAGTGACGTGAGTTTAATGTTATTCTGCGGTAATTGCAATTTAACTACAAGCAAAATAAACGCATGCATGCCACATATATGTACACATGTACGTATGCATGTATAAGGATATCTACTCACTATCAGACGCAAACGCGGAGGATTGAGGAAAATAAATTTCTGGCACGTAAAATAGTGGAAAAGTTCACAGCTTAAAAGCAAACCTGTCCAACTCCTCCTCAGTGATTTTGCCTGAAACTCTTTTGTGCGTAAATGGGCGGTGTTGAAGTGATGTGAATGCGTGTACGAGGTTGTTACAAAATTGTTATCCTGCGACGACTTTTACTACAGGCTCATAAAAGGCTGAGATTGACTTCTTACCGACATGCAGACACATACGAGTACTTGTGTAGGTGCGCTTACGGGCACTTGTTTTTCAAGTGTTTGCTTTTAAATATTAGTGAGCAGCTACATACGGAATATTTGCATGTATGTTGACTTAGTGTTTTATGCTTGTAGGAATGTGGAATTATTTTTTTCTGTGTTCTTCGCAGCTTTTAGATATTATTCTGTGCATGCAAATTAGGCATCAAATGTATGTGGATGCGTCAAAGAGGTGCCTATGTTCTGAGTTTCTGGCAACCAACAAAAGAAGAAGAAGGAAAAGTAAAACCTGTTCATATACATTTGAGATGTCAATGCGGGTACCCCAGTCTTTTTGAATTGCGTACATCCCATAATTATTCGTTTCAACACCGGGATTTTTTAGTATAATTTTTGGAATCAGTTGCAATCAGTAAAATTTGCATGACAAAAATCTCTCTATTTATGGAGCGGAAGGCTTTATATGCAACATTGAGTTTTGAGCGCTTGCAACAACTTTTTTTATAAAACAGCTGAGTTTGTGTATATATTTTTAAAAAGCGAATGAATAGCAGCTACAATTCACCGACATTTACAACATTTAGCCTGAAGGATAAGTTGCATTGGGCTTTAACTAGCAGCATTTTGCAAACTTCACATAATAGAATTTTATTTGAGTGTAGTTTTCTTGATAAACAAAAAAATTGTCTGAAGGTTGAGTAAAATTATATTAAAAAAAAAAAATCACTACCATCCCCGGATCTTGGAATTAAAAAAACAGATTCAGAAAATCCTGAGATTAATAAAATCGCGAAAATTGGCATCCCTAATATACATACATACAAATAAGCACATGCTTGTAAATTGGCGTCCCTTTATTACCCTGTCAATCTGCAACTTGTCACTCCGCCTCTGACAGCAGTGCTGAATGCTTCTGATATTAAATAACAAACAAAAAATTTACAAAGCAGAATAATCTTGTGTCTGTGAGAAGAAATGAATGACAAATTTGTGTATGTAAATATGGATGCATATACCCTGCAGTGAATAGAAAAATTACTCAGCGGATGTTTTGTTATATGAACTGGCATTTGTGGGATAAGTGATACTAGTTCGAGAGCGTCCAGAATGGCACCAGTTGCAAATTGGCTAATTAGAGGTGTATGCAAACAAATATTCCCCTATTAGTATAAATAGGACTGATTTATATGCAAAAAATGCATGCAACGAAGTTTAGAGGAAAATAAGTTTTGAAAGAGTCAGGAAGGAAAGGAAAAAATCCAACATTTTCCTAATATTAAAACAATACAGCTTTGGATTAGAGGATGATGATGGTCAATTACTAATTACATTTGCTAATGGTTTAAATGGTTAACCACTTGAAGCTATTGATGAAATTCATCAGGTGGATATTTATTTATTTAAAAAGAGTAAAAGTTAATAATAACTATTCCACTTACGAAATGGCTGCGAAAACTAGATATATGTACATTAGGGCGGGTCGATTTAAAAATCGCTCATTGCTCTGTGAAAATCGTATTCTAGGGATCAAAATAAGAAACTTTGCCGAAGGAACCATACCTCTAAAACGAATTCTGATGTCCCCCAATTTGGGTCGAACTTTTTAGTTTCTTTTCTCATGTAAAGACCAAAAATGGTGATATTTTGAAATGATTGTATGGGGAACCCCCCAGGGGAGTTCCAGGGGGTATGCCACTGGCATGGGTGGATCGGCCGTCTAAAGTTAGTGGGTCGGTCATACATTTGGACTCGATTGGAGCACTCTAAATGGGTCAAAGTGGGATATTTCGTTCGACCCAAAGGCGTGACCGATCCGAAGGCATCTAAATATCTTGAGGTTCTTGGGCTTGATGCCAGTAGGGTTTTACTTTTTCTAGTGGTGTTGATAATTAAACCGCTGGCTATTGTATGCATCCTGAAGAGATTTTAGTATAACTTTCCGAATATCTTTAGTAGTAAAATGTGCACTGAAGTAAAGGGGTTCCTGGGCAGCTTCTTTGGCTCTAGTATCAGCGCCCTCGTTGCCTTGTATTCCGGCATGACCCGGAACCCACATGATCCTTATGGAATTTTTATTTGATACAACATTAGTTCGAATTTCGGTGATTATTGGAGTTTCATTAGAATGGTTCAATATAGCGTCCATTACGGATTTACTATCGCTGCAAATAATGAATTTTCCGCCTTTGTTGGAGGCATAAATTCATTCATCAGGTGGATAATATCCGTAAGTGTAGCAAAAAAGTGAGAGCCAAGATGCCTGAATCTTAAGGGGTAACACCACTGTAGAAATTTCAAAAAATTGATTTTTTTTTTATAAGCTTAAAAAATTCTTTGAACCTTTTAAAATACAGAACAAAAAGTTTTATACGTTACCGAAGTTAATTTCATACATATTTTAAACTTTTAACCAAGCGTTAGTGACTGCTACCTAACGACTTCTCCGAGTTTCCAAACTGTCTACAAAAGATACCCAACAAATTCGAGAACTGCGGCTTCGTTAGCCTTAAGAACTTCTCGAGCGCCTTCGATCTACCTATTTTGGATACTGGCTACTACTTTGTAGTTATTTTATGTTTGCGCACTGGTGGCCGCATTTTTCTAATATTAACATCAAGACGCACATTAAAAATAGGAGGAGGAGCTCGGCCAAAAAGGGTGTACGCGCCAAAATCCAAAAAAAAAATCCAACACTCGCTGAGTTGATGTGAAATCCAACCTCCTTCGAGCAGACCATAGATTTTCGATGGAACCCCAATCCTCTCATTTCGTAGGGAAACCGACTCGAGAATCCCGTTTGTAGCCTGCTCATCCACCCAGAAGTTTTTTATCGTAACCAGAAACCAAAGTGATCCAAATGTTGTAGTTTTGGCATGCAGACAAGAAAGAAATGAGGCATTCCCCGAATAATTTCGTGCGCATCAACAAACCCTAGGCCATAATTGACGCTTGACTGTCAGAGTAAATGTTCACCTATCTCACAGTAGTTACAGAAGTGAGCAACCAGTCCACTGCTTCTTTAATTGCAGCTACTTCTGCTTGGAAAATATTGCAGAGGTTCGGTAGCCTGAATGTGAGCTTGATGGAGAGCTCTCATCCCACAGCCGTCTGCTGTAAGCGATGATACTTTTCCACCATCAGAAACCTAGTTTCAGGCTCCGTTTGGATCTTTTTCATCTACCGCAATTGTCGCCTTATTTTCTCATTCTGATGCTGTTCGTGCAACAACACAAACATTTTTCGCACGTCTTTGGAGGGAGCCGCTAAAGTGACTGTTCTAGGATCCGACCTTCGTGCATAAGTTTCAAAGAATTGTCCAAAACTTAAGCCAATTTTGAGCGAAATTTTACTTTTTTTAATTTCAAAATTTTACGTTATTATACTAAAATTTAATGGGCTGTACTCCTGCGCATTTAAAATTTTCTTAAAAATTATGATTCAAGATTTGAAATTTTCATGAACATTTTGTTGAATTTTATGTGAAAATTTTGTAGCTCAATGAACTATATTTTCATAAAAAGATATTACTAAAATCAATAAAAAAAAATCACAAATAAATTGACAAAACTTGTCAAAAAGTTCATACAAAAAAATCCGTACTGTGTTTCCATCGGAATTATAAAACTTATTATATTTTAAACCCTCAGCCAAAATATTTCGGAAAAATATTTAAAATATATATTTATTATTTTTATATTTTACATTTTTATTATTTTTATTTATTTATCAAAATCGAGTTTTATATAAATAAAATTAGGTTATAAGGACTATGAATAAGTTCGTGCGTTTTTTTTTCGAAATTTGAAACTTTATTGACGTAAAATGGTTACAAATTTAATATTCAAAATATTGTCCATCGCTTACTACTACTTTTTCCCATCTTTCTGGCAATTCACGGATTCCCTTTGTGAAAAATTCGGTCGGTTTTGCCGCAATCCACGAATCGATCCATTTTTTGACTTCATCGTAATTACGGAAGTGCTGGTCAGCCAGGCCATGTTGCATCGATCGGAAGAGATAGTAATCGGATGGCGCAAGGTCTGGACTATACGGCGGGTGGGGTAGGACATCCCATTTGAGCGTTTCTAAGTATGTTTTGACCACTTGTGCAACATGTGGCCGAGCATTGTCATGTTGCAAAATAACTTTGTCGTGTCTATCGGCGTATTGCGGCCGTTTTTCTCGCAGTGCTCGGCTCAAACGCATCAATTGTCGTCGGTAGACATCCCCCGTAATCGTTTCATTCGGTTTCAGTAGCTCATAATACACAACACCCAGCTGGTCCCACCAGATACACAGCATAACCTTCAGGCCATGAATATTCTGCGCCGACGTCGATGTTGAAGCATGGCCAGGGTATCCATACGTTGCCCGACGTTTTGGATTGTCGTAATGGACCCACTTTTCATCGCCAGTCACAATTCGATGCAAAAAACCCTTTCTTTTGTGCCGTTGAAGCAGTTGTTCGCATGCCATAAAACGGCGTTCAACGTCTCTTGGCTTCAATTCATACGGCACCCAATGGCCTACCTTTCGGATCATTCCCATGGCTTTTAAACGTTTGGAAATGGTTGATTGATCAACTCCCAAAGTTTTTGCAACCTCTTCTTGCGTTTGAGCCGGATCTTGATCGAGCAATTCCTCCAATTCGGTATCCATGAACTTTGGCGGCGCACCCTCGCGTTCTTCGTCTTCCAAGCCAAAATCACCACTTTTAAAGCGTGCAAACCACTTCTGGCACGTTCGCTCAGATAGAGCATGCTCACCATAAACTTCCACCAAGATACGATGACTTTCGGCTGCTTTTTTCTTCATATTAAAATAATGAAGAAGAATTCCCCGCAAAAACACATTATTTGGCACGAAATTCGACATTTTCAAGTGTGGTAAAAATATTGTTGTTTACGCTTCAAATAAAAAACTTATACTGACGTTTGTGCCTTACGACAGTAGCTCTCCAATGAATGTTTGGAAATGTGGATCGATGGAATAATAATCAAGTTACGCCATCTGTTGTAAAACCGCACGAACTTATAAATAGACCTATTAGGTTAGGTTAGGTTGACCTGTTTGGCCGTTACGTGGGAAAACCAGCGATTTTTACATTGTGGAGAGGCACCCTAATATATGTATGCATACATATATATATATGGATATAGTTATATATATGTATATGTATTATATATAAGCACTCGTATATCTTTATTACTTATTTTCCTAGCCAATAAATTATTTATTTTCCCATACTACGCTTTTATTCACCTCTCTTATTGCCTTAAATCGGATTTGATTTATTTTATTTATGCTCTTCTCTTCCTTTATCTCTTTCATCACACGCACGTTGATTGAATTCAATTTATTATGCCAATTCAATATTTGTATTGTCTGTTATTTTGATAACGTAATGGACACATTTTTATTTACTTGGCTCCGGTTTTGCAAAGGAATGCACTGTTAAATATATTCATGCGTAAGTATTATTTAAGTATCGAAATGAATATTTGTGCTCATAAATATAAACTCAGGTAATTCAGGATGCTTAATATAGAAAATACAATATAAAAAAGAAATATAAAAATTTAATATGCATAAGTTACATTGGCAGCGAGACATCTCTGTGAAGTTATGAAAAAAAATCGTTATTTATATTTTTCACTTTCAACTCTGCTTATAGAGCATTTGAATTTCTCTGAAAAGAACTTAACTGAATGGATAAGAGCGGAATGGAACGATACGAGCGTCACCAAATATGCATGCAGAGGTACTTCGCAAGGTGGGGTTCTCTCGCCGCTATTATGGTTACTTGTAGCAAATGAACTGCTCGAGGAATTTGACGTAGGGGCACCAAAACTAGTGGCGTATGCAGATGACATAGCTATAGTAGTTACGGGAAAGTACCTGGACACATCTGAAATGTGATGAACGCCACACTTAAAACTGCACACCAATGGACCTCTTGCGCAAGGCTAGGGAAAAACGCGAAAGAACCGGACATCATACTTTTTACCAAGAAGTATAGGGTCCCGACATGGAAGCTTCCGAAGCTAGGCAACAACGAACTACTTCTCAAAGATCATTCGAGGTACCTCGGAGTAATACTAGGAGGTAGTGGAAAGGATTTAGCGACTCGCTGCTCTGTGCATAACAGCAGCGATGAAAACCACTCCAACGGCGGCGGTGGAAATGATACTCAGCTTACCTCAATGAAATCCGCGGGGAGGTTAGTGGCTGCTAGAGCAGTCACCTGTAGAACCTTCGGTCACAGCTCAATAGGAAAGAGGAGTTCAGGTGACACAGAGTACATGACTCCGTACATTAACTGGGAGAGAAGGTTTCGTACTACAATTGAAGAGGAGGGATGGCAGAAAGGCATGAACCCTGGCCATAGAAATTTTGATATCTACACAGACGACTCTAAAACTTTAGACGGACTGGGAGCGGGTATTTACTGCTCAAAACTAGTGATAAGGCAGCTTATCGAGCTGCCGGACCACAGCAGTATTTTCAAGCGGAAGTTTTTGCTGTGGGAAAAGCCGCGGAGCTGGCCTACACCAGAACAAGAAAGAACGCAACAATTAATATATACGTGGACAGTCAAGCAGCAATAAAAGCAATAAGCTCATATTGTATTAAGTCCAAAAAAGTTCAACGGAGCACGGAGGCCAAAGAAAGGCTAGCCGCAAACAGTAGGCTGCATATCTATTGGGTACCTGGTCACAAAGGCACTATGGTTAACGAAATAGTAGACGAGATGGCAAAAAGTGCTGATAGACTACCATTTGAACAAGAGAACAACATACCAAAACCGCTAAATAAAATATACAATGAAATGGACGACTAAATGAAAAGGCGAGTGGAAGCTAGGTGGACTAACCTGACCACATTCAAAACAGCAAAAGTTATGTCTAGAAGTAACTACAAAAAACTGACTCAATTCGTACTTACGCTCTCGAGAAAGGACTGCAGAACTATAATAGGTATGCTAAAAGGTAATAATCTATTGGCTGCACATGCGTACAAAATAGGGATTGCTAACACGGACAAATGCAGGAAATGCAGAGAGGATGTTGAGGAATCTTTAGAACACCTTCTATGTGTCTGTCCGGCATTATTAAAAACGCGTTTAAAATGCTTGGGAGCCCCATTGTTTGAAGGTCTGGAGGACGCCTCAAAAGCGGATCTCCCAGTTCTGCTTAGATTCGACAAGAGCGTTGACGTTTTATAGGATGTCTACTTTCAGTATTCATAGAGGTCGGTCTCCATCTGGTATCGCTAAGGACCAAAAAGTCTATGCGTGGCTAATTGCCAACCAGGCTAACCGAACCCTTATTTGAATCAAGAGCACGGAACTTTTTCTATATGACTAAGCACAATTTTTTTAAATACTTAAATAAAATGGGTTGTGGTAGTCACGTAGCGATCAGAGATTGGAAATGAGACTAACGGATGGTCTATACCTCCGATCGCCAATCGTCGGCGAACTGTCGAATTTCTCTCATTCGTGTAACTAAGAACGTAATACAGTATTTTTGCTGATAGATCGTTGTATACTTTTTCATTTGAAATAGGTGGATTATTTTCTTTATTCTGGAAGTATACATAAACGTCTTAAAAACTATGTATTTAAGAATATACGACAGTGACCCAAATGGTCGTAAATTATCCAAAATCAACGTGAATTTTGAGCGGCTTCAAACGTGCACTTTGTTAGACTAAAATTTAATGCGCTGGGAAAACTGCGAACTTGAAAAAATTCCGAAGCTTTTGTTTGCAAATGCTGCTTAAGAGTTCCAGCAAAAAATAATCAAATAAACTTTCTCCTCATTTAGAATGTATTTTCCCGGACTTACACATGCAGATATGCCATTATTTTAAATCAATTAATCAGCAAGCGTGAAGTAATGGCCAGGAAGTACGTCAGCATGCGCTCAACTTGTCATTTCGGCAACGAAGCTGACATGCAACAAAAAACTTTTTATATCTTTTTAGTACTGGTGGTCAGTGGACAGCGCAATAAAATCGCTGCGTGTTGACGTTTGTTGATGTTTAGTACTCACAGATTATTTTTCGAATTTCAGGAAACCACGCAATTTGCAATGACAGTGCGGAATATTCTCCGCAATTACGAATTTAAATGCCTAGGGGCGACAGAAAGCGACAACCAAAAAATTCGCGTGTTGGGAAAATTCTTTTAAAACTTTTTTCTTGTTTACTTTCACTTTTTGGCCACTTTTTCCATTTATGAAACAGTTCACATTTCTGTGGTTTTTTCTTGACTTTTTTCTCTCAGTTTTAAGCTTTTGCTTACGTTTCTGCCACATATGCGTGCTCTTGCACGTGTCATTGCATGACAGTGGCGCTTTGATATTTCACAATTTGGCCGAAATGTCAAAGTCAAAAGGGAGGAAAAGCGAAAAACTTTTTTTCTTCCACAACGCAAATTCGTTTCCTTGTCACACTTCGCCGCCGCTCAACGCTTATACAGGAGTGCCGCAGTCACGACACAAGACCTGCGTGTGGTTAGCATCATAAGCTGCGCGGTTTGGAAAATTCGTTTTATACCCAGTATTTGAACGCACTAATTTTTACTAACAGCAGTGGGCAAAATCGGTGACGAGTGCTCTGCCCAATTGCTAGGAACGGTGATCTTATTTAAACTAAAAAATTTGGTGATACACCGACAATTAACTGTTTTAGGGAAGTTGGAAGCAAATACTGAAGACGAAGGGAAATTCAGGTATGTACGAGTACGAAATTCGCGCCTTTCAAGTGTTTAGAGGCTGCACACAGCATTCAGGGCGGTGTGACGGTGGATCAGTCTTCTCACTGGACATTATTGAGCAACTATATTCAGAGGAAGGGCCGGGTTGCTGACTTTAATTTGTGGCATTTTGTTCACCTAGTCCTAGCCACCAGTGCCTTTCGTCATGCGATATAATTATTCATAAATGTATTTCTAATAAATAGATAAATAATAATTTAGAATTTTGAGAAATATGAATAATTATATTTCTACTATATTAAATAAATAAATAAATAAAAAAAGTGCGTGTAGCGGGACACATAACAGAAGTAAAACTTTCAAGGCAGACAAAGAAAGAGGGAGAGACCCGAGACGCAAAGAGAGAGAGAGAAAGAGAGAGAGAGAGAGAGAGGAGGAGAGAGAGAGAAAGAGAGAGAGAGAGAGAGAGAGAGAGAGAGAGAAAGAATATATATCTAAATCAATTGACAATGATCAAAAGAACGCCAAAAAAATTGGTACCAAAAACGCCGTAAACAGTAGGCTCCAAGGAAATATAACGCCAAAGATATATTTCCCACAAGTTTGCACCAACAAACAAGCGCCAAAAAGTAGGCAGTGTTATTTCTCACTAGAAATTAGCAACCACAAAGAAAAGCTCAGGAAATATAGAGTAAAGTGTATCTAAGGTATATATAAGGTATAGCTCTCTCTCTCCTTCTCCTCCACGTTATATCGTTTTTCTCTCTCGCGGAAGGAAAATGCCCAAAACGTTGCATGACCTTGAAATTTTACTCTCCATTCTCGCTCGCCCATCGACGCCTAAGAAGTTTCACTACAAAAATTTGAATTTCGAATATTATTAATAATTATATTTCTAAACAAATAAATAAATTTCTCTGTACAACGCATGTCCGACATTTTTTTTCATGTGCAAAATGTACAGCACCGCCTTGGGAAAAATATTATATAAAGTCAACGGGATTTCTCAGCAGATTCAAACTCATTAAATTAGCTAAGAAATAGTAGGCAAAAAATCTGCCAATAAATTCTAATTAAAATCTAAAAACTATCAATTAAATTTGCAGAAAATTATAAAATTGGATTTAATTTTCTTTTAGACATGAACTACCATTTTGCCGCGGGATGTATAGACGATGATCACTGCGTTTGGAAACTATGGCTGGAAAATGAAGGGAAAGATGCCCTAGATAAATTAGCTCGATTGAGTTCAGAATTACTGACTGAAATTATAATAGAAAACAGCAACAATATGATAAACACGAGGCAAGTTTCTACTACACTCAACGCATTTTCGGTTGACGCTAGGAAAGAAGGAAAACTTCCACAACCATCCAGTACTATTGATGTAGTGGAGGAGAGAAAAGGGATCTACTCTGGAGAACTGCCTCAGGCTATCCCCAAAAGGCAAACTAAGGACATTGGCAAATAAAGCGTTCAACAGCCTATTTCTCTGCAGGATCCTCACTGCTTCGGCAATTAGAGTTGTACGTAAGTCAAAGCTTCTTCGCATGAGTACCGATCCCCCAGAGACCGGTGGCTGTGAAAATTAATGACGGGGTATCCAAAGTGATTTTGAGATCTGTTTTGCGCTTTTTTAAGAACGAAATTGCGCAGTTTTCCTTTAATTAAAAACGGTCAACGGGACACCGATGTTTGAGATATGGACAACTGAAACCGGTTCTATCTTCCTGGTAAACTCACTGACAATTTAATTTTCCTCTATACTCCTATGTCCGAAAACAGAGACACCTACAGCCGTCCAGACTCTCCCCTCTTTCCAATCCAGCCTGCTTAAAACGAAAGCTCTAGCACAACGCTCAAGCCCCAGTTTGCGGAGGGAGAGATCTGTGCTAAGAACAGAGAGGAGGGATAAATCTGCCTGAAACTGCCACCAGGAGATTGCCTCCAGATGCCAGTCTGCTTCAACCTAACAGCGCTTTGAGCAGTAATGACTTGAACTTGAAGACCAACGGGAAGCTATACTGGCCTTCTTAACTTGATTTTCGAGTGCAGCTTCCAGTGAATGTTGGGGTCAGGTTGGTTGGTTGGGGTCAGGTACTACAGAAAGATAATTAACTGCGGAAGAAACTGGTTGTGGTTGATGTCTAAAAGGAAGAGGTTTGTACTTATATTTTCTGGTGCATAGCATCAACTTCGTTTTGTCAGAGTTCGCCCTCAGAGCGCAATTGGCAGCCCATTGAGTGAGTACAGCCAATGCTCCTTCCGAAATTTCAGCCATGATCGAGGGGAGGGATCCTGGAACAGTGAAATATGCTACCATCTTAACCACACCCCTATTTAAATGAGTTACAAATTCATCAGTATATACTAGTATTTGTTCAAAAATGGTCTGACCTAAGGTTTTTTGGCATATAAAAATTTGATATCAATTATTTTTTTTTTAATCTCAGTATAGAAACATCTCCTCATACGAGCAAGTGAAATAGAAATTCCGAATTAGCAAAGCTTTTACATTAAATTTATGCGCATTGACAGGTGCATACACATGCGTAAATAAATGCATAAATAAATGCAATTATAATTTTTGAATTTTCAATTTTCGTCTGTTGCATTTGGCCTGTTTTCTCTACCAGTTTTGTCCAGCTGGCAAAACGACAGTGGCAATGCGACAAAATAATCTCATTCGATGCAGTATTAATTTGTTTAGTGGGCAAAAATGCCAACAGCAGTCACTAATTTGTATGCCACAAACAGCAACAACAACAATTGCTCTACACTCAAATTTATATGCCATACACCAAATAATAATTATTAAAATAAATGAGCAAATAAACTATGAGAATATCCCTATAGGGTTCGTGCGTGTGTAAATATATAGAATTTAAAACATAAACCAACACAAAAAGCAAACAAAGTAAATCAGTAATAATAATACAGATAAATGGAAAATCTGCGCTCTATTGCCGCCTATTCAACCGTACATAAATGGCAATGCAATAGACAGTCACCGATGACTATTTGCTGATAAATTCACTGCCTGATGTTGCCAACGCTCAGGCCTACAATAAAATAAACGTTTTTATTTGCGATTGCAATAAATTTTACAGCCGCCGCAAACAACTGCCACTTGCCACTGCTGCTTAGCTAATGCTGCAGTTGCAGTTATTGTTGCTTTTATTGCAATAACATTCACATGCTTGCCTGTCTGCTTGCAGGCTATGCTCGGTAGCAGTACACAGCAGTCAGGTACGGAAAAGTTGCCATGTTGGCAAGTATGGCATAAGTTACGATTTATTTGCGTTCAATAAATGTTACGTATACGCCACGACGCCTGTGACAACGATAAAGTATGAAAGCATGTGCGCAGAGTGGATGAGCGGTGGTGTAGCAGCAAAAAATAGAAAATAAATTGGACGATTTGTGGTAATGGTTTAAACTCTTTAGACACTCGATATACATATGCGCACTTTTTTTTCTCTTCTCTCAGAAAGACTTAGTTTGAATTTAAATTTGATGGTAACTGGATAGGAATTTAATTGCAATCCTTGCAAGTGTTGTGTATTCCGGCAGAACTGTGTATTTATTTTATCTACTATTACTGCGACATACTCTGCAAGTATGTCTGCTACAAATTCACAAATACTAACTAGCAATGGAAGTGCCGCATGCTGAGTGTCGCCTATTTTGTTGTATTATTGTGAGTACAAAAGCGATTCATACACCACATGAAGGAACATTTAGTTAAAATATTTTATTATACATATTAGGCCGGGTCGATTTGTGGGGAGGCAAAAAAATCGCCCATTGCTTTGTGAAAATCATATTCTAGGGATCAAAATAAGAAACTTTGCCGAAGGAACCATACCTCTAAAACGAATTCTGATGTCCCCCAATTTGGGTCGAACTTTTTAGTTTCTTTTCTCATGTAAAGGCCAAAAATGGTCATATTTTGAAATGATTGTATGGGGAACCCCCCAGAGGAGTTCCAGGGGGGGTGCCACTGGCATGGGTGGATCGGCCATCCAAAGTTAGTGGGGGTCGGTCATACATTTGGACTCGATTGGAGCACTCTAAATGGGTAAAAGTGGGATTTTTCGTTTTTTTTTCGATTAATTTTTTTACAATAATATTTCTTATTGTTTTTATGAAAACAAAAAAAAAATTATGTTTTTATAAAAAAAAAGGCATGAATAAAAACAATATGAATATAAGTAACAAATATTTATAAAAAAAAGAAAGTTATAAAAACAATAAAAAAATATAAGTATAAATAACTTTTTTTAATTAACTGCTATGTTTGCGAAGTCTTAACTATTTTTCTTTAAGTTTTTTTTAATTCTTCTTATTGTTGTTTGTAAAAAGAAAGAAAAAAATTATGTTCTTATAAAAATTATTGACTATTTTTTTTAATATTTTTTTAAATTTTTATTAAAACATAATTTTTTGTTCTTATAAAAAAATTAGAAAATTACTAAAGTATTACAAAAAAAAAAAAAATAGGTAACTCTTTGCAAAATGTCACTGTTAAGTAAACAAATATTATATTATTATAATTTTTTTAATTATTTCAATTTTTTCATACTCTACTGATAAAAATATTAATATTAATTAAAATATTTGTAAAAAAACAAATATTTTTTTTTTATAAAAATATCAAAATTTCAAATATTCAAAAAAAATTTCAAAGAACTCAAAAAATTTTCTTTGAATTTTAATTTTTAGAAAAATTCGGGGATTGCAGTTTTACAGCTCGGTTGATTGCTGATAATTTTTTCGTTCGTTGTGTATTTTCTACGTATGGCGAATACTAAATTTCGTTTTTAAGCATCTGCGAGGGTCGTTTGAAAAGTCCGTGCAGAGTTAGAGAGATGGCACCACTGGCACCTATTGAGTGTATATTTAGTTAATAGCATCTCTAGGAAGAAAAGCCGCCATGTTTCAACCAACCTATTTCTATGTGTTTGGCATTCGTAAGAATCGAAGAAGTCGAGTGATTTTCCCCTTTCATGACAACAACACACCAGCTCATGCCTCACCAATTGTGCCAATAGAGGTCCAACTCGTTTCACAACACCCCTAATCTCCCTCTCGGATAGGTTAGGTTAGGTTATATTGGCTGACCTGTGTGTGGGCCCACTTGGATGAAGAAATCAAGTTCATCCTCTGTTTCGGTTACGTTATATTGGCTGACCATACATTAAACCCACGTGAACGAAGAAGTCAAATTCATCCTCTGTGATACCATTGCAAAGGAAAAAAGGTGAAGGAAACCGATAGAATGAAAGGAGAAGTATTTATTGAGTAAAGGTTGAGTATTTGTGGACTATGGAAGTTGACTTATTTGCGGTTGTGCTAAGCGTTTGCTGATGCTGCTGATGAAGTTAATCATATTTTTCATATCAAGGGCATCTATATCAGCGGGCGTAGGAAAGAGGCGAGAATGAAGATACCTAAATCTTAGTCCCGCGAAAACAAGATGGCTAAGGAGAAGGTGCCATGAGGTTCCACCTCATCCTCATCCTCATCCTAACGCAAAAGCGATGTAAAGTAAAGTAATCCCAAGTCTCACGGCACGCATACCTCGTGGAGAATCCTGACCTGTGAGAACAGCCGCGAAGTTTGCGAGCTGAGATTTTGCCATCCTCAGAAGATCCCTCGAACGCCTTCGATACACACTTGGCCAGAAGGATTTCGCAACCTTACAAGTTTCTGACGAACCGACAACAAGCACAGACATTTGAGTGTCTGTATCGTATAGAGGACAAGACGGTAGTGAGTTAAGAAAACACTACTGCAAGTTTTCCGATGTCTCCTTTACTTTGGAACCACCTATAAACATAGTGGGAGTAATTGGGACTATCGACGGTGTACAGCCTTCATACGCCTACAGGAGAGGAACCTGGACTCAGGTACCTTTTGTGTATTCGGACATAAACGCGGCTCTACCCAGAAGTTATACTTTTGTAGTCCCAGGGTAGAACTAGCCGAGGTGGAGGATTGTTATAGTATTAGGGGGAGCGTGCCCCACATACCATTGGCGTGACGGCACCGCTGAGATGTTTCCGACATTTTGATTTCAACCTCCTTACTAGTTTGTTTACCTACCCCGCGTGGATTCCAATCCTCTCCTTTCGCGGGGAAACTACTTCACAGGTGCCTTGCCTGGTCAGCTCACTCGCTTCGCAGTTGCCCGCAATGTAGCAATGACCAGGTACCCAGATGAGTGTTATGTTAAAGAATTCGAATGCGATCGAAAGTGAAACCAGGCAATCGCTGACCAGTTTCGAATGCAACGTCATTGAGCTCAGGACCCTAACTGACCCTTGGCCATCGGAGAAAATATTTACTTTAATTGTTAATTAATTTAATAGGCAGGAGAGTAGCCAATCAGCTGCTACTTTGATTGCGGCCGCCTCTGCTTGGAACACACTGCAATGATTCGGTAACCTAAATTTGAGTCTGATGGGGAGATCTTTGCAGAATAGGTACCTGTAGGTAGGTAAGATGGCAAGAGTACCCCAGGTACACTTCAAGTAGCACTTACGTGCCGTTTTGATACCATAATGTGGACCACTACCTGGGAAAAGATTTAGGGAAGGTAAAAACCCGTCTACAGCCATTCAGTGCTGTTGATGTAGTGGAGAAGGGAAAAGGGATCTAAGCTGGAGAATTTCTTCAAGCCATCCCAAAAGCGCACGCTAAGGAATCTCAAGCGCCTAGCCGCCCGAGCGGGACATTTGCAGAGAAAGTATTCGCAGAATACTCCTTCGCCAAACCCTTTCGTTCAACTTCGAGCAATCTATGAACAATTTCACCAAGCTCTGTCTGCAAGTGGTGTACCCAGTCTGGAATGTGGGTAGAAAATGTTCCACTTGGAGTATCGGATCCTTTCGACTATTATTGGTTTCGCAATTTGAAGAAATCTCTAGCGGGAAAGAGATTTTATTCAAACGGGAAGGCGATTGCAGCAACGCAAGGCTATTTTTCAGTCTTGGACAAATCCTATTAATCGGAAGGGATCAACAAATTAGAACAGCGTTGGACGAACTGCATAAGTCTGAATAGAGATTATGGCGAAAAATAAAAAAGGTTTACTTTAAACATTTTTTGTTTTTTTGCACGGATTTTTCAAAAAAGCCTTGAACTATTAGACACTTGTTACAATAATCATTTAATATTTTTTATCTTAATAATCTGTTATTTTACACATTTATCGAATAATCTGTAAACTTATTGTTTGTCGAAATAATAAAAAAATTCAACAGACGAAGTTATCAAATATCAATGGAATTTTGTGAATTATATTATAATAAAATTGATTTAAAATAGAACTGCATACCTCACTTCAACTACATAAAATTAAGTGAAAGCTATCGCTGTGCTATTATTGTGACCTCTTCATATATTTCAAGTGCACAGACAAATTCCTAAGTGTGCATTTATGTATCTGACAACTGAAATGTTGAGTTTTTACAATTAAGTAGCAGAGAATACCAGCAGCCAGCAAAATTCGTTTGTGTTTGTAAAAAATGACAATCTTGCTTAGGAAAGATAAATTGCTATTGTTGGTTAAATTGATAGTTTAAGTGAAAAGTAAGTAAACCCACTTTCATGTCATGCACTCATTTTGTGTCATAAATCTTTGAAAGTAATTGAGCTGTCTTTATTTAATTGAAGCAGTTTGAAATTAATTTTTGTGCAGCTTCTTTTTCTTAATAAATAAAATTTGACATCTCAATGTGAGTTTGCTTGCAGACGTCTTGCAAAGTTAAAAGTGCGTAGACTATCCATTTTATCGACATTTTATTTTCCATTTGAGTGCAGAACTTTCACATATAAAGATAAATTCGTTTGGACAGCTAAATAATATTACAGTTAGTTCACTGCACTTTTGTTGCGAAAAAGTTTAATTTATTTATTTATTTATTTCTGACACACTATGAAAAACAGATTAATGCTAAATGATTCAATCCAAAATAGATTAAACTTATAATTTTCTAGTTTCATTGTAGTAAATGAACGGAAGAGGTAACATTTCTTATAATTTACAGCGAAAGAATATTAGATAATACTAAGAGTTTAGTTCAACAATTCATTTATCACCAATTTGAAGTTGTTCTTTGTTGAGAAAAAATCTAGGCCAAAATGATTTGAAAGCGAATTAAATTCTACCACAATTCTGGAAACCCCAGCATTAGAAGCATAATTAGTTCTTACCATCTCTAATCAGAAAAAAGGGTGACGTGAATAGCCTAAAGTGTTTCTAAAATATATATAAGGTATAGCTCTCTCTCTCCTTTTCCTCTACGTTATATCTATTTTCTCTCTCGCGGAACGAAAATGCCCAAAACGTTGCATGGTCTTGAAATTTTACTCCCCATTCTCGCTCGTCCATCGACGCCTAAGAAGTTTCACTTCAAAAACATGATTGCGTAATATTCGTTGAGGAATATTGAAATTAATTTTCTTGATTAGCAAACACCTTACTCAGCCAACATCAAATCGAAAGAGAAAGTGATGGAGAGAATAGAGAAATTAATTTTTTTGAGTGTTTTTAATTCATTATCGTTTATCTAACTGGTTAGGCAGCACACCCAAAACTTAGTCTCAATTTCCGCTTGCTTCGAAACACAAGCCAAGATATCAGTTTCTTTAACACTGAGCGAGAATGATGATAATTGTAACCATTTAAATATTGGGTACATCACTGTTATTGGAACCAATCACAACAGGCTTGTTCAATTCATTTCGTCTACTTTTAGTTACACGGGGATATCTGTCGCGCTGCAGGCACAGATTCAGTGTCAGCATTAGAAATAGCAGGCGCAGAGACTTGAGATCAAGCAGTAACAGAAACGAAGATTACTTTTGCAGGTGCAGTTGTAGTAGCGACAGCTACTTTACTCTTTTTTCTAGCGACGGCATAGCAGAGGTTTGCGACGCAAGCTTAGATGCAGCAGCAGAGTTCAGCGCATTGTTCTCATTGTCAACAGGCGGACATCGAGCAGAAAGAAGAGAGAGCGAAGTGCTCGCTTTATTTACCGATTTATTTGAATTTGCAGTGCCGAGAATATTAGCTGAGTTAACAACAATGCTTTTGAAATATTTTATTTAAATAGTTAGCGTAGAGAGAGCGACATATTTTACTTCAAGCTTAAAGTGCAAAGAGCGAATTTCTGCAATAAGATCATCTGATTTTTGTATTAAATGTTTTTTTTCTTCTTGCAGAGCATTTATAGCCGATAGTATGCGACTATTTTCGGTTCTTAGCGCAGCTATTTCTTTGACAGCAACAATCAATGTAATTTCTTGCTTATTATTGTGCACATTTGTTCTTTCATATTCTTTATTTTTTACTTCGAACGGAGAGTCTGATAAAGTTTGAGACCTAATAGAAGAACGTCTGTCGGCAGAGCAGGTCTTGCAAAGATACGGTTTATCAGATGAGAGCGAAAAACCTACATCTACCTGAAGTAAACCAACACAGTCAAGTTGAAAGAACTCTTGACATCCAGCACATTGCACAAATGAATCAAATCAAAGCAATTATTAGTAATTAATATAAATATCCCTTTGCTCGGCACATCTCTAGACTCTAGGCAACAAATCCCTCTGCATCATCTGCGGTAACGACGCACTGTGGAGATTAACGAAGGAGGAACCCATCCTTAGGCAAATCAAACGCAGAAAAAGGCGATGGATCGATGGTCACACGGTTAGAAAACCACCAGATAACATCACGAGAATGGCATTGGACTGGAACCTGCAAGGGAGCAGAGGTCGCGGTCGACCAAAAAAACACTTGGAGAAGGTCGATGCTGCGCGAACTAGCAGATGCCGACATCTCATGGCACGGTGGAGAAACAACAGCACAGAACCGTGTACGATGGAGGAGTCTTGTCGAGGCCCTATGCTCTCGAGCGGAGTGAAAAAGAAAAAAACAAACATGAAAAGATATGCAATTTAATTTATAAATTAGGAACCACGCCTACATCCAATCGCTAGCAATAGGTTTTTTTTCGATTTAAATTAGATTTACAAAATTTGTTTATTTCATTTTATTTATTTTGTTATACTGTAGCTCAATTAATTAAAAATGAATTAATGCCTACTATTCCAAACGATGTTAGCATCTGGAGAAAACAGGGGAAAAAGATACTCAGGGGCACAGCTTTTTTAGTGACTCTGTGCATTGTGCAGCCCCATAAGTTTGGTTATTTTTGTTTAAAATTGCTTACTGTTTTTATGCTTCCCACAGATGAGATATTTATGCCCGAATACATACATCCTCCAAGTTTTAAAATTTTCTAAGCAAAACTTTGCTTTTATTAACTCACCAGAAATCATCGGCAGCTTTGCCAAACTCCTTAGTTTTACACTTAACAAAACAACAGGTATTCTCACAACAAATTTTGTATTTAAATACCATCTTAATCATAATTTTTTTTTGTGATCTAATAATATTAAAGGTCATAGTTTTATCATGGTGAAGTTTACCACTGAGTAACGTTTGGAAAATGCTTAAAAGACTTAAGACGATCTTAATAATCCTCCCACCAAACAGGTTGCGCGAGCCTCTGTTAATAACAGAGCTAATGTTATTAACATGACAATAACACAATAGTGATGTTAAACAAATGTTAAACAATATAAACGATGTTAAATGTTAAGAACTGTTAATAGAAAAACAATGTTGGGGAACCTAAATTAAACAGTTCTAACAACAAATAGTAAAAAGGAATGTTGGATGGAAAAATACCATTGCAACTGAGCTTTTAGGTGGCGTGATGCTCTTTGTTTAACTGTTCATAAAATGCAGCTTTGTTTTAGGTAATAAGCAATTTATTTTACAATGTACAGATTAGTCTTAAGTTGACGTTGAAGCAAGAATGATAGAAACAAGATTGCGCCCAGCAGAGATGTCACGTTTATCCAAGTTGTGCAGTATTGCCAACCATTTGCTCTTCGCAATAAATTTAGTACTTTTTTATACCGAAAATGGGAAAATTTGTATGTTTCGTGTTTGTTTCTTTTTTTTTAATTTAAAGCTACCGAAACTACAAGTTAAAAAAAAAAACTTTATTATTAAACAAAAGAAGGTTAAAAAAGGCCACTCTGAGAAGATTTTAGTGCTAATGAAAATTTGTTTGTTCTTATAAAATTTGATATTTTGAAAGTGTGAATATAATTTTTTGCTCCTTTTAAGGTTATGCAGACATATTAAATGTTCCTCTCTCAACTCTTCGTAACATTGAAAACCTTTTTACACATTTTAAAAAACATTTGAACTTACTGAATGCGAAAGGTGTAATCGTTTCTTCCGGCCATCAATCCTTAGTGGGACATAGGGCATCAAGTGGTATATTTATTGTAAAAATAAAAAAATAATAAACAGAATACCAGAAAATACCAAAGAAACCATACTGACATTTTTTCAAAAAGACTTTCTTATCGAGTTACATAACCTCAAATATATTGTAGCAAAAAAAGTCGTCCCCTTAACAAAGAGTCTCGCTTAATAAAAAAAACATAATTTAAATTGTACATTAGCATAACAAATTTATTAAAAAACGCACATTCTAGAGACAATTTGTCACGCATACAAAATTTGGTGTTTTATTTTTTTAAATGGGCAAATGGGCAAACCCACTAATTTTTATATCCAAAGCTAGGCAACACTGCAATAGCGAGAGAGAGATTTGACTGCCGAAAGCAGAAGAACACCAACAACACCTGCAATCGCGGGCAATGCTACCTGATGTTAAAAAAAACTAAAGCTGAATAAAACTGAGTGAATTATTGAACTAATTCTTGAAAGATGCCATATTTTACAAAATTATAAACATTACTTTTAATTAGAACAAGTTCGAAAAATTTCATGAAGAAAGAACTAAAACTCCGAGACTAAATAACAAAAAACAAAGCTAAATCAAGTTACGTAAATGGTAATATGGCCATACTGGAGCTAAAATCCCGTAACTCGTTGTCAAATTCGCTGAGAGCAAAGTGACGGGACCACGATAGGCGTCATCTCATTATTCTTTCCATCATGTCGTTGAAGATTAAAGCCATGTTTTCTGCAAACCTCTCACTGTTTCACTTTAAATATATAATTCGCGTGTTGAAATGTATAAATACGTGTGGACATATTCACTGTTAAATATTCCTCTGCCCGTGAGAGAATGCACCGCTAAGTATTAAAAGCATGGCAGCAGCAAGTGATGCAGTTGAAAACTAGACAAATTAGTGAATTTCACGTAATTTCTCGGAATTGGCAACTTTTTAGGACTCCTTTTAAGCGTATTTTGCCACAAAAACTTCACTCACACCCTTAAAATATCAAATTATTTAAAGAAGTGAAGCTTCTTTTTCATTGACGCCGCAGACTCTCCCCCTGGCATCTGCTAGATTATCATATTTCACTATTGAAAACCACTTTAGATACTTTTACGCCAGAGCTCTTGTTGCCACATGCAATGAAATACCCATTTTTCTATTTTTTTTCTCCACTATAACCAACGGGAAGCGTGCAAGAAGATAATTAGCGCAAAAGTAACGTGTAAATGGAGCCCCCTCCCATTTTATGCTCTTGCCATGTTTGAAAAAGAATTAAAATAAATCTGACGCCTGTAACTAAATAAAGAATCGCTTATTCATGATGTGATTAGCGCAGCTAACAGACACGCAGATTTAAGTAAACTGAAAAATGCGACATAGAGAACAGCTGTTAGAAAGAGAGGAGCGGAAAATGTGAGGCGCACTAACAACTTCGCAGTCGCAGTTAGTAGTAAACTTTGGCCTTTACTTTATTTTTCCTCTCTAGTTTTTTTGCACTTCGCATTTTTATCTACTTTATAGTGCACACCAGCTTTAGCATCTGATCCATTGCTTTGTTCGTTTTATTTCAGCAAATTAATGAGAAAATTCCTTTTTTAATTTACTTGTTGAGCGCATCTAATTTAAACTCTATAATGAAACTTGCATCTGAGTTTTTGTTGTGTCGGCAGTTGCAGCTCCTACGCACACAATTCGTTCTTCAATTTCTTGTAATCAAGCGGAAAATTGGTTTACTCAGCTTTTTCACAAGTTCGTTAAATGGATTTTATTGTTAGAGAATTTAAATTTAATTACGCATAGTTTGAAGTCTTCTGCCGGCAATTACTTAAGTTTGCGAATTTCATTGAGGCTGATTGGCTTAAGTGCAGCTGGAAAATGTAAAGCAGGGCCCAGAAACTCAGGTTTGTCGGAATGGCACAGCAGATTTGGCACATGGGGAAGAAGGCAGAGTGCTGTGGGGACTGACTGCTGCTTTGTTCGTAAATGATTTCTTTTCATTTCCAAGTCTATTGTGTAGTTCAAGTTCCAATGACACTTGACCTTATTGGCGTGGAAAATCAATGGGAATGGCTTAGTCTGTGAGCATCAGCAATAAAATATAACTGCAAAACTAGTTTTGTAGTTTCTAGCTCTTGTACACTTATTGGTAAGTATGAGGAAAGCTTGATCCACAGCCCATGTGTTGTTGAAGAAGACCTTCCATTAGATAGATCATTAGCGCTTTCTTTACCTTCCATTTCGTTCTGTCGTCAGGCGTACGTTTTGCGTCATAGTCAACCTTACTTGCCTGCTTTGCAATTTTAAATTTTCTTTGAGTAGGTGCTATGTTAAGGCGCCTTATCGATAAAAGGGGTAACTCCCTTTTTTTTTGTTGTTTTTTTCTTGTTATTTTTTTTTTTTTTTTTGTTTTGGCGAGCTAGCAAGTACAACACTCAGACAACACTGAGTCCACTGCACTGCACTGGGGTTCCCTTTTCAACTTTCTTTAAATCTACCCAACCTCCGAAGGTATCTGAGTAGATTTTGTGGCACCAAGGAGCGAAGGTAGCCGCTTCTTCAGTGCCAAAGACCGCAAGTCTGATTCGAGCGCAGGCCGGGCAGACGCACAGAAAGTGGTTCCCCGCCTCTTCCTCCTCTCCACATACTTGGCAGGGTGCACTGTCTGAGATACCCACCTTTTCCATGTGCTTCGTCCAAAGAAAGTGGCCCAACAGCAGTTCAACCAGCTGCGTACAGTTACTTCTGCTTGATGACAGAAGGATCTGCGACAGTCGGTCGGGCATGACAGTTAAGAACAGTTTTGTCCATTTGCCGCCTTCCCAACCTGCCAAGCTCGCTTGTGGGTTGAAGTATCCCAGTTGCTAGCCGTGGCTTTGATGGCTGCAGAAGGGAGTGGCAAAACGGGCTGCGGGCCAAAGAATTTGGCCTTAGTTAGATGTAAAGAGTCAGAGATATCCTTACCCGCAATACCCATGTGCCCCGGGACCCATGTTAGCATCAGGCTATTATGTCTACCGACATAGTTAAGCCTGGATTTGCAGGACTCAACTACCCTTGAAGTGGTTGCAGGGCTATCTACGGCCATGAGCGCAGCTTTGCTGTCACTGCAGACACATACAGATCTGCCTCTCTATTTGTTTTCCACAACAAAGTACAGTGCTTCTTGAACAGCATACAACTCCGCTTGAAACACAGATGCGTACATTCCAAGAGCAAAGTATAGTTTGTCTCGCTGGATTCCGAGTAGACACCATAGCCGGAACCGTGCTCGGTCCTGGAGCCCTCCGTGAAAATGCGAAAACAGTGTTTGCCGGGCTCATTTCCAGAGTTTGACCACAATTGAGCCTCCTGCAGCACCACACTCTATTTTTTTCAAATACACCTCCTGATGGCATGGATTGACGCGGCATGGAGTGGGTCCTTGGGTCGAGTTGCATGCCATCTTTGTTGTCCAATTCTGAACAGGGGCTGTACAAATTCCCATTGTGTTTTAGCCTGCAGATGGCCTTCAAGGCCTCTCCTAGCGATTTTCAAGCACCATTTTCACACGAAAGGGACATAGTAGAAGCCTTCCTAGCTTATTATGAAATCCTACACCAAAATTAAAATCACGTGAATTCAAAATAAAAGCCAGCATTATTGGAAATAAAGAGAGTAGCAGCTTTCAATGCGAATTGAATTCGATTACCACGCATACAATTTCTTTACAGATGGATCCAAACTGACGTATTAGTAGGAACGGCTGTCTTCTTCCCGCAGTTTGATCTCCAAAAGTCTTTCATACTTCCTAATCACTGTAGTATATTTCAAGCTGAGATCTATGCTGTACCCAAAACAGCAGAAGTAGCGTTGGAATTTACTCCCCTCGACAGTCATCGCCATAGTGGCTGTAATGTCTAACTCGGAATGCGTGTAGGTCCAAAATGGAAAAGCTCTGTAAGTATAGATAGTTAACATTCAATAGAAACTTTCCCACTCACATTCCATCTCAAGAGGAATGGAGTAAGGGAAACTCACTTAACAACTTCGACACTACAGATGGCTATACAGATGGCTGGCTCCAAAATGGATTGTGGTTTTGGAGCAGGTATATATTCTCACAGACATAAGTACTTTCAGACGGAAGTACTGCCATTTGGGGAGGCTTATAGGTTATTAATCGCAGATTTCTTTTTTAAGGCCAGTATCGCTATTCTTTCGGAAAGCCAAGCTGCAATCCAGACAGTGGATTCGGCTACGACAACCTCTAACAAGTGGAACAAAGTAGGAATAACCTTACCTTGAATGACCATAAAATTACTTTAATATGGGCCGCGGGACATCGGAACATTGAACGTAATGAAAAAGCAGATGAACGGGTAAGAAGGGGATCTGCCATTAAAAACGCTCTTGCAGAATCGGTATTCACTCCAGTAGGTACAGTCAAGAGTGAAATTTCCCTAAAATACCTCCGAATCGCAGACTGTGCATGGAGAGACCAGATGACTTGCAAAATTAGCAGAATGTTATGGCCCATCGACAACCTTAAGGAATCGTCTACATTGATAAACATGAAACGACGGGACGCCTGAAGACTAACGGCAGTCATAACTGGCTTTTAGCCTCTCGGAGAACAAGCAGCCAAAATGGTTAGGGATGCCCATACTGTCACAGTTGCAAACAACCGGAGAAAACGAAACAATCTTCCGATTCCTCTGCGAATGCCGTGCCCTATGGAAGGACAGAGTGTAAACCCTGGGCAAATCGCTGTTCGGGAGTCTTGAACAGCTGTCTGGCTTAGATGTCAACAACCTGATAAGGTTCGTGAACCGCTCAGACTGGATATAGTCATGCTGTAAATAACTGTTAAACAAGTTGGTAACGGTAATGGTGCTGAAGCGCTAGTTGGATTCTTGATGAATCACCACTGTAAGCAACCAACCAACCAGGGCATGAGAGAAATGAGAAAGTCAACGAGCTTGCAAAGGCAGGCACCTGCTTCCCTAGGATGAGTACGTCGAAAATATATTCTTCACCCGAGGAACTAACTCTGGAAGCCTAACCTATATGGGAAGTTTCGACCTCTTACAGGTTTGCCATAATAATGCCATGAGCTTGCAACACGAAAACAACCAACTTTGCTTTATCACTCCCTAGGAAAGATCGTAAAATATTGGTTGGAGTAGCGACAGGAGATCGTCTCACTCCATGTCTGGCAGCTCAAATTGGTCCAGAATGACGCGTGTCATTTATGCGAAGAAGAAAGTGGTACGTTAGAACACCTTCTTTGTCATTGCTCGGGACAACTGCCTGCGATCGGTGTACTTTTCATATCAGAAGCATATTGCTGACAAAAATGTAACCTGTTTTTTGCTACTCGCCAAAAGATGTATCACGAATTATGATTAACTGTCCGCACTTTTGACTGTGTCCGAATTCTTTGGCATAAGCCTCATCTGTGTTCCTAGTCAGAGCGACATTGCGGGAAACTGTGAGGCGGATGAGCTGGCCAAACAAGGGACATAGCTGCCCTGCTTTGGCGGGGTTAAGATCCAGGCATTTTAGCTCTTACTTCTTTGGTACGCCTGCTGATATAGCTGGGGTGGACATTAAAAAGCTGATGAATTTATTCAGCAGCTCTAGGCGATTTACGCAAACGCAGCCCAGTCATCGTTCATAATCCATACATTCTAAACCCACTCTCCTAACCATCCCACCACCATCTCTCCCCGTCTTCTCCTTTCATCCCATGGGTTTTCTCTTTCACCTTACCTCCTTTACAATGGTATCACAAAGGACGAATCCGTCTATCTTCGTCCAAGTGAGCATCCATTTCTTGAGCAACCATTCCAACGTAGCCAATGTTTAACTCGACTCCAACAACAATGGTAACACTGCGGACCTTTGTGGTCCAAGTGAGATTTATTCAGATCAGCCTGATATATCTAACTTAACCTAGAAAGTTTTGAGCCGCCTCAAGCCTTATCAAATTTGGAAATACAAAGAAATTCACAAACTTGCGGCCGCCATAGCCCCAGTACAAGTTCATTGCATGAGCAAAAGTTATTTGAGGTCTCCAAATACAATAATAACACTAAATAGTATTATAAGTTACCTAACCTAAACACCAACACTAACCAAAAATGAGTTCAAGTGTTTGTTGACTTAACCTTTTTTCAAAAACGAAAGGTGTCGAGGGCACCTCTCAACATACAGTGCGGCAAGTAATATTTTACACCCTGGCACAATTCACTCCATCCCAAAATATATCCACCCAACCAATACACCCATATGCAGATGTACTGGCTTGGCCGGAAATATTTAAAGAAATTAATTGCCTTTAACTTGTAACAGCTAACAAAAGGCTTCTTGTGGCAAAATTTATTAAGCAGGAATAAAAAGGTGAGAATGAGAAATGGTAGGGTTGGGCGGAGGTGGCAAAAACGGCGTGGCGGTGGCAAATGAGACGTCAACATAAGGCGTTGAGAATTAATTGCGATTAGTTTGTTGCTACAAGGAACTCCAGTACAAATTCAAATGGCTATGAAATGTGTTGCTAGCAAGTAAATGAGCAGAAATGATGTACTGGGAAAGAGGATGCTGAGGAAGCAAAGCAAAAACATAACACAACAGCCAATTAAAATACTTAATTTTATGGTTTATGGCGCTAATAAATTGCTTGCATTTCACAATTATGCTCATAAAACCGGAAGTTTTAACACCAAGCCATTTAGTTCTGTAAGAACATTTACTAGGTATTTTCTGTGTATGTAGAACTTTCTGTCGGACACTCAACCGAGGAAAATTCTCGATTAACATTAATGGTGTGAAATTAGCTGTTGGTTTGACGTACAAAGTGGCACAAGTAGGAATACAATAAATTATTTGGCTCAAAGCAATAGAATCGTATAAAGAATATTACAAACGATGTTAAAAGCTGTGACTACATTTAATTGAGAAGTGGCTCGTTGTGGTCATTAATAAAAAAGTACAGTCACGGCGAGTCAAGTGAGGTCTACAGCTGGCAACAGCTGCATTAATTGGTATTGCGCTATTTTATATTTACCACATTGAGTAAGTATTTATAAGCTTTTTTTCATTATAAATTACAATATGTTAATATTAACAATAAGTTTGGTTTGGAATTAAAATGCCCCTTCCCTTTGGAAGAGAACATTATTGTCTTTGCAGCATTTAGTTACAATTTTACTAGCACAACATAGTTTTCTATAATTTTATTTATATTGCAGTACGAGCAAGATATGTGGGTGTTTTACGCTTTAGTCTTCCATTTCTGGTATCATTCTCATTTCATAGTTTTTGTGCTCTAATAGTCGCAAGATGTGCTTACTGCTGCTTCTTTTTACTGCTTTAGTGTCTATGCCGAAGTCGCGGTGAATATCGTCATTTTTTATGTACCAATTTGCGTTTGTGATTATCCTTAACATCTTAGATTGACTTCTCTGAATGATTTGTAGGTTTGATTTACTGGCAGTCCCCCAAATTTCTAGTCCGTATGTCCATGCCGCTCTGATTATTGATTTGTATATTATTTGTTTATTAAATAAGCTTAGGGTTGATTGTTTTCCTAGTAGCCAGTAGAGTTGTCGGAATTTGGTTTTCATCTCGTTTCTCTTGTTCAGTATGTGTTTTTTCCATGTGAGTTTTGAGTCAATCGTTATGCCTAAATATTTTGCACTTGTATTTTTATGTCTTCTCCGTTAATTTGGATTGGATGTCTTGCAGATTTTCTCTTCGCGTATATTACATGTTGTGTTTTGTCTTTATTGACCTCAATGCCCCATTTTTCAAACCATTGTGTTGTAGCTGATAGCGTTTCTTGCAGTGTTTTTGTTGCTGCTTCTTCATTGTGGTTAGTTGACATTAAAACTGTCTCATCTGCAAATGCCGCTATCATTGATCCTCGATTGGTTGGCGTTGGTATATCTGCTGTGTGTACTAAGTATAGTATGGGGCCCAGTACGCTTCCTTGAGGTATTCCAGCTCTTGCCGTCAAGATATCAGAGCACTCATCGTCGTAGTTCATGAAGAATTGCCTATCGGCCATGTACCTTTTAAGAATATTAAATATGTTAAGTGGTAAAATGTTTGTTTAGCTTATATAAAAGTGCTTCGTGCCATACTCTGTCAAAAGCTTTCGCGATGCCCAAATACTCGTACACGGCAATGCAATATTTCTTCTTATCGAAGTCGTCTGTAATATTGTTTACTACTCTGTGAATCTATTGCACAGTTGAATGTTGTTTTTGGAAACGGAGCTGGTGTGAGGGGATAGTGTCTTTTTGTTTTAGAATCGGGTTAATTCTTTCAATCAGTATTTTCTCAAACAATTAGGAGAGGATAGGCAGCAAGCTAATTGGTCTGTACGAGCTAGCAACAGTGGCGATCTTGTCTGGCTGGGGGATCGCTATAACTCGTGCAACTATCCATGCTTTTGGAAAGTATTGTAACCTAATTATTCCATTGAAGAGGTCTCGTATGTAGTTTATTATAGTATCGGGTAGCTCCTTTAGTTTTATTCCATTTATTTGGTCATATCCCGGTGTCTTTTTGCCTTTATGTTTCTTTATATAATATTTGATTTCTTCTTTTGTCGTGTTTTGTATTGTGTGGCCTGCATTCTCAATTGTGTTTGGCAACTCAATGTCTTTATTATCCATGCTATTTGTAAATATTGCTTTAAAGGGGTCAGCTAATGTTTCAGCCTTCTCTTTGCTTGTTCTGGCCCATGTGTTGGAATTTGTTTTTATTGGAGACTTGTGTATGATTGTTTTAGTGAGTTTTTTAATTGCTTTCCATAGGGAATAGTTGGTAGCTGTAGTTGTTTCGAGGCTGCTAAGGTACTTCTTCAGTTGATAAGGTGAAATCCAAAATAAACAAGACTGCGCCAAAATAGAAACGACAGGAGCTTTATTCTGATAACTTCGAGTTTTTTTTTCAAAATACATAGTCTCCTCTAGCCTTGATACACTGTTTTTCGCGATCTAAAAGCTTTTCGAAAGGTCATTGACCGGAATCCGGAATGTTCTTCAGAATGTCGGGTCAAGCCTTTTGGATGGCTTCTACGGACGCAAAACGTTTTCCTTTCATGGCCGAATTGAATTTTCCGAATAGGTAGAAGTCACAGAGAGCCATATCAGGCGAATACGGTGAGTGGTTGATGGTTAAAATGCGATTTCTAGTCAAAAAATCATTCACAAGAGTTCATCGATGAGGTGCCGCATTGCCATGCAATAAGCGCCAGCTTCCTCCTACGCGGTATTCAGGGCGAATTCAACGAATGCGATGCAACAAACGCCTCAAAACTCCAAGATAGAAAATTGCATTGACGGTTTTCCCCATTGGCACGAACTCCTTGTGGTCGATTCCCTTGGAATTGTAAAAACAAATAAGCATCAACTTGATTTTTGACTTCTCCAAACGCGATTTTTTTGGGTGGTGGCTCGTCGTCGGCACTTTGACGCTTAGTTTCAAGTTCATGTTGGAAACCCCACGTTTCGTCACCAGTTCCAATGTGGTAAAGGCAGTTCTCGTCTTTTCGCGCCTCTTTAATGAGGTCTTTCGAATGTTGAATTATGAGCGACTTTTGGTCCTCAGTTAACTGGTGCGGAATGAAACGAGCACAGACCTTTCGTTAGCCCAAATAATGGGTTAAAATTCAATAAATCGGGCTTTTGAAGATATTCGTCTCCGATTCCATGATTTTCAATCATCGTTGAAATCCGTTCATTTTTGGATAAATTTACGAACAATTTCGTTGGAGTTTCCGGTGATTACTGATTTTGGGTGGCTCTGAAACATGTAAACCACTCATGAACTCTGACACGAGATAGGCAATCAGTGCCCTAAACTTTTTTCATCAATTCAAATGTTTGGGTAAACCTTTTACCGATTTTAAAACAAAATTTGCTCTTTGTTCGAAACTCATTTTTGTACCGATGATACAAACATACTGACATTTTAGACGCAATAACTTCGCTGCCACTGAACCGAATGTCACCAAGCTTTCATTGGAAGTCAGCTAGGGATGTGACTTCCAACGCACTAACTCATTAAAAATATGAGGACATCAGAAACATTTTTGTGACGCCAGTCTTATTCATTTTGGACTTCACCTTGTATAGCAGAAGTACTTATTGGCAAGTTTTGAAAATTTATTTGTTCCTTGTGAAATTTTATAAATTTGTTTTATAAAAATATAGTTCGCTGTTCTCTAAAAACCATATAAATACAAGCATTAGACTTTATGCATTTAAAAAAAATCAACAACAATTTTCATCGAATTTAATATTTTTTTAACAAAATTTCTAGAAAAATGTCCGGTATGCAGTTTTCTAAGCCATTAAATTTTGAATTATTAAGTGCAAAAAATTAGATTTGGATGAAAAAATGCAAGTTTAAAGTGGCACAAAATCGCGTAGATTTTTATTAATTTTTTTCGGACGAACTTGGGCTTTTGCTCTGTATAACGAATGCTCGAAAGTTTTTTATATGGGAAAAACATCCAGCGCAGAACTGACGTAGTCATATAGCTTCATATTTCAAACACTCTGTACTCCATTTTTTACATTCTGTAGATGCGATTTATTTATTTAGTTCTTTTATAACAATTACTCACTTACAGACTTTTGAAATTTTTCGGCCTAAACTATGAGAATTAATGTAGCACTGAAAATATTCTTTCACAATTTGAACTAAATGTATCAAGTTAACTGTAAAAATTCATCTAAGAACAATAAAAATGTAGATGGAGGAGAAAATAAATCGAGAAAAAAGAGAAGAGTTCAATGCTCTTAAAACACTTAAAGCTCTCGAAATTGGAGCATTAATAGATAGGCATACCTAAATTTTCATTATTCCGAAGACATCGTTGACGAATGTGAAAATGTTTGCATTCTAGAACAAAGAGGCATTAAATTATCCAATAATAATATTAAAGGAGAGGGAGAAAATACTATAGCTCACATTAGCTTACATCTGGCACTATACGATGGGCCCGGGTCCATAAGATTCGGTGATCGTATGTCGAAGCGAACGTACGCTCAAGTCATTTTATATGGCAAACAAAATAAGATCTCCAAATGAAGAGCTAGAGACTTCTGCATAAGCTTCAGGAATCACATCTCTAAAATCAGAGTTAAAGCTGCGAATGAAAGCTGACATAGTGCCTATTTACACAAGGAAACATTTGGAAGGGAAACATTTTGTTGGGGGGAGAGGGACGGCCGCGGAAGAGAGAAGGAATTTATCTCCCATACTGGCGACACGCTTTGTGCTTCTTATTCGTACTTCCAATCATAAAGCAATTTTTGACCGTAGCTTTATTCGTTTTCTTATTTAGTGGGAGAAAGTTCTGAGTTCTGTGTCGGTTTTCAACGGAATGGAAGATTGATTTCTTGATGACAAACATCAGAACGCTGCTTGGGAAATACAGGATGATTTTTGCTAGTTAAGTAGGCATGATTTAAAAAACTTATATATTATTAATTAATTTATTTATGTTGAACTCTAATTTTTCCCCCATTTCTAGGTACTCAAGTTAATTTTATGTTAATTATTTATATGTGAAGTATTTTTAATTTAATTTTTTTTTATTCAGGTACAATATATATATGAAAATAAAAAAAAACACAACAACAAATTATTTATTATTTAACCAGTTTGAAGATGATTCACGCCTGAATCGTACTTCGACGTCAAAAATGGCTGGCAATATCGACAAAAATTATAACACACTTCAATTTGAGTGTCGGTTAATTATTCGAATAAGGCAAGAATGAGTGTATTTGTGGAAGGACAAGTCATGGATTCTCAACCAGAGCAACGTCGCGGTTACATTAAAGGGAATAAATTTTGAGTCAGTGAAAGCTGTAAAAAAGTTTAAAAAATTCAAGTGGCTTAAAAATAGAAGAGGAGAGCAAATATGCATAAATAATACATTACAATAAAATACATTACAGCGTCGGTCCATTTCTTTAATAGCCCCACCTCGTAAATATTTTCAATTTGCCACGCTACAATGAGTGCCACAAAAACCAATGAGTGTCACAAGAAGAACTGCAATGTAAAAGTTTTAAGTTTAATTACTTCTAACCATCAGAAAAAATTATAATTCAAAGAGTGCGCGAAAAAAGCGAAGAAAAAATGCTTGCAAGCATAGAAGAGCAAAAATAAATAAATTAAGAAACAGAGCAGAACGACCAAGGATACTTTTTCTTTTAAACTAATCAAAAAAATATTCAACAACGAATTAAAATTAAAATTTTTTTCGCTTCAGGTGGCTGAAGTGGTTATGCAGCATTTTTTATGTCTATTGAAATTTCTCGCGAAAACTTTTGATTGCACGCCATATTCTAAGAACTCAAGTGCACTTTGTGGCAGATTAGAAAAATTAAAAAATTAAAATAAAGAAAAGGTCCGATATTTGCGTTTGCTTTTGCTTACGCTTTCACTTTCAGTTCAGCATCCATGTGCGTATTTCTCTTGGCTCTCGACAAGAATAAATTGTAAATTATGAACGAAATGGGGCGAATGAAAATAGTGGCTGCCATCAGCCTCTGCAACGTCATGCTCTCATTACAGTTGTTATTGTTGTTTTAATGTTCACGCACAACCTTCGCCAACGGTTTGTTATGCGAAATTAAAGTATGAGAAGACTAAAATCTGTGCGCAGCAAAAAAAAAAAAAAGAATAAAAAAACAAAATCTGTAAAGGAAAGCACCGAAATGATGAAAAGATGCTAAGCATGAATAATACATAAATACACACACACGCACAAGCGAGAAGCAATGATATTTTTGTAAGACTACTCGCAGAAGCAGAGCTGCTGAACTGCTCGACACATTGCAGTGATTGCGTGGCGGAGTAGGAGAAGTGCTTTCTTTGCTAATGGTTAGACTAACTTGGCAGTCAATGGTGAGAAAGAAACGTTTGTGTACTTGTTGGTACGCGTGTGTATGTGCATGTGAGCGAGTGCACTGAAGTGAGTAGCAGCAGTCGTGTTAAGTGCCAAGCTCATTTGTAGGCGCTTTTAATGGTTGTGAGCTCACTTGGGGTGTTCGTTGTCAGCCAGAGATATTGAATGTTTTACACTTCATTGTTGTATGTATGCGTGTATGTATGTACACATGCATGATTTCATATATCTATATGCGCTCACACAAAAGTCAGACAATTATGCGTACATGAAAAGATATGCATAAATTCATTTGCATATGTATACTCGTATGCTCCTCCTCATAAGCTTCTTTATATTCAAAAAGCTCATTCAACTCAATGAAATCAATGAAGCCATTTATTCGAGCAGTCTAATTTCCATATGAAAAGCTGCTGACGCTTCATTAATGTTATCTCTTAAGCTAAAATTTGAGCACCGGCAGTACACACTTGCGTGGATATGTGACATTTGTATGCGTGCACATTTATGGCAATGTACAATTCGAATACAATTGGACCTGGGTACAAAGGACGCATATTAGCAAATTTCTTGAACTGTTTTTTTAGCAGAGTAAGATTATACAAAAGTTAAGGACGAAAAATATACTCAACCTTATTATTATACATTTTTAGTTTTCCCTTAGCGAATTTAAGATCGAAAGAATCACGACCATTTCTCAAGAGACCATCTTTCTAAAATGTATTGTATTTCAAATGAAACTTGAATATTTGCAGATTTTTAAACCACACCATGAAATGAC
The DNA here is from genome assembly GCF_028408465.1 of Anastrepha ludens. Classification (NCBI taxonomy): domain Eukaryota; kingdom Metazoa; phylum Arthropoda; class Insecta; order Diptera; family Tephritidae; genus Anastrepha; species Anastrepha ludens. Next base: position 8,104,483 of record NC_071502.1, read on the forward strand.
TTTTTTTTTTTCTGGTTCAAAAATGCCGTAAAGCTTCAAAACTGGCCTAAAATTATAAAACAATTTTAAATTAAAAAAAAAAACAAATTGCCAAAAAAAATTTGCCAAAAAAATTGAACAATAATATAGGGTGGGCCATGTAAAATTTGCTTTTTGAATCGGCTATAAAAAAAACTAAACAATATTTTTTCAACCTTTTTTTTTATTTTGCAGACTGAACATTGTCATTTATGAATAAAAAATAATATCGTTCAAATGACTGCCACGTCTGGCTTAACAATAGGCCATTCGATCAACCCAATTTTTAAGCACATTTTCGATTGTTTGGGCTCCAATTTCATGAATGGCAACTTCGGTTTCGTGTTTTAAAGCATCAATTGCCTCTGGATGGTTCGCATAGCATTTGTCCTTAACGGCTCCCCACAAAAAATAGTCAACCGGGCTTAAATCACAGCTCCGAGGCGGCCAATTGATATCGGCACTTCGGCTGATTATTCGGTTTTCAAAAACGGTAGCCAAAAGTTCGAGTGTATCTTTGGCAGTGTGACAAGTTGCACCGTCCTGTTGAAACCAAAAGTCGTCCATGTCATCCTCTTCAATTTTTGGAAACAAAAACTCGTTGAGCATGTCACGGTAACGCTCGCCATTTACTGTAACCGCGGCTCCTCACTCATTTTCGAGAAAAGAATGGCCCGATGATGCCGCCAGACCAAAAACCGCACCAAACAGTGACTCGTTGTGGATGCATTTGCTTTTCTACAGTAACGTGTGGATTTTCTGAGCTCTAAATCTGACAATTTAGCTTATTGACGTAGCCACCGATGTGAAAATGAGCTTCATCAGAAGAAGAAGACTCACCACTTTGTAAATAGGTTTTCAATATTTCCCAATTTTGTTCAAGCGTATAGCGTCCCATTTTGTAAATATCAAACCTTTAAGTAAACTATGAACACATTTGACATGTCATTTGTGTTACCATTCTCAAAAAAATAGGTGGTTCAAAAAGCAAACGCTATATGGCCCACCCGTTATATCCATATATAATTGGCGCTTACGCCCTTTTTGGGTGTTTGGCCGAGCTCCTCCTCCTATTTGTCGGCTGCGTCTTGCTGTTGTTCTTGGGACTTACAGTTTCAAGCCGACTCCGAACGGCAGATATTTTTTGTGAGGAACTTTTTCATGGCAAAAATACACTCGGAGGTTTGCCATTGCCTGCCGAAGAGCGATCGCTATTAGAAAAATGTTTTTCTTCATTGTGGGGTTTCACCGAGATTCGAACCGACGTTCTCTCCGAATTCCGCGTACCAACCCATTCGGCCACGGCGGTCCACTTATTTAATTGAGTATACAGGGTTGCCCATATTCGACGGACCCGACGGATTTCGATGACTCTTTGGGCCCATTCCAAACGACGAGGCTTGTCCGCAGGCAAAGATCGTTGCGTCAATTGAATCTTATACGAGAATAAATGCAAACCAATGCGGATAATCCGTTGTAAATTGGTCCGAGCGACGCCTTGGTCAGTTTTGATTTGGCCTCTTTGGATTAGAAAGAGCATCACCAGTCGAAAACTTTTCGTACAAACGTTTAACGGTGTTCTTAGAAGGCGCACTTTTCACATTATTTAACTTTTTATACGCACGTTGAGTTTTCACAAATGACTTCTTTTGTTGAATGTAAATTTCAAAAATTTGGGAGCGCTTGCGTGGCGTGTACTGTTCCATGGTAAAAATCTGCTTGGACTGACACTTTCAACGCGGTGTGTCATTAAGCGATCTGACGTCTCAGTCAAAAGATACAGGGTTGCCAGATGAGTCCGTCAAATATTGGCAACCCTGTAATTAAAAAATATCGTAGAAATCGAATTTTAAAAACATTAATAAAAAAATTTTAGAAAATTAAAAAAAAATTTACAATTTTGAAAAAAAAAATTTGGAAAATTAAAAAAACAACTTTTCCAAAAATTTTTTAAATTAAAAAAAAATATTTTTTTCAAAAATTTTTTAGAAAATTTAAAAAAAAAATTTACAATTTTGAAAAAAAACTTATAAAATTAAAAAAAAAGTTAAAGATTCAAAAAAAAATTTAGAAAATTTTTTTTATGAAATTTAAATGTAAGAAATTTTATAGAAACTTTTTAGTTCGTATTTTAGGAAAACTTTTTTTTTTAATTTTTTAAGAAATCTTAATGTATTTTTGTATTTTTTTATGGCCAATTATTTCGTCTGCAATTCTTTCCAAGTATTTCACTATACAATTTTAATTTATAATAGTTTTCAAAACAAAAAAAAAAAAACAGAAAAAAAAAACAATGAAATAAAAAATTTCTATAAGATGTCTTCTGTTTACAATAATAAAAAAATGTGTTTTTTTCATTAATTAAATTTTCTAGGCATTCACTCCATATATCCGGCTTCTTTTTGCACAATTTACGCTACTTTATAAATAGTAGAGCATCCTCACTAAATTTCATCAAAATCGAAGCGATGAAGTTTTTGGAAGTGAAAAATTAAATGACACCTCAGTGCCATATTGCAAAATGCGTAAACAAATTAGTGATCATTAGGGCTAGAAACCTCGTGAAATTCCACAACATCAACACACAAATTGTCACCCAAATGCACCATATCATCAGCAACCTCACACACAATATGCAAATTGAATGGCATTAACGCCTCTGCCGACATAGTTCAAAAATTTCCTTTCACTCTTTATGGCTGGCGCCATGAAATGGCCATGCGCATATTTTGTGTATTTATAATGCGGTGTATTAATTAAAACCCTTTTCCAATAGCAATGGCGGCCGCCGTAGCCGAATGGGTTGGTGCGTGATTACCATTCGGAATTCACAGAGAGGTCGTGGGTTCGAGTCTCGGTGAAGGCAAAATTAATAAAAAGTTTTTTCTAATAGCGGTCGCCCCTCGGCAGGCAATGGCAAACCTCCGAGTGTATTTCTGCTATGAAAAAGCTCCTCATAAAAATATCTGCCGTTCGGAGTCGGCTTGAAACTGTAGGTCCCTCCATTTGTGGAACAACATCATGACGCACACCACAAATAGGAGGAGGAGCTCGGCCAAACACCTAACAGAAGTGTACGCGCCAATTATTTATTTATTAATAGCGAAACACTCTGATATTATAATAATTAATGTGATGCGTCATCCCCCTTTGTAATCCGCATTATTCACTTCTTATGGCTAAGCATCTGAGCAAAGTCTGCAAATTGCGAAAATTCATTTGCAAAATCAGCGCCAATGTTCAGAGTTTAGTGAAAAATATTCAAAGTGCACTTGCAGGCGGTGATGCGCTTCACTTCTGGCTCATTGGCTTTGGGAGTATGCGAAATGACGCATTAACGAAGACATTAACTAACTTTTAGTGCAGTTTGTGGGCCCGAAAGGTGTAATTGAGACGAACATAGCAAATCGAGCTGACGCCGTCAACGGCGATAAATATCGGTAATGGTTATCGGATGCCATGGTTACCAGAGTGAGTCCTTTGGTTGGCTATTGCAGCCTTGAAAACTTTTCATGGCGTACAATCTTAAGAACTTAAGGATAAGCAGGCCTTCCTCGTCCCCTGCTACCACCAGCTGGTACCGCATCGAATACTTCCAGAGTCGCATTGAATGCTTCCATTCTGACGACATCACCCAACCAACGTAGCCGCTGGATCTTTATTCGCTGCGCTATGTCTACGTCGTCGTAAAGGTCATACAGCTCATCATGCCATCACCTGCGATATTCGCCGTCACCAACGTGCAAAGGTCCAAAAATCTTTCGCAGAATCTAATCATTTTCCATTATTTATAATGAAATGTCTTTAAGAACGTTCATTGTCGTTTAGGCAAGCGCAACTGGACCTCTAATCTAGCACGTCAAGCAGAGAATGCCGCCCGGAAGAACAACCTTAGTGAACTGTATAGGCTGAGTCGGAAGCCCACTGGTAAGTACGGAAACTCAAGCCGTCTCATTAAAGACGAAAATGGAATACTCATTACAGCAGAAGGTGAGCAAATGGCTAGATGGTTCCGGCACTTCTTTGCTGAACCCTCAAACCTCAATTACACTTATCAGCCTCCCATCCAAAATGTTGTCCCAAATCCTGCGTAATAGAATACAAACGCGTTTTAAACTCCAACTACGTAAACAGCAGACCGGATTTCGCACATACAGGTCCTGCCCCAATCATATCGTCACTCTCCACATAATAATAGAACAAATGAATGAATGACAGTCAGATATTCACGCTTGCTTGATCGATTTCAGCAATTAGCGTATGCAGATCACATAGCGCTTTTGTCCGTCATAAGGTCAGATCTGCAAACAAATTTGAACCAGCTTAGCGCCGCCGCAAGTAGAGTTGGCCTTAAAATAAACGTTGGCAAGACTGAATTCATTTCAATTTGTTCGCAAATCGAGACCCCCGGTTTACTGTGTATGGAGAAGAGATCAATCGTAAGACGGAATTTTGCAACCTCTGAAGTAAAATCACACCAGCAGGCGGGACAATTAAAGACATCGCACACCGTATCAACAAAGCTCGTGCAGTATTTTCACAGTTGTGCAACATATGGGTTTCAAATTCCATATCAGCCAAAACTAAGCTGCGAATCTTCAATTCTAACCTAAAATCGATGTTGGTATAAGGCTGCGAATCCTGGATTCTCCTCCGAAGGCTGCAATCTTTCGTCAACTTGTGCTTACGCATAATTTTGAGAATCTGGTGGTCTCGTGTCATTTCAAACCAGGATTTGCTTATTTCGACTAACGAACCCCCAATCGAGCTCATCATCAAGCGCACACGACTTGGCCGAATAGGCCACACTTTGCGCAAAGATGCCGGCGAAGTTTGCAGCGCTGCTCAGTGGTAGCATTCACAAGGCGGAAGGAAGCGTGGAAGACCAAAGAACTCCTGGCGACGGATCTGTAAAACTCAAACTCTACTTGGAGTTCCTTGAAACCACTTGCTCTCAATCGAAATGATTTCAATACTTTCGTTCTGATCCTACGCCCCAACAGGAGCCAAAGGAAATTATATATCAGGGCCGTCGAGTTAAATTCGGAATGTTGAACTTAAAAACAAAACTATTGGATATTTACTCAAAAATAATTTTATTTGCACTTAACTTTGTATAATGTGAGTACACATATCATAGTTGAAAATTATTCAATGTAACCTCCATCTTGTGCAATTACCTGCCCCAGCCGGGACCTGAAGCACCCACATGCACGAGCTACCTCCTCTTTGTCCATTGTGGTCATCACTTCCTCGATGGTTGTCTTCAGAGCGTCCTTAGTGTTATGAGGCTTCGGAGTCCTGCGGAAACGCATATTCTCTTCCAGCAGCCACGCGGTCCATCCAGGGTTGCGTTTTTTTGTAGCCAACCCACTCAATTATCTCTTTAGGGCTTTTTCCGGCGCGAAGTGACTCTAGTATCTCAGCTCTTCTGTCAGCGGTTTTAGACTTAACGCTACTGCTCCAAAGCTTTCGAAATGTTTTCCGGATTTTCCTCGACGGCCCTGTATAACAATCAAATACAATTTCGTCTGGGCTAAGACTAGCAGACCATAAGACCGAACTGTTTCTCATAAGTTCTAGACGAAAAGTCGAAGCAGCATGGGTAATAGCAGGCAGAATCCCCCTCGATATAAAAGTAAAATGCATGAAACAAAAATACCAGCATGCAAAAAAGGCGTGGATATCTGGTAACAAAGCCTCACTGAGGGACGCCCTACAGAGGATCGATGATACTGCTCTGCAAAACTGACAGACCAAATGGAACGATAGTGGGAAGGAAAGAACCACTTTCACCATGATCCACAACATACAGAAATGGATCCGGAGAACACATGGAAACGTCACCTTCCTGCTGACACAGTTTTTAACTGGGCATGGCTATTTCAGGCAGTATTTGTACAAATACAAGCACACAGACTCCCCATTTTGCCTATACTGCCAAGAAAAAGGTGAAACGCCTAAGCATGTCCTGTTAGAATGCTCTAGATTTGATGGGGAACGAAGCATGCGGCGCTCAAATATCGCCGAGAGCATGACAGCTCCTAGCCTAGTACAATACATGCTAGAATCTGAAGAAACGTGGAACCATGGTCGTAACGTAGCCTCAACAATTATGCGAAAGCTGAAACATGATGACAATGAACGCAGACATGAGTGAATAAACACATTCTACCCCCTCGAAGGAATATCTTAATTGGTAATACCGAGGGGACAAGAGCAGAACAGCGAGGCGATGAGGTAGTTTATCTTTAGAAGATTTCACCTCCAAGGTCCGCATACCAAAAAAAAAAAATTAAATACAATTACAAATTCTCATTTCGCTAACACTTTCGGTTTTGATTTTAACGCTTTACTAAGTACGTAACAGCATATGGGACGCGTTTCACGCTCGAAGAATCCCGACGAAACTAATATTTCTCATACGCGCACACTACAACAGCTTTAAATGTAGGATTTTGCACAATGTTAATCTGTCGAAAAGCATTGCCACTAGTTCTGGCGTACGGCAAAGCTGCCTATTGTCTCCTTTATTATTTTTAATTTTTTTAATTGTTATTGAAGATACACTAAAAAGCTGTATTGAGGGGAAAAGTAGAGGTATTTATTGGAACTTCTATGAACATCTCGACGACCTTGCCTACGCTGATGATATATGCCTTTCCCTCGTCAAACACACCGACTTTTGCAACAAAATTGGCGATCTGTTCTCAACCTCGTGGAATGCAGGACTAAAAGTGAAAACTCGAGAAAACGAAAGTCATGAAAATTCGATCCACTAGCAGCCGCCCGTTTCTCTTAAATGGTGATCAAATTGAGAACGGTAACACCTTTACCTACTTGGGTAGTATCATTGGGGCTGAAGACTGTGCGAGCACTGGATTGGAATCCACAAGGTGCTCGCAAGGTTGGCCGTCCAAAAATATCTTGGAGAAGAGCTGTCCAGAAGGAAGTTGAAACGTCAGGAAAAACTTGGAAGGAAATCTAACTCCTGGCAAAAAATTGAATCAGATGGAGGTGTTCTACTAAGGCCCTATGCTCCAGTGGGAGAAACAGGATCCGATAATGATGATCTGTGTTGAAAGTTGTCACTTCCGGCACCAGCCTTTTCTAATACTACCTTCGGTTCAGGTACATGGTTTGATTGAAAAGTAATGAGCTTTTCCGTGCGGAGCGTCTGCCAAGCGATCGACCGCATCGGCTGGTGGAAGGAAATCATCGTTGGACCTTCCCCTTCCTCTAGAAACTGGTCCCAGTTCGCTGGCAACAGCGGTTCACTCAACATCGCTCCGCGCGTGAAAGCTGTTTTAAAAGTGTGTTAGAATTTTGCAGTGGCGAAAATGCAGCGAGAAGCTAAACAAAAGGAGTACCGAAACCATTGGGCTACTCAAGGAGGCTTACGGGGACCAATCTCTGTCCAGTGCCCAGGTAAAACGGTGGCCAGTCGCCACGACCCAAGAAGCCGCGCATGTCGAAGTCCAAGGTCAAAACTATGCTGCTCATCTTTTTCGACTCTCGAGGCATCATCCACAAGGAGTTTGTACCTCCAGGAAGCACTGTAAACGCGGCATTTTACAAAGAAGTGCTGCTTCGGCTGAAAACCCGCGTCGCCCGGGTTCGGCCCGACCTCGACAACAATTGGACCCTTCATCACGACAATGCGCGGCACCTACTGCCTTCCTCTGCACCTCTGTATTGGCCAAGATGGGGGTTCCGGTGTTTCCCCACCCTCCCTACAGCCCAAACATGTCCTCTCCGGACTTCTTCTTGTTCCCGCGACTGAAAAGAAAGCTGAAGGGGAGGTGTTTCGACTCCATCGAGGCGATCCAAAAAACTGTGACAGCCGAATCGAACGCGATTCCGGCGGATGAGTTTAAAAAATGTTTCCTGCAGTGGAAGGACCGCTACCAGCGGTGTGTTGACGCTCAAGGGTCCTATTTAGAGGAATATTAGTTGTATAAGCCAAAAGGTTTAATAAAACTGCTTAAAAAAAATAAGGATCATTACTTTTCAATCAAACCCAGCATAGCTCACTTCAACAACTGCTTGTCTGCAAATATCGACGTTTATTTTGAAAACTTTCAAATCTCAAATGCTGCTGCTTTGTTTACTTTTTAAAAGTTTCAGGGATTTCTAGAGCAACCCTCGTATATACATTCGTCTTCGTACAGCTCAAATCTAATTTCTGAACATTCACATAACTATGTTGATGATATGAATCATGCAAAAGCGATCCAATCAATTGCGAATCTATTGACAGACACATTGCAGGATCGCTCTAAATATGTATGTGGGTGTGTGTGTATGTGCACACGTCCTGGCTTTTTACTGCATGTTAAGGAACCGCATACATAACTGCAACTATGCCAATCACACTGCAATTACGCAGAATGACAAACCTCATGTGATTATGTGCATACGTATGTGTGTGTATGATATGTGTGTATGTGCAAACATAGTACTTGAGAATGAAATAAACGTTCAATTAGTTTTTAGCTGGAAAAAACTTATACTCGCACAACTCGTAATGGTGCGCGTGGTAGTCGGTGCTTTACACCCACTTGTCAACGCCATCCATTGTGCTTAAATGCGTTGAGAGCCATTGTTGTTGAGTGGAGTGGGCATGTTGCCGTTAAGTGCTGCTCGAGCGAATGAGTGTCTCGGTGCTTGGTGCATTGCAGCGCACACTTCGCTTTGCATGACACACACGTTGGGTTTTTTAATGCGGCGACAGCAAAATTTTGTTGTCTTTAGCGCAATGACTGCAGAGAAATCTAATAAGGGGATGTGGGAAAAATAAACTTTAGTAAATAAATACAATTTTTATACTTAGAATTATTTGAAATTATTTATGAGAAAAATACAATAGTTAAAATAAAGTTTTCCGGAAAAGTTTTTTGACTACTCGTAGTAGAGTGGAATTGAAAGACGTTGCATTTATTACACTAATTTTTTTACATTCAACTTTTTGTGAACAAATAAAAACTAAATATGCGGAAATATTGAGACTTCATATTATGGAGTTAGGAGTAGTCAGAATTTTAAAAAAATTAAATTTTTTTATTTTACATTTTCTTAAAGCATAATATCTTGAAAATATTTTGTGAAAATTAGAAGTGAATCCGAAAAATACTTTTCGAGTTATGCAACAATTAACAAAGGGCGCTCACGCGCTCCGGAGTAGTAGTACTCGTAAAAACTTTAAAAGCGTTTTTCTCAAAACTATATTTTTTGACTGGCGTAACTTAAAACCCGCTTGGTAGATTTCAATAAAATCTATACTGCTTTATACCTACATAAAAAACTCGTGCCTGGTCAAGGGGATTTTTTTTTTTCAAAAATTTCGATTTTTTTAACAATAAATTGTCGGTTTTTTTTCTCGAAAATCTGAAAATATTTCCAAGGGCCGACATATTGTTAATTTTGAAAAAAAGCTTCGACCAGGCATAAGATTATCCATTAATAAATCTAATTTCTCTTCTCCTATTGATTTTAGATAAATCTCCAAGTTCTTTTGGATGATCACCGCAAGGGACTTCTGAGTATTATTAGGGTTGCTGATTTATCGAAATCAGTACTTTTTAGTCCCTTTCATCTGAATTAATAAATCACTAACTTTTTCATTTAAGTAACGAATGACGCCGTGTGAGGTATTTGTCCTTATCTCTCCTAAAACCAGTGTAAAGCTCCCTTATTTTCCTGGTACTGATATCCTCCACCAAGTTATTCAAAGCTGGATGCGCGAAGCTGACAAATCCTATTCATCAGCTCCTTTGCAGGATATGATCGGATGAGAGCATGCCAAGCGACTGGAACGTGAGTGCGCTTTGCTTAATACATACGAAGGGTGACCCTACAATCACGGGCAACGAGATCTCTGACTCTTCAACTTTCAACTTTCTTGGTCTGGAGTCCGTTCTGCCACTCCTTTCTGCAGCCTACACAGCCACGGTTACCAAACGGGATACTTCAACCCCCAAGCGAGCTTAGCAGGTTGGGATAGCTGGAGATGGACAAAACTGATGTTACCTCTCATATCCGACCGACTGGCGCATTTGCTCCTGTCACTAAACAGAGGGGACTGTGTGGCTGGTTGGACTGATGACGGGCCGCTTTTTATGGGCAAAGCACATGGAAAAGGTGGACATGCGTCTGCCAGCCTTCACTCGAATCAGGCTTGAGGTCTTTGACACCGATATGTTAAGAACGACCACCTTGGCTCCTAGGCACCACAGGATCTTCTCAGATTTCTTCGGAGGTCGAGTAGATTTAAAGAAAATTAAAAAGGTAATATAATGGACTTAATTCTGTATGAGTGCTGTACTGGCTAGTCTGTCCGACAAAAAAAAAATAAGACCCTACAATCCGCGCAAATTACCGCGGAATAAACCTGCTTTCCATCGCATATAAGGACCTGGCGAGTGTACTGTGTGAGAGAATGGAGTCCATCGTCAACAAACTGGTTGGGCCTTTTCACTGCGGCTTCAGACCTGGTAAGCCCACCATAGACCAGATCTTCAGAATACACCAAATCCTGGAAAAAAACCACATGTAATAAGACGTTGCGTTCTACCTCACACGCCATCAGAATCGGAACCAACCTCCCCGAGCCATCCCATTCCTAGTGAGGTTTCAGACAAGGTGATTCCCTATCTTATGACTTTTCAACCACTTGCAGGGAAAAATCTTTCGCACTGCCGAGCTGAATCGCACTGGTACTATCATTCATAACTACTAGCTACTAGCACTTGCCGATGGCTAATCTAACCGCGCTGTGTGCTCGACATACTCCAGTTTAAGTAGAGAGGCGAGCAATGTGGGTTTTGTGGTGAATGAGGGCAAAACAAAGTACCTGCTGTCAACACTCAAGGAGCCTTCGCATCTTAGACAACATGCCAGTCTTGGCAATCAACACTTCGAAGTTGTGAAGGACTTCGACTACTTTGGTACCAGCATTAACAACAGGAATGACGTCAGCCTGGAGATGAAACGGAGAATAACTCTTGCCAACCGTTGTTGCTTTAAACTCAGTAGAGCTCACTCTCGAAGGACCGAACTGACACTCTACAAATCGGTCCACATATCCGTTGAAAAGACCAAGTGCTGCAGAACCTGTCTTCACTTGAGACTTCCAACTGGCAACAACGAGCGCAGAACAGAAACAGCTGGCGCGCTATTTTGAATTCGGCCAAAACCGACATTATTTTGTAGCACCGCATAGGAAGAAGAAGAGATCCTCCAATTCAATAAAGAAATGTCTACCTAAAGTACGAAAATCTACGTCTGTCAACGTCGTGAAATCAATTGTTCATGCTCTGTTAAAAAAAAATTACATCAAAAGTTCCTCTGCGGCAAGGGCTACTAAAGTCGTGCAGCCACTTGAAAATTGAAATTTACATTGGTCGAGCCAAGGAGCACCAAGAGATTTGGTGGCTCCTAAAATACTCAGGCTAAATGCCCATTGTATTTAGAGCTCTGGAAAGTGGGTAGTTAGTCAAGGAGAGAAGGGTTGTCCATGGGTTGTGTCCTGTAGCGACCATCAACCGAACGTCTTTCCTTCCAAGTTTTAGTAGAAAGTTTGACAGTTTTCTGTTCATCACAAAACACTTTGCAGATCTGCAGCGTTCTGGACCGGAACATGGTTTTTATCTAAATTGCATACATAATCGCTGATCCAATTCATGATTCCTGCAGATCTGATTCCGATTATTGTCTCTGGTCCTTGTGGGAGAACCACTGATCCACGATTGACCAATACATCGACAATTTTGTTTCCGTGAAAACCGGAGTGTCCTGGAACCCACATAAGAACAAGCCTGTTCTATCTTGCAACAGAATTAAGCTTCTTCTTACATTCTTGAACAATCTCTGAGGTTTGCCTCGCATTATCCCGGCCTTCAGTGCAGCCTGACTGTCATTGAAAACTCCAATCTATTTCCCGCTTCATCTCTTCTTGATTATCCATTCGGCTACTTTCAGGATGGCAAAAATTTTCGTTTGGAAAACAGTTGCCATTTCCCCATAGCATAGTGATACTTATTACTATCGTTTAAGTACCATCCGGCTCCAGACCCTATTTCATTCTTGGACCCATCGGTAAAGAAACTATCCGTCAAACCTCCCTGACTGCGTTCTGGATTGTTCCATTGCTCACGCAATGGAAATCTGACATCAAATTTCCTTCCACATAAATCTATCAGGTCGTCTTTAAGTGCCGTGCAGCCACTGACTTCGTAAAAAAATTCATTTAAAAATCGGTATTGGTTAGCTAGTCCTAATGGGCTTGTCTTTTCCTGAAATACTTTGAGGTGTGTTCACCCAGCGATGTTTATTGATGTGAGTAAAATTACTCGATTGCACAGAAAAGCGTTGACGATTTAAGTTAGCAAATAGCGACTCACTTATTGATAGGCACTTAAGCAAAAACGCATGCAATTTCCGACGCATTAGTGGGGCTCTTAAAATATTAGCAAAGTAATCGATGTAAGCAAGGGACCTTCACTTATAAAGATATGCACAAATATACATACATATGTATGTACACCTCGTGTATCATCGGTGTCGCCGCCAAAGCGTTTTTCATTTAGCGCAAGACTTCCCTTACATTCTAAACAACTTTAGTTCGAATCTTACTTGCCAAACAAGTCAATGCGGAGTGGTAGTGATATTCTTTTACTTGGCAACGAGAATTAAAACCCGTACCGTTAATAATTCCATCCTCGAAATTCGGCGCAAGTTCTCCCTTGGCCATAAGTGCCACTTTGGACTGAGTATAGTACGTGAAGAAGAAGGTCCGCTTTTGCCAAACGAAAACCACACTTTTTAAATTCCCCATAAGTTCAGTTCTATTGCGACTCCGTTCACTTTTCGAGAGAGAGAGAGATTCTGCAGAAGATTTGCTACCTTTCGCGTCTTTTGATAGGATATCTTACAGGTCACTGCAGCCTGAGGTATCATCTAAATAATATTGGTCTATCTGAGGCCAATGTCTGCGGCTTTTGCGAAATGGACATAGAAAGCTCAGAACATGTGCTTTGTGAATGTCCTGCGTTGGGCAGGCAGAGACTTCATCACCTTGGTGGTATCGCAGTCTCTCCATGCCATCTTTGCAACAACAAACCCAAAATTGTGGTAAAATTTTTAAAAAGCCTAAAACTCTAGAGGTACAAAAATAGGCCTTTCACAATAGATCAGCTCTGGTCGCAGTGCGTAATGGCCTTCTAATAATAGTTCATTCGAGTTTCGGACTTCTATTTATAGTATAACAAGAGAAGATACGAAAGAGCAACTCGGTTTAACACGTTCACGCCGCCGCTGTTATTCATGGTCTTCGCCCACAGACGGCAATGTTTACTATACATCTTTTCGCTCTATCGGACGGGAGCGATTGCAGGTCATAAAACGAAATTTGTTCGTAAGGGTAGTCGTTTATGGCATGTCATCTCATAGGTACCGTCTAATAAAGTACCATTGGTGGTACGCGCTGCCAGATGACGCAATCTTGTGCGGTCCACCGGTGGTACACGCCGCCCCATGAAGCAATCTTGTGCGGGCCACCGGTGGTACGGGCCGGCGTGAACACTTGTTGCCATATCCGTGGTTTTTTAATTTAATTGCAGTTCAAAGCTCTTTCATGGGAATGAATAATAAATATCTCCTTTTAAGATCAAGAACTATTACTGCGTGTGCAAAAATGCTATTTATAAGTATTTGGGTTATTTTTTCCTAATCCACTAAGAGGCGAAAGCTTTCTTCGTCATTAATCACTTCCCAACACTCTGCCAAACAGAGGAAGCCTGTGTAGACTTACATACGTGATTACTGACGTACTATCTACACTTTTATTGCAGAATAAATTTTGCAAATTTTTTCAGTGACCACAATGTCAAATGCTTTCACTGGCATACGCATCCATATCTGCACGTGAGGAAATAAAATAACCACACCCTTTCCCACGCATGCACATAATATGCATGGAAAAAATTAATTTCCACGTATTTTGTACTGTATACTTAAACATTTAATGACCATTTAGTGCATTCTACCAAAAAAAAAACCTTTGCAACTATGTAATGGAGAAGGTCGTTTAAGCAGACTAATGGCACCTGCTGCCCGCGCACCTACACGCGTGTGTGCACAATTGCGCATAGAGCCGAGCATTTGCAGTTAAATTAGATCATATATGGGTCACTTTTGCATAGTCGGCGCTAGCTTAAAGTAAACCACCTCTAATATGATTCAGAAGTTATATAAAAGCAACTGAAATTGAAATCATTCGATAGAGTCGGCCAGAATTTTTATAAATAAGGACTGAAGCTCTGCTATACTTCCTTAAGCCATTAATGCTTTTAATGCCATCCAAATGTTACTTGTTAAAAGTCAGTTAGTTAGGCGGCTAATCATATACGCGTATATATATATTTAAGTACAAATAACTATAAGACAAATTTTATATTGCAAATCACGTTAAAAATAGGCATCACTTGAATCTGGGTGATAAGTGTGTATAAAATAGTACACCTCATTGAGTCTGTAAAATGACAAAACCACTTTAATACTGTTTAAGTGCTGTCTGCCAACAAATTGCTAACGAAAAAACCCTACTTAACCACGATTCACCTATTTTTAAAGAGCGCATTTGTATACAGATATAAGTAAATGGGTACATTTATTATGGCATTAAAATGTGATGCCCTACAAGGGAAGATTTATGTACTGAAAAAAGAAAGACGGATGGCATGCAGTGGCAAAGCTTTCAGAGAATACATTGTATGCTTGGCAACTTTGGGGCTCGAGCACACATACTCATATGCCTATAGCAACTGCATACTAGTATGTTTGTGAATTTAAGCTAAATCCTGAATTACGAGGGTGCGATAAACAATTTCTGGTCTGACCAATAAGTAGCGGTTGAAGGTTTAATTTTTTTTAGTGGTATTCTGTAACACTAACGCTGACTAGTAAATAAAACAAATGCGAGGATGGGTTGAAAAGTTTTCAACCTGACCCACAAGTATAATTTTTTTAATAGCGTATTGTAACACTAACGCTGATTAGTGCGTATACCAATTACGAGGGTGGGATAAAAAGTTTCAGGACTGGCCCATAAGTAGCGCCAGCATTTCTAATTTTTTTAGTGATCTTCTGTAACACAAACGCTGACTAGTGCATATACAAACTACGAGGGCGGGCTAAAAAGTTTCAGAACTGCCCCATAAGTGGCGCCAGCATTTCTAATTTTTTTAGTAATCTTCTGTAAAACTAACGTTGACTAACATATGTACCGACTACGAGGGTGGACTGAAAAGTTTCAGGGCTGACCCATAAGTGGAACCAGTATTTCTCATTTCTTAGTGGTATTATGTAACGCTCATCCCTACTAGCGCGTATACCAACTACGAGGATGGGCTAAAAAGTTGCAGTGCTCACCCATAAGTGGCACACGTATTTCTTATTTTTTAATGGTATTCTGTTACCCTAACCCCGACTAGCTCTAATACCAATTACGAGGGCGGACTGCAAAGTTTCAGACCTGACCCATAAATGGTACCAGCAGGTCTTATTTTATACTAGTATTTACTCTATAACACTATCTCTGACTAGCAGATATACCAAACTATCAGGTATAAGGAAAAAAATTAGAGAAAGGTGCGGTCTTAAACATAATTTGAAAGGCCTAAGACTAATTCAAGTCACAGTAGGAATGAATTTCATACAGAAGTTAAGAATTTCTGTTAGTCTCCTCTATCTATTAAGAATTTGACCAAAATGACGCCAGACGTCACTTAATGGTCAAGGAAAAACGTCTCTATGTTAGTTACAATAATTTAATCAATGTCGCCAGGGTCGACATGCTCAAAGATTGAGTGTACCTCATTTGAACTATTGCAGGAGTGCAAGAATGAGAAGAAGGAAGAGTCTGTTAGACATATTATCTGTCACTGTCCTGTGAGACATGACACTACGAAAGATTGGGAGTGAATACGGTACACTAGACAGGGCCAGTTTACTGGGGCGGCAGCCCTCGGTCGGGAAAAACCCGAGTCAGTCCGGTAACGTAGAACCTGCACCCATGCAGACACCTGCTCGAGCCTGAACCACCGCCCAGGCACACCAGGAGGCATTTCCTCAATTACGCGGATGAGATCTCAGACACAACAAACAGACAGCTACTGAATCGGACAGTGTACAGACAGGCCATAAACGACATTCATCGGGAGACTCTCACCACCTTCTTAAGCTCCCGACACCACCATCAATCGCAGACGAAGAGCTCCACTTCCCCGAGAGTCCCGCGTAACCTTGGCACAATTACGTTCTGGATATTGTAGAAGGTTAAACTCCTACTTATCCAGAATCAACCCGACATACTAAATATATGACCAGCATGTGAAGGCACCCCGCACGACACTAACCACCTTTTCACATGCCCTATTAAACCCACACATCTAACAGCCCCCTCCCTTTGGACCCAACCCGCCGAAACAGCTAGTTTCCTGGGCCTACCGTTAGATGAGCTAGACGACGACGACCGGTGATTACGCTACACTGACAGGGCAAAGGTACTGCTACAACAACATGCCACTACGCTTAGACACTTTGGCTCATCGATTTTGAAAGATACCGATGACCTTAGGACTATAAGTGCCAGCCAGATCAATGGGTTTGCATTTAAAGCAAAATGGTCTAATAAGGAGTAGCAAGTAAACTTCGACTTTGGTATCACAATGGATCGGAAACGGTCTATGTGAGTTGGTTTAAAGGCCGCCTGCCACTTTTACCTACTTACCGACCTCTACCTTACTTATTAGTGAAGCTGTAGGTTTTTGAATCTGGAAGGTGGTCGCACAATCACTAAAAACTACATACAAAGCGCCATATGAAGGTCACAACTGCCGCATAAATCGAAAAAATCCATAAAATCGAGCTCAAGAACAGAGAAGTGAGAGTGGCTGAGATAGCTAAGACTATTGAGGTGTTGACTGAATAAATAAAATAGTAAATATTCGTGGCGCATGTAGGAGAATCGGTGCTAGCTGGCCGCCACGCTTGCTACTACTCGTTTGAAAATTCCTTACACTTCGACCAAATTAACGAACATAATTTCAAATTGCATGGGGGTGCAACATATTCACCTGATTTAGCTCCAAGCCACTGTCATTTGTTTCTAATTTCAAAAAATGGCTGGTAGGTGAAAAATGTGAGGACAACGCAGAAACCACCAATGCTGAAAATTCTCAGTTTGGGCAGCTTGATACCTCGTAG
The DNA here is from genome assembly GCF_028408465.1 of Anastrepha ludens. Classification (NCBI taxonomy): domain Eukaryota; kingdom Metazoa; phylum Arthropoda; class Insecta; order Diptera; family Tephritidae; genus Anastrepha; species Anastrepha ludens. The sequence continues at coordinate 8,121,766 of NC_071502.1, forward strand.
TATGAAAATGGTATAGCTGCCTTAGAGCACGGTTTCGAAAAGTGTACTAGCTGTAATGGAGTTAATATTGGAAACTAAAATGAATGAAATCCGAAAAAATGTTTTCCTTATCAAACCAAAAACTTTTCACATCACCCTCGTATAATACAATATGTCACCAAATAGTGTTGAATAATATGCTGCAGCTATCTACTCAACAACAGCTTGAGCCACACTCAGCCACAACCAAGAACATGCATACGAGTATATACATATGTATGTAGAAATGTACGCTCGTAAGCCCGCAAGAATGAATGCGCGGTTCAGTTTACCTGTTACTCTGTATAAAAAATGTCAACGGTTTTAACATGTCTTCAGTGAATTTGACACTCTCCCACAACACCTTTCACTGCTTCACTTTTGCATGCACATACGTACTTACATGTAAAAATATCCAGAACCCAGCGTGAAAGTTGACTTCCTATGAATAGCCAGACATTTTACAATCGGGATGAATGTTTTGCAATTTTTTTTTGGAAGCAGTCTTGAGCTCACAAAGAATGAAACTATTGATTCACATTTCAGCTCGCACAGTAATAAATTTTCCCCAATACTGTTGCCCATTTTACTCATTACGTTTGCCTAGACTTTGAAACTCGGCTCCATGGGGATTCGCTTTAGTAAAGCGCGCAAGAGGTATCAACATCCCGAGATCAAAGTTCCTGAGATCAAACATCTGAAGACTACTCAGTGGAAGCACATATACGTGATTTGAACGATGGTTAGGCATTCAGCTACATACCGAAATGTAGTCACATTAGCCGGGCTTAGAGGAATGGGCTGCGTCAATAAGTTATCTATTTAGAAGTCTTGGATAGTTTATGCACCCGCCTTATTCCTTTAAGCCCGGCTAGTATGGATACAAATCAGGTTTTCCCAGGCTATACTTGATTCTTATTATGCTTGCGGCGACAGCTGTCGAGCTTATTTGGTCTAGAGATAGCCTTGCGAACACTTATCGAGTTTACCTTTATGTTCGAGCCTGATTTGATATCCGCCTGACTAAATACTTCGGTTCCTGTTCACCCACTCAGTAGCAACTTTCCTGCTGCTTCTCCTATGGTGAATACCTCCGGCTGAATGAGTATGGTGTTGCCGCTATGTACGAACACGAGCTCGTTATACCCGATGACATAACAATTCCAGCCCTTGAACTGGTGCCCATCAAATACGCTGTGGTGGAAGGCATCAAATAAATGGACCATTAAAAGTAAAGTATAGCAAATCTCTTAAAAACATAAGCTCTGCAACTTGGGTGTTAAAATTTTCTCTTCACAATGGCATATTGCTGACTAGAGCCCTTTCGCTATTCCACTTTTCTCTGGAAAGAGCCTCCATTGAGCCCCAATCAGTAAGTTACTACTGCTATTAAAAGTGGAAACCCATTATAGAACCCATGATTTACCAAATCAACTCTTTAATTAGCAGAATTCTTTCAAGCTTTCGAGTACTTGGCTTAATTGTGGTCAAACTCTTAAAATGAGCCCGGCAAATATTGTTTTCGCATTTCCTCGGATGAATCCAGGACCGAGCACTGCTCCGGCTCTGGGGTCTACGTGCAATTCAGCGAAACGAAACTGCACTTTGCTCCTAGAATGCAAGTATCTGTGTTTCAAGCGGAGGTGTATGCTGTTCAAGAAGTAAAGAACTTTGTTGTGGAAAACAGTTGGAAAGGCAGATCTGTCTGTGTCTGCAGTGACAGCAAAAGCTGCGCTCATGGCCTTAGATAGCCCATCAACCACATCCTGGCTGAACTATGGCTGGGGAGGCTGCAGATGGACTAAACTAATGTTACCTCTCATGTCCGACCGACTGTCGCAATTCCTCCTGACATTAAGCAGAAGGGACTGCAGGCAGCTGGTTGGACTGATGGCGGGCCACTTTCTATGGACAAAGCACATGGAAAGGATAGGCATCTCAGACAGTGTACTCTGTCGGTTTGTGAAGAGGAGGATAAGACGGCGGACCATTTTCTGTGCGTTTCCCCAGCCTCCGCTCGAATCAGGCTTGAGGTCTTTGGCACTGACGTGTTAACAAGCGACAACCTTGGCTGCTTGGCACCAAAAGATCTGCTCAGATTTCTTTGGCGGAAAATGCAATGAAATACATCCGAGTTCATTGCTTGCATGAAAAAGTTGTTCATAAAAACTATCTGTTGCTTGCAGAACACACGGCAAGTTGAAAGAGAAGCTGGAGCTAAAAGTCTTTGCCCCAACTACCTTTCACATTATATCCCTCTCAATGCACGCGCCTTCTTTCGAACAGTTGAATAAGACGTTTTCCCTGCGAGGATAATTTTCTTACGTCAGACGTCAGAATAGTTGCCATAATCAAATATGTATGAATGTATTACATCAGGGTGGGCCAATTTGTATAGCATAATTCTTCTCGAAATCGTTCCTAGCTGATTCGGAAGATAGCTTCTTTCAAAATTTGGGGCCCTCAAAATAGACTTTAGAGCTATGCTCTTGGTGCCTTTTTTTCTCCGAATTTTATGTAGAATCCGAACGATGTCGAAAAAAGAATTTAGCGCCCTAATGAACATCCAAAAGTATAAGAAAATAAATTCGCGCACATTTAACTTTCACAGTGCATGTAGCTTTTTTGTTGGATCTGCAATTTCTTTCCGCTCTTCTGGTTACCGTTTCCATCACGTTGATTGCAGTTCTTATAGTTTGTGCCATTGTCTTGCTAGCTTTCCTGTTTTTGCTATGCAAAATAACAATGAAAAAATGCACTCATATTTTTTTATTAATTTGCGCTCGTTGACTTTCAATCGCTCTGAGCAGCAACTGTTCACAGGAAAGGTAGAAGAAAAATTTACTGTTTTTAGACGTGAATGAGGGAGTAGTTTTTAGTTTTTGACTTCTTCATCTGCTTGATTTGCTGGCTGCTGATAACAAAGTTGCTGTGTGATTGCCATTTTATTGAATACATTTGTGCTTACAACTACTCGCATAAGATACACTCTCTGGCATATGTTTTTTGCTATTCTGTTTACTCGAATTTACTTTGTTACTTGTTTTTCTTCGCTCAGAGTTGATTGTTGTTTATTGTTATGATGCAGCTTCAATTACTTTACTACATTCTACAATTTTTTATTCTGCAAGCGGAGTATTTATGTTACTCCTTTTGTTTGCGACGAGTTTTGGAAGCGATTTCGATCAGAGGTGGGAAAAAGTTTAGAGTAACGCAA